>NC_139610.1:44803423-45403423 GCF_964270895.1 Podarcis filfolensis | reverse complement strand
CATTGGTAGGGCAAGTGCCTGGTAGGCAGAGGTTAGAGGAATGCTGGATCTCTCTCTGTAAGGCCTAAACTCTTTCTCCATCCTCAGAGAGGGAGATCTGATACTTTATATGGCTTCTCAGGTGCCCTCTCTGGGCCTTAGGATTGCAGGATTAGTATTCTTGTAAACAGATGGAGTATTATTCTTTTACCCCAAAAAGAAGGGACATCACACTTTGCTTCCACAATGCTATTTGCTACATTTCAAGGGTGCAGGGGAGAAAAATATACTCAGGATGAAGTGAGCAGCATACCAGATCTCTCATCTTCTGGTATCAGATGCCATTCCAAGAATGGAGTAGGGGATGCCTAAACTGCTGGTTGCCTCCCATTTCCCCAAAAATACTCTCCAAGATTGCTAGTTTACTCTCTGTGGGGGCTATATGTCCCCATAATCACTGCACAAAGTATTTAAAATATCATTGGCAATGAAACACATCCAGGCACATACAAAGACCAGAGCTCCCTTTCTATCAACATTTTCTTAATTCTTGTAAAACATAATGGGGTGATAGTGGAAATGCGGCCCCTATTGCTACTCTCTTATGAGATCCTAGAAATCCTGCAGCAAACCCAAGTAAATAATTAACATTGACACTCATTTCCAAGAGAGGTGAAAAAAATATTTCTCTACTGGACCTGAAATTGCTAGAAAGCATGGGATGAAAATGTAGTATGATTTAATGTCAATAAACAAAGCTATAAGCAAGCACGGAGTCTGTGTTATGGGAGATAAGCCTTTGCTTGCAGGTCCTCACTTGCAGATGTTTGTGGTTTATTAATTGTCTGTATAATTGTATTGTGAGTGAAGCAAGGAATGAAGAGGTGAGACACAGAGTTCTGGATTAATAAAGGACCATAGCTTTAATAAACATTACACGATCTACAACAGATTAAGTCATGGATCAATTTATTTACCTAACTCCTCTCCCCTTGGTATAGGTTATTCTGCTATTTGCAATGCAGTGGTTGTACCTGGTCTCTTCCCACCTGATCCCAATGTCTAGCCAAACTCTGTGCCTGGATCAGTCAACAGGTCCATTCCTGGCTCTTCCCAAAGATGTGCCAAGAGAGTTAGTCTCCCCTAGGGTCATCCAGTGAAGGTAAATATTGGAAATTTCAAGAAAAGAAAAATGAAAACATAGTTCACAGAGGACATAGTTAAACTTTGGAATTCATTCTCACAAGATGTAGTGATGTCCCCCAGCTTGGATGACTTTAAAAGAGGTTTAGACTAATTTGTAGTGGATGAATTTGTAGTGGATTTGTAGCTAATTTGTAGTGGATGAAGCTATCAGTGGCTACTAGACATGATAACTATGTACTACCACCAGAGTTGGAGACAGTATGCATTTGAATACCAGTTTCTGGCAATCACAACTGGGAAGATGGCTATTGCCCTCATATCCTGCTTGTGGGCTTCCCATAGGCATCTGCTTGATCACTGTGAAATAAGGGAGCTTGACTAGAAGAAAATCCACAGACTGAAGCTCAGTCTATATAAACAGAGAGTGGGAGTTCCTCTGTCCAGATGAGTGGAATTTATCCTGTTCTGGATTAGGTTACATTCCCCTTGGAAAAACCAAGTATGTAGCTTTGGGGTATAGCTTTGGGACTGATTCGGATGGTCCGCCCCCACCACTTAATGGATCCAAATGGTTTCCAGAGAGTGGTAGGGGATGCTTTATCCCATGTTGATGGCATTTTAGCCGATTCCCTGGTGGCCCGCTGGAATGCGGAGTTAACCAGGGCTATTGACTGTTTGGCTCCGAAGCGCCCTCTCCGATTGCATGGAGCCCGGAGAGCCCCATGGTTTTCCACAGATCTGAGGGCAATGAAACAATCGTTGAGACGGCTAGAGCGCCGGTGGCGGATAACTCATTCCGAATCTGACCGGACACAGGTTAGAGCTCAACGTCGAGCCTACCAAGTGGTGATAGCGACGGTGAAGAAGACTTTCTTTGCCGCCTCTATTGCATCTGCAGAAAACAGCAGCAGGAGACTCTTTCAGGTGGTTCACAATTTAGCGGAACCACCTGCGACATCGGGGCCTAGTACGGGCCACATGATCTCCTGCAATGATTTTGCAAAGTTTTTTTGCAGATAAAATCGCTCAGATTCGGGAAGAAGTAGACTCCACCGTGGGAGCAGGGCCAGGGCGGGAGAGTGCTAGAGACCTGTCTAGTCAAGTTGTGTGGGATCAATTCCAATCTGTTACCTCCGAGGATGTGGACAGGCTGCTTGGAGGAGTGAAGCCAACCACCTGTCTCCTGGATCCTTGCCCATCCTGGCTTATAAAAGCTAGCCGGGAAGGACTGGGCAATGGGCTTCGTGGGGTGGTGAATGCTTCCCTCCGTGAGGGAGCCTTCCCAGACCCGCTGAAAGAGGCGGTTATTAAACCGCTTCTTAAAAAACCATCTTTAGATGCGGCCACGATTGGCCAATTATCGCCCAGTCTCAAATCTTCCATTCTTGGGCAAGGTGATTGAGCGAGTGGTTGCTGAACAACTCCAGGCACACCTGGAAGAAGCGGACCATTTGGATCCCTTCCAGTCGGGATTCAGGCCTCATCATGGGACTGAAACTGCCTTGGTTGCACTGGTTGATGATCTCCGGTGGGCTAGGGACAAAGATGAGAGCTGTTTCCTAGTTCTGCTGGATCTCTCAGCGGCGTTTGATACCATCGACCATAACATCCTTCTGGACCGTCTTGAGAGGCTGGGAGCTGGGGGCACTGTTATACAGTGGTTCCACTCCTTCCTCCTGGGCCGTGTTCAGAAAGTGGTGGTGGGGGATGAGTGTTCAGACCCCTGGGCTCTCACTTGTGGGGTGCCTCAGGGTTCTGTCCTCTCCCCCATGCTTTTCAACATTTACATGCAGCCACTGGGAGAGATCATCAGGAGGTTTGGGCTGGGTGTTCATCAGTATGCGGATGATACCCAGCTCTACCTCTCTTTTAAATCAGAACCAGTGAAGGTCCTATGTGAGTGTCTGGAAGCGGTTGGAGGATGGATGGCGGCTAACAGATTGAGGCTGAATCCTGACAAGACAGAAGTACTGTTTTGGGGGGACAGGAGGCGGGCAGGTGTGGAGGATTCCCTGGTCCTGAATGGGGTAACTGTGCCCCTGAAGGACCAGGTGCGCAGCCTGGGAGTCATTTTGGACTCACAGCTGTCCATGGAGGCACAGGTCAAATCTGTATCCAGGGCAGCTGTTTACCAGCTCCATCTGGTACGTAGGCTGAGACCCTATCTGCCTGCAGACTGTCTCGCCAGAGTGGTACATGCTCTGGTTATCTCCTGCTTAGACTACTGCAATGCGCTCTACGTGGGGCTACCTTTGAAGGTGACCCGGAAACTACAACTAATCCAGAATGCGGCAGCTAGACTGGTGACTGGGACCGGCCGCCGAGACCGTATAACACCGGTCTTGAAAGACTTACATTGGCTCCCAGTACGTTTCTGAGCACAATTCAAAGTATTGGTGCTGACCTTTAAAGCCCTAAACGGCCTCGGTCCAGTATATCTGAAGGAGCGTCTCCTCCCCCATCGTTCTGCCCGGACACTGAGGTCCAGCTCCGAGGGCCTTCTGGCGGTTCCCTCACTGCGAGAGGCCAAGTTACAGGGAACCAGGCAGAGGGCCTTCTCGGTAGTGGCGCCCGCCCTGTGGAACGCCCTCCCATCAGATGTCAAAGCGATAAACATCTACCTGACATTCAGAAGACATCTGAAGGCAGCCCTGTTCAGGGAAGTTTTTAATATGTGACATTTTAGTGTATCTTTCATCTTTGTTGGAAGCCGCCCAGAGTGGCTGGGGAAACCCAGCCAGATGGTCGGGGTACAAATAATAAATAATTATTATTATTATTATTGGATTCAGCATTACCTTTGTTGGATTTAACATCGTAAGTGGTCTCAGTAGCTGCAACTCTTTTTGCATAGGAAAGCTTGACTTCCGTTGTCAATGGTCTGATAACATCCAGGTTAGACTACTGCAATGCTTTGTACATAGGGCTGTCTTTGAGGAAGGTTTGGAAACTACATCTAGTGTGGATCTCTCCGGCTTGATTGTTGAGTGGGACAAGAAGGCATGAAGCTTTCGCTTCCTTAGTCAGTGCGGCTGTTATAGAACTCAACATAGAGGAGGATGGGGACAAAACTAGAATTAGTTAGCTCTTCCTATCTTATGCTCTAGCTCCACCAGATGTTGATCTCCCTGCCTTCTGCCCTACCGGTGCCAATGGGCACCAGCCATCACTGCGTGAGCCTTGGAGATGCCTTCCAGACACTGGTATCATTGCAGTTTCCTTGGATGGAAATTGAGCGAGGCAGGGTGCTGGGAGGTTTAGGGCTGCAGAGGCCAGTCAACAGAGTCAATATAGGGCTTCACTGATCTGCTTGCCCAGCTGTGGCTTTGCTGCTGCACTGCCCCATCCCAGGCATGCCTAGATAAGGTGCAGCTGTGCTGGTGCTTGCAGCTCCACTCCATCACACAGGCTGTTACTGCCCAAATAATAATAATAATAATAATAATAATAATAATAATAATAATAATAATAATTTATTACTTATACCCCGCCCATCTGGCTGGGTTTCCCCAGCCACTCTAGGTGGCTTCCAACAGAATATTAAAATACAGTAGTCTATTAAACATTAAAAGCTTCCCTAAACAGGGCTGCCTTCAGATGTCTTCTAAAAATCTGGTAGTTGTTTTTCTCTTTAACATCTGGTGGGAGGGTGTTCCACAGGGAGGTTGCCACTACCGAGAAGGCCCTCTGCCTGGTTCCCTGTAACTTAGCTTCTCACAGTGAGGGAACTGCCAGAAGGCCCTTGGCGCTGGACCTCAGTGTCCGGGCAGAACGATGGGGGTGGAGACGCTCCTTCAGGGCCAAGGCCATTTAGGGCTTTAAAGGTCAACACCAACACTTTGAATTGTGCTCGAAAACATACTGGGAGCCAGTGTAGGTCTTTCAAGACCAGTGTTATGTGGTCTCAGCGGCCGCTCCCAGTCACCAGTCTAGCTGCAGCATTCTGGATTAGTTGTAGTTTCCAGGCCACCTTCAACAAATGGAAGAGATGTTTCCCTCAGTAGAGCACTGTAGACAAGACACATAAACACATAGACAAAAAGAGTTCCAAAGACCAAAAAGAGCTAACCACATGGATATACATAGACATAGACATATACATGCATATACAGATGAAGGAGGCTCTCTATTCATACAGGTGCAGCATGGCTGTGATGAGATACACCAAGCTGCATGCATTAACTTAATTGTAGCAGCTACCTGAACCTTTTGTTATGCAGAATCCTTTATTTTTAATTTGTTGTTGTTATATTTGTTACCTGTTCTTCACCAGAAGGTCCCAGGTCCGGGTCCAGCATTATAAAATAGTTTCTTCCCACAATATGTGCCTGGGAATGGCTTGATGCTGACTTGGCTTGGTTCATTCCCCAGTTATAATCTGAAAATACATGCTCAGCTTGGCTTAACTGTAAAATGGAACAAATGAACACTTGGCTGCCTTCTAAGGTGGCTGTATGGATTTTGTTCAGTCAGCTGAGGTGAAACCAAACCTCATGGTCTCTTAGCTCTCAGCAAGTGTACCTTTACCAAGACTCTGGAACATCACCACAGGTTTAGCAGTGCAGCAAAGAGGCAGGATAAGTCAGTGCAAATACATAATGTTCTGTAAAATCTTGCACACTTGACGGAGATGCCTACAGCCTGCTGATCTTTTGGATGCACTTCTTCCAGCTTATCCAGAGTGCTTAGGATTTAATATAATAATAAAATATGCATTGTAAAGGTGCAGCTCCCATTCAGACAAATGGGGGGTTATATCACAGTTCATCTGTTTTGTTACATAGCTGAATATGTACTGCTTGGACTTGTGGCATTAGCCAATGAAACATGTTTTGGAACACCTGGGATTTTAGGCTTCCGGTATTATTCTTTTTCTCTGTTATAACTTCTTACTTGAAGTTTACAGTTGTTACAGGTGAGAAGTGAAGTGCTTAACTTATGCAGGTGTGGTTTTTGCATTTTTGTATGTTTGCTTTGCTGTTGTTGCTGTTCAGTTTAAAATAATTATTTGTATTTTATGCATTGTGACCAATTGTGACGGCTTTTAGCTTTTAGCAATAAAGATTTCATTCATTCATTCATTCATTCATTCTGCTTTACTTTTATCACAGAGGATTTAAAAAAAATTCCTCCACCCCCTAATTTATAAGCAGTAGCTGGGACTATAGTGTTATTGATTGAAATAAAATGAGACAAATTAAACTGTTCCGAGTTCCTGATCAGATTTTTGGACTGTGTAAATGTCTCATGATATGCCATATTTGGCTCACTCAGGTTAATATTAGGTATGATGCTAAGCTTGTTACACAAACACCAAAAAGAAAGGAAAACAGATGGAGGGCCCCCAATTATCATTGGGACCTCGGCATCTGGTAGAAAAGTTTTATATTTTCTAACAATCTTGGAATGGATGACTTTATCAGTTTCTTTTAGTTACTTATTTTTTTCATTCTTAATATAACTTCTCCATATCAGTTTACATTTTTAGAAAAGTCCTCATGAAAATCTGTCAGCATTTTAGTGCACATTGTTTGTAATATACACACTTTTGCAAAGCAATTTCCCCTGATATAACACATTTTATATTATTTGCATGAATATATCCATTTTTATGCACGTTTCCCCCTAATATATTCATTTTTGTCACATGACTCAGTTGGAGAACTGCATTGCATAAATTGGAGAAGTGCCAGTTTTGTTATCGGCATTTCATGTTTGTTTTGGAAAGTGTGACTTGGGTAGCTCTGAATTAAAATGCAAACTGAATCAAATTTCTCCTCCATACCTACCATGAAGAAAGGAATCCTAATTGTCCTTAGAGTCGCATCCATACCATATGCATGCACATTGCATGGTTTTCCTGAAAGAATCCTGGGAAACATTTTTTGTTAAGGGTGCTGGGATTTGTAGCTCTGGGAGGGATAAAATACAGTTGCGAGGATTCTCTGGGGAAAGCTATGACTATTAAAATGCCATAATAAATGTCCTTAAAATATATGCAGGATGTGGCCTAGAGCTGCAGGGTGATCAGAATCGGTTAACCTTCCCATTCTTGTGTGCTGTGGTCTCAACAAAAGTTGCTCCCCAGACCTGCTATGACCACTGTTATTATCTTACTGACATGTCACATGACATTTTAAATATCATGTCTAATTTAGCCCTCACAAGAGAGTATTGATTCCCTCCTTGCCCCAAAGAAAGTTGTGTTACACACCATTGACTTAGAAAGTGTCAAGGGAATGAGGGTGAGGATAAATAGGTACCACTGGGGCGGGAAGGTAAATGGTGTTTCCGTGCGCTCTGGTTTCTGTTATGGTGTTCCGTTGCACCAGAAGCGGTTAGTCATGCTGGCCACATGACCCGGAAAGCTGTCTGTGGACAAATGTTGGCTCCCTTGGCCTGAAGCAAGATAAGCGCCACAGCCCCATAGTTGCCTTTGACTGGACTTAACTGTCCAGTGGTCCTTTACCTTTACCGTTATGTGTGCAGTGAGAATGCTGATGAGCTGTTCATTTATTTATTAATTTTTTATCCCAGGGTGACATACATGGTTCTACTCCTCTCCATTTTATTCTCACAATAAACCTGTAAATTATCCTGAGAGACAGTGGCTCAACCAAGGTCTTCCTATGAGCTGCATGACTGAGTAGAGATTTGAATCCTGGTCTCCAGGGTCTTAGTCCGGTACTCTAACCACTACACCACACTGGCTTCTACCTATCTCTAACTTAGATGTCATCTTGCTCTATGTTTGCAGAATACCTGGGGGAAACCTGGTCTATGTAGAATAACTTGGACTGTTACAAGTGCTTGTGAAATCCTTCCCGTACTGCAGTGTTGTATGTTGAGATGTCTCTTCAAAAATATCAATATGGAATTATGTTGCACTAAAGCACACTCAGCATTTAATACCCTGGAATCATTTTCCATGATATTTCTCTAAATTCCGTGCTGTTCCTATGGAAACACAGTTAACATGAATGGTATAATATTGCGATTCGGATATAATTGTACTTTCAACTTAGCATCAACACAGTGATTACAAGTAGAAAGTTATAGAGGGTTATATAGATGGGATGTATAAAAAGAATAATTATCATTATGGTTTGTAATTAGAAATCTAAATACATGAGTATAAGGCCTCCGGGCAAAGATTATGTCACTTCTATATGCTGTACTGTTCCTGCAACACTGCAAGCATTACATAAATGTCTACTAGAAACAGCAGCAGTAATAACAATAGTACTTGCTTCTTTGCCAGGGGATAATTAATTGCCCGGGCAGGCACATTATGTGACCCATGAGAGCAACAAAATAACCACACTGTACAAAGGTGATGGGATAAAATCAGGCCAAATCTTTATTGACAGCAGCAGGCAGGGCAAGGGTTGGCATAGCATTGGGCTCCAGGATCAGTTCATCATTCCACAAGCCCCATGTTGATGGAATGGATCAGCTGGGTTTGGATCACTCCAAACCTGTATGACAGGAGCCGGCCAGTGTTGAACCTTGTCATGGTGCAAGCCAAGCAAGCAAGGTCTCACTGAGGGACCAGGATGCAGATTCCAACCAGGCAGATACTGAACCCACACTTGGATTTGCCATGGTCACTCCTCCCCTCAGGCCTCTTATGGGGGCCTCCCTATACTATGTTGATCCTGACCAATGCCATTTCTGCCCTCATACAATGTTCTTCCACCTAATAAAGGAAAGACATAATTTCACTGAAGGAAAGGCAAAAACAAAACAAAACAAAACAACAAAAAACCAACCAAGTGTCAATAAGTCTGATAGAGAGAGAAAATCCTTTCTGGCCCTGTCATCCAATGACCCAAACTTGCTCAGTGAAGCCTCTAACCCAGCCTTCCTCAACCTCAGCCCTCCAGATGTTTTGAGACTACAATTCCCATCATCTCTGACCACTGGTCCTGCTAGCTAGGGATGATGGGAGTTGTAGGCCAAAAAACATTTGGAGGGCTTAGGCTGAGGAAGCCTGCTCTAACCTGAGGGTGGGAAGCTCTCAAAGCAAAGTGGCTGTGAGCTCGAGGGGAAGCAGCCTTAATAAGGCTTCCCCTTGCCCTCTTCAAGCAAGGGCTTATGGGGCAGCTTTCCCCATGAGCCCATCACACAGAAAAGATACTTGGCAAAACTTTGCCAAGTATTTTGCTGCAATCTATAGGCCACAGTGCCACCGGGCAAAGGCGTCCCATGCTTATTAGGCACGAAATGGGGCTTAAATTCTACAGTAATATTTTGCTTTTGTCAGATCCTAGCTAATACCTGCTTGTGCAGATATATCCTATGCTTAACATCATGCTGAACTCATCTTTTATATGCTTTCTCTGTTAAGAGAGACCACTATGTCTGCATTCAGTCTTTGTGGATCCTAAATTCTATAAGGAAATCCAACCCACAATATGCACTGGCACCTGTTAAATCTCCCACTGATCAGAGATTAGATGGTGCACAATATATATATTTACTTTGAATTAAGTCTTGATTATTTACAAATAGGTGTGTTTGGGTTCACAGCCTAATGCTTTCCCTTTTAAACTTTTTTTTTTTTTTTGCTGTGAACTTTCTCTAGAATCGTTTTGAAAATTCTCTGAGAGGATTAGTACAATTTACACTTTATGATGGTTGCTGTATTGGAATTGTAAATGGGAGCACATAGGTTTTGCTAAATACCTTTCCGTTTGATTTCCTAAAGGCAAAATGCCCAGTGTTTTATAGATGGTGAATGGAATGACTCGTTGGAAGTGATTTTTCATTTGTGCATAATTACTAATATTGATAATTTGTAATCTCCTTTGAAGAAAAGCATAGTAATGAGCTGACATTGACACTAAATTATCAGTAAAACCCATGATCCATATCCCACAGGCCATAGACAAGGTCATTGGTATCGCAGTACTTTTTCAATAGGTCAGGTCTCCAAAGATTCATCTGCATACAAAATTCTTCAGGTTTCAGGCACTCGGTTTTTCACATTAATTTTGTCTCTTCTTTTGTTTAACTCCTTCTGCTATAAAATAAATTCTTTTGGATTCAGCATTCTACTCTAGTTAAAACACCAACAAACATTTACAGAAAAAGGAAGCCTATAGTTATATTATAATCACATTTACCCAGTTATAATGGATTGCATCCTTGAAGTAAACTTACAAGACAATGCCACTGTGAGCTAATTTTTACCCTATTGTTAGACTTGGCAGCTCATCCAGAGCCATTTGGTTGTCATTGGAGTGGATACAGTAGGAAATCAAAGAGACACTTGCACTGACAACATGTGGGATCCTGCTGATTCTTCAGATCTTATACAGTGTTTGTGAACTGCAATGAATTCATCACAATGTAATATTTTATTAATGGAGCTGATGACAAAGAAGAAATGAGTTATTTGTGCCTGTAGAAACCTGCACACATCTCTCAGACGGTGAAAGAAAAAAGAAAAAAACCAAACAAATCATCAACTCAAATATCATCCTATGGCAGTCAGAGGGTGCTAAAGTACAAATAGCTCCTTTTTTGTTTCAGTGTGAGTGCTGATAGGGCACAATCTGTCTCCTACTGGGGTCAAGTAAAGAAACTTACAGTGGAACTAGAATGCACCCAAAGAATTTGTAGCGTTAAGGCGGGGAAATGAATGAAAACACTTCTACAATTATATATTTAAACATTTTAATGGCTGGAATATCATGGGATGAAACGTAAGCTAATGACTAACAATATGATTGAGTTCGAAACAGGAGAAGAGAGTAACCAAACTAGATGGTAAATTAAATGTGTGATTGCTTTCACATGTATTTGTGGGGGGTGGGGAGTGGGAGCCTAGCAGACATGGGAGGCAGGGAACTTGGTCAAGACTGGTAATGTGGTGTGCAAGGAAGGGGAGATATTCCACATCATAATCTGGATGGAAATCATGTCCTGTAGCTGCTATTTTTCCTGTGTGTTGTGGAGAGGGGTGGGGTGGGGGAAGCTACCACTAGTGCCACTTCAGACACACAACCGTTTTTAAAAAACAAAACAGGACTTCTTGCACTCCGCTCCACTTCCCTTTTCTTCCCATCCAGGGTGGCCCTGAACCCACATGCCACTTCCATAGTGGCCTCTTGTTGAATAAGAGACACTGATGGCCTTCTTCCACCCCAGGAAGTAAATGGTAGGGGATGCCGTCTGGTGTCTCCTGGGCTCTGTTCCTGCCTGCCATGATTCAGAATGGTCCCCTTCCCCCCACCCCCAATGAAGGCCTTTGATTACCACTTCAACCATCAGATAATGTTAATTTGATACCATCTCTTGTTTCTGATGTAGAACTTCACTCATCCCTTGCTCCCAATGTTGATCTTCACCCCTCCCTATTTTTTCCTGGTGTAGATCTTTATCCCCTCCCACCATTTCCCTGTTGGGAGGAACACCATTTTTGTGGCTTGTCTCAAGGCCAAAATGTGCCAAAATGTCTTGGGACATCCCTAATCCAGGGTCCTCCAATCCCTCAAAGTGGATTGTTTTGAACGCTGTAAAAGGAAAGCCTAGATTTGTGACTGGGTACCCTGTCCTTTAAAAGAAAGTTAAAATTCAAGCTAACGTGTCTTTAATGAGTTAAGGATTAAAAAAAAAAAATCAAGATGCTTCTGGTGGTGCATCAGTGATGCACTCTTCCTTATTAATCAACACATGGAATACATTTTGTTTTCCTGGAGAGGGCAATTATGGTTTCATAACTAATTGATGTAGGCTAATTGCAAATAATTAACATTTGAAGAAGGCTTTTAATTTCTTCCTAAGACTAGTTCAGTATGCCTTTCCTTACACTTTCTGGAAGCGTGGCTAGAAATTCATCATGTAAGAAAGGATTTAGTGTGAAATAGGATTAAGTATACTTTGGAATATTTATCAGCCATTTTGCTGTTTCTAATCCTAAATAAAACTATGCAAAATAGGCAGACTCATCAAGGTGGGGTGGGGGAGGGAAACAACACAACATTAAGTCACTTCTCATTTTCTTCTCGTTAATCCTGGTACTTTTCATACAACTAAATGTCACATTATGATTTACCAGCTGATATTCTGCGTGTAGTACAAATGCACACCTGCCCTCAAAATAGTTGAAGCAGCTTGGGTATCATACTATGGAACGTTATGTAATAGACTTGCTTAAAATGCTTTTGCAAGCTACTGTGTGATGGTGCAGGCCTGGTTTGCAGGTAAATCCCAAGGTGAGCCATGAGCCATGGGGGAAACCTAATTGTCAAGACCAAAGAACAAGGCAGGACCAAATGATAAACAAGGGAATGGAATCAAGGAGGAGGCCAGAAATCACAACCAAGAGTACACCAGGACTGAGAAGCAAGCCGGAAGTCAGGACAGAAGGACTGCCAAGGGTTACGGGCGTATTCCAGATCTCAGAAGACTATGTGGCTCAAGAAAGGCCAGCCTGGTTGAGTAGAGTCAGTCCAGAGCCCAAGGATACTAAAATGCTGCTGTATATGCTACAACATATGGTTCAGATGTTCATCAAAAGGGAAGCAGCACATAAAGCCCAAAGTTCCCTTTTCAGGACTGGCAACTCCTGTCCATATACTTCCATCCAGATTTATGTCTGTGCATTGAAGTCTTACTGCTAGTTATAGCTGAATGGAGTCCCACAATTGCACGTGATGATTTTTCACAGCCTGATGAAATGTTAAAGAAAACATTTATGGTTCCAAGTACAATGGGATGGTGGAATAAGGAAATCATATGCACATCATTCTTCTGATAGGCCCCAGGTTGTTGACCGCTGGCACTCTGTATTCCTTTGGTTACCTGAAGTATAGTAATTCAATCTCAATGAAGCATACACTGGAACTTCAGCGAGAAGTTTCAGTGAAGAGCTCATTTTATTGGCTGCTCTTGCCTTTGGTTGCTCTTTGGTTTGCTCAATTAGTTTATCAGGAGCATCTCTCAGTGGACCATTTCTATTTAAAGGGACTTAATGGTAAAACAATGAGCAATTCCACAGGGAAGGAATGCACAAATGCCCCTATAAAGAGCTACTCAGGCAGCTGAGTGATTTCCAATTTCAGTCAGAGATTTGCAGCTCATGAATATTCAGCCACTGGCTCTCACTCCTTGGTGGCCTCTCCTACTCTCCATGCCTTTTTAGAATGCTTCTCTTCCTAAGAACATTGTGATAAACAGTCAAACAGATGCCACAGTCCTATTTTTACTTGAGCTGAGCCAAAATTTCTCAGAAGACTTTTTTTTTGCTGAGACAGTTTCTGATATTTTTCTTTTTCTCAAACTCCTAGAAAAAGAAGTGACTTCTCAGAATTTCCTTCTAACATTTCCCACCTTTTGGGGGAAGCTGCAATTCTCATACAATGCCCTGGAATGACACTAGATCTGGGGCATTGTAGAAGATGCAAAATGGTGAGTTGGTGGACAACATGGCTGTTGCTGCTGCTGCCCCTTACAGTGGCAGGGTGAAAGCCTTAGGAAGAAAGAGGAAACTAATGCTGAGCAAACCCCTGTGAAATTTCTCCTTCTAGTGAAATGCCTCCCCTATTTCTCTGCCCATAAATACGTAGGATGTGGAATTTTGATTGGCACACAGCTTTGCATTTTTCACTGGAAGGCCTTTTCCTGCTACATGTTCTTCTGAGCAACTTCCATAGCTTAACTATGCAATGGAAGTTTAAACAACATAGCATTACTTTGACAATGCATTCTGTGTCAGAAAATTTTCTCATACTTTAAACTCCTCAGGAGAAATCGTTGTTTAGTCGTTTAGTCGTGTCCGACTCTTCGTTACCCCATGGACCAGAGCACGCCAGGCACTTCTGTCTTCTCAGGAGAAATAGTCAAGCACTAATGAGAATCAAACTCATGCTACCTTTTAACCAGAAGAATACAGAGGCAGCATTCCCAAAGACCAGCTTTAAACATGCAAAGATTATGGCTTTGCTTCTAGATATCGAGCACCTAGTTTTCTGGTGATTGAAGGTTTTATTTGGACAATCGAAATATATGTGCAGACCACATGGATTCCATTTAAGAAAGATATCCTGGCTCTTATGGTTACAGGGAAAATCCTGAAAGCACAATTGCACAATGTGCAGTAAATAAGATAATACAATCCAAGCCACCAGGAGATCTGCCATAAATGTAAATTCTTTTTTGCATACCTGTGACTCTTGGAACGTGAAAATGAGCTTGGATTTCTTTGTCTTTTGCATACACAACTTCTAACATGCTCACTTTTTCAGAGCTTTAGAAAGTTTGTGGCTTTTCAGACTGGGTCTTTTGCTCAGTAACTTTTACCTTATAGGCCTGTTTTGTTCACAGACCACACTTCTACCTATTAAAGATTGGAATTGATCCCTAACATTTTACATTCCAAGCCAACTTTATTTTTTACCGTTCAATTTCTGTCTTGTAGCAGAGCAAAATAAAAATGAGTTTGCAGATTTTTCTTTTCATGCTGCAGCCTTTCTCCATTAGCAGCTCTTTGATTTGAAATTGGGAAGCACTTATTCTTTTGCCGGCATTTTATAAATAGTTCCACCTTGCCAATTTTTTTACCCATGTATTTTTCAGCATGGAGCCAATTTCCCTTCTTTCCTTGTGCATTTGAGCAGGTCTCATATGACTTGTCATTCTCTTCTCTAAAATATATATATGAAACTGTAAGCAATCATCAAACTTTCATTATACTTCCAAAGCAACTCTATCATCACCAAATTGTAATTTTTTGAAAAATACTGAACACATCCCTTTGCACCATTCTTTTCAATCTGAGTTGAATTTCAGAGATCTGTTTCAGATAATATTATGAATCAAAAAGCTGGTGATTAAAATAAGAGAGAAATGTGTGTCCTTTTAAAAGAGTTTAACACTTATAAGGTGTTTGCACTCTTGTATATTTCTTGTGATTAATACACGAGGAACCAGATGGTCTGTGGTATCTGGGTTGGAGACTTGGTTTGTGAAGTGGCACTGATGGCTGTTGTTGGTCCCATGCACTTGAGTGATCATTGCAACAAAGGGGCAATGACTTTTAACAAGGGGGCAAATTGTCAAATGATGTCTTATACTTGCTATTAAATGAACTATTGCTCCCTTACGACACAAAATAGGACTTAGATGTCCTCTCCTCCACCTTGCTTTGAGCACTGCAAGAGAAGCGCCATAGCTCAATGGTGGTACAGTACATATACAGTAATTTGCATATGAAATGTACCAGCTGAATCTCAGACATCTCTAGTGAAAAATTGCCTCTGCCATTAATGTAGCAGGTGATGTGATAAACCTCTGCCTAAAACCTAGAGGAGGAGCGCATGATATAGCACACACATGTTAAATGTTGCTGGGCAACAACTCTCTTCATCCCTGACCATTGGCCATGCTGGAGGGCACCATGTTGGCTTTCCCTATCCTAGAGATCTATTCCAAGTCAATGTAGACAATAATGGACTAGATGGATCAAAAGTTTGCCTCAGTACAATGGTTCAATTGGGTATCTCTCTATGTGTATTGCTTCAGTTACTTCAAAAGTTGGTAAACCAGTCTTGCTGTGTTTGAAAATGCTTCTTCTGCTGAGTGTGCCTCTGGATTTTCCCCTGAAAATCCTGCCCTGATTCACTGACTTAGCTGCCTATGCTCTTTAAGAGGCTGGGCAATGACTTTTAACAATGCCACTCCTACCATTTATTTGGGAGTGTGCTGGGTGTGGATCAGCTCTTGGTAAGTGCTAGGCCAGGGATCAGCAAACTTTTTCAGCAGGGGGCCAGTCCACTGTCCCTCAGACCTTGGGGGGGGGGGCGGACTGTATTTTTTTTGGGGGGGGGATGATGCAAGAGCACCATGAGCCCTGGTGGCTGCTTACCTGTGTCTTGCAAGCGGCAGGGGCTGGCAGCGGCAGAGGGATGATGAGCAGTGCACAAAATGACTCTAGAGGAGGACTGCCTAAAATGGCGGCTGCTCGAGTGCTGCTGCTGCTGGCACCAACAAAGCCCAGCCCCCTTCCTCCTCTAGGCAGGGCAGGGAGAAGCCAGGAGGAGGGAGGGAGGAGGAGGCGGCAGCGCCGCCATGTGAGGGAGAGGGAGGGAGAGGGAAAGAACATGTGCACTGGTGATCCACGCGGCAATTCCTGGACCGTCCACGGGCCGGATCCAGAAGGCAATTGGGCCTGATATGGCCTGCGGACCTTAGTTTGCCTACCCATGTGCTAGGCTATATCTGCTGGCTCCTCCCCAAACTCTCCACACTTCTCTTTTGAGCTGCTCTCCCTCCCTAAGTTCTGTTAGCTGCCCATTTGGAAGTGCCCCTGATTGGGTTTGGGGCTCCTTTTTTTTTTTTGCTTACTACATACAATTGGGAGTTAAGTAGCACTGGCATTTTTCGATTGAATCATAGAATCATAGAATCATAGAGTTGGAAGAGACCACAAGGGCCATCGAGTCCAAACCCCTGCCAAGCAGGAAACACTATCAGAGCACTCCTGACATATGGTTGTCAAGCCTCTGCTTAAAGACCTCCAAAGAAGGAGACTCCACCACACTCCTTGGCAGCAAATTCCACTGTCGAACAGCTCTTACTGTCAGGAAGTTCTTCCTAATGTTTAGGTGGAATCTTCTTTCTTGTAGTTTGGAACCATTGCTCCGTGTCCGCTTTTCTGGAGCAGCAGAAAACAACCTTTCTCCCTCCTCTATGTGACATCCTTTTATATATTTGAACATGGCTATCATATCACCCCTTAACCTCCTCTTCTCCAGGCTAAACATGCCCAGCTCCCTTAGCCGTTCCTCATAAGGCATCGTTTCCAGGCCTTTGACCATTTTGGTTGCCCTCCTCTGGACACGTTCCAGTTTGTCAGTGTCCTTCTTGAACTGTGGTGCCCAGAACTGGACACAGTACTCCAGGTGAGGTCTGACCAGAGCAGAATACAGTGGCACTATTACTTCCCTTGATCTAGATGCTATACTCCTATTGATGCAGCCCAGAATTGCATTGGCTTTTTTAGCTGCCGCGTCACACTGTTGGCTCATATCAAGTTTGTGGTCAACCAAGACTCCTAGATCCTTTTCACATGTACTGCTCTCAAGCCAGATTGGTTCAATTGGTTTTTGGTTTGGACAGGAAAGTGAAATTTAACACCTGGTTGTGCAAAAATATGAGTCATTATTGGGTTAAGGGCACTCTTAAGACACTGAACATCAACTAGGCTTTGGGGTCTCTTGGGGCAGGGGGTCCCTTGGGGGTTGGTGTGCACGCCAGGGTGAACAAACACCAGACTAGCAAGGCCACAGTGCACTTGTCAGGTCACATACCCTAGGTTCTTGGTGCAAGGAGAAAGGATTCATTCCAATCCTTCCCTGCGGTGCCACAAGATGAGAGAAAAAAGTGTTTATTTATCCCTCCTGCCTTAGGGAGCCTTCCCTGCTCACACTATACTTTGATTTGGTTAATTAGGTTTATTCATTTTGCAGATTCCCATGTTTTGAATAAATATAACCTTTTCTCTCCATATTCTGTGTCTCAAACCTTCTTTTTGGGTGTGTTGGCAATGACTTACTAATTGGTAGGGTGGCTCATTTCTCCAGGTTCCACTGATACACTCTTCATCATTTCTCCCTGCTGTAGGTTTCAAACCTGTTCCTTCTATTAGTGTTCTCTCACAATGGAGTTGCTAATGTTGAAGTTGCAAAAGCTTTTTCTAATGTACTGCAGATTTTCCGCTAATGCCTCCAGTGATAGGTTATCTGGGGATTAATCTTCAAGTTCTAGTTAGATAACTCCTACTGAAGCTTAAAAGCAGCTATCTCCAGAGAGTCTAATGTTCTATACCGTAATCAGAGTTCACGTGGAACACATGTAATCCACTTTCCCACCTTTCCTCTTAATTTTTTAAGATTCTGAACATGAAGGCTTTGAGTGTCAAACACAGACAGACATGCTCAGATGACAGGAACTGCAGTCACCATATATTCATTAAATAACAGTGGAGGTTGACCCAGTTGCGTCATTATGGAATACATGCTGTATGCTTTTTTTTTTTTTAATCAAGCTGTCTCCATAACAATGCATTAAATGTGAGTCATGCAAGCATTTTTGATCGTATCTCACTCAGTACTGTCCTTCTCCATGGCACATGTGAGAACATCCCACTAAATCCATTGCAGACAGGGAAGAAATTAAATACTCCAAAAAAGAAATATACTCACTGAGTTCCTGGCTCTTTCAATCTGAACAGACTCATATATCTTGGACTCTCTGTAGCTTCCTAGCTCTGATATATGAAAAGAACAGAAGCCAGGCACCTTGGGCAGATAGCATTATTATTTATGCCATATGCAAGAGACTACGGAGTCCTTAATGGTTTGCCTTGAGCACTCTCCCCCAGCTCTGCCATATAATATGTCCTGGGATATTTCTCCAAAGACTAAATAACACCTACAGGCTTTGGTGTTTTGTTATAAGAGAAAGAGTGACTGTATGCTGCTGTGTTTTGTTTTTTCAAACTATATATATATATATATATATATATATATATATATATATATATGTATATGTATAACTTGGACATTTCTAGATATATAACTGGATTCCACAAATGTCTCTGTGAATTTTTTGTTTTAATCTACATGATTGGGGGAATTGTAGCCTCGAGGTTATTTTCTACTACCTGCTAAAATCTATTTCTTCCAGACATAACAAGAACTCAGATTCTTGCCAAAATTGATTTGAAGTATATCTTCACTCTTGACATTCTCCGCAGTAGCGCTTTCCCCTTTTCTATGCTTTCTTTCGAACGGTCTTTTTTTCCTAGAGTTAGACTGGAAACACCTGTACTGATTTCAGCAGGGTACTTCAGAGACATTTGGCCTTTATTGTAGATGCAAAACCTAAATTGAATTGCAGGAGCAGCATTTTACAATTACTCCCCAAATAATTTCTTTTGAGGCTAGGTGTGGGAAATACTGTTCTCTCTCTTTTTCGTGGAGCATTTGAAATATCAGAGGGAACCAAGCATGGTCTTGCAGTAACTACCCTGGCTCTTTTTCTAAACCTGTGATTATTAATGCTGCACTTGGGGATTACAGTTTAAAAGCAGAATTTATTGGATCAAAATTAATTTGGTAGCAGAAAAGCCCTGTTGCTGTAAGCTTGCACAATAAATAATTTCTGACAGTGGATTTTGAGGGGATGTAATTGATCTGATAAATGTAGAAGCCATGATATTTCAAACAGCTAGTGCAATGCTGCATTCTATCACACAATCATTTTAGTAGGAATGTCAGGAATAATTAATCCATTAAATCTGTCATCTGTTAATTTAAATCCTACTTGTTTCCTCCTTTCACATTAGTGGCGCACTTTGACCTTTTTATTAGCTATCCTAAGAATGATTTAATGATTTGAAGTGTTTTTTGGGGATGGTGGGTAGGGGAGGACAGAATATTGCCATTTTGGCTCAGCAAGAAACATGATTAGCAGAGTGCCTTACTTATTTCAGAGGAATATAAATGCCTTCTCCCATTTCCTGTATATATGTGTAGAACAAATCCAATAACACACTTGGTGTATACTTCTCATCTATAATGTGACAGTGTGAAACAGTCATGTGGATAGGTGACTGAGCTAAGTGGTCAGCTCAAGACCAGGCCCTCCAAGTATCCCTATTTTCCAGGGACTTCCCTGATTTGGAGAAGTTGTCCCAGTTTCTGATTTGATCCTGGAATGTCCCACTTTTCCTTATGATGTCCCTATTTTTATTGGAGAAATGTAGGAGGGTATGGAGTTATCCAACCCCCAAGCTGTCTGAAGACAATCCTGTATAGGGAAGGTTTGTTTTTTTAAAAAAGGCTTAATGTTTTATTATGTTTTTTTTATTGTTGGAAGCTGGCCAGAGTGCTGGGGCAACTCAATAAGATGTGTGTGAGCATAAATAGTAAAGTTATCATTATGGAATGGGACGTCGCTATGTTCATTTGAGAAATATTGAAGGGTATGCAAGACATTTTGTAGCTTGGAGTGAAACAGCAAATGGTATTCACACACACCCCCAAAAATAAAACACCAACTCAAGGTACATAGCAATCAAGGCTGACCAAGCTAATTTGGAATGAGAGGCAGAAAGTTCCACAAGAAGTAGTAGAAATGCAATTATAATAAATTGAGTAAAGAATGTGCTGCTTTTTCATATGACATCCAAATTCAGCTACCTAAGGCAGCTGCTTCACACCGCCTAATGGTAGAGCTGGCATTGGGTCATATTGTCTACATGTTCCTCACATGATGGAATCTGCCAAACAACAAAAATGTGGGTACGTGTTACTAAAGACAGCTAGATTCAATTAACAACAGCAACAAAAACCTCAGGTTTAATAGGTTGTGTTAAGGACTTTCTATATTCACTCAAACTCCAAAATGCAAGGGAAATTGGAGCTGTTAAAGGGCACGTCCTTAATAGATGCATTATAAGGCTATGATATGGTGTCCTATGCTATGGTTGCTTCAGGTATCATCTGGAGTTAGATGTGGCTCCCCACAGGGGAGTGGACCTGAGTCCCAGATTTGTCTGTTCATAGAAAACATATACAATTGAAGCTATCATGCAACTGAAGCTGCCACCTCATTTTATGGATAGATCCAGCTATGCAAATATATATTTTTTTCTGCCAGAACTCAGTTCTAGCACCTCTCAGGTGGGCTCCACTGCCATTTATATTAGAGAACAAGCGAGGTGCTCATGGTGAGTTCTGGCACCTCTTTTTCTCTAAAAATAGCACTGTGTATGTATTAAGTGTTGAAACTGCACCCATACCCCATTTGCCTAGGCATTCAACACACATTGCTCATGGTGAGGGAGCACAGTGGATTTTATTAGGAAAATATATGTATGGTGTGATTCAATTAATTAATAATAAGAGTTAGGCTCCATTTACCTAGCAAAATTGTGTGGTATGGCCATTATTTTTTGTTATATGAATAATTGCACTGATATGACATTTTTAAACATCAATGAATCATGCAGGTATTTAAAAATAATATTTTGAAAGGCTTAATTAATTTGCACTGTCTCTGAGAACGCTGACCACTTTTTGGGGAGAATGGCTTTCTGGGCAAAGGAGTAGACATGAAACCATCTTCTGTCTTTGTTGATACCTGTATAGGAGATTCTGCTTTGATTTTTTTCTTTAAAAAAATGATAGTGCTCTTCTGGCTTGGCTTCTCAATTTCCCCTTTCTGTGAAGAAACTGAGAACTACTGGTTTGCTTAAATTCACTTTAGACGCCGTTTTAGTGCTATAGCTTTATGCTTTCTCAATTATCTTCCCAGTACAACTCTTCCTTAACACTCTATTATTATGCTTGCATAGACCATTCCTAACAACAGTATTCAGAGGCAGATTTTGAGTTTTATTAAAAGTTTCAGTGTAAAATGGAATTCGTGTGGAAATATGGAAGGCACACTAAATAAGTAATTGAAATTTGCATATTATAGGGAGGTGTATGTCATAAAAAGGCTGCTTATAATTAGATTTATTGCATAGGGAAAACATTTTTTGTATGCTGATTCAATTAGTTTTGAAAACTTGCAATGCTGTGCTGGAGGTGCTTATGTACTGCGGTTTCCTCTCTAGCTAGTAAATTCACTGAGTGTGCACAGTCTGAAGTCATACTGCTCAAATGAAAACGTGTGGGCGGATGCCTCCAAAGAGATAATGGGGGATTCAAGTTAGCCTTTAATATTTGCTGTGCTCCAACATCATAATATAAGCACTATTTATTCTTGCTACAGATAACCTAGTGTGAGGTCTGAGGCTCTGTTGTTGGTTCACTTTAGCATTTTATTGCAGTGATTTCCAGTTTGTCTATACCGATTTTCATTTCTATATACTGAAAAGATTATGAATCTGCAAAGAGGGTTGAAATGGGATTTCCCATCATTCTGCAGCTTGAGAGTGTGTTCAAATTCTAGATGAAATTGTTGATCTTGGCATTTGGTCTCAGGACTTGAAATTCATCATAATGTGCATGCTTTTCATTTGGGTCTACCTCTTGATAAACATCATATTGCAAACAGTTTGAAGCATCTCATGGCAGAATATTTATGAGAAATATCTGATTTAATTAGCACTAGGAAATATGTGTGAATATATATATGGGTGGCTGAGTGTTAATTTCTTGTGCATGCAGGGTTGGGGGAGCAAAATGATGCTGTTAAGGACAGCATATTGAAAATCCTTGAGCACAGTGCAAAAAGCAGTGATGAAACTGATAAACTTCCACGCAAATACATCCCACTCCATATGGGCATCCTGTTACCTACTGGGGCCAAAGTGATGCTTATTAGCAGGCCACCAACAGGACAGGAGGGCAATAGTTCTCTCCACTCTTGTTCCCCAGAAAATGTTATTTAATTGGGTAGGGAAAACAATTCTTTGACTAAGAAGTGACATTGACAATTTACAGTGAATAGGATTCTTTCAGCTCATTGCAAATGTGATGAAGAAGCATCAGCTTGCTTTTTAAAGCCTCCCCCCCTCCAAGGTTAAGCAAGCAGTGCAGCATTATCAAATCCCCAAAGCAAACATATTGTGGCACGCCACCCACATCTTCAAGTGGTGAAAAATTCCAGGGGTTCCAAGTGCTTACCCAGGGCTTGTGTTTCCTTTGGAATGTTGTACCACAGGGATTGGGGTGTCTTTATGCTACATGGTTTATTTACATATTTGTACAACCTGAGCCCATGATGGGGGTGGGGGCTGGGTTCAGAGCATTAACACTGAAAGAGTCTTGCTTCTACCATAACCACAGCCTTGGATGCAAACAGAGATCAAGTATGTTTTGTCTCTCTGGCTTCCCATCCTGCTGCTCCCAGCTTCTAGCTTTTAGCTCACATCACTCAACCCTCAATGCTGGCTTTTTAACTCCAGGGAATTGAGGGAGGCCCCCCCCCACCCAATTTTCCATGGAGTTTTCTTGGCAGGGATACTGGAGTGGCTTGCCAGTTCCTGCTCCACTATGACCTTTCCGTCTTGGGTGGCCCTGCACGACATAGCTCATAGCTTCTCTGAGTTATTCAAGCCCCTTTGCCATGACAAGACAGTGATCCATGAAGGAGAATGGAAGAAGAATGTATGGAAGTGAGAGCTGGACCATAAAGAAGGCTGATCGCCGAAGAATTGATGCTTTTGAATTATGGTGCTGGAGGAGACTCTTGAGAGTCCCATGGACTGCAAGAAGATCAAACCTATCCATTCTTAAGGAAATCAGCCCTGAGTTCTCACTGGAAGGACAGATTCTGAAGCTGAGGCTCCAATACTTTGGCCACCTCATGAGAAGAGAAGACTCCCTGGAAAAGACCCTGGTGTTGGGAAAGATTGAGGGCACAAGGAGAAGGGGACGACAGAGGATGAGATGGTTGGATAGTGTTCTTGAAGCTACTAACATGAGTTTGACCAAACTGCGGGAGGCAGTAGAAGACAGGAGTGCCTGGTGTGCTCTGGTCCATGGGGTCACGAAGAGTCGGACACGACTAAACAACAACAACAACAACCCCCAGCCATTTACAATCTAGCATAGAATCACTTCCTTTGTTACCTCAGTGGCGCATGATCTCACAAGGAAGCTAGCCTGGCTATTCTAGGAATTTCAATCCTGGTTAGATTTCAACAGTTATTGAATCCACAAATTAGTCTTTTTTATCACGTACTCCTCCCTTCAACTGCCTCCCCAAATAACACTGTGGAACTGAAGATCTGATTTGTGTAAATCCCATTGGATATGTAAGGGTGACAGCTTCCAAACCCCTTGTGAATGGAAGGTGCTTCTCCATATTTCCTGCATTTGATACCGAGACCTGTTCCTTTCAGCCTTTACCCAGGACTAGTTTATATAGAATTAGCTCTGAACTTTTCAGGATCGCTGGCTATTTGCAGAAACTGTTACACAAGTGAGCAAGGGAAGAAAGGGTGGAAATCAGCAATTTCACGGGGAAATATAAAGATGCTTGCACATGCAAAAGTCAATCAGAAAATCTGCTGGTATCTGACAAATCCACAGGTACGCTATGGATATATTGCACTGTTGGGTATGGCAGCAGGAAGATCTTGGGGGCGGCGGGGGGCGGGGAGGACAAGTTCTGCACATTCCACATTTCAACTTTTATTAAGTGCCCAGTTCTGTAAGTACAGGTATTAATCTGAACACATTGTAAGTTTGTATAGTGATGCTTTTGCTAAAGGTTGCTGAACACCTAAGATTATTTATTTTTGCCTGAAACCTTTAAATCCCAGGACTTCTAATGAAACTGCTTAAGACAGAGTTCCCACCTGACCACCTGGTCAATTCCATGACTCCATCACTTTCCTGAACACAATAGATTGGAAGGTTCTCCAGTGAATGCCCAATTTATTGTAATTGATTGTGTGAAACACAGTCCGCAATTTGGGAGCAGTTCCCACTGATCTTTGCCCTGGATTACAACTCTTTTGCCATTTGACAAGTTAACAAGTAGTGCTACATGTTAACCACACTGACACAAGCTATTTATACATATGTGGCCAATTACTAGTGATACTTCTTCCTCCCCGACCCCCACAACCATTGTGAAACATTTTACATGAACTAACTGCTGATTTAATTGCTCTTGCAAATGATGCAGATATCTAGTATGGACATATGGTCTTAAGAATAAGAATTTTTATAACATGAAGAGGCCATCTGGACAAATATGCCAGCCATTTACTGGCTTTGTATAATTCCTTATTGTATACTTTGCCACCATTTATCTTTGATCTCCTTCTTGGGAGATGCATAGCTTAATTTCTCCTTCTGTTCTCCATAATATTATAAATATTACAAAAATGTATATTTTGTTTATATATGCTAATAGCTTTTTTAAAAAACTACTTTATCAGGGAGATACTCATTACCTATCTGACCCAACTTTTGCTGGTGACAAATTAATTAATACATTTTGAATGGCATCTCAGCCAGATAACCAAATATGGCTTAAAATAAATTTATAAATAGATTCTGCAATTTTTTACACAGTGGTTGTGATACAATGGGGTTGACTGAATCAAGCCAAAGCCACAGATTGCAACTTTGTACACCAGCACACAGATTTGTGATGGGTACAAAATCAGTTTGTGATTATGGTGAGCAACTCAAATGGTTTGTTCATCATCTCGGCATTGACTGTGCCCAGTGTGTAGGACAATCAGGACAGAGATTTTAGATTAGTGCAAATTTATCGTATGAATAAAGTCCAAAGATTGTCATAATAATTTATCTTTTGGCTTTTCTCATAATGCAGACTAATCATGTATCTTGGAAAGCTTAACATCTCATATATTTCTCTGTGAATATTTTACTGTTTTCAAGATCTAAACTAATAGGAAAAACTATACAGAGACTGGAGAATTTTATGGAACAGGAAAAGTGATAAAATAGGTTACCTACTCCCTGATCCTGAAAACATTTATTTGGAAATAAATCTACTGAATTCATGGGATTTATTCCCTGGTACACAAGTTGAGCCTAACAATTCAATCCCATGTTTGTTTATGAAGAAGTAAATCTCACTATGTTGAAGGTGGTTTACTTTATTGTATTAACTGGGCAGAGCAATCGCGTGTGTGTGATTTTTCTATTTTCTTCCTTTGTTCAGATTTTTAAATAAATGCATTTTCCACCTCATTGGGGACAATGAGAGTGAAAACAAGGTAACCTCGAGGCTAGTGTATCTCCCCACCCCCAGCAGGTGTTTGTCAGAGGAACTGAAGGGTTTCAGATCTAGTAGGTCACATTCCACAATGAACATAACCTTCTGCCATCAAAGAACTCACACTGGTAAGCAATTGTATCAATCCTTTCTGTACTGCCTGGGAAAGGACTTCTGGTGACAGACCTCTCACTGTGCTCATGGAGCCGAAAACCCACACCATGTTATGGACCCTGAGACACCCCTCCCAGGAACCGCAAAATTTCAGCCTTAATCTCTCCCTCTCTTTCCCCTCAAATTTCAATTTTTCTTTCTTCACTTGTTTACCGTCTTATTTCTACGGCTGACACATTTAAATATAAGTTAAGGGGTGAGGAATCTCATGTTCAGGGATGGGGAACTGAATGTGGCCCCCAGGTCACTCTTTTTGGCCCTTAAGGCATTCACTAAGCCTCTTTCCCTGTTAAATTGCTTTTGCCTGGCTGGAATGTGTCCTTGAACTGTGATAATGACCCTTGGTTGCCTGGATAGATGTGTGTGTGTGTGTGTGTGTGTGTGTGTGGTTGGAGGCTTACAGTGCAATCCAAACTCAAGATTGGCCATGATGAGAGGGATTGGTTTCCGCAGACCTTAGGCTTCCCCAGTTGAGCCAGGGTTCAGCTGAGAATTATGTCAGTGTAAGACCTCACCTGCTTGAGCCAGCGATATGCCAGCTTAAGTCCTTCGCCAACTTGAGTGCTACAGGAGCATTTCACATGCCAATATATTTGTAGATCCCACTTGTATGTTCATAGTGGTTGAACCTAAGAAGCAATTATTTCTCTGAAGAAGTTGGGAACAGTTCATTGAAGAGTTCATTCAAATACTTGAGGCTTTCTACTCAAGTGTGATTCACAAGTCCTTGACAAATAGGCAATGTTTGACAGATGAACAGGCAGATTTCGTAGGACAGTGTTTATATGTACACAAAATACAAGGGGAAGGAGCTGTGTTTGTGATAAAAAAACTGAACTGCATCACTTGAAGCTGATTACTCTTCCTTGGTGAATATGATGCTAAACATCAATACAGAACAAAAAAATCTATGCGTTGTTTTATAAATTGCTCTTTGAAACTGTACTCCACATTTCACTCTAAGAGTTTTGTTGATGCAAGCAGCCTAACTGTGTGCAGGATTGTAACCTTCAACTTAAGTCAATCACTTCTCTTGAGTTATACTCAATCCTATCAACATTTCTTTTACAGAACAATCCCCTAAGGTAACCACAGATTAGGACTTACAATTTTCACAAAACACTGCCATTTACAAATGGCACTGGAATTTTCTAATTATTACCAAAAGGTTTGTTTTGAACAAAACTAATGAAGTTTCTTTCTGAGGAGGAAAAAAAATCATCTGGCTTGATTTAGTACAATTTTGTGAATAATGGACTCTTAAGTACAGTGATCTAAATGGATATTAAAGGGAAAAAAATGAGTGGAGATTGAAGGAGACATGGACCACATAATTTATTTGTGGTTATAAATAGTAAAACAAATCAAATCAAAAACTAAACCCATAAAATTCAGGTTGCCATTTGAATTCATTTCCCCCTTAAAGTAATATTATGTATTATTATGATTATGATTATTAATTAAATTTATATACCGCTCTATGCCTGGAGGTCTCAGGGCGGTTCACAAGGCAATTATATTGGCATACTTAGCTTCTCTGCTATGCTAAAACAACCTATAGAACACCTCACAACCTATAGGCTGCAAGGGAGCAGGTACTTCGAGTGCAAACGTTTCGAAGGATTAGACAGAAATTAAGCAGCATACTAGGGAGAAGGGAATCTTAATTATATTTAACCATTATTCCAAAGCATTGTAACATGGTGGACTTTTCATTCTGAAACATGATATTTGAGAGCAGTTATTATCTCAGTGTTGTAAATTATGCAATCATGTGGAGTATTGAATGTTTGTCCCTCGTGTTAAGCATCTTTTGGAAATCTGCTTGCTATAGCCTGTTAGGGGGGATGCTTTTAAATGGAACATAGAAAGCATCTAGCTCATATCGTCTGCACTGACTGGCAACAGCTCTCCAGGGTTTCCAGCAGGGTATCTCCCAGACTTGGCAGTAAATATTGATTTGATGTACTGCAGATTGGCACACAATGCAATTACAACCCATTTATACTTTCAGTTCATTTATTTGTGCACTGCCTGGGTTCCTTTGGGTTTAAGGTCTAGAAGAAGAAGATAAAGAAGAAAAAGAAAAAGAAATGTTACATTTGTATTCAATTCCAGTCTTCTTCCGATAATTTTGCACATGGATTTTTATCTACCAGCTTAACAATTTAGTTACATTTCCACCCACCCCTGACTGTAAGCTTTATGACTGAATAGAGATATGAATCCAAATATACTGTATGAACCCAAGTCCAGCACACTGTATTTTGCCTCGTGCTCTGAAATGTGTCATTTGTATAAAAGTGAAAATAGGCATTTAAATCTTTAATTACTTTAGCCTACTTATTTTGTTGAACACCTTTCCATATGCCATATTTCAACTGACTTTGATCCGTGATTTCATGAAGAAGGGGATAGAAAAAAACCTGATTACAGGTGTTACAGGTAAAGAGCCGAGAACTATAATAGGGTTGTGATACAGGAGAAACCTGTCAAATGTATAACCTAGTTGTTTTATTAAACATGTTTTGTTGTGCTACGTAGGAAAAAAAAGATTTTAATAACAGATCAGTCTTCTTTTCAAATAGGTCAATGTTCTGCTGCATTTAACTCTTTGTGTAATTTGAAGCATTAGCTTTACCTGAATTGCAACTTTCACCAGGGAGAGAGTTGATATTACAAGTCAGAGTTTTGGCATGCTGAAATTCAGGCCTTTCTGACAGTGTGTTACATCGGAGGAACCTTATGAAAACCTTTAATGTTCAAAAGTACTATGCTCTCAATATTTCTCAACCCTGTCTTGCCCCAGTGGCAGCATCTTAGACTATTTCAACGTAGTCTGGGTTGACAGGAGCAAGATCTTTTTCGACTAAGTGACAGTCAACCTGCTAAAAACCTGGGGGGGGGGGGAGAGAACCTCTGAGAAAACCATGAGGTTTCTTTTTTTTAATGGACAGGTCTCAAGCTTTCCATTCTGATAAAAAGCCTGAGGGGGGGTTGAAACTAGGTAAGGAAGTGTCAGATAGAGATAAATAAGACTACTGATCTGGAGGCCCTCCAGTCTGTCAGGGCTAAGGTTGACATCTTCCTAAACTAATCCACTATGTCCCCTAGTTGGCAATTCTACACTACTAACTTTGTAAATAGTTAGAACGTGACCAATATTTCTGTCGTGTTCCTTAGGAATTGTCGTTCCTGGATGACTTGAATGCTTCACCCATTCCACCTTGGGCAGAATCCTTTAGTCTATCTTCCTAAAATGGGGAGGGGGCGTGAAGCTGTGACCCATGCCCCCCTTGCGGCGGTGATACCAGGGTTCCCTGTTAAAGGGGTCTTGAGGGGAGGCATTGGCCATACACCGAGATGTTGTCACTGCTCTCCCCTCCAACAGCAGCGAAACGGGGGGCAGGCTCTCTGCTTGAACATATGTTCTCCAGAGCCAGCCCAACCCCCACACATTATGGATAACCCTGAAGTCTCCCAGATCCCTGGCTGGGGACTGGGAAGGATAATCGCCCAGTGCCTGAGCCAAGGTTTCCCTACATCTGAAACTTAATAAAGTTGTGGCCAATTTTAATCCCACCTGTCCATGCAGCTGTCCATGCAATAGCCCCCACGGTGACTAAAGAATTATCATGAAGGCGCCAGACAAATTTCCCTGTGGAGAGCATTCCACAAACAGGGAGCCACTGCAGAAAAAGCCTGTTCTTGCGTTGCCACACTTTGTTCATGTGGAGGAGGCACAAAAAGAAGGGCTTCAGATGATGCACAGAGAGTCTGGGTTGGTTTATATGGGGCAAGGTGGTCCTTGAGGTATTGTGGTCCTGGGCCATTTATAGGTCAAAACCAGTACTTTGAATGGGCTCCAAAGCTAATTGGCAGTCAGTGCAGTCAGGCCAGGATCAGTGTAATATGTTTAGGTATGTCTTGTCTTCCATTAAAGGGGTATTTAAAGTGTGTGTGTGTGTGTGTGTGTGTGTGTGTGTGTGTAAAATATGAATGCTTGTTTGAATTCAACACAACATGTGCAGGAAAAGATGGCCTTTCTATACATTCACTAGAACAGACATTGAGGCAAATTGATACAAAAGAGCTGCTCCAATGGGGATTTTGTTTATTTGGTAATAGTTCAGTCTCCATGTGACTTCAGGGAATATGCAGACTATCCAATCATCTATTTGATACATTTCTCACTAAGTCCATGTATTCTACAGTTGGACCTTCATTAGGCAACGTCTCTAAAACTGATGTTGCCTAGCATGACTTAGAGGGCACACTTATTGACCAAGAAATGTACACAATTTCCTGCATACCATCCCATTCTATGCAATGTCCAGTGCAAAGTGACCATTTCCCTGCACATTCTCTAATCATCTCACATTGGTCCCAACACACATATGAGTTCTCTGTAGAACTGTGTCCTCAGACAATTTATCTGAAGCCCTGTCTGAATCTGGCAGCAAATGACTATCATTACAGAATACCATTGGAGGTGTGACAGCACCCTAGGCAAACTACCAAGTGCATGCAAAGGTCAGCTAACAGATGAAAAGAGAGTACAAAAATTAAATGAAAAAGGAAAATGCCAGGGTTATGCTGACGTTTTCATTAAGAAAATCACTGAATTCATGTAACAAGGCTGACATTTACTTATACAGTAGTAGAAATCATGGCTCTGTATGTACTCTTTGCTTTTCTGTTTGGTCAGCAGATTGTACTAGAAATGGCTCAATATCACCACCAGCAAAAAGGGAAAGAAAATGTAGAAGCAAAAGGTACCCAATTAACTCTTTAGTTCTCCTCTTGCAATCAAGGTAGTGCTGATGTTATCTGTTTATGATGACATATGGCTCTTCAACCATTTCTCAGGGACTGCTCATCTTTGGTGATGCAGTCAATGCTCTGTCCTGGACCATCTTCTTGGATCAGCCCCAAACCAATGTATACTTTTTATTTTCATTTATTACCATGCTTGATCAAGTAGTCCTACAAGATCTCACCTATGCATTCTCTGGTATTTTGAACCATCTGAGATCAAAAGCACAACACAATTTCCCCCACTGTTTATTATTTTACTATTATGTGTATTCTGCCAACAATACATGTCTCTAGGAAGACCGCCTTTCCATCTCACATACAGGACAACCACATTGTTATGATACAGCTTTCTTTAAACTGACCTGCAATGTGTTCAGTTGCTCCTATAACTTATCTCCTTCCAATGTGGGCAACTACCTCTAATAGGGCACATCACAGGGGCATACTTTTTCATCTCGTTCTGAAACATTTTTCCTCCTAGAATGCTGCTAGAATGCAATGGGACTGGTTGTTGTCCATCCTCATCCATGTGAATTCTAGGTGTTGGCGGGAAGGTCCAACTGAGGGACTTTACAGGAAGGTCCAACTCAGGGACTCGTGGGGACTTCAGGAAACACAGGCATCCAGGAAAGCTGCAGAGTTCAGACCAGTAAAGAAATATATGCAGAGTGAAAGAAAAGACACTTGTAAATATCCTTTGGCCAACTAGAAAGTAAGGTAAGCACCACAGACCCCCTGAAACTGATGGATAGATGGGTGGGTGGGTGGTAAATGAACCTGTGTGAGAGGCAATGAAGGGAAGAACACACAAGGTGGGGAGGCTGGGAGAAGAAAGTGAAGCTCACAGGTGAGAATTGGGAGAGTCCATCTCTTTCTGTGTGAGATCTACCTGTTTTTATTTTTGTTTAGGTTAGTTCTTTTTTATTGTATTGCATTATGTATTGTATTGCAATAACCCAAATATCTGGTTTGGTTTTGTTTTTAAATCCCCTTTAATAATTTTCAAGTGTCTCCTCACCCCCCATAAATTGATGGAGAACTAATAGTTGGGATCAAACCTCTCCATTCTTAAGGAAATCAGCCCTGAGTGCTCACTGGAAGGACAGATCTTGAAGCTGAGGCTCCAATACTCTGGCCACCTCACGAGAAGAGAAGACTCCCTGGAAAAGACCCTGATGTTGGGAAAGATGGAGGGCACAAGGAGAAGGGGATGACAGAGGACGAGATGGTTGGACAGTGTTCTCGAAGCTACCAGCATGAATTTGACCAAACTGCGGGAGGCAGTGGAAGACAGGAGTGCCTGGCGTGCTCTGGTCCATGGGGTCACGAAGAGTCGGACACGACTAAATGGCTAAACAACAACAACAATCCTGAATAAATAGAAGGGTATAAATATAACAAACAAATGTACAGATCTGGTTTCCCAGTCTCAAAGGGTGTGTTGTAGAACTGGAAAAAGGTATAGGAAAATATAAAGAGGCTTTGACTCTTTCTGTATGAAGAAAGGCCAAAGCATTGGGGCCTTTAATGAATTTTAAATGATGACTAAAAGGAAGGGGGCAGGCTAGGCTTTTCTAAAATTAAGAATGGTGTGCAGCATTGGATCAAGATTTCTCCCCTCCCTTATAATTTCTGGATCGTTGAATGAAGTTGATTGGAAGTAGATTTAGGACAAATGATAGTACTTATTAGGGATGGGAGATGCACTAAAAATCATGAGAATGGGTTATTTTGCAGGAAAATTGTGGTTTTAAAATTCAAAATGCATACGACAGGATATGATTGAGTGTCATCTGAAATGGAATAGGACCATCTGCTCAGTCCATATCTATTAACCATTGATATCCAAAGGGAGCCTTCATGTGCAAAGGTACAAAGATGTGAGAAGTCTACACCTGTCATGCCATGTTTCTGAGCTTCTGGAAGCATCCAGGTGGCTACTCTTAGCAAAAGGATGCTTGATTTCTTAGCAGGTTGACTCTTCTTATGTTCTTATGGAACAGCATATTACGTGATATCATTGAATTTTATGTTTCCAGTTCCCTACCTCACATAATTGGCTGTCATAATGGGTACGGGAAAAGATACATCACACTGATGTCATCTCATGCATTGTCATGCTATATAACAAGGAGAAAGAGAGAGGGAGAGAGAAAGCAGCCCTGTGTTTCTTGTGATATCTAGTTCAGCTCTAATTGACTAGTAGCTCTGGTAATCATTTTTATCCTTTTCTTACTGAATGAAACAGCTTGCTTGTGCTACTTGGGTTTATTTAACTAAATATGTTCTATGGTCATATCTGAAATGTGCCTCTTGCACTACCTCTTTTCTTGTAGCGCCATGTATGATATAATCTGGATTATATTTAATTTGTCAGAGGCAATACAATAACCGAGTATGGCACATTTGATTTGAAAGATCATTCTCATGTCCCTGTCCTGTCTACACTGGAAATGGTGTTGAAGGATTCCAGGTTTTGAAACAAATTACGAGGCATAATGCTTCAAATAGCACAAAAAGCAGAGAAAGGATGGGGAACAGAGTTGCCAGCTTTAGCTTTTTGTTGTTTTTGTTGTTGTAAGTAAAGAATGGAAGGAAACAGGTAGCAGAATTCTGTCTGGGCTAAAAGTAGGTTTTCAAAGATTTACAGGAACAGCACATTGTAAGTACACAACAACATTCTTGAATAGATCAATATACAAGTTCAGCCTACATCATTCACAAACACTTGGAATGTAGAACTATATGTGACCTGGTTATTTTCAAGGACAATAGTTGGAAGACCCTGAAAATTCAAAGATACATCTATTGACCCAATCCCAACAAGAACGGGGAAATTCTACTTAGTTTCTTTATGTAGCTCTCTTATGTCCCAAAGTTAGGTTTGGAGGCCATCTTAACTGAAATTGAATGACTTTATTAAAGGTCATATATGCAATCTAGAAATGAGGATATTGTCATCAAAAAGATAGGAATAGGAAGAATCTCTGTATCTTTCCTCCTTTCCTCTTTTTAATGCAAGTGAAAAATGCTTTCCAAATAATAATTAATTTTGTACGAAATTGTAAAGCTCAGTATTCAGCTCCATTTGTACCTAGCACATAAGTTTTCTTAAGCAGATCAAAGAGATGGGCTTCTGTCTGAAATGAAGTTATTTGCAGACACTGAATGCCATACACTCTCTGATTCCTTTCAGTTCTCTTTGAGATAGTTCCCTGTGGTACATATCTAACAGCTAAATTTCATTACCATTCTGTGCGGTCCTCATGGTGCTGAAAGTAAAATATTGGATTGACAGGCACTCGTTGTGGAGCAGGGTTTATTGATGATGGAAAGACTGATTCAATCTCTAATTCTGAAGAACGACCTGCCACCCGGAGTGATAGTATACAGATGGGTGCAATCTAAACTCTCTTTCCGCCTCAAGTTGCATTTGGCTGTAGATTAACAATGTGATTCCATATAATGAAGATGTTTGTTTGGTGCAGTGGCAATTTTCCATTACTGACATGCAATGTCAACAGTTCCGACATAGCTGTAAGGACAGGGTATAAATGTGCTACATCTGGCTGGGACCTGTGCCAGGTTATTAACAACCCCATTAAAATTACCTGCAGTGAACTGTTTTGGAAGACGGGAATGCAAAACACTGTTTCCCCTATGACTGCCCACTCTGCTATAATAATCTGACGATATTTAGTTATTATAATATTGCTGTCAGTGTTTGTCCTTATTTTCACTATCAGGAGATGTTCTACACATTCTGTTTGATATAAAGCTTAACACTGCTACTTCTGCTCATTTTTCTTGACTAAGACTAACACCTTTAATAGAATGCATGTATTAGCATTGAATGCATAGGTACTGGGAAATGCACCCCAAAGGCTTTTTATCAGTTGTACCCTTAGCAGCCTGATCCTTCCTTTCAAACTATGATAGCAGCATGGGTAATTATAATTGCATAGGCATCTTCAGGTGGCCTCACCTGCAAAGATCTGGCAACCCTACCACTTCTGCAGTTGCAGAATGGACTAAGGAGAAAATTAGGGCAGAACCATTTGCACTGAATTTCCAGAGCCCTTGCAAAATTTCTGTGCCGTGCTGGCTCTTGTATCAGCAATGGAGCTCACTCTCACATAATTTGGCAGTGGCCACCAACCTGGATAGTTTCAAAAGAGAATTAAGCGCATTTATGGAGGACCAGGTTATCTATGGCTATTAGTCACAATTGCTATATTCTACCTCCAATGATGGAAGCAGGTTTGCCTCTGAATACCAGTTGCAAGGAATCAGAAGTGGGGAGAGTGCTGTTGCTGCTTGTGAGCTCCCCATGGACCTTGGTTTGGCTATTGCGATAATAGGTTGCTGGACAGGAGTGATCTTTTGGTTTCATCCAGCAGGTCTCTTCTTATGCACTTATATTCTTCTTACGGCTACTTTTTCTGAACACCTCCTTGCTCTGCCCTGTGCTCCCTTGGAGGTCATAATATACTCCTAGTATTGGTCTATGGCTCCTTCTCTTTTGTTGTATTTCAAATCTGTATATACTCAGGTACTTTCATATGAGCCTATTCACCCATTGAAGCCATCAGTGGAATTCTGGTCTGTGTTAAGAAGGTTCTAGACTTTGGATCTTGCAACCCAAGAAGGTTTGTTCCCGACTCATGAATGCCTGCATTCTGAGAGACACAGTTGTACCCCACTTCATTTGCATTTCACTAGGGCTGAGCTGATATTTCTCAGAAAAGAATTTCCATTCCATGGAGCCAGACTGGGAGGATATCACAGACAATGGCATTGAAGACTGCATCCTTAATTAGATTAATTCCCATTAGGAGTTGGAGGTCAACATCTGGAGGACCATGGCTTCCCCATCCCTTCTCCTAGTGGTGGCTTTAGAATGCCCTTAACTTTTCTTACGTGTTTGAGGAACATATGCCCAGAAAAGACCTAGACACATTGCTAAGTTTTGTTTGCCAACATCTTCATATAACATGGTCCACTAGATATTGTAGGAACAAACTGCGATTTATGCCAGGCCTCTCAGTGCTGTTATTTTAGCTTTTGAAAATACAGTTATCTAGATAATATAAGTAGACATCAATAAGAGTTTTGTGCTAAGTCCAAATACAGAATAGATGTATTTCTAAATTGTCCCGAAAGTTTGTTTACATTGTGTAATCTGCAGGTTCAGTGTGCAATCAGTACTCCACAGGTAAGAAAATGAGAAATTTTGAGGGCTATTGAACACAGGAATTCTCACAGTGGATAAGCAGAGTTTGTTAGGACAGGATATTTTCTAACTTTTGGACTCTGCAAAAAGTTTGCAGTGTTCAAATATAAGATGTATCTTCCTGTTATGCTAGTGAGTTGGTATTTTGGCTGAACTGCAAAAGCATGCCTTGCCACATGACCCATGAGTTTTCTTCTATATTACCCTTGTGCTTCTTAATTTATTTTATGTGTGCATCATTCTATTGAAAGAAAGTGGATACTCTGAGTATGTTCTATTTCCAGTGTTGTTGCATGCAAACTTCCATTTTTAAAAAATGTAGAGGAAAATTAACACATGGATGGCTTTAAGAAACATAATAATTTAGATGTGACCAGAAGTAATTCAAGGTTGAAGGGTGATTATTCACATGCACAAGATCTCAGTAGCCCACCCCCCAGTAACTCGGAGAAGCCTGGGAGGAATTTTGGCAGTGACAAAGGCAGCGTAGCAGATCTTGCAGTTCCACTGCCAACAATGTGGCAGGCTTTGTACCTGCAGCAGTGGGAGATAGTGGCAGAAGCAGGACATCCGTATTTCGAACAGAAACTGTAGTGGCTTCTGTAAATCCAGGATCTTCCACTCAAATTGGGACAGTTGGGTGGTCTGTTAATGGCTCGTGCTTAATGATATCACCAGGAGCCACCCCTAGGTCTCAGGTTTGTACTCTGAAATCTGAGGGTCTGGTATGCTCCTGACCTGGCAGCTCAATCTGTAACACTATGTTAAACTATTCACAACTTTCATTGAGACAACCTGTGATGGAAAAGTTTGTTTGCTGGGCAGGTTGGGTCACCAAGTGTGTGTTTTTTCTGCCAGCAAACAGTAGACTGGCAACAGTGTCTGATTGGCCAGAGTTCTGGGGGAGAGATATGATTGGTTTGGAGAGGTTAGACAGGTTTCAGGTTGGGAGAGAGGGTGAACAGATTCTGAGGGGGGAGGGAGATACATACTGAGGAGACTATCCATAGGGAGAGGACAGAGCCTCATAGCTGGGATACGTAGACTAGGCTGAGGGTCTGGGGAAGGTATCCAGACAGGAGTGTGGTGGGAGGGCTGAGTCTGAACCAGGAGAGACAGATCCTGTGGGAATTCAGGTTCCCTGGGTGTCAGTCTAGCCAGGAGGGGAGAATTTTTCTAGGTACTGAAGACTCCCAACCCAGTAAAAAAGGGAGAGGGGATCCTGGATCTGTAATACCATGTATAATACCTCAGGTTTGGGATTGTTAAGAGAGTGGGTAAGTGAGGAAAAATGTCCCTCGCTCATGAACCAAAGTATTAAGCTGTGATGGAAGCAGTATAGTGTTGAAAGTATTATATTCTCTAAGTGACAGGCATTGATTTGAACATTTTACCATCACTTCTGGAAACCTGAATATTTATCTACTTGAAGTGAACAAATTGATGTTTAGTAACTGAAGTTTAAGAAGAGTTGTACCTATAGTATTGTGTTTAAGCCCAATACATCTTATAAAGTAAATAAGTTAAATTCTACCCGAAAGAACTAGTTTCCTGACCCACTTTGTGTCATAAACTTCCTATGTTTAATAAAAAAAAGCGTTTGTTTGGAGTCTCCTGCCTGAGACTCCAAATTATTAAATTTCCCCTCACACAAGCCCTCCACTTAGTAATCTGGGGTAAATTATAGAAATTCATGTAACTGGTGTACCGTGAGGTGGTCACATTCTATTTAATTGAGGGCTGGCCCAACAGTGCCAGGGTGAGAAAGTGCTGTCACACCATCGCACAGCCAATGAGAGTAGACAGTATTTGGCTATATGGACCAGTGGAATGGCTCTGTAAGAGAACACCTATTTATTTGGAACCACTGCCTTGCAACCAGATTGATCGGTATACATAGTCTGACAGATGGTTGCCTGAAATGAATGATTAAACCACATACTAAATGCTCTATAAATAATAAAATGAGGGTTAAGAAGCATTTTCCCCCACAATACAACTTTTTAACATCACTTTGTGATACAGGTCCTTGTGAAACTGAGTGATGGGATGAATAATAATAAAAGTTGTTTTCATGCATGCTAAATTCATGCTGACCTCCCTCCCCTAATCTCAAAATATATGCAGCACATCAACAATCCAATTTAATGTAGATTTTCACTGTGGAAAGTCTTCATGTCTTAGAAAAATAATCATTTGAATCCCTCATGAGGTGAATTAAGGAAAAGATGTGCTCAAGATTTACTTTCCTACATATTACAAAAAAATAATAAAATGTTCAGATTCTGTCTCTCTTTCTCTGCTGAAAATTCCAATTATAGACTTCACCTTTTTAGTATTGCCAGACTTCATCAGCTAGCCTTCACTTTGCCCTTGGAGAAGATATAATCTGCCGCAACGCACACTGAGATGCACCCAGTTAGACGGGTTCTTCTTTTTTTTAAAAAATTGTCCTGCTCAACAAAGTTTAAATTTCAAGGCACATTTGACCTGATAGTCTTTTGAGAGACTCTAAGATCTAAAATGAGATGTTGGTGCTACAGGATCATCTCTGTTTTGTCAAGGAAGTTGAAGGTGTTCTTTTCCAAGCAACTGAACCAGAACTTTATGGGTGAGTTGGATTAATAACAGTAACATAAAAGATATCAAAGTGACTGCACTTTGATACTGTGCTGAAGTTTTTTGACACATAATAGAGAAAGAAAGAGAGGGCATGAGAGAGTGATGATTACTAAGTTATTGATAAACCTGCAGAAAAACTTTCCTTTTACAATACAAAAATGTAAGAGCACTCACACAAATGAGAAGATTAAAACACACTTTCTAGTATCATAGCATTTTCAAAATATTTGTCTGTCTTCTCTTCCTTCACTGAGGGATCTTTGGTCTTCAGTTGCTCTTTCTGTTTGTCTTGACCCAGATGTGCACTATTAGGGTAAATTTGCATGACCTGTTCAGTACAATGAAAAAATAATTGACAATTCTTCCTATATTGAAAATGGCTTTTGGATCCCTCTGCCTCCCCCCCTCCCGTAATTGTTCACCACACATTTAAAATATGGCATTTCTATTTAAAAGCTTAGGTAGCAGGTACAGGAAAAGATCTCTGGTTGACATCCTGGAAATCCAATGGTGCAATTGCCAATACAGGGCTAGACAAAGCATCAGTCTGACCAGTGGTGTAATGGAAAGTTTTGAAGTGCAAGGGCTCATCATAATAGCACCTATAGCCACATTTTCAATGATAGTCCATAGCCATGACCCCAAGGTGTGAGTCAAAAATGCAGGCAATTATGGGAGTACACTTCATTAAACTTAATGATGCTTACTACTAACTGGATAGATCCAACTTTTAAGATATATTGAGTTTAATGCAAGAGCTCCAGCTGGCTGAAATACAATCTTTGGCTTTAAATTAGAAATGTAAACAGTGTTGCATAGGAATATTGCAAAAAAGTACAAACGAAAGGTAAGAGATATCTAGCTTTTGCTTTATTTTCCCCATTCTCCAGCTTCTAATGCTAATATGTATGCTTGAAAGTTATCATCCTTAGGCACGTAGATCAGAGGATCAGTCCACTAGTAATGCCATGAACTATAGAAACCTTGGTTAAAAGATAACTAACTCTATCAACTATCCATTTTCAATCAGTTAGTGGACAAAGATGAAAGTCTGCCATTGTAAAATTGTTCATGCTATCTTGCGATTTGTCTCTTCCTCCCTTTCTTTCTCTTTTCCCCTTCTGTATCTTTCCCCTCTAAGACTTAATATAATATCCACCCTCTCCATAGTGAACATGTACACATAGAAACAAATAGCTCCCTTGACATCAGCTAGCATGGAGCTGCATAAAATTAGAGGAGAAAATAAGACAGGCATTTCGTGGGGAGAAAAAAATGCTGCATAACCCCTGCATTTCCATCCATTATATATGTGATATATCTATAGCTACCATAACCTGTACTTAGAACTTCACCAAATCAACAATGTCTTTTGCATCTGTAATTGGAAATGTATTTCATCTAAGGACTTTGCCTCTGTATATATCTTTTCACACATCTTGCTTCCATTTCTTAGCCTTCCTATCACCTCTCATTCATTTCTAGGAGGGTCACCTCTGAAGGGCTAATTTAAAGATAGCAGGACTCTGACAAAGGCTAATAACTGCAGTATCTACAACCCTGAGTCAATTTAAAATCAAAGGACAGGTTTTAAGATGAGAGAGTGCATAAACTAAGTTAGATCTCCATTAGTTATAATGAGTATCAGAATTCATTCAGAGAGGCTCTTTCTAGCCGATGTTATTCCTCTAAAGATTATTACACCATTACATCATTAAAAGATTGATTGTATGTATGAGAATGTAGTTGAATCTTTCTATTCTTAATACATACCTTGAAAAACATTGCACAGTCACAGTGCATGTAGTGTTTGAACTAGCACAGGTAGGCAACCTAAGGCCCATGGGCAGGATGCGGCCCAATCACCTTCTCAATCTGGCGCATGGATGGTCCGGGAATCAATGTGTTTTTACATGGGTAGAATGTGTGCTTTTATTTAAAATGCATATCTGGGTTATTTGTGGGGCATAGGAATTCGTTCATATTTTTTTCCAAAATATAGTCCGGCCCACCACATGAAAAAGGTTGCTGACCCCTGAACTAACACCTGAGTATGAAAGTAAAATCTCTCTTCTTCCACCACAATCTGTGTACTTTATCTGTAAAGGCCTGAGGCTTTCTAAGGAGCAGGAAAGGAAAGGCAAAACACTGAACTAGAACTATATTCCATAGTTTACTGCGTGGGACAAAGGGTTGGGAAGAAGGTGCAGATGTGAGTTCAAGCTGCTCCAGTGAGATGCCAAAAAACCCTAGGCAGCTCTGGGGAAGAAGTATAGCGTAGGTCCTAGGTGATCATCAATATCTCCTGGTAATGCTAGGGAAGGCTCTGGTCTGAAGCTGGAGAGGTGCTGCTGGTCAGTGTAGAGTTGACAATGGTTTTCTACACAGACCAATAGTTTCACTGGTTGCAAGACAGCCTTTTCTGTTCTAAAGTGCTGAAAGGAAGACCGCTGTGAGTGCTGGAAGGAAGACATGTTCTCTGCTGCAAAGTCCATTTCCACCTGGCCTAGGGGATGGAGCCTTACTCACCCGGAACAGCTAAAAGAGGCTCCTGGGAGGCCGGAGGGACATTGCTGGAACAACTCTTGGGTTGGGGCAACTGGCAAAAATGTTTTACATTGTTTTAAACAGTTTTAATTTTGATTCCTCTGTTTTGTTCTTGTTGAGTTGGTATTGGCTAAATGTTTAGTTGGGGTTGGCCGTTATTTTTATTTGGGTAAAACTGTAAACTATTTATTGTTATTATGGTTGTCATTATTGGTTTCTATTGATTTATTGGTTTGTTTGTTGTTTGCATAGTATATTCTGTTTTTTAATGTTTGATGTTTTGTTGTGTTTTTATATATGTTGTAAGCTGCTCAGAGTCGGCAGGATATAAATTAAAAATACTATATTATTATTATTATTATTATTTGCATGGGGAGACTCCATGATCACAGGAAGCTCCATGCTTCGGATGTTTGCCCTCCAACTCATTGCATTGCATTTGCATTTACATCCCCCCTTTATCTCCATGGAGCTGAAGGTGGTGTACATGGTTCTCCCCATCCTTGTTTAACTCCTGCAACAACACTGTGACATAGGTTAAGCTGAGAGACAGTGACTAGCCCAAGGTTTCCCAGTGAGCTTCTTGGAGGATGATAGGAAAAACAACAGAAGGTGAAGCTAGCACACTTGTCCCCACAACTCCAATTTGCATGTTAAGGGCTTAATGACACTTACCTTTCCAGGCATGGTTCTTGATTTAACCCATAGTTAAGATCAAAATCCATGGACCAGAATTCTCTGTCAAGCTTGGGTTTAGTGATGTCTGGTAAGGCTTGAGAAAGGCATCTTAAGTTCACTTCCAATTATTAAAGCAAATGGCTTTATAAACAGAAGACTTGGAAAATCAGTCTAAACTAGAATTAAATCAGTAATAATGTTTATCTATGTAAAGAATGTGGCCCAATTAAACCAATATAGTGTTATCATCAGCCTTGTTCAAAATCTTCAAGATGACATAAATTCATCATGATGATCATGTCTGTAATAATACTGCAGATGGTATCATTGCGGGCCAACTAACCCTGATATATGTCTAGAATTTTTGACAGAGTTCAGCAGGACATATGCTGAATGACAGACTGAAGAGTCCACAACCTGAAAATCCCTATGATAGTCTTCTTAGAGCATTATAGAAGCGGCAAATATACGTGGCCAATAATGGACAGATAAAGTAAAGCATTCCAATGCTCACTGAATAAGCAAGTGCCTCTTACGAGCAATATGTTTTTCTCATGTCATATCAATCACATTCTTTTCTGAATAGCCATTTTTTGTGGGGGAGGGCTGTGGAAAGTGAAGTTTTCACAAATCCTCTTTAACAGGTTTTGTTGCCTCTGAGTTGTCATTTGCTGAAATGCTGAGTAAGAGAGACACTATTTTTTTCCTCTCACCTGACCTCTGGTGCTTTCTTTGAATTGAAGTCCTGCAGATCACAAATTTATCCCCTGCCTGAGTGTTGTTTCTGTATTGGAGTCTGTCACAACTGACAGAAGCAGCATGCTATGCTTCCATATTGAGCTTAAACTGGAGGCATGAAAACTTTCAGCTGTTCTGCATCATTTTATTTTATTTTTTCTGTTCTGTGATTGAAAGAGCAACCCCACCCCAAAAAACCCACATCCCAGGTGTGATGGTACACTGTACCCCCAAAAGCTCTCACTTTACAAGAGGTAAAAAAAAATCTAGTAACGGCAATGATGATGATGACAATTAACCCACCCTGGAACTTCATGTAGAAGGGTAGGGAGGGGAAATCGAATAACAATAATAACAAAAATAAGCAAATATGTTGCCACAGAGATGCACAAGGGAACAAGCAATACAAGGCACAGGAACAAACTTAGTGGGTGGTGCTCAGTAAGCCTTAGTTCCAGTTTGTTCTTTGTACATCTAATTTAAAACTTTGCTTGTTCTGAGACATCCTGATAGAACAGATGGAGGTAAAATTAGCTAATGTAGGGCTACATCCATTATAACTTGGACGGAATGTTTTGGCTTCCATGATTTCCACTGTGTAACAATTCTAGGTATACTTTTCTTTGTATAGTTTTCCAATCTCTCTGAATTAGAAATGCAAGTTCACTTCACGATGTTGCCAGGAGGGCCTTGATCACACCTTGATGCTTCTGATAATTGTTTGGGCATGTTTGATTTTTGGCACACTGTACTTAGTGGCTGGATCTCCAGCCCAGTTTTGATTTGTTTTTAGTTCTAAAAACAATTATGACCAGGGGCCAGAGGCAGATTCTTGTTTCTAATATCCTACAGGCAGTTGCCAGCATTCCTTAATTGATGGGTTGCATGGTTGGAAAATGTTGAGCAGTCCAATTCATAGCAACAGAAGAAGAATTAAGAAAGCCACTTACATATCTGTATTGGTATTTCCTCTATTGTTTTAAACTGTTGTTGTTGTTGTTGTTGTTGTTGTTGTTGTTGTTGTTGTTGTTGTTGTTGTTGTTGTTGTTGTATTATATACATTACCTTGAGATGTGTGTGGAAGACCATAAATAAATAAATAGATAAATAAATAAATTGCACAAGAGATGGTCCTTATCACTGGGAAAATGTTTTCCTGCTGCAAAAATATTTCTGCCTTGCCCTTTTGTTTCATTTTGTGTCTATATGGCAGAGCATGAGTTCTAAGTATGGGCCAGATTAGAAAATACACCCATCACTATAATCATTTGCACAATCTGCTTCTTAAAAGCAAATTGCAGGTGTGGGTGACTAACCTGAGTATGTAGGGTGTGTGTATGGTAGGTGCTTTAATCCTTGTTATCCTTTGCTGCAATGTGAGCTACAATAATTTGCTCCCTAAATCTACCCTCTTGAAAGTTATGCCCATTAGATCTAGTATAGTCCTCTGGGACAGCTTAAAACTAGTCTTTGCCCTCCTTGACATGACCACACATTAGGTGTTTTGTGCTTGCTATGTTCTCCCTTTAGTCTTATTGTCTCCTGGTAAAACACACCCAGTTCTTTCAATCTTTCCTTTTATTACTTTAGTACTTGCTTTCTATTCCACTGGCCTTTTTCTATATTTCCTGTATTATCCCTTCCAGTTTGTCTACATCCTTTTTAAAGTGTGTTTTGCCCCAAACTGGACACAACACTCCAGATGAACTCCAAGTCTGTAAGGATCCCAGTCAACTCGATCTTCTTTACCATCTGTAATTACATCCAGCATAGTCACTGCTGAGTTGTGGGAAAGTGACCCAATGGTGTTTTTATGCTTAATCCATTGTCCATCATATGAAGTTTTCAGGGTGACTGCAACAGCTTCAGGATGATAGGTTTTAGCTCCGCATGGCAAAACACTACACTTGACAAGAAGCTCATCTCAGTTCATTGGTATTTATACTAGCACAACACACTGGCAATTATCAGCTGCCTTTTGACATTTGGTGACCTTGATTATACAAAGACTATCGCATGCAATTTATGCAGGCTCTTGAGATATGAAATACCTGAGCAATCTAGTAAAAGCCTGGTGTATTGAGAGATTAAAAAGCTGTATCAGTAAAACTCTCATTGCCATGCCTTCACTTTAGTAAGGGTGGTTTATAGCAAAATTAGCAAGGTTGTTTAAGAACAAGCACAGCAAGAAATGGAGGGAGTTTTGTCTTATTGTGGATGAGGGTTTGATGAGATTAAATACACAAATGTTTCTTTGAAACTCAAACTTCTTTTATTTTTTAAAAGAGCACTGGATGCCTTAGGGTGGTTAGCAGTTAACTGGCAAGCTAGTCAGCAGGCCTCTTCACGCCTGTTAACTGTGGGAAACCTGTCATAACATCCATCATGTTAGATCACCTGAAGACATAACAACAAGGGGGAAATCTACATAACCATTAGGCAACAAGTGTATCTTCCATTCCAGTGACAATATAATTATTTTAATTCCATATTTTTTCAGAGGGGGGAGGACTGGTTACACATATTAGTATTGGCACAAAGAAAGGACTCATCCACACTTCCAAGAGCTGTGCCTCAAAAGCAAGGGTCCAAGCAGTTTTTGACTTGACCAATACTTTCAAGCCACAGGTCTGAGTGGTTTCCCCCTTGCCTCACTCCTTGCCAAGGCAAAAACCACCCTTTAGCAATAAGACTAAAAGGTAAAGGTAAAGGGACCCCTGACCATTAGGTCCAGTCGCGGACGACTCTGGGGTTGCGGCGCTCATCTCACTTTATTGGCCGAGGGAGCCAGTGTGCAGCTTCCGGGTCATGTGGCCAGCATGACTAAGCCACTTCTGGCAAACTAGAGCAGTGCATGGAAATGCCGTTTACCTTCCCACCAGAGCGGTACCTATGGTATTTATCTACTTGCACTTTGATGTGCTTTCGAACTGCTAGGTTGGCAGGAGCAGGGACCGAGTTTCATGTAATTTTGGCTTGAATTCATTCCCCAGCCAACAGATGCATCTTTGAGCATGTTGAATGTTCAAACGCACCAAAAATATTGTCTTCCACCTCTTTTCCTTTGCAGACTCAACTTAACTCCCCAAAGAGCCTACATGTGCCAGTTGGGCAGCCAATCATGCAAACTTTTAGAAGGAATACTGGATACATATAGAGAGGGGGCAAGGCCGGTGGACACCATTCCACCAACCCATATATGCACATTTAGTGCACACAATGACAGCATTGCCCTGTGGATAGATCAGTCAGTAGAGCATGAGACTCAATCTCAGGCTTGTTGGTTCGAGCCCCACGTTGGGCAAAAAAGTCTTGCATTGCAGGGTGTTGGACTAGATGAGCCTTGTGGTCACCTTCCAACACTGCAATTCTGTGATTCTCTGTGCACTGTCCTCAGCTATGACAGGAAACAAAAAGGTGCCCTAGAGCCCATCTCAGTTTACAAGGATTCATTCTTTGGATGTAGACTGAGATAAGGGTGTCTGTAGACATTTTAATTTAAAATAAATACCAATTTAGGCATAATCAGAGAAGACAGAACTTTGGTTGTACAAAAAGTTAAGAGTTTGACTTTATGTTTCATTGAAGCCTTTCAATGAAGTTCAACAGTTAAAAGGGGGAAAGATGGTCTCATCAACTATTTTGAAAATTAATGCAAAGCCAGTTATCCTGTGCCTAGTAAGGCATGCAGAAGTCCAATTTAAGTCAATAGGATCTACCCATGCATAAAGAAAGGCAGGATTGTTCCCAAACCTATTGTTTAACAGTGAGTTAAACATAGGCAATAATGCTGAGAACATAGAAAAAGAAAATGGATAAAAATAAAACAGGCACATGACATAACTGTTAGTAAAACACAATATGTTAGATCAAAATCAAATGAAGCTAACTAACTTCAGAGGACTATGCATTCTTAATTTCAGTTCTTTTTATGCTTGGGCTCACTAACAAGATTCTCCATTTGGGCAGGCAGAATGTGAGTGTACTGCTGGATAACAATGCATTCAGTATTTCTGCTTTGGACAGGCATGGATGGTTCTTGAAACGCAACCACTGGCATTTATTCACATTTTGCATCTAATCAGCAGATTTGTGTGTAATTATGTATTTTGCAGGTGAGATGTTAATGCGGGTTATATGGCACATCAGCTGCAGGCTGCCACTTGAAATGGTCCACTGGAAAATCTTGAGACAAACAACATTCAATTAGGCACACATCCATGAGCAGCTGTGCTAAGTACCACTGGCATCATCACAGACGTACATTTCTCAGTGAGATCCTACCACGCTAGCCAGATTTTTTACAGCGTGTTTAGTTTGGTGACAAAGCTTCCTGTTACCTGTTTCTCTGAGAACGTTGTGTCTCTTAGATGGAAAAAAAAGACCATTCTATTCTACACAGGAAAAAAATATTCCAGCTGATTAGTTTCTGTTGCATAGGAAATGCAGCCACCACTACAGTACACCAATACTCACTAAAGGTGAGCAGTGAAGGTCATTTTTTAAAGCACATTTAGTAGCCATAAACAGAGGAGGGTATGAATATGCTTTTGATACACAAGCTTCTAATAAAAGTCCACTCTTATCACCTTAATTCTATGTAGTCATTTGCCACTGCCTAAGATAAAAACAGAAGCAACTTCCAATACCTAGCTAATTGTTGATATATGTGAAAGTTTTTTGTAGTTTTCACTTGTCTGTTGTGTCTAGCTTTCTATATTTATCCAGGCTGCAATATATAGTATTTTGTGTTCCCATACATCCGAATGAAGAAAAACAGCTACATTCTAATACACGATGAATTATTCATCCTACTTTTCACACCTTCCATACATTTCTCTATTGTTTCCCTCTACCCCTGCTCTCGTTTGTAAGCTTAATCCTGAAATCTAGAATTGCTGGGTAAGCAACAGCTCTGTGCGTTTTTGCATAGTTCACTGCCTTGATAATCTGCATCCTAGTCACTACATTTGGGTATTTAAATAGAAAGGAAAAGACGGGCGGCAATTAAACGGATCTAAGTTAGTTAAACCATTGAACTCGCTCCCACAGGACGCAGTGATGGCCACCAGCCTAGATGGCTTTAAAAGAGGATTGGACAAATTAATGGAGGAGACAGCTATCACTGGCTTCCAGCCATGATGGCTATGCTCAGTCCTCCACAGCTGGAGGCAGTAATGTTTCTGAATACCAGTTGCTGGAATCCACAGGAAATGAGAGTGCTCTTGTGCTTGAATCGTGCTTGTGGATTTCCCTCGGGCATCTGGTCAGCGACTGTGAGGACAGGATGCTGGACGAGGATCCAGCAGGTTCTTTGTATGTTAGCTCAGTCGGTAGAACATGGAACTCTTAATCTCAGGCTTGTGGATTTGAACCCCAAGTTAGGCAAAAGATTCCTGCATTGCAGGGGTTGGAGAAGATAACCCTCATGGTCCCTTCCAACTCTACGATTCTATGTTCTTACCCCAGAGGGATAATTAATTTGCCTCAGTTTGCTGTATAGCTCCAAAGGCTTCTATTGCACAGTGTAATACTGAAAGAAGCCGCAAAACTGGCACTCTGAACTCTGAAGCCTACTTTTTCTGCTGTGTGCCTGTCCCCTCACTCATCAACTTCCTGGTAATATTCCTGCCCTGATGTGGCTTTCTCCTCCACAGATTTTTCAGCACATTGTCTCCACAAACTTCATTTTAGCACATCACCTCTGCTTTCATGTGCATCTTCATTTGGGAGCCTGAGTCTACCAAGATTCAGAAATTTAATCAAGTACAGTAAAATAAACTTTGCATTGTTCCCTTAAACTTGGGTGAACGACCTTTTTCATCCCACTGGGCCCTCACTTGTGGGGTGCCTCAGGGTTCCGTCCTCTCCCCCATGCTTTTTAACATCTATATGAAGCCACTGGGAGAGATCATCAGGGGGTTTGGACTGGGTGTCCATCAATATGCAGATGATACCCAGCTCTACCTCTCTTTCAAATCAGAACCAGTGAAGGCGGTGAAGGTCCTGTGTGAGTGCCTGGAGGCAGTTGGAGGATGGATGGCGGCTAATGGATTGAGGTTGAATCCTGACAAGACAGAAGTACTGTTTTTGGGGGACAGGGGGCGGGCTGGTGTGGAGGACTCCCTGGTCCTGAATAGGGTAACTGTGCCCCTGAAGGACCAGGTGCGCAGCCTGGGAGTCATTTTGGACTCACAGCTGTCCATGGAGGCGCAGGTCAATTCTGTGTCCAGGGCAGCTGTCTACCAACTCCACCTGGTACGCAGGCTGAGACCCTACCTGCCCGCGGACTGTCTCGCCAGAGTGGTGCATGCTCTGGTTATCTCCCGCTTGGACTACTGCAATGCGCTCTACGTGGGGCTACCTTTGAAGGTGACTCGGAAACTACAACTAATCCAGAATGCGGCAGCTAGACTGGTGACTGGGGGCGGTCGCCGAGACCACATAACACCGGTCTTGAAAGACCTACTTTGGCTCCCAGTACGTTTCCGAGCACAATTCAAAGTGCTGGTGTTGACCTTTAAAGCCCTAAACGGCCTCGGCCCAGTATACCTGAAAGAGCATCTCCACCCCCATCGTTCTGCCCGGATGCTGAGGTCCAGCGCCGAGGGCCTTCTGGTGGTTCCCTCATTGCGAGAAGCAAAGCTACAGGGAACCAGGCAGAGGGCCTTCTCGGTAGTGGCGCCTGCCCTGTGGAACGCCCTCCCATCGGATGTCAAAGCGATAAATAACTACCTGACATTCAGAAGACATCTTAAGGCAGCCCTGTTCAGGGAAGTTTTTAATCTGTGATATTTTAGTGTATTTTTGGTTTTCTATGGAAGCCGCCCAGAGTGGCTGGGGAAACCCAGCCAGATGGGCGGGGTACAAATAATAAATTATTATTATTATTATTATTATTATTATTATTATTATTATTATTACTGGATGTATTCCCTTCTGGGCAATATGTCAGTGGTGGGTGGGGCCAAAGTGAGAAGAGCAATGAATATCAATGTTGCCTTTATAGCGTAGGTTATTTGCTACACACACTCTCAAACATCTCTCTATCCTCTAGCTAAGTAGCTCCACCCAAGAGTTCAAGTATATATTCCAGGCAGGCAAAAACAAGGAAGGTGAGAAGCAAAGCCAGTGGTGATGGTAGGCATGTCAGGGAAAGGGATGTGGCCTCAGGAGAGTCTGGGGGGAGGGGGCAGATAGGAAGGCTTAGAAGTCCACATTGTTTTCATAAACATAAGCTTTTCTCCTCCTCCTCTTCCTTTGGCTTAGGGGCAACACACACTACTGCAGATCTTTATTATAACCCCTGACAGGAAGCTGTTGGTAGACTTTTTTGGTCTTTCTTTAAAATAGCTGTGGACAACCTTTCTGAATAGAACTTTCTCACAGCAGCTTATATGATACCAACTCAAAACTCAGCAGCATTATATATACAATATATTTTCTACAAAATCACCGCAGCATCAACACAATCAGCAGCAATAAAAACTCACCAAGACAAAAACACAATTCCCCAACTTATTTCACTGCAAGGAGCAGTACAACAACAAAATAGAAATCATGTATAGGCTGCCTGAAACAAATAGGTAAGTCTGCAGAGCCTTTCTAAAGGTCTGGCATTTAGTAATTTTCTGGTGGTCAGTGGCAATGAACCCCAAAGCTGTGGGGCTACCACAAAAAATACCCCCCCTCATGTCTGTCATTTTCACTGTTCTAGATGGTGGGCAAATGTGGAGGACCATCATTATTTTAATGTGAAAGCAGATTTATATGAGTACAAGTATTACTTTAAATAACTTCAGGCTTGCAGAACTACTTTGATTTTTACTATTATCCCAAGGTCCACCAACAAAAGCTGCTTGGAACAGTGGTGTTTGGGGACATAGAAATGAATTAAGAAATCTAGTACCACTGAGCATGTGCTTATTCTAGGAATTTCTTTTTAGTGACACAACTGAGATCACACTCTTGCCACACACACACAAAAAAAATCAATTCCTAGTTCACTCAGCATCAAGACTTCTTGAACTCTGGATGCTAATTTTAAAGGGGATGGGGCAAAACCTTTTTGTTTTGACTACTGTTTAACATTTGTGGGTTAGAAACCCCTGGTGATGTACTAAAAAATCACCCAGAAATCTACAAGTAGATCCCAATCTACCTTCTCCCTCCCAATTCTATATAGGACATTTTGTGTAGGCAACACCTATGCAGAGCTCAAATTTTGAAGCCAAGGTGCAACAGACAATACAGAGTGCCTGAAAGAAGGATGGAAGTCATTAGAGGGGAAGCAGAAGGGAACCATTTTTCATGTTAGCAAGTGAGGGAGAATACAATTATCTTCAGGGGATTCACAGCTATTGCGAATATAAAATTTACTTGGCTAGAAGTGATGCTTTGAAATGGCAGCCATTTTAATTCCCTCTCTCTTACCAAATACCTTTGGGTTCGATTTGTAAAAATAAAAAGCTACCAGCTCTTTAAAGAGCTGTCATCCACTTGGTTCTGTCACAGAAAGGAAGAAGAAAATGAATATAATCTCCTTTATCTGTTATACTATTGGAGGCATCACCAAGTGGTTTTAAAAAACAAGTAGAAGAAGCAGATTGACTTCAGAGCAATGCTTCACACCAGGCAAATTTCATTTATTTTTCCATACATCCAAGAAGAAACATTTGGGCATTTTCCATTTCCATGTAGGAAATTTCTCTTGTCTGAAGTAACCCTTAGGGATAGTGATTAAAGTGTGGATTGATTTTAGGAAAGGTCTCATGCACTAGGCCGTAACACAATAAATATCAAAATGGCCCACTCATTAGGAAGAAAGAAATTAATCTCCAGCTTTTCGGGGGGGGGGGGACTTCAAAAAAATACCCTGGTAGTCTTATGACCCTAGAATACAGGAATGATCAAAACACAGGGTTTGAGGTTGCAGTTAACAACAAAGGAGTGAGAGAACGTTCCATCTGGAGATTAAGGGAATGCTGTACCTGAGGGTGACAGTCAGGAGCCCATAGAACAACCTATCAGATCCAGTAGCATTATGGGTGCCTAGGAAAGCAATGCCTCTCACAGTACCTCACCAGTACAGGGGGCACACCAGGTGGGAGGTTGCAGAAGGTAGGAGGAGGGTCCATCTTCAAACCAGAGCCTGGGGAAATCGGTGGTTTGGGATCAGAGGCTTTGAAAGGCTCATTTTGAGTTTGACCTTTCTTGAGTCAACTTGCTCATCTAGTTGTATTTACAGTTCTCCAGCTCCTGACTTTCCTTGTCTAATGTGTGCCCAAACCAGACCAGACAGGTGGTGGTGGTAGTAGTGATGGTGCCCATCCATCTATAACCTCATTGACAAAAACAGGGGCTGCCAAGCTGTCCCTTAAGAGTTGCAATCTCCCACCATTTGGCAGACTAGGTAAACATTGAAAGCCCTTAGCACAACATATTAAATGGAAAGGGATATTTGTTGCTGTTGCTAATTGAATTAGTCCAGTTTTTGTGTCATTTGTATGGAGCAACAATTCCACACGTACTGCCAATTTCATTCGGTTTGTTAGGCAAGGCTGGGGATACTGAGTGCTGTTTATTGTGTCTACACCACTATCCTCTTTCTCATCCATCTCATCTAAGCTGCCTGATTCTACATAAGGTTGATGAAAAAAGATGTAGGTTGCACTAATGTGCCATCAACATTAACCCTGTTAAGAAGTTCCCTCCGTGGGTTCAGAATATGAGAGGAGAAGTGGGCCTCTTGGGATTGCAGCCGGAGTCACAAATTGGGTACATATAGGAATTGCTATTTCTATCAAGTAGAATCTGAAGAGGAGGTGGATCCTGATAAGAAACCTAAGAGATTAATGGTGCAAAAGAATAGTTATCCACTAGGGATCCTTTTGCTAAGTGGAGACACTTTTATGGCTATATTAACTATTCAGACAACTGATTGCAAGCCCCTACGGGGATCATTTACAGAATGCTCTGTGAATATTGTGCTGTCAATATTTATTACAATGAACTTCAATGGAAATGAACTGGTTTAAGTGGATCATGGATTTCTTCTACATCCTGAAGTTTTCAGTACTTGGGTGACCTGATAATGGGATGGGAATGAGGAACATAAGCAGCTACACCTGCCAGCAGTATTATACAAAGTTACATAGCTGTTGAGTGTCCAGGACAAATAGCATTTGTTACAATTCCCATTCTCCTCTTCTGTGAACAAGTAAATGTCCCCCCACCTTCTTTCTGGTGATCCGTTCATTTTAAAAATGTGGTATTAGCTATTGTTTGAGCTAATGATTTGGCATGCATAGCTCAGTGCTCTGTAATCATGGATGGAGAGCTACAGCAGTGTGCCATGGAGACTGCAAAATCTTCTCAGCAATATAATAGGAAGCCTGTAGCTAGAAGAGATTCAGCAGGGCCTTTGCATTTAACCTTTAAAAATGCCATTTCAGGCTATCAAAAAAAAAAAGTTTGAGGGGGAGAAAAAAAGGTGCCATATTACAGAATGTGCTGTCCTGATGGGCATAACTGTACTGTAGTAACTCAGGCATGCCTGCACATCTCTTGTACCAATGGGGAGTGAAATACAAATGACATTTCTGCATCACACTGAATGACAGTAGGCACTTATAGATTATGACTGTAATAGTGAATAGCAATATGGGCCATTTCCAATAGTTATCCTGATTCGGTGGTTCTCTTGTCAAACAGGAGTTTCAATATGCATATAAGAACATAGGAAGCCACCTCATACCGAGTCAGATCATTCCTCCATCAAACTCAGCATTGTCTACACTGATTGGCAGCACTCCCCAGAGTTCAGGCAAGCATCTCTCCCAGCCCTACTTGAGACGCTAGGCATCAAACCTGGGACTTTATGCCTGAAAAGCAGATGCTGTTGCAATAAGCTACTACCCTTCCCCAATATTGTTTCTGGTTGCACAAAGGCCCTCAGAGCCATTGTTGTCATTTTTCATGTGGAAATGATTGAAAAAGTTGCACAGGAAATCTGGTTTCAGCTTGGCATTCATGCAAAGCTTTGGTTTGGAGCCATCATAATGGACTCCTTCAAACAACTCATGAAGAAAGATATGAAGAGAAAGAGTTAGCTACCTAATATCTGTGGAGATTATCCTCTTCCTTTAAATTTAGATTTTAATTGAGTCCTTCACACAAATTCTTCTTGACGAAAGTCGAGTAGCTAAGCTATTTAGGTATATAGCTCAGTGGTAGGGTAAATGTCCTGCAAACTTGATGCCCCTGGTTCAGTCCCCAGCATCTCCATTTCAGTTCCCAGCATCAGGAAGTAGGGGATATTAAAGACCTACGTCTGATACCCTGGAGAGCTACCACAAATCAGGGTAGACAATAATGGGTTGGATTTTTTTTTTTTTAAATAGTCTAACATGGTGTTAAACACTCTCCTATGCTCCTTTCTACAATTAGTTTCCCAAATGTGTTTACTTAAGGAACCACTTCATAATGTTTATCCAAAGCTAAATGTAAAGCTAACTGCAAGGCATTCTGATGTTCTCTTGATATTGATGTGCCTTCTGCATTATATTTTCTGTTACTGGTCAAGAACCCCCTATCATCCAGTAATGCTGTAGTATTTTTTAAAAACAACAACAACATTTTCTATTTATAGTAACATAACCATTACAGCAATTTCATGGCAGGTGTGTGTGCATGTGTGCACATGCGCAAATGCATCTCTTCAAAGTCTTTGAAGGGGATGAGGGTCCTGCCCGGTGCATCTTTCACTTCCTCTCATCCACATTTATTTGGATTGATGGAACCTGTCCTAGATATGACTACAAGTTCATTGGCACTATTGGCACTTATTCCTTACCTAGTAATTGAACACTGAATAGAGAGGGTGCTATCACATGTTAAATGTGTGCATCCAACATTCTAATCGAAATCCTATGTATTGGAGTGAGGCTACCTTAAATCATCCATGTAAGTTTCTAGTTATTCATGTTATTTTTCAATGATTAGAATGAAACAAAACAATATACCAGGGTTTCCATATTCTGAAGAGCAAAAAAGAGGAGGCATTTTGCCAACTACTTTTAACTATGGATCTCTATGATGACTCTCATCATGAAAAAGAGGGTGTGTCCTGGAAAACGAGGACATATAGCAACCCAACAATATAGGAAATAAGCAACCAATAATGAATAGTAACTAAATTACCATAATTTAAAATATTTTACAAACTCTGCTATAAGGATAGGCTTTGTTGTCCACCTTTAAAAACAAAGCAAAACACCTTAAGGAATATTCAAGGAAAATATGCTATGTCTTTTCCATTTTTGCTCTAATCCTGTGTATTACTGTATAAAGAACAAGGATTTGTGCTTTCTCTCCCTTTTTGCTTATCAGTTTTGCAGTCCCACTGTCATTGTTTGATTCTGCTTAAATCCCTCTGTACCTAAAGGTACAGCCTTATCAATTGAAAAGCTAATGCCATATAAGAAGTGAAAAGAACACAGAAAGGTTTCCTAGCAACTACTGTGAATCCTTCCAAAGTAAGTCAGTTAAAACTGTGCAGTACGTGCAATGGGTGTCAATGAGGGACCAAACCTGATCCACACATTTACAGATGCCCACTATAAAGTACAATAAAACCTGTAATAGAAGGTGAAATGCTCTAGAAAGGAATCACATCAGAGTCCTGACAGCTTTATCATTATTTAAATGATCCAGCTTAAATTCTAGTACATCGTTAGTAAGGAAAAGTGCCAGAGCCAAAGTGGTGGTATATGAAAGCACACTTAATAGCATTGGTTAGCGTCACTACTGCGATTATGTCTGTTATTGCCTTTCCTAAAAGCAACTAGCAAATATTTTAAAAGCCAGTGTACGTTTAGGTGGATCAAAGAGCAAAAGAATGTGAAAAGCGCTTTTAAGATAGCCACTTCAATTTAACTGGGGGAATCAATGTGCAAGACCTAATTTCTTATCAACTTACTTTCAATCAGATTGTCACAGCTGGTTTTTTTTAAAAAAAATAAAATAAAAACCATGTTCTAATTTCTTTACACAATGCTCTCACTTTCTACTGTCCCCTCAACTGAAATACTTAAACACTTTGTTACAGATAGTGCTAAAATTATTATGCACACAAATCCAAGTGCAATGAGTATTTGTTTGGTGTCTAAAATGAGAATATATTCACCTGTGTTTGAAAACCCAAGTGCCCTTATTTTTATTCTTAGATTTACAATTTCTAAAAGTCTTCATGTGTATTTCCATGATCAAATATACAGTGAACAATTCTAAATAAACAAATGGTTTAAAAGGAATCCACAGTCTTGCACCCAAAGAGCTGCACAATTTGTTCCATGCATCCAAGGGAGCTTTGGACTTGAGTTTCTCAAGCAGCAGACACATGGTGCACGACAAATCTATTTTGAAACTTGGGAAATTGTAAGAGATGTGTTATATGGTACAAGGTCTGCTATAAAGGAGGGAAATGGGCAAAAAACGGGAGGAGCTTTTTGGATCTGAACTTAAAAAGTGAAAAGCATAGAGACCAGTCTCCTACTGTATAAAATAAGAGAGGAATGGCTAGCCTGTGGCTCTCCAGATGAGATGATTGCAGACTCCAAACTCCATCAACTCCAGATTAGCCACATCTAGTATAAGTCAATCTAAAATTAATTTGACTTTTGCAGGTACCTTGAAAGCCCATTGCTCTGGACCAAAGACAAGCAAGAACTTCCACAGAGGAACTACATAGCATAGCATAGCAAAATCATAGCACTGTAGAGTTGGAAGGGACCCTGAGGATCATCTAGTCCAACCCCCTGCAATGCAGGAATATTAAAGTTCAAAGAGTAAGCTAGGAACTATTTCCAAGCTGGTATGAATATATTGGATGGTGTATGGGAAGGAGAGACAATCTCAGATAGGTTTCAAAGAACAATGAACAATATTTTCCCACCTGGCCTGGGAGGGCAGGGCCCTGATTGACTACAGAAAGCTGAGTGCTGAAGAGTCAAGGGATCACCTTGGCTGTCTCTTAGTGCAAACATAGGTCACAGCTACCACCTGCCATGAACCACCATTGGCAGGATTGGTAGCAACAGCAACAGACATGTTGTATGGTTATATGAAGATGTTATTCTCTTGTTAATTATGCTGTTTTAAATGTGCATTTTATATTTGGCTTCCTTTATTAATGTTTTATTTTGAAATGTTTAAGATTTTTGTGTGTTTGTGTGTGTGCTAAATGTGTTTGAAATGTTTAAGATCAGTATTTAAGTTCCCTTTTAATTATGTTGCTTTGAATGTATACTGTACATTTGATTTTATTCAATAATGTTTTATTCTGGGTTTTTTTTTATTTGATGTTTTAATATGTTGTGGACCACTGTGAGGTTTTTTTTTTAAAAAAAATACATTTTTTTTAAAAAAAATACAAAGTGAGATAATGTAATGGATAATATTAATTTCCACTGAGAAGTAAATAGCAAATGCTGTTTGAAATCATGTGTGCAGTGTGCTTCAGCTTGTCAACAACCAAATGTTTTCCAATAGCCAAGGAGCGACATGTGACAAAACTCAGCTATGGAACTGCACCAAGTACATGTAGTTCCATTGGAGGACACAAATGGAGGAATAACTTTGGCACTTCCTAGAAGAAATGCCACATCTTGCAGATATGGAAAAGCCATATCCTTCTTGTTCAGCTGTCACTTGAAAGAACTGCCTATCTAAAAGTAAACTTGTAACGTCAGAGTAGGGAATTTGCAGAAGAACAAATAAAAGATTAATTTAATAGCTTGTGAGTACCTGTTCCCATGTTCTAATTCTGCTCAATTCACATAATACAGCGGTACCTTGGTTTACAACCATAATCCATTCTGGAGGTCCAGTTGTAAACCAAAACCGGTTGTAACCTAAGGTGCACTTTCACCAGTGGGGCCTCCCCCCCCAGAATTGGTTGTAATCCCCCCCCCAAAGAGGTTGTAATACAAAAAAAGGGACACACACTTCTGGGTTTGACGTGGTTGTAATCCAAAACGGTTGTAATCCAAAGCAGTTGCAAAATAAAAAAATTCCTTGCGTGCTGAGGTCCCCCAAAACACCCCTACCCCAATAACTCACACATCACTCATAAATTTTTGTTTAAGGTTTTTGGCATAGTTTTGGCCACAACTTTATTAAACATACAAATTGTGAGTGGTTGCTTAGGCATTGGTTATGACTAGCTGTCCCCCCCGCCTTGGGGGACAGCACTGACTCCCGGATTCCAGCGAGAGCCAGTGTGGAGGAACAAGATCAGGGATAACTGGAGCTGCGACACAGACCCTCAGCTTCTCCCCGCATGCTCCCAGGAGCTTACGCGGCCCGCACCCGATTCCAGGGGTTTGGACGAGAGGATGGTAAGCCCCTGAATTCCTTTAACAGAATTCCCATGCAGCAGCAGCATTGGAGGGGCAGGCACAGCCAATCCATACCCCTCCACCAACCAATTTAAACCAATGCCTAACCGCCTTGCTTAGGCATTGGTTATGACTAGCTGTCCCCCCCGCCTTGGGGGACAGCACTGACTCCCGGATTCCAGCGAGAGCCAGTGTGGAGGAACAAGATCAGGGATAACTGGAGCTGCGACACAGACCCTCAGCTTCTCCCCGCATGCTCCCAGGAGCTTACGCGGCCCGCACCCGATTCCAGGGGTTTGGACGAGAGGATGGTAAGCCCCTGAATTCCTTTAACAGAATTCCCATGCAGCAGCAGCATTGGAGGGGCAGGCACAGCCAATCCATACCCCTCCACCAACCAATTTAAACCAATGCCTAACCGCCTTGCTTAGGCATTGGTTATGACTAGCTGTCCCCCCCGCCTTGGGGGACAGCACTGACTCCCGGATTCCAGCGAGAGCCAGTGTGGAGGAACAAGATCAGGGATAACTGGAGCTGCGACACAGACCCTCAGCTTCTCCCCGCATGCTCCCAGGAGCTTACGCGGCCCGCACCCGATTCCAGGGGTTTGGACGAGAGGATGGTAAGCCCCTGAATTCCTTTAACAGAATTCCCATGCAGCAGCAGCATTGGAGGGGCAGGCACAGCCAATCCATACCCCTCCACCAACCAATTTAAACCAATGCCTAACCGCCAACCTTACAAGTTGTGACGATTTGCTACGCAGTAGGCAAAAACCAAATGGCACACACTAATCAGCCAAATGGAAAAATTCCTACCAGGCCCCCGCACCAAGGCGGACGACCCCATGATAGGCATAGCAAGGTCAAAGCACAAGCCCAAAAGGGAGGGCGGGCGGGTGATCCGGTTCCCACATTGAAAGAGAAAGCAGCTTGCTGTGAACCTTGTTTAAATAACCTGTTCCCACCCCCAAATTGGCAACATCCATTTTATCCCAGCAACTCAAACAGCCAATCCTTGCCAGGCCCCTCTATCTTATACTGCCTGGCAACTATGGGGTGTCTTGCTAGGCCCCATCCGCAACACGTGCTCTCCTTTAGTGAGAACACGCTTTCCAGTAGCACCTTAGAGACCAACTAAGTTTGTTATTGGTATGAGCTTTCGTGTGCATGCACACTTCTTCAGATACACGTACACACTAAAGTTCATACCAAAAATAAACTTAGTTGGTCTCTAAGGTGCTACTGGGAGGATTTTTTTTAAAATTTTGTTTCAATTACAGCAGACCAACATGGCTGGCTACCTACCTGTAACATGTTCTTCATGTGTGTAATTTCCCACATGTGTTGCACTGTGTCAGGGACAGCTAAGATGGGTGCTAAGATCTGTTCCTTCTGCACACACTGCCATCACTGTTGCCCTCCATGCCTTGGAGGAAGAATATATGAGCACTGAGCCACCTGTACTTCTGGATGCCCCCTATTCTTTGTATGCCAGCTATGTCAAAAGGTTCGTGGTTTTAATCTGGGAGTTTTGGATTAATTAGAAAAGTTACTGGGTATGGTTTGAAGGCACATGATGCAGCAGTTGGGGGCGCTAAGCAGGCCTGGATTTGGTAAGAACCCAGCTGGGAAACTGCCTAGAAACCTAGATATGCTGCCTTGAGTTCCACAGAAGGTGGGATATAACTGCAATAAAAGACTGTTTAATTATCCTAGAACTGAAGTCCACATCTTTGTATGAATGGATTTGGGGGGCCTGGTATTTGTGGAATTAAATATTTTATGAGTGTGTTCTGAGCCCCATGAATGTGATATGTTCAATTTGGCTTCTTCTCAGATCTGGTCTATAGTGTTGTATGCGTATTGGGGGGGCAGTGTATGTGTTTTCTTCTGTTAAATGCTAAAGTGTGTGAAGTGTGCAGAATGAAGATGTGCATTTCTCTTCTCCCTATCACCTTGCAGCATCCCTGGCTCTGGAACTTAAGGAGGGTATGCTCCATGAGCATCTGTTCAGGGAAGCAAAGGAGCTAATCTACAAAGGGTCTTGAAGAAATCTGAGATAGAGTTCAATAACCCTGGCCATTATCATACTGAATTCTAAATTTACAAGCTAGGAATAAATATACTTTGTTAATCTCCACATTGCAGCTTTGTAATTTGCAAGTTTGGAAAGACTCATTAAGTCTTTCCCTCCAACGGATGAAGTCATGCACAGTTACACCTGTTGGCAGGTTTGTTGTTAATAAGGTGCAAAACCAGAAATATGCTGGAAGCAAAACACATGTTGAAGGTTTTCCTCCCTTAGGTAGGTATAATCATCTTTGCATCTGAGGAGGGAAATAGGAAGCATCACCTGCTTTTGCATATTTTTCCTTAAGAAGTGAAAGTTTTGCATCCTGCCAAGACTGTGCTGTTCCAGAGGAAACAGTTTGAAAGGTCTGCAATTGTGATGATAAAAGGAGAGTAAACTAAATTGCTGGCAGTTAAGGAGCCATTTTAATGACCATTTACACTGGGAGAAACCAACTGATCTCCCTGTAAACAGTCACTAGTTTCTGTGTTATATTTTGGCATAACTTTTGGTATATTCAATGAGCCAATCCCAGCCTAGTGGGACACCCCAGACCAGATTGTCAGTAAACATGCTCAATTTGCAGGTTCTCTCATGTACTACTTCCTTTCATGCATCCTCCCATTCTAGTTTGTTGAGCGTGTTATGGGAAGCCAAAGAGCAAAAAAAGTATTGGACATCAACTCTAATATATACTTATCCATGGCTTCTTCCCAGGCTACGTTCTGAAGCCACATGAACCCCCAGCTTTCTGAAGCTAAGCAGGCCTAGGTCTACTCAGTGTGTGGATGGGGGTGACTGGCTAGGAATCACACATATACCACACTGCATGTGAGAAAGATTGCCCAACTGCATTCTGAATTTCCTACCTATATAAATACAGAACCAGGGCCCCAGTCTAGAGGGCTTTCTGGTAGAGGCTCAGGAAGATGCTTGCAAATAGTGGAGCATGTAAGTGGTGGTATGGAGAAACATGGCTTTTCCTCCCTGCTGGGTGGCCTGATACGCTAAGTAGAAAAGAGTTAGATGCAGCTGCTGGTGAGGAACTTGAAAATGCCTCAGATCCTTCTATAAAAGAAATATTGGAGGAAAGGTGAGGCCAGCTGGCTGAAGTCCTGGCTGAGCAAAAGACAACCCCTGGTTGTCAATTAACAAGGTTTATCTGCAGTCTACACCTAACAAATGCTCAGCCTGGAAAGTCATCTAGAAAGAGGCTGGAGGAGAAACCTGCTTCACCAAGCTGCTGTCCAATAAAAATTGTCTCATGCCAAAGGCACCAAATAGCAGTTCACAAAATAAATAATCGTCATGGGACATTTATTTATTTGTTTTAAATGATTTCAGGCTGCCTTCAAAGCAAAGTTCCTTCAAATGTGGATTACAGGGTCAAACAGAATATAACAAAACAAACTTAACAAATAAAACCATCAATAAACAATAAAACAAAAATTGGCTCCAAAAGGTTAAAATCAAACATGTGACTTAATGCCCTCAATCCAGCAAACACACCTCAAGTGAAGACTAAGGAAAACAGAAGTATTTTCAGAGATATGTGAAAGGACTGTAATAGTAGGGGCTGCTGGATCATATATGGCAAGCCAATCCAGAGACATTGGGCCCTCTCCCAAGTACTCTCAAAGCTATGCACCTTATCTCATCGACTAGCGGGTACAAAGGGCTTCCAGTGCAGAGCTTGACAAGTTTTACTTATTTTATGGATCACAGAGGTAATAGGAAAAGAATACAATTGAAAAGGAATTTAATAACTGTAATTGCACTTTTGTTCTCTTGACCTGAGCACTTTTCTCGAGAAATGCTGAAGTTGTTATTTGTGATTCTGTAAGCTACAATTCCCTTCCTCTCTACTACCACTAATAATTCTACTATATTTCTTTTGCTTCAGTAGGATGTCTTAGAATCACAAGACTCTTCCTGATGACCTATTTATTGAGGAGTCATCCTGATTTGCCTGCACAAAGTTTACACAGATTATATCTAGTCTTCACTGAGCATTCATTCTGATTTGGTTCTGGAGAGGCTCTTCAATAATGAACATTCATCCTAATTTGCTTCCATACATATTCTTATTAAACATTCACCCATTCTACACTTTTCAATGCATTTCCTTGTGACTTTCCTAACCACAAAAAGTCAGCTTCTTGTTTTAAATGAATTTGTTGCACTAGACTGACAGAGCACTTTAATCTACTTTAATTGCACAAAGCAAAATTTCCTGGTATGTGCTTGAACCTTCCCACAAAATGCCAACATTCTGGAGGCACCCATAGTAACAAGGATGGGTAGTGAGGGGAGGAGGAGTGGTTTGGGAATTGCCAGAGAGGATCTAAAAATACATATCATTTTGTGGTTTTATAATGGTATACTAAATTACAGAATGTCTTTTCTAAATCTATTAAACCCCCAACCTGCTTTCTCCCCTTAGAAATGGCTGCCAGCAATAAAAATAGTGTTGTTAAGTTTCATTCAGTCAGCTCTCTTGAGTCTTGAATCTTTAATAAAGGACATTATATGGAAAAGCAAACTTACATTTTATTCATTCAAGACAAACTATGCATCTGTAATGATTCTTCAGGAGGGAAACTGAGGTGAAAACACAACAGCTCAACCATCTCCTAGCTATGGTTTACAGCTTCATTGTGATATGTTTCTTTAGACCTCATCTTAAACCAGGACACCAATTGCTTTTAAGTCTTTTGAGTGTCTTGCTGAGTTAATGTACCAACTCTTTGACCTTTACTTAGATCACACAGGGGTAATGCAAAATAAGATGCAGATATGAAGAATTTCTCAGGTCAGTTAGCACCTTTGAAGTGCTGGTTTTTGTAGCTGTGCAGAAAAATGGAAGACTGTTGTGTATATTAGGTTTCAGTCAATTATATTTGATACTTCATAGCAGGGAAGGGCAGGCTTCAGGCTTGCTGGATCCAGATTGTTTGTTTTTTTACCTAGTCCATCAACAGAGAGTCGGGTGCAAAACAGTGGCTCAGCCAGGGGGACAAATCCTAAAAATCAAGGAACAAGATGCCTCTGAGCACATGCTCAAACAAGTATTTGCGTACAGCAGAGTGGTTTAACAGTCACAGGGAACTCTGCAACTGTAGCCAGCCACGGAGCAAGCCAATCGGACACCTGGGGCAGTGCATGTGCCCTGCATGTGCCCTGCTGCCCATGGGGAGGGGCCAGCTGGGGCCTTCATGGAGTCTGCCTGCCTCTTCCCACTCAGTTGCCCTACAGCTGAGGGGGGAGGCAGCAAGCAGATCATTTGGGGCAGCGCAGAGCCTGCAGGCGCCCAAGCCACTGCGTCACTCCCAGGAGAGACGTGTGGCTTGGGCACGCTGCGGGCCCCACAGTGAGTGCCGCTGGGCATTTTGTCACCCCCCCTCAGTGCTCGCCCCCTCCACACACCCCTTCCTCTGCCCCTGACTGTAGCTCTGTGTGGGAAACTCTCAGCACTGTCAACAAATTACACTTCCCAGGTCTCTTGTGAGGAAGCCACGGCTGTTTTAAGGGGCATGATACTGCTTTAAAAGTATAGTGTGAATGTGGTCTGTGTTTCACACTTCAGAGAGGGTGACTTTCTCTTCCATCTCTGCAAGCATGCACATCATGTGGTAAAGGCTACTGAAATAAGATGGGGCTTGGGAAAGATTTATAGTAAAAAAGCACGTATGTCTTCAATGAAAACATAAAAGAAGTGGGCAGAGGCCTAATGACTAGAAAGAAGGTGGGTTTACTCAAAATGTAGCATGTTGCATGGGAAAAGTGGGAGGGGGGCTTTCCTAATCTCTGCATACAGAAGTTTCCAGGTTTTCCATTGCATTGTCAGATAAGGCTGAAATCCCTCTTTGAAACCCGGGAGAGCAGCTGCTGGTTACTGTAGACAATGCTGAACTAGGTTGATCAACGGCCTGACTTCCGTGTTCTGAAATGTGGGAATAGTGAGCAACTGGAGAGATCATGAATCAGTTTGTTTTCATTCCGTTGCTCTTCCACATTTGTTTACTTATGTTCCTGAGGTTTTGTTTTGCAATAGTAACCTGAAATTCCTGCTCTCCCCCCCCCCACCAAAAAAGAAAGGGTCTTCCCACGCAAATATTGTTTTATTTAACAGGTGCTGTTACACAGAACATTGCAGTTTTGCTTTCACTTTACATGCATTCATGAATATGTATGCATTGTTAACTGACAGTATTCCATTAACCTCTTAATTTTTTTAAGCACCACACAGGGCTCCCCTCTTGGTATCTAGAGTGCAATTGCTTGCTTTGTCCCTGCTGTGCTCAGTGTCCTCCTCTACTCTGAGTGTCGAGTCTGCCATCATTATGCTCTTTACCTACTGTGACTCTACCTTTCCCCCCCCTTATTCCTTCCTTCCACTCCATCACCCACTGACACACCTATGTATACTGTCTGACTGGTGCCTTTTCTACATTTTTTTTTTTCATTTTCATTTTCCCCCCAATTGATTGGAGGGTTTTCCCCCTCCTTTTTCAAAGACAGTTTGCAGTGCATCCTATGTTCTTTTATGGTTGTTCAACATCTTTATACTGCAAAGAGCTGTTGCAGAAGAATAGTGGGGCCCCAACTAGGTTGCTGCTTCATTGCAAATGTATGCAGTGATATGTTGTTGACACATTTGAAGTGGATTTATATTGGAGTGATCCAGGGCCATTCCAAAACATTCTGCCACCTCAGGTGAACCACAAAATGGTGCCCCTCACCAGGGAAGAAGGGCTGAGTGAATATTGGGAACAATGGGGAATTGAAGATCTATATCAGGAAAAAGGATGCAGGAGACAATAAGTACCTCTTCTTCACCAAGAAGCTAAGGGAAACGGTAAAGGGATGGTATCCACAATATACAAAATACTACTCCAAAATCCCACAAACCCCCTAAACGCGATCAAAAACCAATGGGAGAATGACATAGGCTATGAGATTAACCCCACTCAATGGACCAGAATGTGGTCTAAACCCCCCTTTAAATCCATATCAATGAAAAGAAAAGAACTCACTCTAAAACTCACCTACAGGTGGTACACAACACTAAGAAAACTAGCGCTAATACACCCAGGAACCTCACCAAAATGCTGGAGACGGTGCACCCCCACAGGCACATACCTCCACATGTGGTGGGAGTGCCCCAAAATCCAACTATTCTGGACAACAGCCGCACGAGAAATATGTAAAATAACTAAGCAAGTATAAGAAGCTACTGCAGAGGTATCATTGAGGGGGGATGCAGTGGCAGTGGCAGATGTAGCCTCCAAGAAGTGCACCACAGCTGTTGTTGCCATTGTGGCAGCAGCAGTAGCAGTGGGTGAAGCATTCCTTAGAGGTCAAATCTACTGCCTTTCTGGATCCTGCTGCCTCATGGGCAAGCCAGCCCTGGACTGTCCACATGTCATGTATTTGACTTTTAAGCATCTATGAGTTTTTGTTTTTTGCATGGGTGTGGAGTTTTAATGTAGTTTTTCAACAAAATTGTCTTTTAGATTTTTTAAAAAATGCAGGTTTTAATGTATTTGTTTATTTATTTGTTGCCTAAAATATTTTGCTTGAAATGCTTTGAGGTGCCATGGCAAAATAAATTTATTAATAATAAATTTACTTTATTATTAATAATAATACTTAATTAAAACATAAACTGGTCTGTCTTATGCTGCGGTAATATTTTTCTGCTGAGGTAATCTTTTTCTATTTTCATTGACTAGGAAAAACTCAAGAATAAAAGCCATTGCTTGGTTAAGAGCATATGCAGAGATAACTATGATCCAAATCATTTCAGCTATCTTTGATTTCCCAATCTTGTTTTTCTCCTTCTTTGTCACTAATTTAGATATGTTGTCAGTCATATTATAGGAAATTTTGCTTTCAGTGAGAAACAGTTTGGAATAAATTAAGAATTTCTCTTCACCCTATAAAGTCTTTTTGTGACATATGTTTTGGTTCATTTACTATGCAGACACATGGTACTATTCAGTGGCATGAATCAGTCACATAAACAGTGGAGGCAATTACTGAACATTGCAGAAGCACAATTTTTCTCCTGAAGTTGCCTATACTTCATTCCCTCCCCCCCCCCCACCGAAGCATTAGAATTATCATGCACATTTCACTGTATGTTTTGCTATGCAATGATAAGTGTGCTAGGTGTTGTATGTAACATTCACCACCAACTCGGGGGGGGGGGGGCTTGTGGGCACAACTGCAAAACTGTTCATAGAATCATAGAATCATAGAGTTGGAAGAGACCACAAGGGCCATCGAGTCCAACCCTCTGCCAAGCAGGAAACACCATCAGAGCACTCCTGACATATGGTTGTCAAGCCTCTGCTTAAAGACCTCCAAAGAAGGAGACTCCACCACACTCCATGGCAGCAAATTCCACTGTCGAACAGCTCTTACTGTCAGGAAGTTCTTCCTAATGTTTAGGTGGAATCTTCTTTCTTGTAGTTTGGAACCATTGCTCCGTGTCCGCTTTTCTGGAGCAGCAGAAAACAACCTTTCTCCCTCCTCTATGTGACATCCTTTTATATATTTGAACATGGCTATCATATCACCCCTTAACCTCCTCTTCTCCAGGCTAAACATGCCCAGCTCCCTTAGCCGTTCCTCATAAGGCATCGTTTCCAGGCCTTTGACCATTTTGGTTGCCCTCCTCTGGACACGTTCCAGTTTGTCAGTGTCCTTCTTGAACTGTGGTGCCCAGAACTGGACACAGTACTCCAGGTGAGGTCTGACCAGAGCAGAATACAGTGGCACTATTACTTCCCTTGATCTAGATGCTATACTCCTATTGATGCAGCCCAGAATTGCATTGGCTTTTTTAGCTGCCGCGTCACACTGTTGGCTCATGTCAAGTTTGTGGTCAACCAAGACTCCTAGATCCTTTTCACATGTACTGCTCTCAAGCCAGGTGTCACCCATCTTGTATTTGTGCCTCTCATTTTTTTTGCCCAAGTGCAATACTTTACATTTCTCCCTGTTAAAATTCATCTTGTTTGTTTTGGCCCAGTTCTCTAATCTGTCAAGGTCGTTTTGAAGTGTGATCCTGTCCTCTGGGGTGTTAGCCACCCCTCCCAGTTTGGTGTCATCTGCCAATTTGATCAGGATGCCCTTGAGTCCATCATCCAAGTCGTTGATAAAGATGTTGAATAAGACTGGGCCCAAGACAGAACCCTGTGGCAACTACAACCATGCATCCATACATTGACAAAAAAGCATGCTATCGGAAACTTTTTTCAATCCTAATTTCAGCAGGAGAGCAGAACACTAAGAGTGTTATGAATTGCAAATGAATATGTGGAATGAATTAAGGACATTAGCAGGAGGCAATGATACACGAGGTAGGGTGATGAGGGTAGTTTAGGCAATGCTATGTACTACTGGAATTGAGTCTAGCTTGGATAAGTGGATTGATAAATAGAGACTAGAAGTCTAGGCACAGGAATAAACTTGGTAGAGAAGGCATGGACCTGTAAGTGAAAGGAGAAATAGAGGGAAATGATAGTAAATAACCTTGCAAAGCAGAGGTGAGGAATCTGTGGCCCTCCCAGAAGTTGCTGCCCCTTGAATCCAATCATGGCTGGAGCTGATGGGAGTTGCAGTCCAACAACATTTGGATAGCCACAGATTCCCCACCTCTGTTGCAAAGGATTAATTAAGATTGTTTTAAAAAATACTTACACCCTACCTTTTTGTCTAAAAGTAGATCACCACCCCCTAAAGTCAGCAAACAACTGAGTTAAAATGAAGCACTGAAACAGTTCTGTGCATTGAAACAGTCTTGTGCCAGCAAGACAGAAGAGCAGCAAGTTCAGAAGCACACCCTTTCCAAAGGTTTTACTGTCCTCCAGAATGCTAGGAATGATGGGACTCATGACTGGAAAAGTCATATCGCCCATCTCTGCCAGCTGTAGCCAGGTGGCAGGGAACATGAAGAGTTTCTGAGCTAGACAAGGGGAAGAGCTGGTAGTTATTAAGGGTAATGTGATGTAAGGAAACTAAGGAGGCGATTGAGGCATAATTTATATAATGCACATAGGAAGTGGCCTTATACTAAATCTGATTGTTTTTGACATGTAGCGAACTGGGTTTCTTTCAGATGTTGTAGACTACAGTTCTGCATTGCCACTTGATGAAGGAAGCTGTAGTCCAACGATGTTGGGAAGGTACCATGTTGTCTACCTTGGTCTGGTCTCTCCAGGGTTTCAGATAGAGGACTTTCATATTACTTGCTACATTATCCTTTTAACTGGAGAGGCCAAGGACCAAGTGGTAAGGAAGTTGTTGAACTACACCTTCTTCATCCCTGACTACTGTCTATGCTGGATTGTGCTGGTGGGATTTGGAGGGGAAAACCGTTTGGAGGGCCACAGTATTCTCTTGTTCTTTCACAACTGCATGCATTTAGTTGGAGATTTTGTTGAGCCTCATACCACCAATGCACCATGGGGGAAAATCTTGAATAAAAATATTTATAAGCTGACAGAGCCATGCCACATGAAAATAGATATTGAAATAAGGAATGCCATTCCCCCTGCAGCAAGTATGAAATAATTGAGAGAATGGTGAAGAAGTCCATTAAAAAAATGTTTACTTAGATCAACACAGGAGAGCTACAAAGCACAAGGAAAACAGAAAGATGATTAAATATAGTTAAAAAAATGAGGTGTTTTTCTTTTTTTCTTAAGGGTTTAAGTTCTGCCAGCTTTCCTCGAAGGACTGAAGGATTGCTTAGTTTGTAGGCTATTTCTCATTCCTGTGCCATAATTATCAGTAACTGCCATAGGCCATAATAACTATTACTGAAAAGAAAAACAATAAAAATATATTTACACCAAAGAGTTATGAGTGTTCTTTTTTCCTAGAACCGAATTCTGAGCTGATTGCCAATAATGTAAAACCCTGTAGAATCCCATTAGTTGCTAGAAGTTTTATGGTTTGAACCAGTAGACAAGACTCTTTTTTATTGTTCAAAAAAGAAAAGAAAAGCAAGCATTCTGTGAAGCTATAACTTTTTGACAGAAAATGAGCAGAATTTTGGGAACAGAGATGAAATAAGAATGTTCATGTGTCCTACTTTATAGAGAGCAGTCCTCCATTTGAATGGTTGTTAGAGGATAATCCTCTCTGAAAGTGTCTTCTGTTTTGAGCACTGTCTGGTCAAACTCCAATTAAAGATAAAGAACAATGAGTGGCCCAAGCAAATAAGTAAAATAGTTGGATGAGACACAGGTTGTTTGGAGCTGGTTATGGATTCAGGGGCTGATGGCCCTCAATTTCCTGGTATTTTATAACCCAGGATGAGTAGCTACTATTTAATGAGAGTGGTTCCTGCAACACATATACAAGAACAGTGAAACAGCAATGCTGCTTTTGATAAGCAATGCTTCTAATGTTGTTTGTTTTAAGACTCAAACACTGGATTGGAGTCAACAAGCCTAGTATGAGTTCCTCCTTTTAGGCCATCAATGTCCACTCAGTTTTGTCTGAACCCTTGGTTATATAATCCCATGCTTTATGAATTCATATGAATATCTGTAGAAAGTTCATACCCACACATACTGTATCTGCATATACATAGACTTCCCATGTGAACAGGAACCCTGCATGATTCTTCCCAATCACATGTACTACTATACACATGAAGGCACATTAGCATGAAGCAAAGAGTGAGTAGGGAATGTCAACACCATGCTTTCAAAATAATGACAGCATCAGAAAGTAACTCTGTTAGAGATCTCACCTGGCACCTTTGTCACCTTTATCTTTAGGCACTGGGGGGGGGGGATATTCCTCTTCTTCCAGGTCTTTGGCTAATTAAACATTCTATGGCCTTTCAAACTGTGATCCATGGGTGATGGGTGGTATAGAAATTTAATAAATGAAGTAAATAAATAATAAAATATTCTCGGTAAAATAAACTCAATGCACCAAGATTAGGAAGACTTCTTTAAAATAGTCCAACAAAGCATGAAACACTATTCTGAATGCAATTTGGGAAGTCGGTATTAGTGTTGTGAAGCTGATTTGTCTGTGCATCCATTTACTGCATAAATAAAGATCTATTGCGCAAATCGGCTTACTGCTTGAAACAAATTGGGAAGTTTATGTATGTAGATCAAATTCTGGTGTTTATGTGGCTCAGAGTACACAAATGCACAAATTCAGAATGGTTGCAAATGTTTTTGCTATTTGGTATTTTACTCCATTCATACTTAATCAACCTTCATTGTATGGCAGCTATTAATTAGTGAGTGGTCTAAAGAAATGCCAGATAGCAAATAATAAACTTAGTAAATGTTGATTTTTACCTTTTTCATTTTCTTTCAAACAGTTTTTTGCAGATAGGGAGTCATTGTGTCCTTAATTTAAAATAAGTTATGTCCATGTTAAAACACATGGAGGGAGAAAAGGAGGACCACACTCACTGGGTGCCATTATCACTGCCATTATCAAGGATATTTATGTGATCTGGAATCTCTATCATGCAATGTTCCCAGACTTATGGAGCACACAAAGGAAAAGAAATGAATATAAAATGAATGGGCATACACCAAAATATGGGAGAAGGGTAGAGCATCCATGCAGAAGGTCCTTGTTTCAGTCAGTGTACACAGTTAGATGGACTCTGTATAAGACAGTTTTGTATATTCCTTTGGTAGCACTGGAAGCCACAACCTACTGCACAAGAACCCAAACAAACATGCACACAGGGCATTTGTCCATTAGCTACTATTTTTTTTTTTACCATGATAGTTGGATGATCTAAGGAACAGAACAGCCATTTTCCCTCCAGCTTTGAAGTATTCTGTTATCCCACCGAGTGAGAAATCTACAAGAAGCAAACAAAGCAAATCACACATAGAAAATATTTTATGCCTATGTGTCAGTTTATTTATTCAGTTTTCCCCATACCTGTGAGCAGAATGGCGATTTCTCGGCATGTGCATTGCCATGGTTGTACGGGGAAGCGCTTCACCAACGCATAGATCCAGCTGCTGTTATTTTTAGGCTTGCTATGCTTGCAAAAAAATATTTCAACCACAATAGACGAAATTGCTTTGTCTGTCTCCATATGCATCCCAATTCATGTTAAGGAGGGGTGGGGAACTTCTGGCCCTGGAGTGGCAAATGTGCCCCACCAGGGATCTTTGTCTCTTGGGACTCTTCCCAGACCACTGTCCTCACCAACCTTCCCCTGTGTGCATCCTCCATGAGGGCTTTTCTCTGCTGGAATGTGCCCTTGTGCTGTGACCATGCCTCTTGCTGGCTTTGAGAGGGGATCTCTCTGTGTGTGCACAAAATTCTGATTTTTGTGTTGCAGGGCGGTAGCCTACTGAACAAAGGTAAGAGTCACAGCCATTGTTCTGATCACTTCTGCCTTCGGCCTCAACCACCCTGGAAAGTTCCCCAGAAATAAATGCACCTTGCTAGCTGAAAAAAGCTCTCCACCCCTGCACTAAATGATGGTGGTCCTGCAAATGGGACTATGTGTAGGACACATAGGACACAAACTTGCTGGTAATAGTTAGCCTGAGCAATCTGTATCTGGTGGATGCGTCTCAGCTTCCACCTGGACTAAAAGACAGAAGGATTATTATACACCTCTAAAGTAGTTGCCCTAGCTTTGCTTGCACAGCACAAGAAGTACAAATACTTTTGGTCTATAATTATGATTTTTTGCTGGAACATCACTAAATTAGCCAACTGACAATATTAGCTAGCAGTTTGGCTAAAGCTCAAAAACATTAATCTGAAACACCACCGGGCTCCCATTATTCTCCCTGGGCATAGCAAGATTTGAAAGAAAACAGAGAATTAGAAGAGATCGGAAAGGAAAATGCCATTTGCCATTAGCCTTGTTTGCTGAGATGCTAATGTGTATATCATTTACAAGCCATTTAACAAATGAATGGATGCAGTGGAAACAAATAACAGTGGTAAAAATACAGTTTTGATTCTGATTTCATTGAAGAGAGCAGAGTAGATTCCATAAGCCTCTGCCTGTGGATGCAGAAAACAGTTGAGTGAAATGAATGTGAATGAAGCTATTTTGAATCAAAGTGCAAAAACAAAGGGAGGGGAACCAAACTATTGTGTATACTTTATTTTTATTTAGTAAGAGAATTTCATACTACTTTTGTGTACAATAGAGCTATGGATAAGGATATACAGAGCTACGAACAGGGATGAACAAACCTATTAATTTTTATTTCTCTCCAATTCTCATTTTTACAATCTTAAATCCAGTTTACCCCATTTCTGTATCCATTTCCTTAAAAAAAATGCATGAAAATGCATTTTTTCTTCACATTCCTCCTATTACACATTTTTCTGTGCACTTTTGCCTAGTTTTGCCAGCAAAACTATAATCCACTTTATTTTTGTATGTTGTTTTTCCTAACATGTGCAATTTTGTGTGCGACTTCTCTTAGTATATTTTTGTACACTTTTGTTGCAGTTGGAGAACTGCATCAGAACAATGCGGAGAATTGTGAATTTTTTAAAAAAATAATAATGTGTCAGCAGCCCATTATTGTGGAATACAGCTAATAGAGATTTAAAAGGAAACTTCTCTTTCAGCTTTCAAGTTATCTGTTCTGTTAGGCTTATGCAGGTGAATACATCTTTCCATAAGCTTAGCTGGTTTCTGTATTTAACATTTTTATTGTATAGTTTTATGTATAATTGTTGTAAACCACTCTGATATTCTTATGAATAGTGGTATATAAATGTTTTTCTATAAATAATATCCACACAAGCCAAGTGCTATCTAGGACTGCTGGGCTTCACTATCATTTTACAGGGACTGAGAGTGTACACTCAACTTTTCCTGGTGGTTATACCTTTTAGTGTCTGATTGATAGCAGTGAGTTCAGGAAAGCTTCTCTGCCAATATTGGGCTTCTCTTTGAATAACACCCAATAAGCTTCTAAAGAATCTCAGGTTCCTAGAATGTAATTTGAAAAACATTACATCAAACCATCCCAAATGAATATAAAATTGCTTTTGCTCCTGACTCCGTTAGTAAAAGGGAAATCAGTGTTAGTCACCGATAATCCAGCTCTGCATGAAATAGATTTTAACAAACCAAAGGGTGCAATTAATAACAGGCAAATAACATCAAGAAGTCCATTGGTACCATCCATCAGTTTCAAGCAGAATGGCTCTTGCTGCATTTTTCAATGTTCTTCTTGTACAGATATATTTTTGTTTATGTTCAGTAATAGGATGAGGGGAAGCCAACGCTTGCTGCCATCTCTGCTACATCTTTGTGTCTCTCATGCACCAAGCTTGGAGGGAGCCAATTGAGCTTCAGAGTGAGTGTGCTACACTGTGGTCTGGGCCAGGTTGTGATGTAGTGAGAGCCAATCTGGGCTTCAGCCAGTTGTTGAGGGGCAGGGATTGCACACAGATCAGGGTGAGAACTTCTTCCTTGTGGTCCAGGCTCATAATGGAGTGTTTCACCTTGTAGGCTCAAGGCAGATTTGGATTTGAGGGCATAGCATCATTCACTGGGTACACCAACACACCATCACCACCATGTGGGGCCCATACTTGGGTCCTGGCAGCAGAACTCAAGTCTCTTAGTTTGACATGTGCAACATGGCATAGGATGGCCTAGTACTCATGATCGCAGAGATGGTAGCCACACACAGTTCTCCAGAAGTTTGCTCATTCAGTTTAGCAAGAATGATCTGGGAAAAAGGAATGCCCTTAATTGCCCTGGTGATCACAATGAACTTTGACCCAGTTGCAAAGTCCTTCCTGGGGCTTGCAGTCTGGTGGTCCAACTTGCTAGAACATTGGGTGTGGTGATGGACACATGATCTAGTGAAGATGGATGGGTCAAGGAGAAAAGTCTGTGTATTTCACACCAATGAGAGGAGCTCATCTGACTACCCCATTCATAGACTGGGACAGATTTTTAGCTGGCAGATATGCAGGCCTGCGTACAGGGCTAGTGGTGAAACTTTCAGCATGTGCTTCTACTTTTGTGGCAGTGGGGCAATGGATAGGATCTATAGTCTAATAGGATTACTTCCATGGGTGGTGGCATGTGAAGGCCTCAGCTCCAGCTGAGGGACTGGATATCCCAGGTTGCAGAAAAGAGTGGACTGCATTGTGGTGGGCCTATGGATCCCACAGCACCCTCCTGGTGCCCAGCAGTTAGGCTGAGGAGAGGCATTGGCCAGCAGATGGGCTGCCTGAGGTCAGGCTGACAGTCACACCCCCAGGTTTCAGGTAGGACCCTCTATAGGTGGTTGCATTATGTTGGGTCTGTAAGTCCTGAAACATTTTTCTGGTGCCCATCCGTCAGGTTGAGGAGAGATATTGGCCAATGACAGGATCCTAACCGTATGTTACTCCAAACCAATATGCTGTTACCAATAAAGTTGTGGTCATCTTTAGCCCACTTCCTACCTCAGGGTATTCATTGTTTCGGGTGGACAGCTTACTCCTTTTGCATGCAGGGCAAAAATTCCTGACCTAAAGTTAAGCACTAAAAGAACAAAACATAAGAGTGAAAAAAGTAAAACTTATTTTGTAGGTTTAGCACAATATAGAAGTGATGCATGGAAATCTGAAGTCTGGCAGGCAGATCTTGATAGAAAAACATATTTCTTAACTGAGTCATTTGTCTTGGTAAATTACAAAGCACCATATCATTTGAAAGAATTTCTCCCAATGTGATTCATGATTCACTCATGATCGTTTGTTGATCCTGATGAGACAATGACCTTCTTAGACGAGAAGGAAGCACTAGCAACAGAAGTATTTCAAGATGAGTGGGTATGAATGCAAACCATTTCCCATGAAGCGGAAGCCTGTTAATGAAGGCAGGAAACCAAAACCATTTTCTGCTAGTTTGATTCAATTTATGTTTTAAATGTAACTTAAATACGAATAGCACGTGAATGGAGAGAGAGAGAGAACACTATATAAACCCATCAGCCTTTATAGTGAGTTCATGCTTTAATATTTTCTTGCAATTTCAGCCTGATCCTATGGTTTGTTGTGCAGCTATGGAAGCATCTCATAAAGTGCACTCCTGACTGAATCCCTAATTAAAACCTGAAGATGGATAGCTAACCGATTCTGAACTTTTCATTTCATGCTTTCTTTATGTGTGTATAGGACACAATTTTGTTGGGCATCATGAGTACTCAAGACGTTACAGAATCTTCCCATTAATTATCCTTTTTTATTGGTGAAGCAATTTTCATCCCGTATATACTTTTGCTTCCTATTACTTTATTAGATTTATGGGAGATGATAGAGTTGAAATTAATCAAATATTAAAGGCAGAGTTTTAGGAGCTAAAGACATTCCTGTGCAAAGGGGAGGCAGGGGGGTGGCAGTAGAAGGCTGCCATAATTTTGCATAGGACTTATGCTTGCCCTCTATCCAAGATAAATTTTGCTTTAATTAATAAGATGATATAAATTGTGATCACTTTATTTTATAGGCTGCATTCAATTAGTCCATAAATTATTAATACTTTGGTAAGTGCTGCTGAAATGCACCTGAATAAGCATATAATAAAAGAGCAGGTGTGAGCCATAATTTCCCAAAAAGTCAGCATTAACAAATAATATTTTTAACACCAACGTAAGGCTCAAATAAAGTGACCAACTGTACACCTGTCTGCCAACTGTTACTCAGAAATGATGCAACACAGTCACTACTTGTCCGGTCACACTTGCATTTTCAGTGTATTTTGAAGAATTATTTGGATATCAGTTCAGGTCAGTTTGCTGGTTAAAGAGATAAGCTGCTTTTCTTTGTTTTTCTTTTTAGAATAAAGTGTCATAAGAGCCATGCATCAGTGAAGCAGAGGGAGCTGTTCTGTGTTGTTTTGTAAATTACCGTAGTCGGTTGCCAATTAGTAGTAGATGGAGATTAGGAAACTGCCTTTACTGAGCCAGACCATTGGCCCATCTATCTCATTACTGTTTACACTGACTAGCAATAACTCTCCAGGGTGTCAAACAGGGGACATTCCCAGACCTACATGGAGACCAGACCCTGTCCCCCTCCCCCCAACCCCCTGCTCCCAAATCTACATTTATTACCATTTGCACAACAACCTAGTGATACTGTCTGCCCTGTAGTGAAGGGACTACCTTTGTCCTGCTGACTTCCTGCCCTTAGATTAATGAGGCAGGAAAAACAAACACTGTATTTCATTTCTTCATTCAGTCACTACAAAGAGCAGCTAGCCAGTTAGCCAATTTGCAGCAAGTTGCCTACCGATGCCATGGTGAGCAAACTTTTGTGAATCAAATCTGTTCCACAAACTGTGTCCACAAGCCTAAGTGGACTGTTAGTGCTTTGTTCTTACCTGTAAAGGCAGAGGAAGGGCTACATTTCCTGCTTTGAGCTCCTTGGAGAGATGTCATAATAAAAGTAGGGTCTGCAAAATTTGCAGCATTGTGGGTTTTGAAGGATGGCTGTGTTTCAGTTCACATACCATTTCAGGAAGTGCAGATTGAATAAGTGGGCATTAAAACGCAAATCAAACTGAATCTGTCCCCTATCCCTAGCTGAGTATTAGAAATCTACTGCACTTTACCAAGAGATGTATTACGCTGCCCATGCCTTTGGGGGTGTTCAAGCACCCATTAAGGCTGCAATCACACCATACAATTAAAGCACATATAGGTAAAGGGACCCCTGACCATTAAGTCCAGTCGCGGACGACTCTGGGGTTGCGGCACTCATCTTGCTTTATTGGCCGAGGGAGCAGGCGTTTTGTCCGCAGACAGCTTTCAGGTCATGTGGCCACCATGACTAAGCTGCTTCTGGTGAACCAGAGCAGTGCACGGAAACGCCATTTACCTTCCCACCAGAACGGTACCTATTTATCTACTTACACTTTGACGTGCTTTCGAACTGCTAGGTTGGCAGGAGCAGGGACCGAACAACGGGAGCTCACCCTGTCATGGGGATTCGAACCACTGACCTTCTGATTGGCAAGCCTTAGGCTCTGTGGTTTAGACCACAACACCACGTTTGGGGGTGTTCATAAGAGCCCTTCAAGCACCCATTAAGGCTAGATCCACACCATACAATTTAAGCACATAGCTTCCCCCAAAGAATCTTGGGAACCGTAGCTTGCTGTGAATAGTAGATCTGCGAGGGGCAAAGACCAGTTCCCAAGATTCTTTAGGTGAAGCCATGTTCTTTAAATGAGTTTTAAATGTATGGTGAGGTTATGACCAAAATGTGACAATGGAGACTAGAACTGCTCTTGCCAATCCTTGACCACCAAGGGTTGATGAACCTACTAGTTACATCCCTTTGACATGCCAACCAGGGCTTTTGATCATGAGGACGAACTCTACACACATAGGGCATTTATCCCTAGGGGGCATGGCCAGTGCATGTGGTCCCTCCTGTATTTTCTATATGGGTATGTGGGGGATATCTGAATGGCCCATTAAGTTGCTTATATCTTGTGTGGTAGGAAATGGGTTATTGTATTCAAAGAAGTAATCATCAGTGGCCTATATATTTCTTTATTGGTTGCACAGTAAGACAAATACATCAACCAGACTTCAAGCATAGCACTTTGTACCTTTATTTATTTTACTGTTCTGATATCCCTACTATGTATGATTTACAGAAGATATAAGAGAAGAGCAAATATATGAAGATGACAACTGCACCTCAAATAGCATGGTAATAATAATGATATATATTTTAATAGATGAAAGATTCAGAAAAGTTCTCAATTCCAGACAATATATTTCTCCTCCAATGCTAACCCTTAAACTCTAGAAACTCAAAGGCTTTGTTCAAAATTCAGGAGCAAAGGATTTTGTTTATCCATAAATCTTCTGAAGATATTTATCCTTAATATGACAGAGAGCTGCTGGTATTATCCTGGTTTCTCTCACTGTGACTCATAATGAATGAGATGGGCAAAGGGGTGCAAATATATATGCTTCCATCATTAGAATATGCTTATCTTATGAAATCTTCAGGAAAAAAGAAGATTCCCAATCAATTACGTATGGAAAAGGAAATAAGCTGATCTGGGTGTTTTTTCATAGAAGCTGCAATTCCTCCAGAACAATGCTTGACCAAAACAAATTGTAACAAAAAGTTTGCACCTTCTAATGAAAACTAAATTGGGGAGGGGGATGAATGCCCTAAACAAATAGTGGATCAATTTTTCTTTTCCTGGAGTGAGTCAGGAGAAGAAAGGGAATGGAGTACTGAGCATGTCTGCAAGTAAACATACTCCAGACCAAATGCTGCAAGCACCTGAACTGGCAGAACCACACTGAGTAAATGAAAGTGAAATAGTAACAGTAAAGCAGGGGGCAGGAGAAGTAATATCTGAAGGGAAATTATTGAATGCCCAGTCAGTCAAGATGTTGTTCTTTTAAAGGTAGTTTTGGAGATTTTCCTCATCTGTGAGTCCTGGTATATCTTGCTCTTGATAAGGTTCTGACAAATTTATTGAAAGCATGTTTGACCAGCTGGATAACCCATTGTTAAAAACACAGATGATCATTTACTGTAGTTACCCAATCCTGTTGCATCTGCAGATTCATCATGGTTTACCAAACAGTGATATATACACATGCTAAATAATTTCCATGTGCAGGTAGTAGTCAGACATGGGTTGGCATTATTGTATGTCCCAGGTGCATAAGGCACACTGCTTACCAATGGGGATTGCCAGTGGTAAATCATATGCAGGAGACTATTAATGGGGTAGAGCGCAAAATATGGTCTGAAGCTCAACATCAAAAAAATGAAGATCATGGCCACTGGTCCCATCACCTCCTGGCAAATAGAAGGGGAAGAAATGGAGGCAGTGATAAATTTTACTTTCTTAGGCTCCATGATCACTGCAGATGGTGACAGCAGCCACAAAATTAAAAGACGCCTGCTTCTTGGGAGAAAAGCAGTGACAAAGCTAGACAGCATCTTAAAAAGTAGAGACATCACCTTGCCAGCAAAGGTTCGTATAGTAAAAGCTATGGTTTTCCCAGTAGTGATGTATGTAAGTGAGAGCTGGACCATAAGGAAGGCTGATCGCCAAAGAACTGATGCTTTTGAATTATGGTGCTGGAGGAGACTCTTGAGAGTCCCATGGACTGCAAGAAGATGCAACCTATCCATTCTTAAGGAAAGCAGCCCTGAGTGCTCACTGGAAGGACAGATCGTGAAGCTGAGGCTCCAATACTTTGGCCACCTCATGAGAAGAGAAGACTCCCTGGAAAAGACCTTGATGTTGGGAAAGATGGAGGGCACAAGGAGAAGGGGACGACAAAGGATGAGATGGTTGGATAGTGTTCTCGAAGCTACCAGAATGAGTTTGACCAAGCTGCGGGAGGCAGTGGAAGACAGAAGTGCCTGGCGTGCTCTGGTCCATGGGGTCACGAGGAGTCAGACACGACTAAACGACTAAACAACATTAATGGGGTAAATTAGGCCACGACTTTATTGATTACAAATGTAATCTGGTTTCACAAAAGCATTGGGTAAGTATCTGCTCTCCAACAGCCTGTCTACTGGTAGAACCTGGGATGAGTTGGACCTGGTACAATGGCCACCCTTTGACATGTATTTCAAGTGTGACATTCCTTCTGGTGCCCCAACCGGAAGGGGTGCTATGCCCCACCATCCCCCATGTGGGCTCCCGGATAGCAATACTCCTTCCCAGGCCCTTTTATTGGGGGTACCCAGATGTTAAAGGATACAGACATAGGCTGGCATTATTCCCTCTAACAATTATCTCAGTTGGTGATGAGAGCCAACAGGATTGGAGCCAAAATTGCACTACCAAATGAAATAAAGGGATCAGTATGCTTGGAGAACATGTAGTTTGAAGTACTTAAAAACAAAAATAAATGAGTCTGTTCTTAACCCTGTAACCTTATGATCCCTGAAAGGGCATATCAGTGTTGTATGAAACATTAGATTCCCTTCTCTAGAAACAGACCTGGGAAAGAGGAATCTGATGTCAGACATCCTCATTGCCAAAGAAATGTCCACAGCCCTTGTCCTACCAACATCAGTAGGATCTTTAAGAGGGCATCCTGGGGCCAGACCAGCAGAAGCACTGGATCTAATGGATCCAGTGCTCTCACAATCACTCAGCATAGCTGCAATCCAGATAGAAAAGTCGCATCCTTTATTTCCTTCTCATTTGTTCACAATGGGAAGGGAATATTTAAAGGAAAGGTTAATCAGGAGAGAAGCAGATGAGAATTTTACTGTGTATACAATATACACAGTCGATTCAAGCACATCATTCAAAGCACATCATTTCCCTCAAAGAATGTTGGATTCTTTAGCTTACCTCGCACACAGTAGCAATTCCCAGGAACTCTGAACAAATTACAGTTCCCAGAATTGTTTGAGAGGGGAAATGTAGTTCAAATGTGTTTTAAAGTGTGTGTGTGTGTGTGTGTGTGTGTGTGCGTGTGCGTGTAGGAAAAGAACTGTTCTTTCATTCCTTCCTGCTGGTGAGAGCCCAGCAAGACATTGGATGAGGCAGATAAATTGCATCCTAAATCTTTCTTTCCTGCATTACACAAAACTTTCATCATACTATATGGCTCTCTCAGCCATCAAAATTTTCAAATTCCAAAGAATGCATAATGTTTTGATTATCTTGTTTTTGTGACTTTTTATTCTCTACCTTGCCACATCCCTTTTTATTACTATCAGCCTCAATATCAGTATTGAACAATAATAAGATTGTAATGGCTCATTTTAATAAGCCTATTACAGGTCTCCATGAATTATCATCTGCATTAAGACTTGAAATATGCAAGTGTGGTGGAATGGTTTATGAGTAATAAACAGCAGCACAATATCACACCCATGCCCACAATGATAAAAGTATTTCTTTATCTGAAATAAATACTTGGCATATCACTTTATAAAGATCTTGGCTTCTTAGCTGTTAACAAACATGAAGATGCACCCCCATTTCCCCCAACATTTTTGAGAATTAATAGTTTGGCCTTTGACAGCTGAGATATATATAAATGAAGACACCATACGATTCTGATTTTAACTGGATTTAAATCTTGCACTTTATATTTCAATAATCCACCCTTGGAGCTTATGGTGAAGGGTGGGTAAGAAAGTTAAATAACAACTACATCAATTATCTAGACTTAGGGATGAGCAGTGAGGTAACCAATTTGCTGGTGATACTCAATTGTTCAGGGTGGTTAAATGTGGGTTGTGTGTGTGCAAAGAGCTCCAAAAAGATGTATCTAAACTGAATGACTGGGCCCGTAAAATGGCAAATTAAATTCAATGGAAACAATTGTTAAAGTGATGCATGTTGTAGCAAAAAAAAATCTTAATTATACATATACGCTCTGAACTGTCAGTGACTGATCAGGAACGAGACCTTGGGGTCACAGTGGATAGCTTGATGAAGATGTTGTCCTAGTGTGCAGCAGCTGTGAAGAAAGTAAAATCCATGCTATAAATCATTAGGAAAGGAACTGAAAATGAAACTACCAATAATGTCATTATACAAATCTATGGTTCAATCACACTTGGAATTCTGTTTATAGTTCTGGTTACCTCACCTCAAAGAGCATATCACAGAATTGGGGGAGGTTCAGAAAAGGACAGCCAAAATGATCAAGGGGATTGGACAGCTCCCTATGAGGTGAGGTTACAACATTTGAGACTTTTTAGTTTAGAGAAAAAGTGAGTGAAAGGTGACATGTTTGAGGTCCATATTATACAGAAAGTGGATAGGGAAAATGGTTTTATCTCTCTCCCTCTCTCTCTCTTATAATATTGGAACTTGGGGCCAACAAACAAAGCTGAATGTTGGAAGAGCCAAGACAGAGAAAAATAATGTACTTCTTCACACTGTGCATGGTTAAACTATGGAATTAGCTCCCACAAGAGGCAGCAATGCCCATCGAGCGGCTTCAAAAGGGGATTAGACAAATTTATGGAGAATAAATCTATCAGTGGCTGCAAGGCCTAGTAGCTATGCTCTACCTCTACTGTCAGAAGTAGTATGCTTCTAGATATTAGTTGCTGGAAACTCCAGAAGGGGAGAATACTGTTGGCCTTACTTGCATGCTTCCTATAGACCTATGGCTGGTGTGAGAACAGGATGCTAGAGGGGCCACTGGCTTGATCCAGCAGGATCATGTCTAAAGCAGATGCTCAGGAATGATAGAGTCAACAGCCTATTCCATCTTATCATTCCATTGTGGATCCAAAGGAGCCGCAGCCATAACAATTGCCACAGTTGCTAGTAGTTCCACTGGTAGGGTGGAAGGACGGGAGGTCAACAGTAGGAGGAGCCAGAGAAAGCAGAGTCAACTAATTCCAGGTTTGTGACCACGCTGCTTCCTACAGCATTCAACAACACTGAAACTAAAGAGGAGGAAGTTGACAAGGACTGCCACCCTCTGTACCAGTTGTACATTACGAAGCTGGAGGCTGATAGAGGGCAAACTGAGGTCCATTCACTCTAATGGACTGACTTCTATTGATCAACTAGAAATTCCCCAGTAAATGTGTAAAATGGATTAACATACCATTCTTTAAGTGGGGTATATAATACGAGCTTTGAAAATATTTACTGATATATGATTTTATAAGTAACAGAGTGCATGCATATACTTTTTACAGCATCTATTCATAAATATATTAAATTACAAACATCTTTGTGTCTGGCATTGCTTGGGAATTCAAAGGAACAGAAGAAAATGGTGCAGTTTTGAAAATTTCAGTCCGCCATCTTGATTCAAAATGCCGTTCAATTATATGCAAGCATACTCCTTGATCCCTGGAACCATCATGCAAAATTTGGTTATAAGATCTTAGCAGGTGTCCAAATGCATAGCAAACAAACAGCTTTCCAAAACACATACCACACAGTGAATTAGTGTGTGTGTGTGTGTGTGTGAGAGAGAGAGAGAGAGAGAGAGAGAAAGAAAGAAAGAAAGAAAGAAAGAAAGAAAGAAAGAAAGAAAGAAATGCTTAAGTTAATATTAAATTCCAACCTATTCGGAAATTAAGACTCAGCTCTGGAAATTAGCATTAAGCTGGTGAAAGATTAAAGGTCTAATATATGAATTTGTTTATTAGCAGAATTTTTAAAATTCCGTTTAATGGGATATTTTAGTGGTAGCTACTGTGTATTGTGCATTCTCCTCCATTCTCCTTTTATGTTCAGGTTGTTCATTTGTTTTTTTCTAAGCGATAGCTTTTTTAAATATCAAAGCCAAAGTGAATATGCACCTGAAAAAATTGGCTTTGAAAGGCATCAATGGATGGATTCTTATTTCAAAATACTGTCTGTGTGCTATAAAGTATGATGCTTCAAATGTGTGATGCTTATAACAGAACTGGGTGGACTCAGTTCATGTGTTTTGCTTGTAATAATAATACTGTTTTAGTGTATATGGCAATATACTTTGACTACTGTATTGACATTTATGCTTGACAAACTTCAGGCCTAGGAGCTCTGCAAAGCAAGTTAAAAGGGCAATAGCAGTCTGTGACCCAAAAAGGAACATTCCGGTTCAGGTTTAATCAATTGAAAATGTAAGCTATGGAGGGAGGGAGGAAATATGTCTTTGGATGACACAGTTTTCTTTTGAAGAAAGGAAAGCAGAATTGTACTTTTAATAGCACGGAAATTATTCGAGTTATCATTTCATTGCCTTTGAAAAATAAGGATTATGTGTTAAGTGCTCATTGGGTATGGCTACCTTTTGCCCTTTCCAGTGGGGGTGGGGAGGGGAGAAGTAATCCTAGGAGATACTTTGACTGAGAATATAGATGGTTTCTTTTGTTTGTTTGCCAGGGAGCATACAGGTAGGTTTCAACTGCCTTTACCTGATGGACAGATCAGATTTTTTGGAAATTATTTCAAATTTAGAGCAGCATTTAACTGAAGGTCCACCCAAATCTCTGGACTGTGCTTTAATATATACATACGCTTTGTATGCCATCTTACCCCAGGGAACTGTACTGTCATGGTGTCTGTAAGGGCTACAGTCCAACCAGCACTCCCTTAAGGAAAACTCAGTGCACAGAATAAGAGCAGCATAAAGCAATTCAAAGAGGGTCAGTGGCTTTATGACAATACAAAGCCATGAAGAAAGAGGCAAGAGCAGGGAAGCCTCCTAGCTCTATCTGCCTCTGGACCAATTATAGTTATTCCCCTGCTCACAAAGCCTTTCCTCAGCATATGGTGTCAGTCAAGTAGCAGAACAAGTCAGCAAGGGATTGATAAACCAAAGATGTCACAGGATAAAGAATTGAAGCAAAAATGTGGGGAGTAACTGACTGGTGAGCTCCACTTGGGAAGAAAAAATGAAATAGCCAGAATTGACCCTCAATACCCTCTTTTCAAATGGTGGTTGTGGGAGGGGGGGTTACTACTCCCATTTGCATGCTGAGAAATTCCACAGCAGATGCTTGATATGTGAGAGATCCAAGGGTACAGCTGTGGCAATAGAGACATGCCCTATATCCAGCACCATATGAAATAGTAAGATAACCTTAAGCAGATGCCACCTTGGAGTCCTGTAAGTCTTCTCTGACACACACAAAGAAGCAGTTGATGTGACCAAAATAATGCTATGGTAAGTAATACAAACAAATCATCTGCAAAGTTCAAGTTGAGAGTTTTGTAGTTTCATAATATTCTGGAATCATGTTCACTTGAAATGTTAGTGAGGAATGTGAAACAGCTTTGACTTTCAATATAAGATGTGTGAAGAAATGAAGAGCGTTAAAATCTGAGTGTGCCTCTCTTGGGATTGGAGCTTTCCTCCAGCATCTGAAAAGATTAAAGTTTCTCTAAGGGGCATCCTCATCTTTTGTATACTTGTTTCAAAGAGGCAGGGGAGAATGATTATGCTTGCTTACACAATGCTGTTAAAAGAGAAACATGAAGACTATCTCTACCTTACGGAAAGCACACATAAAAGAATCCCAGTTCAAGGTTCACATTCTTTTCTTCTGTATATGAGATTATTAGAGCATCAAGTGTATCATATTTGAAAGCTGCCATTTCATCTCCTTTGTGGCCCTACCAGCAAAAGGAGGATGTTATTGACAGATGATTATTTGCTGTGAGGCTACAGGATACATGAGAACCATAATATTTTCCTATTATAAGAATATGGCTTTCTACAATGAAAATGTATTATATGAAAAGTATTAGGTGGGAACCAGCAACTATGCATAGCGGAGGGGAATCCTACACATATGAGACGTTACCGCTTTGAAGATTCTGCATTTCATAACAGACCATGCTAACTTTAAAGAAACTTCTTTTGTAAAGAAAGATATTAAAAGATTCTTAGGGATTCAGCAAATCTATATTTATTCTTCTTCAGATTGTTTCATTTTATCATATGCATATAGTACATGTATTTATTAACACTTGAGAATGTTAAAAATGTATCACATATACTATGTCAATATGATTAGCAGTAGATCATTATTATTATACCCATGTTGCAATTGGGGAATAAGTCTGACCGGAAGTCCAAGACTGGAGCCTTGCATACCCAGCTGAGGTAACATTTGAACCAATGATTTAACCTCCCTATCATTACATTCATAGCTCTGTATACCAGGGATGGGAAATATTTTTCAGCCCAAGGATCTCATTCCTTTCTGAACAAGTTTTTCTGGGGACAAACAAATGGTGGGTGGGGCCAGAGGCAAAAAGTGAGCAGAACAATTAATATGAATCCTATATTTGTACAGTTTGCTAGCTTCTACACACACACACACAAATACACACACACACCTCTATCCTCCATCCAAGTAAACAAGAGTCCTTATCTGGTTCCAATGACCTATTCCAGCCAGGCAAAAGTGATCAAGGAGGATGTGAAGAAGGGTGGCAATAGGGATGGTCTTAGGAAATAAGTTGTGGTTGGGGAGCAGGTCTGACCTGGGGAGAGCCTGAGAGCAGAAAAGGAGCCCTGGTGGAGAGTATTTGGCCCCAGACTCGAGGTTCTCCACTCCTAATGCATACATAAGGCTTGTTTGCAGCAGCCTTTCCCAGCTTTCTACCCCCAAATCTTTTGGAATGCAACTCACTTGATCCACAGTAAGTCGTCATGTGTACTGTAATCAGTTGATACCCAGGCATGTCTGAACCAGACCTTAGCCATACTTTCATCCCCACAGTTTTCACTCTGGTGTGATTCACAGTAAAGCCACCACAAGCTTGCTTCAAAATAAGATGACTGATTTTGTGAATATGGGTTCAGTCAAAATATGTGATTAACAATCTCAACACAAATCAGAGACATCTCAGATCATTTAGAAACCTGTTCACAGAACAAAAAGTCATGTGGGGGCATGTAAACACTATGTCAAAATAGTTGTATAATTCCTCGCTCAGGTCAATGTGTAATAGCTATGAATTCTGAGGTATACCCACCTCTGTCTCTGTGATTTTTCACAGCCGTGTTATTTACATTGTCAGTTACTCGAAAAGAAAGTGAAACACAAATGACTTCTCCATGTGTGTGGCTTTTTTTCTCACTCTCACTTCAAACATACATCACACCTTATTTATCTGAAGTCTGAGGTTAAAAAGAGTTAAGTTTTGCTACCACAGGATGTGTGATCACATAATAGTCCACACCCAAATTAGCAGTTGGGGAGTCTGAAAATGCAAGACCTCATGGCTGACCCTGACAGGCGATGGTTCTCAGCATCCATCTCAAAGGGCTCTAAGATCTTCCTGTGATAGCAAACAGCTACCACAAAGTTCCTGGGATTCCAGAAATGCTAATCAGCAATTCTAGTCTGCAGCACATTTATTACACCCTGACATCCTGGAGACAGCCTGTTACAAATAGAACTGCCTGGTGAAAAATGCTGTTCCAGTGTTTTATAATAAAGTGCACCAATTAGATGCATTCATTAGGACAAACTGCTTGTCTTTTCCTATATTAGAGCTTTTAAAAGGCACAATGCATTTTGTAGCTCGGCCTACTTGGTATTATTATTAATTGAACAGAGCACATTACAAAGTTTTAATCCAATAACTGTAAATACATAATGAATAATGTTTCCTTGGGGACTCTCAGGGTTGCATCAGTCCATTGCTGCTGTACTGTGAGGCAGATGCATTGCACTCAGGCACTTCCTTTCCCTTTTTAAAGACTACCCACAGGTATTGTAGGGACATCAGCAAGGCAAGGAGCTCAGCAGGTGCTTAAAAGGCCAATCTGTCACTGGTGTTAAGAACTAATTAGGAGCCGCCCCCAAAATGTATCTCCACTTTATCATGAGGGAAAGGGTTGGAAACTCAAACAATTCACTAATTCCTCATGTTGCCTTGTGGCCCCCCCAAGGAGCTGGAAATGAGTCTGTATTTTAATTTTAGCAGCATGAAGAGCCCTGAGGGCAGTCGATTATTTATAAAGGGCAAATGGCAAACAGTAAGTGCAGAAGGGAAGAAACAGGGGGTGGTGTGTGAGAGAAAGGAAGGGGGGGAGTTGGAGGCTAGAGAAAAGGACAACATTATTATACAAACCAGGAATGAACATAGCAAGATGAATTGAGCTACTTCCCCTGCTGGCACAACCATTACTTCTCAATTTTGTACTTCTACACCAATCTACAATGGATGTCACATTGCCTGATCATTATCCATAATGAGCATAATCTAGATTAGAAGGACACCAAGATAAAGGAGAAAGGCCAGCTACCTCTTCAGAAATGAGAGAGAAATGATAACATGTTGGTGCTGAAAGGGGTCAACTGATCCAAAGACTTGTAATAGGTAAAGATCCCCTATTGCCAAAGCCTTTCTAAGATGATCACTCCACAAAACAAAATAATGCAGTCGAAGCAACTATCCAAAATAGGAACATAGGAATCTGGTTTGTTGTTGTTGTTGTTTACAAAGTCAGAAGATTGGACTATCTTGCTCAGTATTCTCTACTCCATACAGATTGGCAGTGGTGATCTTGGGATTCACACAGCGGGATTTGAGCCAAGCTACAAGTAATGTTACTCACATAGCTGCCACTTTTAAATGCAGGGCTTCTCTTTGACAAATAGCCAGTGTGGGACTCATAATCCAGATCGGAGTCCTAGCATGTTGTAAGGGGTTTTTACCTGCTGTGGGCCCAATCTGGGTTGGGGGTCACCTGCAATTTGCTTTGCCAGTACCTGGACATGTTGTTGTTGTTTAGTCGTTTAGTCGTGTCCTACTCTTCATGACCCCATGGACCAGAGCACGCCAGGCACTTCTGTCTTCTACTGCTTCCCGCAGTTTGGTCAGACTCATGCTGGTAGCTTCGAGAACACTATCCAACCATCTCGTCCTCTGTCGTCCCCTTCTCCTTGTGCCCTCCATCTTTCCCAACATCAGGGTCTTTTCCAGGGAGTCTTCTCTTCTCATGAGGTGGCCAAAGCATTGGAGCCTCAGCTTCACAATCTGTCCTTTCAGTGAGCACTCAGGGCTGATTTCCTTAAGAATGGATAGGTTGGATCTTCTTGCAGTCCGTGGGACTCTCAAGAGTCTTCTCCAGCACCATAATTCAAAAGCATCAATTCTTCGGCGATGAGCCTTCTTTATGGTCCAGCTTTCACTTCCATACATCACTACTGGGAAAACCATAGCTTTTATTATACAGACCGTTGTTGGCAAGGTGATGTCTCTACTTTTTAAGATGCTGTCTAGGTTTGTCACTGCTTTTCTCCCAAGAAGCAGGCGTCTTTTAATTTCGTGGCTGGTGTATGTACCTGGACATACTAGGTATTAAAGCGGGGGTAGCCAATGTCCTGCTCTCAAGATGTTGATACAACAAGCATCCTCCCTGACCATTGACCAGCTGGCTGGGGTAGATTTGAGTTGTAGTCCAACAATATTTGAAGGGCACCACATTGACCACCCCTGAATTAAACTTTGGAACTTCTATGTGCAAATAATGCACACTCTACTACTGAACTACATCCATTCACCTGCAGAATAGTAAAAGGAGGAAGTGGTGAAATAGAAGGCATCCTTGACCTCTGAATTCCTGTCATGAAGAGTTCTACAGGAAGTATGTTATGGGGCACTGATGGTGTAATTGCCAGTTTGTATTTCTTGGCTGATGTCAGATTTCCAGACATGGTGGCTAGTCACTAAGGAAAGAGGTGCTCCTTCCCCCATCATATCCATTAAATGGCCAATAATAATTCCATGAAGATGTAGGTGTTCCATATCATCATTGTATAAAGTCTTCAGCAAAAGCCCAACTGGATGAGAAGGTAGACCTCTCTATTCTCCCATATCTCTGCCTTGTAGAGGGGACTCAGAGGAGGCAGTGGCAGGTTGATACAGAACAGATATTGTGTTTCCCCTTATCATTAGACAAGGAATGTAAAAAGCAGAATTTTGAGTCAATACATGATGCTTTAGATAAGACCTATCATCTCTTTTCCTCACTAACTGCTGCACTTGATCTTCTTTTCTTATTGTATTGGAGATGATGACTGGAGCACAACAGGGTTATTTTATTTTACATAGCTGTCATATTACTTACTAATAACAATGAATTCAGTTTTACATGGCAGGCACAGCCAACCTAAAATTGCCATTGCTTTGTGTCATGAGCGCACATCTCTCTGCCAGCCACATGCTCTGAGCCTAACAAGTTCTTACCTTCGTGGACTATGATTATTGCCACCATTATGTTGTGTTTGTGTTTCTAAGAGACATCCTGAAGGCATAGAGGTGAAAAACAAAGTATTATAGTAGATGGTTTACTGGTTTCTTAGAACCTCACATTGCTCCCCTAATATGGAAGCTTTCCCCGAAGCTGATCTGTCATTATAGTACTGAACTAGAAGGAAATCAGTAAGTAAAGAGGAGGGGAGGTATAAAATTGTTTTGGATTCTGCTTTTCATGCTGAGCCAACCATTCTCTGCTCCACCTTTAAGACAAGTACAGTTCTTTTGTGGCTGGTGGATGTCAAATCAGTACACCTGCTGTTCATTCTCTAAGACCTCGCCATCCAGGGCCGGCCCTACTGTTGTGCAGAGTGAGGCTATTGCCAGATGAAGCAGATGCTGCGGGCAGGGGGCAGCAGCCGCTGTTTGATCAAGTATTTGGTCTCTAGTGGCATAAAAACCAAAATGAAAATTTTCCTGCAGAGATACTCCAAAATGCACATTTCATTTTGAAATATTCATATTATGAGATAGGTTCAACCACCCATTTCCAGGACTTTCTCCCTCCCCCACCATATAACCGCGAGCCATCTGTGCCTCCCCAAATATACTCTGGAGAGTCAGGGGAACCCCCAGAGCAACACACAGGGAGGAAAGTCACATTCATTTCACTGGACAAGCATACATGCTTGTGCTGTGGAATGATCTCCTTAGTGCTATGTTGAATTCCACCTTAGGTTTTTAATATAGAGGACATTTTTAATTCGTCTGCTTTCTAATTCTGCTAACGCTAGGCCATATCCCATCCAACAAACAAACATTTTGACTTCATGTATCTTGCATGTCTTTTAAGCTACACAGCATACCCAGCTAAAACAAAAGGATGTTCCATTCTGATGTTTTGTATTTGAAAGTTCTGATTTGTATGTATAATTATCCATCCACCCATTTCCTATTAATATAGGAAAATACATATTTCTTCTAGATGTAATTATATTATTTGTCTGCACAGACAGTAATGATACTAAGGGGCTGGTAGGGATCATGCCTAAACCAATGGGTTCTTTCCCCCTTTAAGATGCAATTGGTTGAGAACATTTAACTACAGTGTTCCTGTTCCTAAGAACTTTCCCCTCATGTTCTTCACCAGGCTATAATTTCAGGAGTAATAACTGCACAAGGTAGATTACCAAAGCCCTTTGTGCATTCTTGCTCAGTACATCTTAAGCCAACATTCTGATGTATTTGTTTGCCTTAAATTGCCTTGCCAGAACTGCTTTTCTATTTCATTACATTTTTTCCCTGCTACTTTATCTGCTTTTTGCAATGTGGAAACAGCAATGGAATCCTGATTTATAAAAGCTTTAAACAGCTTCAAAACAATATTAGCAGAAGTAGGGATAACCTGCCTATAGCTTTTACTTAAATGAGCTGCAGAGAGGGAAAATATTGATTAAGTACAGACTGATACATGTTTTGGATGCATTTTATTACCCATCATTTTTCATCACATTTTCCTTGACCTTTGGCCACATACTGAATTTTATGAGTGGGGAGTGGGAAAGCCATACTAACAGTAGTCTTTTTGTTTGACCTTTGGCGACCTTGAGAAAATACACACCTCTACCTGCTGGAGGCCCCAAAGAGTATTGATTCAGGACTGTATTCAAATTCCCATTAACAACAGGCTACTCAAATTAGTCCCAGAAGCTAAGTGAAAGAGAGAGAATAGGAGAACACTATCTGAAACTATACCATAAAGCCCATTGATTTACCATAGTTCTCCCATAGTTCTCACAGGAGCACAAATGCAGTAGCAGATTCATGCAAACCCCCTTCTCAAATCCTGCTAATACCACATTTGAAATCTGATTTGCATGAAACAAGGGGGGTGCAGGGGGGGGCAAAAGAGAAGACAGCTTGCACAACGTCAGTGCCAATGGCATGGGAGTGAAGCAGAAGAGACACTGAGAGGAAATTGGTGGTTTTAAACATCAGCATAGGTTTGAATAAAGCAGAGAGGGAGCCAAACTGAGGGGGAAATTGGTGATTTTAAACAACTGCAGTGGTTTGAGTAGTGTGAGCAGGAGGTTACACTGGCCTCAGAGAAATAACTTGTAAAAAGCAAGAAACATCAAGCCAAGAGGCTATTTTATTTGTGTCAACATGCCTCCTGCAAAGTCCTGGGATTGGAGAGGGAGACTAAATCATTCCAACTGATTACAAGCTTGCGCTGTCAGTCACAATAGAGCTTTCCTCCCTCTCCACACCCTGGTGTTTGCTGTCCCCTCCAGCATTTTCCTTATAAATAAAAACCACGGGGTTTGTGGAAGCTTGGAGTTATTAGTTCTGCTTTTCACAGATACTTGGCTGCAGCTTTTGGAGGGTGTTTGATGTGCTTAGGTACCATAAGGTGCTGTGGAGAGGGAGTTCCCACTTCAACTAAGAACACCTTGTAAAGATCCTGCTTTGCCAAGGAAAGCCGAGAATTCCCTGGAGCACCCCACCTCTGCTTGGAATTTGCCAAAAACCACTGCACACACTTAGTTACAGTTAAAACAACAGAACAAACAAAAGAAAGTAAACAGAACAGGAGTAAAATCAAACCATATAAAAGAACAGCTGGATGATAAGCTAAAAGCATGCTAAAACCACACTAAAATGAAAAGGGCTCTAGCAAGTGAACTTCCATAAGGAGAGCATTCCACAGTCATAGCTTCTCTACTGACAAGGCATGACCAAGAGCAGATCTTTACTGGTGGACAAGCTCATGCAGGAGCAAACCGTCAGAGGAGAGGGTTGTTGCAATTAGGTCCTGCTTTCAGGTGGCGCTGTAGTCTAAACCACTGAGCCTCTTGGGCTTGCCAGTCAGAAGGTTGGTGGTTCAAATACCCATGACGGGGTGAGCTCCCGTTGCTAAGTCCCAGCTCCTGCCAACCTAGCAGTTCGAAAGCACATCAAAGTGCAAGTAGATAAATAGGTACCGCTGTGGTGGGAAGGTAAACAGCGTTTCCGTGTGCTGCTCTGGTTTCGCCAGAAGCGGCTTAGTCATGCTGGCCACATGATCCGGAAAAACTGTCTGCGGACAAATGTCAGCTCTCTTGACCACTAAAGCCAGATGAGTGCTGCAACCCCGGAGTCATTTGCAACTGGACTTAACTGTCAGCGGTACTTTACCTTTTTCAGACTTCAGATAGGTATCTGTTTGGCCACTGTGAGAACAGGATGCTGGACTGATTGCACTGAATCTGCAAGGCTCTTAAGCTCAAGCAGACAGTTCCTGATGTTCTTGCCATTTATCTGATATTTCAATATGAATCAACCAAATATGGCAAATGTACTGTATATCTTCTAGCTTTTACATTCTAGTAGCGCCATTGCTTGCAAACTTAGGAAAGTTTTATCTTCACGGGGGGGGGGGATTTATTAAAAGATATGAAGCTCAATCCTCAGCATGTTTTTGACATAGTTTACCTGATTTCAGCAGTGCTCTCCCCCCGGGGGGGGTAAATGTGTATAGAAGATTGTAGCCTTTAAAACAATGTTAACAATATGGAGACGGCCACATTAAGTGTAATCAGTCACCCTGCACTACAGAAAAGATGTAGGTAGCATCGCTTATTATGCAAACTCATTATATCAAATAATAAACAAGGTTGGCGACACCACTGTCAGTCACTGGGTTGTTTGCCTGCTCCTGCTTGTCATTAAGGATATTTGTGTGTGTTAATCACCTTGAGGGGGTTGTTTAGAAGATGATAAATAAAAATAATAGTAATAGTAATAGTAATAATAATAATAATAATAATAATAATAATAATAATAATATACTAGTGCTTGTTTCACACAGACGTTAAACAATAATCACTTGCTTTTGTGTTAAGAAGTCATTTAATTTAAAGCTGTATTAATCTGCAATTTTAAAGAGCAAATTTAATTACCTCATTTACAAACTCTCTATTTTTGTTCCTGTAAATAAGGTGGGGTTTTTTCATTTATTTATTTGCCATTTCAGTCTGTACTTAAACATGTACTTATGACTTTGTAACAAACATGGGTATTTCTCCCAATCCTCTACTCCCTGCCTCAGCTGAACTCCCAGATGTTTCCCCCTTCCCTCGCCACTCTTCTTATCTGTAAACTACTGTTTACTGCAAAGTAATTCGAAACAGGGCCTTCTCAACTGATCTTAAACTATGGGGAAGATCTTCTGGCTATAGGCACATCATAAAATAATTAAGACCCAACCCATTTAAGTCTCTAAAGATCAAAGGCAGAATTTTGAATTGGGATTGCAAACATACTTTAAATCACTCCGAGTGGACGACTAAGGAATCTAATTTTTGCAAGTGAGTGGATTTGAAATGAGCATGGGTGGCATTAGCTAAGTTTTACTTACTGTGGACCCATTGAAACTAATGGACCTAACTCAGTCATGTTCACTAATTTCAGTGAGTTTACTCTGTATAAAACTAAGTTCACATATCTGCACCTCTCAGATGAATGTGTAAATTGGAATTTAACTATCCTCTGGAGTTTTCATCCTTTGAACGTAGTGATGCAGTTATCAGAGTGATGTTTAAATACATCAAAATAGACATTTAAATGGGTATCTTGAGACGAAACTCACAATTAAATATTGTTTTGATTCTGTTTATTTATTTGGCCCATTTTCCTTGTTAACTCTTCTTGACACATATGCTAAAAAACTATTTTAAAAAAACTGCACATAAAACATATATTTAGAAACATTACAATATATAGTTTGAGATTTATTTGTCTTTTAAATTCAGATTACTGTGGGAAACAGAATGGGTGGACTTGTGGTTAAAGCATGCAGAAGTAATACAGAGCAGAAATAGATTCTAGACTGTGCTGTGACAGGACAGATGTAATGTGATTGCATAGATTCATACTCAACATCAGAATATAGTTAAATATATTGCTGAATGGCCTGAAGAACAGAAGTGTGGGGTTGATTATATGAGACTGTAAGTTATCAATCTGGCAATATAAGGAGTGAAGGCACAATATGCAAAACTATGAAGGAAATGTCACCGCCTGCCCACTGCCTTGTTGCTACTTTGCCATGTGTTCATGATCAAACCTTGGACATAAAAATATATACTGGTCCATCTGTACTTCAGGGCTAGGTTGGGATACATAGGCCCTTTGCATCAGTGTTTTTATTGCTTTTCTTTGACACGAGAATTTGCTTTCTTTTCAGTTTACTGGCATGTATTCTGAGTGTGGTGTTGCCCTGGGAGATTATAGATCTGTAACTTTGTTTTACCACTTATCTGCCACTTCATTCTTCAGCTATTCTAAGTGTACACAAGTGTAAAAGAGGTTGGCTCTGGACAATGGTTTGGTTTTGACAATATGTACACTGCCCATATTGCGTACACAGCTACATTCTAGATTGGAAGCTTTCGACATCTCCTTAAATGACACTTCAGGCTCTTGCAAGATCTTTTGTGTTTCTTGCTTCTCAGAGAGAAAATGTTGCTGATTGCTTCAGATCACAGCTGCTACATAGTATTCTATCGATGCACCAGGCATGTTACATCGTTCTCATTGGTTTTTTCCTGTCAAGGAGTTTGACATCCGAAATAGAGAATGGGAAAAGCACCAGAAAGAAGCAGAGAAGATTAACACACAAAGGGACTATATGGGCAAATGCCATTATAAGTACTTAGTTATAGTTGGGAAAACCATTGGTCTATAACATTTGGAGGGTACCAGACTGGCAAAGGCTATAGTAACCAATGCTCAAATAGAAATATTTCAGATTTCAGCAGGTATTTCTACTTGGCAACTGAGACATGTACCTGCCACAAAATCTAAGCCTAGGGCTTATCCATACTTACATTTGTCTCATGCCTAGAAAACACAGGGCTGAGCAGTTAGATGCTTGTTCTATGCTTCTTAGATATGGATTTGACCAAATTTGCCTTTATCCCACTACTTTCTCCCAGAAAACCCACTCATTAGCACTAAATCGGAGCAAAGTACAATCTGGAGCAAACCCAATTGAAGTTTGCTCTGATTCGTTGGTAAATATTATGTTTTCCTGAGGAAAAGAGATGAGGCAAGTGCATGTCTGGATGAGGCCCTGATTTTATTATGGTGGTGAATAAGCTACAGTTGCTAAATATTAAACTGGAGATATATTTTCCTGGTAACTTCAAAATTTTGTATTGCATCTTGCATTGTGTGGTTGCTATGCCTTTTGGCTAATGTGACTGATTAATTGACTAGCTGTGAGCTCCTTGGAGAAAAAGTTGGGATATGTATTCAATAAATAATAGCAAACATACGTATTGCTAATAGTCTTGAACCAACAAATGTGACTATGTGAAGATTTTGTCTTTGCAACAACTATATATTTGATAGACTAATGATGATGAACTTTATCTGCTATCATCCTTTTATTCTTAAATCTTTATTTCCTTAGAAAGAAAGAAAAAGAAAGAAACAATTTCCCTGCAGTTCTCATTTTTTTTCTTTCCTCACTTTGATTGATGCTTATTAGCTATGTCAGAAATGAACTTGCCCATAAAGGTATCATTGACATTGTCAGGGCCTATAGTCTTATAAAGAGTAAGTTATAACTATATAATTAAAGCAATAACACCAGAGGCCAGACATTTAAAACCTTAACTCATTTTTTGCCCTTACTCTGAATCTAGTGGTTGGTAGGTGTGTTAAATACTATATAGTAAATACATTTGATTTTAAACAAGAACCGATGCATTTTTTTTTCAAATAAGACACTTTCAATGAAAAGGTCTACATGTATTTATGTTGCTATAAAGTACTGAATATACATCTTTTTTAAAAAAAAAGAAAAGAAAGAAAGGTACACTGCATAATTTTAACTACAGCATTATTCTTATACTGATTTCTTCAGTTTTAAAGCCAATAGAAATCTTCTGCATTTCCAAGCTTACCTTGGATTAACTCTGAAACAGTGCAATATCTTCTTTCATTATTTTGTTGAGAACATTTAGGATTGTTTTTCCAAGCCAGAATGAAAAACGACCCACCTCATCTTCTGAAATTTCCCTGTATTGAATGTAATGGGACAATATTGCTCCATTTCATCAAGGAGGGCAGAATTCAGAGGCTGGAAAGGCAATTGTCATGAAGGACAAGCATAATAGGCATTGGGAAAAATATATCTCCCATGGATCATTGACCCCAGGTGCATTTACGCCAGTTATCAGTGAGCCCACATGCTAGGATGCCAGGTATGAGAATAAGAAAATCTCTCTCCTTCACTCACCCTGTGCTTATGTTTCTTCTTATGTCACCCTGCCAGGTAGTCTTAAGGGAAAGGGAAGGGATGAGTTTGTGAGGTTGGAAATTTTCTAAGCTTGTGAGGCACTTATGGGGAGAGTGGGGAAAATATTAGAAAAATTCTCTTACTTGGATTTTTATAGGAATTGTGAGAAATTACAATTTGTTTGCATTTTAATGGGAAACTACCTAATTTACACTTCTTGACCCAATAAGGTTGAAGGTACACCCATCCTACAAAAGTCACACTTTTCTGAATTTTGCAATGCAAATTTCCAACTGAATAATAGATATAAATATACATATATTATATTGGGGGGGAAGCCATTAAAATAGATATATTACTGAAGTATATAAGAAATATAAGAAAGTTTGTGAATAACAGAGTAAGATGTAAATTCAAAATGTCCTTAATTTAAACCCACGCACAAGATGTCATTCAGCCTTCCCCTGTCAAAAATATGGAGATATAAACTCTGAGCTACCTCATACCTTTGTTGTTCAATACCTTTATATTTTAGCTTGCCAACTTTTTAAAAACAGGTCCTACTCTGATCCCTTTAACAGCAGCTTGTCATGCACAAATGTAACAAGTGGAGATTTTCTAAAAATGTGATAGGCAAAATTTGGCACATGCTGTTACAGGCACAAGAGCAGGAAACAGTTACCAGCTCTAGATAAAGATGCTGTTAAAATTAAGGGGGTTAATTATTACAGCTCATGGTTATAAGAATGATGCATAATTTCATTTAAAGTAATAGTTACTATTAGGACAGAATTGATGGCTCCTCAGGATGTCTTCAAAGCATGGCTTCCACTCCTTTGCAAAGTGTGGCCAGGAGTGTATGCCAGCTGGAAAAGAAATGGAAAGAACAAATAGGTTGCTTATCACTTTATTGTCCCCATATTTCCCTCTCCACTTCCTTCCTCAAACATCTACTGCTTCCCACGAGAGCTTCTTACCCAAAGCTTCCATCAAAGACATTGGTTCAAACACACCTTTGAAGATGACCCAGTGGATGTCTATTGTGTAGATCTTCCTTTAGCTAAGTATAAGGTTATGGTTATTTCATTATGGCCAAGTTTAAAGTTAAGAGGTTTAGTGTGTCAGGAGAGGACAGGAGCGCCTGCACCTTTAAATGACACTTGTTGAAATGCCCTATCAACACAACAGAGCCCCTTTGTTTTGTTCTGTCCACCGTAAGGTTAATCAAGGTTCAGTATATTTATATAGATGTAAATCAGACAACACCAACTTGGTTTCAGCTGCTATGAGCTTTTGTTTGTGTTTGTTTTTAAGAAAGTATTATCCCATTCTGTCAGCTTAGAAACCCCTTTTAGTTGTTGACTCCGAGTTGCTTTGTTGCAATATTTATAAGCTTCTTTTCATGTGTCTTTTAAAGAAATGTGAATTAGCCAAATAATGAAGCTAAAATTACAATCTGTTTGATAGCTGTTTGAATAGGGAATCAAAAATGTGCTGTTTTTCAGCAGCACTCTGGAGACCGCATTCTTTTCAGCAAAAGGTACTCGTTTTATTACTTGTAAAGATAAAGACTAATTAAATGTTACACAGTCTTTCAGTAATTCAAAAGCTTGACTAATCAGGAGTACCATACTGTTTAAAAAGTTATAATGCAAACAAGCCTGAAGAATGAGCACAGACCTCTGAAAGGTAAGCTAGAATTTCACAGCAGTTGCTACAATTTCTGCCAATGTCAGAGGGTGCACAACCTGCGTAACCCACACCACTGACCAGGCTCAATTGTTTCAGAAGAATTAACTCTGAGGGAGGAAATTGGGAAGAACTGTAGGTCTTCACACTGTAGGACTCAGTCAAGAATCAGGCAAATAAACCTAGGGAGTGACAAAACCATGACCACTTAGAAGGTTGGTCATCACATCTCAAGAAGGATATTGTAGAACTGGAGAAGGAACAAAAATGGGGAAGTCAAAATGCTGAGGGGGCTGGAAAGTTTATAATGCTTTGGAGTTTTAGTTTAGAAGAAAAGACAAGTAAGAAGGGACTGGATAGACATTGCTAAAACAATGCATGGTATTGAGAAGGTTGATAGTTTTTCTTCTCCTCTCTTAATACTAGAATCTGGATACATCCATTTGAAGTAAAATAGTAGGACAGAAAAATACTGTATATGCTTCTTGATGTTCAGCATTGGTTTGAAAGGGTGTCTGAGGATATAGAGGTGTATGTGCATAGGGTTCCTTCATGTGAGCGACAACTCCAGCAAAACAGGGTTACTGCATGTATAGGACGACTCTGGGCTCCTTTATGTGAGGGACTTCCTTTGCCAGCTGAGGTTTCCACATGCATAGAGGACTACTTCATGTGTTTATCTGTGCATCAATAGACCCCTTTACTGATCAATGTTGAACATACAACTAAGTGTGGGGATAGCATGAGGCTGTGGTTACATCATAGGGTTTCAGCGGTGGATGTGGTCCTCTTTCCTCCTTACGTAATCATTCAACACATGAGGGTTTTCATTTTAACAGGCCTGTCTTTGACAGGTCAATCAGAATTGTTGATTTTGCTCAAGGGGAAAAACTATAGCTGAGTTGGATTGGCTGGTGGTTGCCTTTTTGTTTCTTTTTGTTTGCTCTGTGTATGAGTGTTGTTTGGTTCCTGTTTATGGACATTATTGTACACTATTGGCAACAAAATTCACCAACCACCATTAACAAGTCTAGAGTGAGAGATGAGTCTATTTCCCAGGCAGTTCTCAAATGACCACTGCACTCCTGGCTGCTATCAACCAGGCTAAACAAAGAGGCAATTTTGGATTTGGGGGTTTGATAGCTACTGTGGCCTTTTAATTAAAATTTTCTTTCAATCTAACTTTTCCCTCACATGGTGGTATTAAAGAAAAAGAAATGGCCATCAACAAATAACTCAGCTATATCTTTTTTGCCCTTCAGAACGAACTCTATGGAACTTGAAAGCAACGCCTCACATAGCAGACACATTTTAATTTTTCACACCATGAAGGTCTCGGTGCAGACCAATGTTGTGTTTCAAAGAGATGATTCTGAGCTGGAGTGACAAACCAAAAACTCACTGGTTCAGCAGAGGTGGAAGGTCATAGCAAGGTGAAACTTTAGGAGGATAAGTAAGAGCAGGGACAAACCTAGAATCTTGATGCCGGAATAATGCAGCAAACCATTTCTTTACATAAACACATGCTCCCAGGAAATATAGGCAATATGCTAAAGTGAAGAGACTGGTAAAAGAATATTACTGAGGAAGGCTTTATATATTACATCTCTCCCCCCCCCCCCAAAGATAATGCTCTGTTTCCACAACATGCAAACAACATCTTTTAAACCATAAATGCATATACTGAGAGGGTGGTTTTTGTTTTACATCACGTATTATGCAGAAATGAAATGGAATCAAATTATGGATAAAAACATCCCATTCACTAAAAACAGCTTGGCTCACCCCTGAGTATTACCACCAAGCTATACTTGTGGCATTCCTTCTTTGGCCATTCATATACAAAGCCAAGCACCTCAGGATTTGCAGGCAGAAGACTCCATCCAATCCCTGACATCTTAATTCAAAAGGAGATCAGGAGCACTGAGAAAGATATTTACTTGAATCCTTGATAATTAGATCATTGACTCGAATCTTTGATTATTGGAGCTGGCCCAAGACATCCCTTGTCTGATGTGAAGGACAAGTTGGTGTCCCAAAACATGTAGAGATGCCAACAGGTGTGTTGGATAAATCTTTCTCTAGCATTTGTGAGAGGAGAGTGTCCTTCACTGAGGCAGCAGGCCAGATTAGGAAGCCAAGGAGAGGCCATGTGGCAGCAAAGGAAAATAGTTGGGGAGCTCTGAAGGGACAGGTCGGGGGGTAATCTCCTCCAGCATCTGCTGCCTGGGGAAGTCACGTTATTCTTCCTAATGGTAAGGCTGTCCTAGAAAACAATTCTGGACCAATAATTTGACTTAGTGTAGGGCAACTGCATAAGGGAAAAATGAAAGATATGTAGTTAAAATCTCCCATCTTTAGTACCCTAATCTAAAGTGCTCTGAATGTACTAGAGCTATGAACCAGGCTGTCACTCCCTAGTCCACAGCTTTTCTCGGGAGAGCTAATCATTATGTAATTATTTGTTTGAAACAGACAACATCAACAGGCAGTTTTTCATGGATTTTATGACATGCTAATTTCCCATCTGTCCCAGATAAAACAGACTATGCGCTTTCGTTTATTCACCATCGCTTAATAAGCAAAATATAGGAACAAAATGCCTCTTTGTGCCTTCAAAAGCTTAGGTGTACTTCAAATTATTCATGTAATCTCCAAGGGTTATCTTTTGTTTTCCATCTCATAGCCCTCTCCAACCTCAGATTATCAGTGACTGCTGGTTAACAAATGTCAACATGGAACTTTACGGCAATATTGGGCATGCCTGATAGGCCTAGAGATGTGTGAGATTTATAAAATTTATCTAATCTGAAAGCATGAAGTGAAAATAGATGGCTGATACTTTTGCCATTTACATTAGATCATGAAATGTAAAAAGCTGGTTCATGTAAGCAGAACAAGTCAAGTGGAACTGAGGCAACAGTCTTAGCTTTTCATTTAATTTTATTTTTATGGATTAGGTTTTGGTCTCCTGGTTCACATTTGCTCACATATAGCAAAGATTGGGGAGCTTATTCCCTGCCTTGCTCTCCATTGCAATGTGGTTCTTTGAAATCCCTGTGGCTTCTGTTAACTTGGCCTCCACTTCCTTTTGGACAATCCCTACATGTCAATAATAATAATAATAATAATAATAATAATAATAATAATAACAACAACTTTGGTGGCTCCCAACAGAATATTAAAAACATGATAAAACATCAAACATTAAAAACTTCCCTAAGCAGGGCTGCCTTCAGATGTCTTCTAAAAGTCAGATAGTTGTTTATTTCCTTGGCATCTGATAGGAGGGTGTTCCACAGGGTGGGCGCCGCTACTGAGAAGGCCCTCTGCCCTGTTTCCTGTAACATCATTTCTCACAGTGAGGGAACTGCCAGAAGGCCCTCGGACCTGGAACTCGGTGTCCGGGCTGAACTATGGGAGTGGAGACACTCCTTCAGGTATACTTCAGGTATGTCTATGTGTGAAGTGCCACCCAGGCAAAGCCTAACTCAGTATGATTTCAAAGTAGAAGAATATGGAGATACAGTGGTACTTCGGTTTACGAACTTAATCCGTTCCGGAAGTCCATTCTTAAACCGAAACCGTTCTTTAATCGAGGCACGCTTTCCCTAATGAGGCCTTCTGCCACCGGTGCCCTTCCACTGTTCGAATTCCGTTCTTAGACTGAGGTAAAGTTTTCAAACCGGGACACTACTTCTGGTTTTGTGGAGTTTGTAAACCAAATCATTTGTAAACAGGGCTGTTCTTAAACCAAGGTACCACTGTACAAGGGCAGTGGTGGCTGATGCCAACTGAGACTGGTAGGGCAGAAGGCAGAAAAGTCAACTGTAGGTGGAGACAGAGTCAATGACAGGTAGAGGCAACTCATTCTTGTGTGGTCCCCATCCTCCTCCCTGTTGAGTTCTGCACGGGCAAAACTGAGACAGAGGGAAAGAAAGCTGGCTATCAATGCCACCCCCTGGACTGCATGTAAGAAAAATGATAGATAGGCAGGTGCCGGCTGAGAGCAGAGTGGTTGGGGAGTAGAGCATACCGAATTTTTCAACTTTCAAATTCCCCAAATGAGGGGTGCTAAGAAGTTGTAACATGATATTTTGGTTAAATTAATATATTTTAGTTTTGCTTGGTAAGTAAAACTGGATATAAATCATTAAAAAAAATCCAAATACTTGCAGTTATATTATATATTGATATTTATTTTTTTTATTATTATTCATTACCTGACATTTTCAGAAGATACAATTCCCCCCCCCCCAAAGCAGTTTATGTGCTTTTGAATCAAATGTAGATTTACCAAGCTAAATGTTGTCAAATCACAAAAATAATAGCAGATTTGATAGCAAATTTGAGGCATGCCTTATGGTCAAGTTTGAAGCATGTCCCTTATCATTCTGCTCCATAATTATATGTAATAAGTTCAGCAGTGACTTGTTTCTTATTCCCCTGTCCTATGCCAAGCCTTTTTGATCTTCACACCTTGAATATCAAGATATCTATAGATAATCATAACTATAGAGGCATTTTTAAAAAAGCATTTGAAGGTTGCTTTGCACAGTTCTAAGAAAAAGATTTTCTTTTTTGAATCATCACAGTTCTCCTGTAATGATGGTAGCCTCTTAGAGCGGTACTGCAAATCTTGATATTGCTTCTCATAGTCTTTTGTAACCAAGAAGCGTTTATGCTTTATAATACTTAGTGATCTTTAAGTGTTGAACTTCAAGATCCTAACATAGAAGTGTGAGAAATGGAACATTAAAAGAGAGAAGGAAAGAGAAACGAAATGAAAGACTGCTATGCATATGGTATGTTCATTTTGTCCGGGCGGCATACCAGATAACTAGTTCTAATAAATGTGGAGAAGGAACTTTGAGATCTCTGTAGGGATGCCAAGAGTTGTGAATAGCTGCTGGCATGGCGTTATGCCTAATAAGGTGGCTGGCCTCTTTCTCTAGGTCAGAGGTTTCAAGAAATAATATGTTTAGATTATTCCTGCAGGCAAGCCTGGAAGCGTTATTAGAAACAGACATTTCCCCCTCACTTGCTTATGCTAATACATGGGTGCTAATGAACAGAGAGAGAGAGAGAGAGAGAGAGAGAGAGAGAGAGAGAGAGAGAAAGGCTAATGTAACAGTCTGTAAACTGCTCAGAAAGAACTAGGTTACTTGTACCAAATTATTAAAGTATGGATAAAAATATAGAGCGAGCCAATAAGTCAGCTGGACAGAATATCAGGATTATATACAACATCCACATGCAAATTCAACAGAAACCAATGGCATTTTCTGTCAAATATCATCTACAGCTATTCATTGAAAAGTGCAAAAGTCATCATATTTACAAGAAAATCTAAGAACAAAATCATCCGCCACCTCACACATGTGGTCACCAATGTTAATGCATGGAGTGCTGATGACATCCTGATATTGGTCTTTGTCAGGTCGATGGTTAAGGCTGAACTCCATGCAGGCTTGGGCAAAGTGGTTGGTGACTCTGTAGAGCTTTCTCAGAGTGCACTGTCAAGATCTTGTCATCTGAAAACAATATATCTTGGATAAGAACCTGATATGCTCTCCCAAGCCCAGCTTGTTCACACTCCTGTCTAAACAACATCTACATTGGCTTCCTAGTGTCCACATAATAGAAGATGGCAGGTTCCCCAAGGATGTGCTCTACAGGGAACTGTCTTCAGGCACCAGGCCCATTGGCAGACCAACTCTGGGGTGTGAGGATGTCTGCAAACATGACATGAAGGCTGGCAACTTCAACCCTGCTGTGTGGGAACCCCATGCAGACGACCGCAGCACCTGGAGACAGCCAGTTTGTGTACCCACAGCAATGATAAGAGGAATAATGACTGCTGGGAGGAACACAGAAAGAAAAAATGGTACTTCTGTATCAGCACAACCTGATTCTTTCATCTGCCCCACCTGCAACAAAACATGTCTCTCCTGCATTAGTCTCTACAGCCACAGCAGCCACTCTCCAATGGTTTGGCTTCACCACCAAAGGCTCACTCTTCCATTGTATCCCAAGGCAGATGGGTGTCAACCAGTCCAACCAGCCAGAATATTTTCTGTGTGGGACTATGGAAAAAATCCTTATAGAAACCCTATTTCACTTGCAGGACAGGCACAAGCACTGCAGTATAGATCTCTGGAATTCTCAAAAGACTAGTCTGCATATTAAGTGGAAGCAAGCACAGATTTGTGACTGAATGTACAATTCAGCCAGAATGGCAGCCAATAAGGGATCCCAATAATGTTTGCCCACATGATATATCTATGTTTCCAAACACAACTTCAGCAACTTCACACCACATTTTTAGATGCACACAGAAAACATTTTAAACTTAACATAATGTGTAAATTAACTCTGTGGGAGGAGTTATATATCACACACACACAAGGGTAACAAAAGCTTAATGGCTTTTTTTCTTATAGGAAAGTTTTCTTGATCTGCTGCTTCTCTGTAATGTATCAAACCCTTCCTACTTACATGGTCTCTCTCTCTCTCTCTCTCTCTCTCTCTCTCTCTCTTTCTCTCTCTCCACTTTCAATTTAAAATCCACTAATGTAGATTAAAAACACACTTAAACCAGTAAAAAAGTGAATGTGTAGTACACACACACACACACACACACACACATTTCAATCATACACATGCCCACAATACTCAGGACTCCCATTGAATTCAATGGAGCTTACATCTGAGCAGACATTTATACATTTGCATTATAAATTAATAAAACACCATATATAAACTTCAATTTGTTGCAGCAATCACTTTTCACAGGCATCAACCAGGACAAGTCATAGCCCCAAGGCAGGGTGCAGCTGGGCTCTGCTTCTGGCACAGGTGGAGGAGGGTCAAAAGGCTAGAGAATTGGGATGGTGAAAGATACAGCCCAATAACATCTGGAAGGTACCATAATGGCTACCACTGGATTAGGAGTCTGATATACCTAATGTTTGTTCATAGAAGATCTGTTTTGTGCAGATTTCTACGTTAGTCATTTGTTTGTATAAATAATAATAATAATAATAATAATAATAATAATAATAATAATAATTTATTTATACCCCTCCCATCTGGCTGGGCCTCCCCAGCCACTCTGGGCAGCTTCCATAGAAACCAAAAATACAGTAAAATATCACACGTTAAAAACTTCCCTGAACAGGGCTGCCTTAAGATGTCTTCTGAATGTCAGGTAGTTGTTTATCGCTTTGACATCTGCTGGAAGGGCATTCCACAGGGCGGGCGCCACTACCGAGAAGGCCCTCTGCCTGGTTCCCTGTAGCTTTGCTTCTCGCAATGAGGGAACCGCCAGAAGGCCCTCGGCGCTGGACCTCAGTGTCCGGGCAGAACGATGAGGGTGGAGACGCTCCTTCAGATATACTGGACCGAGGCCGTTTAGGGCTTTAAAGGTCAGCACCAACACTTTGAATTTTGCTCGGAAACGTACTGGGAGCCAATGCAGATCTCTCAGAACCGGTGTTATGTGGTCCCGGCGGCCACTCCCAGTCACCAGTCTAGCTGCCGCATTCTGGAATAATTGCAGTTTCCGGGTCACCTTCAAAGGTAGCCCCACGTAGAGTGCATTGCAGTAGTCCAAGCGGGAGATAACCAGAGCATGCACCACTCTGGCGAGACAGTCCGCAGGCAGATAGGGTCTCAGCCTACGTACCAGATGGAGCTGGTAAACAGCTGCCCTGGACACAGATTTGACCTGTGCCTCCATGGACAGCTGTGAGTCCAAAATGACTCCCAGGCTGCGCACCTGGTCCTTCAGGGGCACAGTTACCCCATTCAGGACCAGGGAATCCTCCACACCTGCCCGCCTCCTGTCCCCCCAAAACAGTACTTCTGTCTTGTCAGGATTCAACCTCAATCTGTTAGCCGCCATCCATCCTCCAACCGCTTCCAGACACTCACACAGGACCTTCACCGCCCTCACTGGTTTTGATTTAAAAGAGAGGTAGAGCTGTGTATCATCCGCATACTGATGAACACCCAGCCCAAACCTCCTGATGATCTCTCCCAGCGGCTGCATGTAAATGTTGAAAAGCATGGGGGAGAGGACAGAACCCTGAGGCACCCCACAAGTGAGAGCCCAGGGGTCTGAACACTCATCACCCACCACCACTTTCTGAACACGGCCCAGGAGAAAGGAGCGGAACCACTGTATGACAGTGCCCCCAGCTCCCAGCCCCTCAAGACGGTCCAGAAGGATGTTATGGTCGATGGTATCAAACGCCGCTGAGAGATCCAGCAGAACTAGGAAACAGCTCTCACCTTTGTCCCTAGCCCGCCGGAGATCATCAACCAGTGCAACCAAGGCAGTTTCAGTCCCATGATGAGGCCTGAATCCCGACTGGAAGGGATCCAAATGGTCCACTTCTTCCAGGCGTGCCTGGAGTTGTTCAGCAACCACTTGCTCAATCACCTTGCCCAAGAATGGAAGATTTGAGACTGGGCAATAGTTGGCCATTGTGGCCGCATCTAAAGATTTTTTTTAAGAAGCGGTTTAATAACCGCCTCTTTCAGCGGGTCTGGGAAGGCTCCCTCACGGAGGGAAGCATTCACCACCCCACGAAGCCCATCGCCCAGTCCTTCCCGGCTAGCTTTTATAAGCCAGGATGGGCAAGGATCCAGGAGACAGGTGGTTGGTTTCACTCGTCCAAGCAGCCTGTCCACATCCTTGGAGGTAACAGATTGGAATTGATCCCACTCAACTTGACTAGACAAAACTCTAGCACTCTCCCGCCCCGGCCCTGCTCCCACGGTGGAGTCTACTTCTTCCCGAATCTGAGCGATTTTATCTGCAAAAAACTTTGCAAAATCATTGCAGGAGAACATGTGGCCCGTACTGGGCCCCGATGTTGCAGGTGGTTCCGCTAAATTGTGAACCACCTGAAAAAGTCTCCTGCTGCTGTTTTCTGCAGATGCAATAGAGGCGGTGAAGAAATTCTTCTTCGCCGTCGCTATCGCCACTTGGTAGGCTCGACGTTGAGCTCTAACCTGTGTCCGGTCAGATTCGGAATGAGTTATCCACCACCGGCGCTCTAGCCGTCTCAATGATTGTTTCATTGCCCTCAGATCCGTGGAAAACCACGGGGCTCTCCGGGCTCCATGCAATCGGAGAGGGCGCTTCGGAGCCAAACAGTCAATAGCCCTGGTTAACTCCACATTCCAGCGGGCCACCAGGGAATCAGCTGAAAGGCCATCAACATGGGATAAAGCATCCCCTACCACTCTCTGGAAATCATTTGGATCCATTAAGTGGACCATCCGAATGAATTATCCTAACGAAACACATTTCTTTATGCTAGAGGAAAGAAAAACACCAATCTCTACTTCCATTGATATTAATGGGAACTGGGCCTGCATCTGAACTACAGGTCTGGCCTTTGAAATTGCATTTTTTTTTCTCCTGGCACTATCACTGTCATTACAAAGATGTAATTTTTTTAGGAAATCAATAGTTTCAATGTCCTTGGATGGAGCAGAGTGTAAAGAAAAGCAGTCTGAAAGGAAACAAATTATAGAGATTCAAAAAATTCCGCAAGGTTGTTTGACAAGATTACAATGCAGAAAAATCTAAACCTATGTACTCTATTATAATAACTTCTCTCAAATGGATTTTCAATCTCCTGGTCTATGGCAGCTTCATGGAGTTCTCAGATTATGCTAGAAGGAATATTTTCCCGTTCTGTTTCCCACTCTGCTATATTCATCTCTTGTAGCATCTAATTTTTTGTTTTTTGTTTGTCTTCCTTAGTGGTGCAGGCTTGTCTCAGCAGCCTGACTCGTATGTAACTCTGCAGACAACTCTGGCTCTCTGCTTGTAGCACAATGACTTATGTGAGTTAATCAATAGAAAATACCTAATGTGTAATTGGCCATATTCTGCAGCAGGAAATTAGACTTGTTTATGTTTCCTCCAGTATTCTATGGTCTCATGATGGGTGAATCTATTCATTTCCATTTCTCTCATCCCATCCCCAGCCCATCATATTTTTTGCAATTCAGTACTGTACATTTTGTAGCCCGCTTACAGATTTTTGTTTGTTTGAGTAGCTGGTGTTTCATCAAATGAATAAATAATCCCACATCTGTTGGCTGGTTGACTTTTTAATATAGTCCTCATGAAAATTCATCCTCATTATAGGGTTAATTTCTCTGAATATATACATGTCTATATGCATTTTTGCCTAATATACTCTTCTTTGCAATGCAGTTTTCCCTAATATAACATATTTTCACATGTGATTTTTATTAATATATGCATTTTATGGACACTTTAGTATATGCATTTTTTTACACATTATTTGGCGGAGAATGGCACTGCAAAATTCAGAGGACTGCAAATTCAAACGAAGAACAGAACAACCAATTTTGTCCTCAGAACAACTCTGTGAAGTATGTTGAGCTATGTTTGAAGAGAGACTTTGTTCATATGTTTTGCATGCAAAATGGCTCATTCAAAAATTAAAAACAAATAAATAAAAAGGTCAAATAGGTCAAATGATAAAGACTTCTGTCTGAGACCTTGGCCAGCCAAATAGACCTTGGCCATGGACCAATAGTTTGACCTGATATAAAGTAGAGCTTATGTTTTGCTAGGCTGAAACTGCTCAAAGACGGTTTGAACCTTGATCTTTGCTGTCCTGATCAGACATTTTACCTACTATACTGCATTGCCTCTGTTTTGTCACCACTGGGAGCAATTGATTCACATTGAAGGATGTAATCTCACCAAGATATGTTTTACAGCAATCTGAGAAACTCAAATTCCATGTTGTGTACTCATAAAGTGAAACTGCATGTAGCAAAGAATACCCCCTTTGCTATTCTCTTTAAGGCTGAAGAAATGAAAATTGCCACTGAATAGTATTTTTGATCAATTTTCTGGTTTCTGATCATTCAATGGGGGAAGGTAACTATTCCTGGCCTTCTGAGTCCCTTTAATCTCTGGTGTGGTTTTTCTTTTTTAAGTGCATGGTTGAATCTAGAGTGCCCTGTTGCTTCAAAAATGCACCATGCCTACAGAAAACAATAGGTTTTAAAAATCACCAATGAACCCTTTTATTCACTACAGTGACATTCCCTCTAATTAAATTTTTATCTTTGAAGGTATTTAGGCCTCTTGGATCCATCTGGGAAATGTTTGCCCTCAGGTTTGCCTCAGGCCCAATGCATTTTTGTTGATATACTGAACAGCAGGCTCTCCTTCGTGATTGCGAGTTTATTCCCCACTGGTGGTTTATTTAAGAGATTATTTTGCCAGCTTCCAAGTGCTTCTTCTAAGGCACTTTTTTTTAGAGAGAGACTGAGCAAGTGAGAGAGATACAGAGAACACTAGATAGCCGTGTGATGCTCTCTTTGTAAATCAATGAGATTTTATGTTCCTTCCTCCTAAGAGTTTGGACAGGTTATATCTGTATATAGACATTATGGAGCAATGAGAGATTCATGGACCCATACAGACCAGATGTTATTGGTGACTGGATAATATGACTGTTTGAACATCCATTTCACTGTAATTGGCATGGGGGGGGGAGATAGATATCAGCAAAAGAAAACCCAATTCTAACATGTAGAAAATAGCTTCAAAGGACTACATTAAAAATAAGAAATGTCTGCTGATAGAAAGAGCCTATCTTCCTATACTCATGGTAGCCAACCAGATGTCTATGAAAGCCCACAATCAAGACTTCAGCACAGCATCACTCTCCCCATTTGTGATTCCCAGCAACTGGTATTAAGAGATGTACAGCCTTTGACAATAAAGAGCATAGCCATTGTGGCGAGTAGCCAATTATAGCCCTGTTGTTGTTGTTGTTGTTTAGTCGTTTAGTCGTGTCTGACTCTTCGTGACCCCATGGACCAGAGCACGCCAGGCACTCCTGTCTTCCACTGCCTCCCGCAGTTTGGTCAAACTCATTCTGGTAGCTTTAAGAACGCTATCCAACCATCTCGTCCTCTGTCGTCCCCTTCTCCTTGTGCCCTCCATCTTTCCCAACAACAGGGTCTTTTCCAGGGAGTCTTCTCTTCTCACGAGGTGGCCAAAGTATTGGAGTCTCAGCTTCAGGATCTGTCCTTCCAGTGAGCACTCAGGGCTGATTTTCTTAAGAATGGATAGGTTTGATCTTCTTGCAGTCCATGGGACTCTCAAGAGTTTCCTCCAGCACCATAATTCAAAAGCATCAATTCTTCGGCGATCAGCCTTCTTTATCGTCCAGCTCTCATTTCCATACATAGCCCTATCCTCCATTAATTTGTCTATTCTTCTTTTAAAGTCATCCACGTTCATGGTCACCAGTGCCACTTGTAGAAACACATTCCATAATTTAGCTATGCACTGTGTAAATAAGTTCTTCTTCTTTTTTTGGTCTTCTTAAATCTTTCAACATTCAGCTTCATTGAATGAGGCTGATGAGGGGAAGACAAAAGTTCTTATTGCTTGACTTTTTCCAAGCCATGCAGGGAGAATTTTAGATACGTAATTTTATATGCATCCCTAATATCTGCTCCTACTCACCTTGTAACTTTTCTGCATAGGGGAGTTGCTATATCCCCTTGACAGTTTGGGTGCTCTTTTCAGAACCTTTTCCATTTCTATAATATCCCCTTTGATGTCAGGCACCCAGAACTGTGCACAATATTCCATGTGTGTTTGTGTGTTGCACCACAAATTTATCAAACAGCATTATGATATTGCCTACTTCATCTTCGGTTCCTTTCCTAATGATCCCTAGCATGGAATGTGCCTTTTCCACAGCTGCCTCACACTGATCTTTACTGTGACTACAAGAAGGGGGCATGGACCATAGTGTCAGACTGCTTTAAGCATGTTTCTGAGAAGGAGTTTTAAATAGGTCCCATATATCCAGTGCTGTGTAGACCACTGTATACTTTGCTGTCCCATTCTTTGACTTACATCAAAATAGGTGAGTGCAATCTGCAGCCCTGGAGTCCTTTGGGAGGAAAGGCAGGGAACAAATTTTAAATAAATAAATAAATAGTCCTATAAATGTCTTCTAATATTCCTAGAGCTTATTCCAAGATAAGTGAGTTCAAAGTTGGACAATGATCACTGCAGAATCTAGAAGCACATATATCTATCTATCTATGTGTTCCAATAACTTGTTTCTGCTTATATGACTATGCACCATAGAAAGCTTTTGAAATGAACTTGCTTTCAGTGCCAGGACCAACTGACGAACAACAGAAGCAATAAAGAAAAGAGTAGATTTGAGCATGTTCAGAGGGCTTACTATCACAACCGATTAACATCATTAAATGTATGGGATAATATTTGCATGTAAAGCTTCCATACGCTTTGGCAGGCGACTGGGCAATGTTGAGTTGCAGTACCTTCTCCAGTGTCTTTCCCAGGTTACATGGGGCATTTTAAGCTGTGAACCAGTGATGTTCTCCTACCAAGGCATGTGCTGTACTGTACAACTATGGCCCCTCCCCAAGGAAAGTAAATCCACATCAGTGATCATGGCTTCCTAGCAGTCCTATCTTTTCAAACTTTAGCAATTCAGTATATATATCCATTTTATAAACCTGTGTTTGAATTCACAGCAGCATGGCTCAGATATAAATGAGAAAAACATTGTGGTTTTTTTGGGTTCTTTTTAACAGTAATGTTCTGCTTCTGAAGGGTATGTGATTATTCAGTAACTATCATTCCAAATCTGTTTTATCACACCGGAACTCTTGGGCAAAGGTACCATTACCTTCATTATCTGGAATGAGCACTTTGCAAATTGATTTCCCAAAAAACTTTATATTGTACTCCCCCCCTCCCAATTTGCAATCCAAATGAGTAGTTATAAAGGAAGAGGTAGGGGGAGAGTAGCAGAGGAAAGATGTCAGCTCAAGCATCATGAAGGTCAAAATTGTTTAAAATTCCATTTCACCCCTTCCTCCTTTTCATATTTCCAGGATGCACTTTTTATAAATGGTTAGATTTTGAGAATTAACATCTCCATTGCATTTCATGCTGGGATGAATCATGGCAGGCTTATATCTCCTGGTACATTACATCACACTGCTTGAATGGTATGCCACATTGCATGCCGCATCCAATTAACAATGATAATAGAGGGCAAAAGTTGGTGATTTTTTTTGTAGTTGCATTTACATTAACTGCATGAAGGTATAGAATTCTATTTTAAGTAATGTCAGTAGGATATCTCTTGGATGAATAATTAATTCGATAATGTTTTGGAGCTCTCTTAGCTTTCAATCTTATGCATACTTACCTTGGACTAAGTCCTATTCAACCAAATGGGACTTCTAAGAAAACCTGTGTAGGATTGTGCTGTTAATTCTGGTTAGAAATTCTTATGGAACATCCTGCTAATCTGGAACCTTCCATACCACCCAATCTTCAGCCATGTCATAGCAGAAACATATCAGCCTTCAGTCCTACTTGTCAGCCTCGTCTCTCCCTCTCTCTCTCCCTCTCTCCCCCCCCAAAAAAATTTCCCTTATATTCACCACAATAAACTTCCACTAGTTTTTTAATATGTCTGTTTTCAGCAAGAAGAAAAGTTCTCTTCTGTCACTAATGGAAAGAAAAGTGGGGAAGTGTGTGTAAATTGAATTTCAATACCAGCTAGTAAGGAGTCTATGTTTCATTTTATTTACTAGAACACATTCTTTTTTTCTACCAGCTTCCACCGTCTCTATCTATATCTGCCAATTTGCTAAAAGTTGTCAACCAAGGGAAAAGAAGTTGGGGTGTCAGAACCAGCCTTCACCCACCATTGAAATGGGAAGGAAACCACATGGCTGAATCTCAAAATAATTCCACACCTCAAACCTAGGTTATTTAGAACTCCCACCTTCTGAGGGAATCTGCACTAAAGTCACACTGTTCCTCTTCCTTACGCACCACACTATCCTATCACAATGTTGAACATATGAAACAATTGCACCAAGGCCCATGCCAGCAACCAAGCTGCTTCTTCTGCTGCTGCTGCTGCTGCTGCTGCTCCTCCTCCTCCTCCTCCTCCTCCTCCTTCTTCTCCTTCTTCTTCTTCTTCTCCTCCTCCTCCTCATCTAACCCAGTGGACTAGGCATATCTGTAGGCAGAGGAATGGAACACTCTTCTTCTAACCCATCCGAGCCTTCACCAGGATCTCCATTCCGCCAGGCCACTGGGTTCCTCTCTGGGGTCAGACATTTCTTGAGACTTGGAATGATTTGAAACCCACTGTGTCCATCCCCAGGATCTTACAACACTAGGGACTCAGCTACATTAGTAAAGAAACAACAATTTGAATGCAACACCAGATGGCACCAGAGAGCAGGAAAGTTTTACACACGTTTTTCCATAGGGTTTTTTGTTTTGTTTTGTTATAACAATCTAATTTCTGACTTATTTATAGCGTGTGTGTTTTTCCTGTGTATAGATCCACCTCAGCTCTCTGAGCTCCTCCTGCTTCTGCTCTGGAACTGACTGTTCCCTCCATCTACCTGGGACTCATGACAAATCCCTGCCACTCAGCATTTGCCATTTGAGGTGGCTGCTCACTCTGCTATGTCAGTGAAGAATTGACACAAGGACAATGGGACCTTTCAGACCTATGCACAGCAGTGCCACCATATCAGTTCAGAGGGTCTGTTATAGTGACCCTATTCTAAAACAAATAAGGTGTTAAAACTTCATGGAAAATAAACTTTCATTACAAGCTTAAATGGGTTATAAAGAATAACTGAACTGAAAGAAAAGGGCAGCACTGAAGACATAAATGAAAAAGGATAGGACAGTCAATAAAACTGAATGGTTACGAATCACAGGTCCAGCAGAATAGCCATAAAAACTGCATTTCTCAAACTATCCAATTCACTTTACAATGGCAAAAGAAGGATCAATGTCTACTGCACACCAGCAATTCTTCACAATTGTAATTCATCTAATCTGTCTGATTATCTGTTCCTAAATCTCACATTCCAAAACCCCAACCCCTGAATTGTAAAAGCTGGATCCAGATATTCTGTTTGCATTATATATTGGATGGGGAAGAAGGTGATTGTGAAACACCATTAAACTCCTTTCTTCATCCTAGAAGGTCGCATTTTAATAACTTGGAAACAAGGGCTACCTGAAAGGGGGGGGGGGAGTAAAAAAAATCATGAAAAGTGATCCCAAAATGGGTGGTGGTGGTTGAGGTTCGTATGATTGAAAGACAGTTTTGTTCCATCTTGTGCACTCTCCGACGTCAAGGAAACCCTGTCTAAGCAGCTGTGCTGCTTTTCAAAGTTTCAGCAAAGCAATTTAGGGCAGCAGATGGGATACCGGTCAGATCAAGTGCTTTCAGACAGGTGCCCTTCACCTCTTCTGGAAATTTGTCAAAAAATGAAGGCAAGAAAAGCACTTCTTACCTATTTAAGGTAGTCCAGGTAGGCTTGCATCTGACACTCAACGCCAAACGCAGCTGCTTTGCCAGCCATCTACAATCTGTACTGGTGACTTCCTGGATGTACCTGTGTGCCCCGAATGCAAAAAGCAGCTGTTTCCCTTTTTATTCATTTACTCCGATGGCATTATCTGCATTACTTGGTACCTTTGGACACAAGACTCTCATTTATAATTCATTGTACACAGATGCTTACAGGGAGTAGAAGCTTGGGCTGCATTACCTGTCACTCTTAGTATATTCTGTATTCATAGTGGGTAAATACACAAGTATAAAGCTGCCATATTGTGTATAGCTATCTATAATGCATTAGCAAACAGTTGTTTGATCATTTACACTGTCATTCGCAGTGGCTGAAATGGGGTTGGAATGAAAAATGAAATAAACGAAAGTTTCTCTCTCTCTCTCTCTCTCTCTCTCTCTCTCTCTCAAAGAAGAAGATAGAGGTGTCCCCTGTCCCCACCTCCTTCTGCCTTTTTAGGATTATCATTCGATACTCCATCAACCATTCAATATGCTCACCAGTGCAGATGGTTTCTGGAAAAAGATGCTTCTGTTCCTTGCTTTCATAGGGTCATAAATCCAGCTTGCTGAGAATGTTAAAAGGGGCTGGGGGTGGCACTGGATGAGAAGAAGTCCACTCAGGCAGGACTAAAGCATACCAGCAACAGAAGCTGAATTTAGTGGGAGACACATCGATTCAAGATTACTTATCAAGCAATTTTCTCTTTAGTACTGAAAAGACTATAGAAGGACAATATATTAAATGTATTGTCTGCCACCTGCAATTAAAAACTCCTGGATTCCCTGCACCTCAATCACAAAGTGTTGGGGGATTTTTTTAATGCCTTTTTTTTTTAGTGCCGTTGATGCAAATGGAAGTCACTGTCCTTTGGAAGAGCTCTCACCCACTCCCCCTGCCCTCCTGAGTGACTTTGCCAGATATGCTTGACTTGGGAACCCATTAAAATGAAAATGTACTCAAGATCCTTGCAGGGAAAGCTGCATAAAGACATGGACACCAACCATGTGTGGCAGCCTGGGGAAGCTTTCAGGCCTCTCTGAACAGGAATGCCATCACATTAAAGAATTAGTATAGCCCTAGGCAGCAAATTTTCTCCTCCTATTGGTTGTGAGTGACATTTTGAATTTGAAATACATTTTTTTCCAGCGTTCCATATCAGAGTATGATATTTTTATGACTTTATGTTAAAACAGAGGAAGCTGTTTGCACCTGTTGACATTTGTTGTTCCTTATTTCTCTCTCCCTGACTACCAGATAAAGCCTTGAGGCTTGCCATGGTTTTCAATACATTGCTTCCTTGCCAAAGACATATCACCAGTTTCATCGTCTTTCTTTTTCTTAGAATACATAAATGAGGATACTAAATCCTACCAGCATTATCAAATTTCCACTTGTTTTTGTCCAATTCTGTCTCTACAATCCTCTTTAAATCTGGAAGCCTGTTAACACATTAAAATTGACTGCTTATTTTTGCTTTGTATTTCCAGTTGTCTACTTACACGAGCTATGTCATGTGTGAACAAAGGATACTGCTGCTAGTAGCTCTGCTATCAAATGTATTTACTGAGTGCAATTCATTTCATTTTATATTTTGTATATTCAAGCAGCCAGTACTTTCAGAAAATTATTCATTATCTCTCTGGGATGGCTCATGACCATGGGATGTAGTGATGACCCCTCATTTAGATAGATTTCAAAGAACATTAGATAGCTAGTTACAGAAGAGGTCTACCTACAGAGATCAGCCAAAATGGCTAAATGAAACCTTCAAGTTCAGAAACAAGTGCCACCGAACACTAGAAAGCAATGGTGGAAAAGGGCTATTCCAGCTAAATAGCTGTGTTCCCTTCTGGACCACCTTACAGGAGCCACATCCCAGTGCTGCAAAATTAGGTGGAACAACAAAGGCAAATTTTGCTTTTGAACTAGTTCTGAAATATACACTTCTCTCTGTCTACTTTCCAGGCAAATTAGAGGCATTATCCCCAGTTGAAGATCACATTCCAGCCTGGCCAGAATACTTGAGGAGGGTGGCTGGGAAGTCAGAAAGCGGGAAGGGAATTGGGCATGTTGTAGAACCAATGGCTTAAAACACATGTTAGTTACATTGTCCATGGGGGAGGTCCCCAGTTCCTAATGCTAGGGGTCTTTGCTAGGAAAGGTGGCATGAGGTTTCCCCCATCTCTTAGAAGCATGCAGCATGGTTCTGCCTGCCTTGCACAGTGGTAGCTGTTTGCACTGCAACAGCTACAGGCACAGATAGGATCAGGCTGTGAAAATATTTAAATCAATTTTTGAAGTTTATGGGAAAACATCACTCACAGCATGAGAGTACAGACTGCTCAAATTCACACTAGAGATAATATGAAATCAATTGGAAATGGATGTCTGCTGAACACACATCGATTCCAGTAACTTAACAGTTATTGCAAAAAGTTTGCTAATCTCCATAGCTCATTAAAGTCTCGAGTTAAAACTCCATAGAAAATGTCCTGCTGCAGCAAATCTCCATGTGCTTTTGAAATAGCTGCAATGACTATTTCATATTACAAATATGTATCTTCACAGTACCTGCCCGTTCCAAGGCTACGACAGTATAAGAATTCATTATTATGGCTGACAACTACACTGAAGCCCGTAATAAGAATCCCCTTCACTTGCTCTAACAAGCAAATTCCCTGTTTCCCTCTTACAGAAAGGGAGTGCTGTCTGTATATCTGGATTGAAAGGAAAGCCTATCTGCCCTTCCATTTTCTCCTTTTATTTGCCTGATTTGCAATTCCGTGCAGGTCTGTCTCAAAGAAGCAATTCTCTGCTGGAAGTGCTGCAGCTGGTTTCCTCCATAGCTCCCCCCTCCCCACGTTGGTAGCGAGGGAGGCAGCGGTGGGCCCACACAAGATTGGCTTAAATGGGAAATCAATACTGGTTCCTCATTCCCTACAAAAGAGCTGAACTGGGCTGGCTCAGCTCCAAGGAGGGAGGGGGGAACGACTCAAGTGGAAAAGATTTGGCTGACAGTGGGATAGGTACTTTGCTTCATGCCATGCTCATTGGGCCTGTGCCACTAAGCACATCACAAGAAGTCTGAAATAACCTGGCTTGCCTCCCACCATCAGCTTTCCAATAGACAGATAAATATTAGGGAAATCAAAGTCAGAGGCTCTCCTTCCGGAGACATGTACATATTAGCTTAAAAATACATAAATGGTCCAGCTCAGCATCAGAAAGATTCCCCCCTCCCCTTCCCTGGGATAAAGTGGCTGCAGAAAGGATTGATGCTATCTTTTCTTCCCTACATCTTTCCAGATTTTGGAAATCCCTACCTTGGCAACTGCATGTAGCCACTTCTTTATAGGATGTCTCTTGCAGCATCAAATACATTCCTATTGAGGCCAGCCTTTTGCCTTTAGAGGCTAGGTTTTTACAGCTTGATTGCTATAATTATATGCAATCCTTATTCCCCCCACTTCTTCCACCTCCACTTTCTCTACTTTCTCTGGATTGGAATTCCATTCAGGCTAGAGATTCTATACTTGCATGGTTCTTGAGACTGCACAGAGAGGCAGCCTCTCTGACATCACGATCAGTTCTTGATATTGAGCATAATAATAATAATAATAATAATAATAATAATAATAATAATAAGTTTTACCCCACCCATCTGACTGGGTTGCCCCAGCCACTCTGGGTGGCTTCCAGCATATATAAAAACATAATAAAACAATAAACCTTAAAAAGCTTACCTATACAGAGCTGCCTTTAGATGTTTCCTAAATGTTATATAATTACTCATCTCCTTAACATCTGATGGGATGGCATTCCACAGGGAGGGTGCCATTACCAAGAAGACCCTCTGCCTGGTTCCTGGAGCTTCACTTCTCACAGTGTGGGAATTGCCAGAAGGCCCTTGGGGCCAGGTTTCAGTGTCCAAGCTGAGCGATGGGGATGGAAAGCTCCTTCAGGTATATATACTATATTCTTGATGAAGCTCTCATTACTTGTTGTGAACCACATGACCAAATAACCAGCAGCATATAATTTCATGAATAGTTGCTCTATTTGACTCAATTCTCTGGATTCTGCCATGCCAAAAATTAATGCAGTTCTTATCCTCCACCTAGATCCAAAGCAGCCTCTTTTTTCCTCAGATGTGCTTCCTGCCTATGGTTGCCAGGTCAGGAGCATTCCAGACCCCAAGATTTCAGTGACCAAACTTGATGCCTAGGAGCAGCCCCTAATGATGTTTCAAGCGTAGGCCCTGGTACTAGAGGTTAATTGGGGAGCTGAGGAAGTTATCTATGCTATAAGTGAAAGGCAATTTTATTATTATTATTATTATTATTATTATTATTATTATTATTATTAAAGACATTTGTTGGCACCTGGAGATTCAATCCTCCAGCTGCCACCTGGAGGGATCCAGGCAAATCTGGAGATTTCAGGTCAGATTAGAAAGTCTGGCAACTCTATTCCTGCTTCCCTTTTGTCTTACACACCTGGGAGGGGAAGCTGAATTCCCAAAACTCTCTCCATGGTTGGTATTTGGAGATAGATACAGAGCAGATACAACCCAACTACAGTTTCAAAGGACTAATATGACAATGTGCATGCATGTGAAACCATCAGTATGCATGTGCCAATGCTGGAAGATGGGAGAGAATGCTCAAAAAGACAGATTAGCTTTTTTCCAAATCTTATATGTTTGTAAACACTGAGCTGATTCTGAACAGGGGAGTTCACCCATTACTAATGTTCAGTGCCCTGCAATGCAGGAATATGCAGCTGCCCCATATGGGGATTGAACCTGTAACCATGGCATTATCATACTCTAACCAACACACACACACACACACACACACCGCATCTGGGACTACTCCCCCCCCCCAATTAACAGTGTGGCTAGGAAATGGAGATAAAGTTATTTCACACACCTTTTCAGAATATCTGGATTATCAGGGGTCAACCTGACCTATGGCACATGTAGAACTGATTTGGGAGGTCTATAATAGTTGTGCGGCAGGCTCAGGGCTAACTTTCTTAAGGAAAACGTAATGTCCAAAGCAACCCTCATTTATCAGCTGAGCAATCAGGGAGGAGTTAAGACTAAACTTGTTCTATCTTCAGAGTGCGTATTTTCCAGTCCTCTACTGCACAAGCTGTGAACACATTGTGAATTATGTCATTATATATTGAGTCTATTCATGACCATCTGCCAAGGGCACCTTTCTGAAATTCCGAAAATGTTGGGTTCATTTTTTAAAACACACACACATACACCAACAGCTAGATGCTAGTATATTCAGAAACACTTAGCTATTCGTTTATTTAGACATCAATTCTAAAGATGCATTTTAATGATAACATGGAGAATGATGTGTTGTTATTAGAGATGTTGCCAAGTTTCTTCTTCCAGATACAGAAGAGTATTTCTGGGACCGTGTAGTACTCATTTTAACTTTGAGGTGAGCATTTTGACCCCTAAACTTTTATCTAGCTTGGATTGCAATTCAGTATTTTTTCCTCCCACATATCTACTCTTAAACCTTCTATTCCCTTCCCTTCACCCGCACTTGCTGGATTGGCATAGCTGTTATTGATGGTCTGCAAATAGCCCCTGGGAAATATGGAGTCATAAATGTAAGATTCCACACATAGGCAGGAAGAACTAGCTACAAAATATATGATGGGGGACACCCAGTTTTCCAGCAGTAAATGTGAAAAAGGTCTAAGGGGTCTTAGTAGATCCCAAGCCTAACGTGAGTGTGATACAGCAGCAAAAAAGCAAATGCCAATCTAGGCTGCATCAATGGAAGTATAGTGCTCAGATCAAGAGAAGTCATAGTACTGTTCTATTTTGCTTGGTCAGACCACACCTGGAGTACTGTGTCCAGTTCTGGGCACAACAAGTTAAGAAGGATATTGACAAGGTGGAACATTTGCAGAGGAGGGCAACCAAGATAATCAAGAGTCTGGAAACCAAGCCTATGAGAAATGATTGAAGGAGTTTATGCTGGGAAAGAGGCGATTGAGAGGCAGTATGATAGACATCTTCAATTATCTAAAGGGTTGTCACATGAAAGATAGAGCAAGCTTGTTATCTCCTGCTCTGGGGGATAAGACCCAAACCAATGGCTTCTAGTTACAAGAAAGGAGATTCTGACTGAACATCAGGAAGAACTTTCTGATGGTAAGAAGTGTTTGACAGTGGATGGATTCCCTTCGAAGATGGTGGACTCTCCTTCACTGGAGGTTTTTAAGCAGAGGTTGGATGACAATCTTTCATAGATGCTTTCATTGAGGTTCCTGCATTTCAGGTGGTTCGACTAGATGGCCCTTGCGGTCCCTTCCAACTCTACAATTTTATGATTCTATTATTCTAAATTGCACATATATGTCCATGCTGATAAGGAACCTGTGAAATTTCGTGTTGTATGGCACATTCATGCTGCGTTAAGATGAAAAAGCCAGAGACAAGGAAACAGCTTATAATAAGTGCTTGTTACCTTCATTTATGCAGCGGATGGGGGAGGGCAATGCTCATAAAAAGATGCAGGCGGAAATTTCATGCAGCTGTAAAAGCTAAGCTATTGTAAGTGGCTTTTCTTAATATTCATTGTAATGAAAGCCCGTGATATGACCCATGTCAGCAGTAATTGGTAGCATTCTAAAGTAGAAGCGCCATATTAGTAACTTGGGAATCAAACAGCTGACTTTTCTATTATTGGGTTGAAGGTTCGGTGTCTGCTTAATGTAATTCAGTGAACTAGGAATGTGGGCTCGGAGCACAGAAATAACGTCTTCATTTTTAGAAGCACAGTATGAGACATTTACATTAAAAAGCTACATAATCTGTCAAATCCGATGTGAATAATTTATAAGAACAGTAATGTCAATGGTGTGGGTGGGGCACCATTGCTCTCCCAACTTTCAAGCATAGCAGAATGCTAGTGCTTACAGAAAGATAGGGGGAAAGTGTGGGGAGCTTGGCCCAGTGTGGAACCTTAGCATAACTCAACTAGTTGTAACAGGTTGAAACTCTAGCTACTGATATGCCTGCTCTGAGTTTGACCAACATTGGACATAACCTTATGTTCCCAATTTCCGCCTGCTTGGGAATGGGTATATCATATAGGTGCATTCTTTACTAGCTAACCTAGGGCTGCCATATGTCCGGATTGTCCCAGACATTACCGGGATTTCAAAGGTGGAATTGAGGTCCAGAAGGAATTTCCGAAATGCGGCGCTTTGTCCTGGATCTTAGGCAAGTCAATAGAAAAATCACGTTGTTGTTTTGGCATTTTTGTAAAAGAAAAGCTCAACAATTTGGGGGTCTTCCTAAAAAAGTTCAATAACCCTAACCTAATCTAACCCATCTATCGACTTGGAAGATCACTAGTTATGCAAGCCAGGACTCGGTATACAAGTCTTTTCACGTGTACTTCATGCTTACTAGAAATGCACATGTGGGGCGGCGTCATGGCAAATGCCACACTACCCAATTGTACGCAAGTTCATTATGAAGTCTGAAAAAAACCTATGCACTCATAACTGTAAAAGCTCTGGATCCATGTCTGAATGCAGTTGTGGACTGGGTGACGGCCACTAAGCAGTGCTTGAATCTTGGGAAGATGGAGGCTCTTTGGAGATGTGGTTCCTATTGAGAGAGTCAGAACTTACAGGGTTAAGAATTCCACCTGAGAGGTTTCAAGTCACAAATGCGTGGGTTGGTCTCGCACAGTGCGAACCAGAGATTTGTGAGGAGACTCAACAGGCAGGTGGGAAGGTGTGGGACACACAGAGGTCTGTAAGGGTGTGTTCACAAGTCCTCTCAGAATGTGATGCGAGAGGGGGTGTTGAGAGAGTCAGAACTTACAGGGTTAAGAGGTTCTGAGTGACGCCTCACATTCTTGGAGGCGTGTTTAGAACACTGGGAGTGGTCAGTATCTCTGAGAGAGAGAGAGAGAGAGAGAGACACGCAGTGTGAGCCTAGTCGCACACGGAGAGGGTCGACATGAGTTGCGTTTCACCGGGAAGATTTACGATCTGTTGATCTGTACGAGATTAAAGCTACTTGTAAGATAAGGAAGACACCGAGCGTCTGCCTGAGTTATTGCTGCACACAAGGCTGCTTGCTTCTGACGCTGTGTACTTTACTCTGCTAACTGGAGCTGGAAGCCCGGAGGCCTGGAGCAGAGACGCGCCATGGAAACGTGTGGGCTCCATGGGGCAAGCTGCCAGTAAAGGTCCCCAAAGTTCTGAGTGACGCCTCACATTCTTGGAGGTGTGTTTAGAACACTGGGAGTGTTCTGTATCTCTGAGAGAGAGAGAGAGACACACACAGTGTGAGTCTAGCCGCACACGGAGAGGGTCGACATGAGTTGCGTGTCACCGGGAAAGATACGATTTGTTGTTTTTGTACGAGATTAAAGCTCCTTGTAAGATAAGGAAGAAACCGAGCGTCTGACTGATTTATTGCTGCACACAAGGCTGCTTCTGTCGCTGTGCTAAGCTCTGCTAACTGCAGCTGGGGGCCCGGAAGGGGAGCAGAGACACGCAGGGAAACGTGTGGACTCCGTGGGCAAGTGAAGCTGCCAGTAAAGTTCTCCAAAGTTCCCATGTTCAAGGGATAGAGAACTTACCTGTTCTAGATAGAGTTGCACTCCTTCTGAAGCAGAAAGTGCATAGCTTGGGGGTATTCCTGGATACATCTTTGTCACTAGAGGCTCAGTGGTTGTCTGTGGAAAGGGAAACTGACTAGAATGGGAACAATGAGAGTAAATATTTTGAGTGCTACTGAAGCAGTTTTATAGTTAGACCCATGCCCACTTAGGTTGTAACTCAGTGATAGAGCATCTGCAGGCATTCATAAGGCCCTAGGGTCACTCCCTGGCATCTTCAGGTAGGGCTGATTTTACCCTGCTGTCTTAAACCTGCAAAACCACTGCCAGTCAGTGTAGACAATGCTAAGCTAGATGGACCAACTGTCTGACTTGCGATAAGAATGCTTCCTATGTTCTTCTTGCTATGAGTGAGAAATGATTCCTTCCAAGCAAATAGCTCACCAGACCCACTCATAAAGTCATCCTCATCGCAGAGCCCCTTGTCATCACCTCCGGCCACCACCATTGTCAGATCAGCCAGCTGCAAAGTCTGTCACACAAATAGATCCACTCAGCTGAAAAGATGTAGATATTTGAAGGTGCAGTGCCTCAGCAGCTCTTATCCTATTCATGGCTATGAACTCAATCACAATATGCCCTTTATCAGACATAGGGGAGTCCTTACAATAATTCTTGTGACAGGTTGTATGGGGAAAACGTGTGTGAGGAGCTGAGACACCAAGCCATCTGCTCTCCGATAATCCTGTGACTGACAGCCTGCAGGACTGTGTGTGTATTGTATCTGTGTCATTACAAGAGGCCCCCTCCAGGGAGCAGACACCCTCCCTAATGTGTCCCTTCATCAGTGTTTTACCTTACTCTCTCCTTACTACTTTCCAGCATATAAATCTTGCCCTCAATGAGACTGATTACCAATTAAGAAACCAGGAAACATATGGCCCAAATCACATTTCACTTTATTGGAAATGTTTGAACACTGCCAGCAAATACTAATGCATCTACAAATATGTGCATATGCCCTCTTAAATCTCCCAGGACATTAATTACCAATGTTTCAATCTCTTTCGGTGTTAAATAGACACTGAATTGTCAGGGAATTAGAACCATTTGTGGATTTTTCTATTTGAGACTCTAGAAGTTTTGGATCAGGTGCAAAGGACGGCATCGCAGGTAACTGCATACGTATAACTTTGGGAAGAGCAGAAAAAGAAAAAGAAATGATTTTGACACCTTAGGGCATGGGTAGGCAAGCTAAGGCCCGGGCCCGGATCTGGCCCAATCGCCTTCTAAATCTGGCCCGTGGACGTTCTGGGAATCAGCGTGTTTTTACATGAGTAGAATGTGTCCTTTTATTTCAAATGCATCTCTGGGTTATTTGTGGGGCCTGCCTGGTGTTTTTACATCAGTAGAATGTGTGCTTTTATTTAAAATGCATCTCTGGGTTATTTGTGGGGCCTAGGAATTTGTTTATTCCCCCAAAAAAATTATAGTCTGGCCCCCTACAAGGTCTGAGGGACAGTGGACCAGGCCCCTGCTGAAAAAGTTTGCTGACCCCTGCCTTAGAGTTTAAACTGGTTTATTGTTGCTTGAATTTTCATAGCAGTATGAGTTTTCATAGGATGTCATCTCTGTTATTGGATGTGGTCAATGGATGGAGAAGATAGCAATTCTATATATAATTATACCATGCCCTTTTGATTGCTGGTGATGACTTGGAAAAATAGTGGTATCCTCATCATTGTTGTTGAAATGAGGGTGAAAAGTCAGTAACCTACAGCCATGGTAAGCCTTAGAATCCTTAATTATACCCCTTTCCCCAATATTGCCCTCCTCAGGGCCAGTTTTTGCTCCCCACACTTAGCACTATTCTATATACATAAAAGCAATTTCATTAGCTTCTAAACATTGTTTAGATTACCCACTGTATTAATTTTGAGGGATGAGTCACATACTCCTGATGTCTATATATTGTAGACATGGTGTGACATAGGATTGACTTTTGGGTGTGTACATTCCAATCATCCATAAAACATTTTGTATGAAGCTAGAATTGCACAGGTAATTGCCTCCCATGGCCCTAACCTTCCATGTACTTATTATGGCAGAATCTCACACTGTTGTTAATGGGGAAGGGCCATAGCTCAGTGGCAGAACACTGGTTTTGTATGCAGAAGATCTCAAGTTCAATCCTCAGCATCTCAGTGTAAGACCAGGAATGTCCCTTGCCCCAAACCCCAGAGAACTACTGCCAGTCAGTCCAGACAATACTGAACTGGATGGACCTCAGTATAAGGAAGTTTCCTGTTCACCATTTTGACCATGGGACTCTAAAAGACTCAGAGTAGCCACAATGCATTGACTGGATGTTTTCTTCACAGAGTGCTGCAGATATGTGCACCCAATGAAATTTAATGCCATGGCTCTGAAATAAAGCAAAGACCCCAACATCTTCTTCCTTCATGATCCCTATTCACTCCCCATCAACGTAAGCCTAGACTTTCAGTTCACATAGACACTTGTTGAGTAGAAGTAGGCTTGTCTCGATGAAACAGTGCACATTTATTCTAAAATAATGCTCTGAATTTGAGATAAAAGCTTTGCATTATAAATGTACAAAGCATCCCGCCAGAGATTATAATAAATCTCCCTTCAAATATCACTCTGATGTATAATGTATAACACAAAAGAACAGATACACTTTAGATGAAATAGGCACTTCTCATGGTACTATCTTTATAATCTTTCCCAGCCCTTCAAAATGTGAATGACCAGCTCTCAATCACACGCAGAATAAGGTGCAAGTAGTACACTTGACTTTTTCACTTTTAATTTAATGGAAGGTCTTAAAAATGGGCTGAGAGAGACAATCTGGTTTCTGAGCACAATGACTACGTTTCTTTCATGGTGGAGGAGTCATCCCCTTATGTGAAAAGTTCATGTACTGCCATTCCCTTCAAAATGTCATGGATACATTTTTAAAGCATGTTGGAGGGGGAAAGAGAGCTGGAGGCAGTTTAAAAAGAAAGAAAGAAAGAAAGAAAGAAAGAAAGAAAGAAAGAAAGACATGCAATTTCAGAAATAATGTATATGGTTCTAAGGCTTACATTATTGAAGTTTAAAAGAACAGAGATGAATAACTGCATGTTAAGAAAAGAAATAAAAAGCTATGACATAACTAGGCAAATAATTGAATTTCTATATTTAAGCAAAGCTTCAGGGTGTATCCTTTGGGCTCCATGACTTATTCGGACACATTGATCTGTTTTCACTGATCCAAATATTAATAACTATGAAAATAGATGGGTGGAAAGATGCAGTGGGTCACAACACAACTGTTCCAATTATCCAAGACCACCAGCCTCTGTCCCAGGTTCTCCAAAGCCACACTCTACAGGGAAGGCACTTCAGAAGCTGCATCCATAGAATCAAACCCTCAGCTCTCAGCTGCAAGGGGTGGAGAATAAGTGTCTTTGAATTCTGCAGATGAGAGGCACTACTTATTTTGTCTAGTCACTGTGGGAAATGCAAGGACAAAGCACATCTCCTGTACCCTTCTCGCCACTCACCCCAGCCACTGACAGTCCTGGATCACTCTAGGCAGGCTGACATGGCCCAGGTCAATCCAGAGTTGAGTTGTCTTGATATGATTTGATCCAAGCTTCCCTCCAAATTGGCCTGATTTGGTTCAGAATATGGGCTTTGATCGTATCTGGTGTGCAGTCCTACTTTTTATAGGCTCAAATGGATGTGCCACCGGTTCACTATGAAATGGATAGTCCTGTTGCTTTGATTTCCCTGCTCTCACTTATCAGGTATCATAAATATCTTTGAAACATCACTGAAATCTGCCATATTTCTGGGTGGGTATCATGACCCTCCAACATTGTCATAAATAACACTGCTGTTCTGGATGGGGGTTCTTTGCAGAATTATCCCTTCACATCAAAAGGGGAGGGGAACCAATGTTTTCTTCCCTTATATAATTATTCCCCCCTTTCATGTATGCAAGACAATGTCTTCCCCTCTCTTTGTTCCTCATATTAAAATGATAAAGGAACTACTGCGTTAACTTACTGCTCTAATATAATGCACGGTTCAGTGTATTGCATTTCATTAAAATATGCATACTATCTTCTTCAAAAGGCAGTTATTGAAAGATTCATGAAATGTAATCAACATCAATAAAATAGCCTTGCTAAGTCCATAAAGAATAGGATTATGAAAATGGTGGAACGGCCAGCAGACTTGACAATTTCAATCTCCTATCTCCATTTTAATTCTCTTTCTTCTTCTCAATCTCTGTGAATGCAGAAGAGATCAATATAGTTAACAGCTTATTATATTTACAGTTTCATTCACTACATGGAGGTTTATTTTTGCATTCCTTGTACAGCAAGCATTTTTTTTTAAGTCCACAAGGTGCAACTTCAGCAATGCACAACAATGAATCGATTCACTACATTTTGATGCAGAAATATTTTGCTTTTTCAGACCCACTGTGGTTCAGCTATGTTGGAAAGACAATAAAGGAACAACAAACAGTACTGCAAAGTCCGCTGTTAGAATGGTTGTCCCCTGTAGCAAGGCTATCCTCAATCCACTGTATCACATAGGCATGGGAAATTGAGCTACTGACACTGGATATAGGGCTGCTGGTGCACAAAGTATAAAATGCAGATCAGCCACTTTTTAAAAAGAAAAAAAAAAGTGAGCTAAGATATGGAGCCCGGAAATGAGACAATACGCAGGACTGAAATTGTGATGATATTCATGAAATCCATCTGTTTCTGTAAACAATAGTTTTTGGTTTATATACCTTTGACAGATCTGCCTTTTAAATATTCAAAAAAATATATATATTCATCTTTGAAAAAGAGAAGCTATGATATCATCAAGAAATCTGATTCACTGAAAGGCCTACAAAATGTTGCTGGAAGTCATCTGTTTTGCTTTGTGTGTATAGTATGACTGCACCGATTATACAATGGAACACAGAAGAAAACAATACATCATAAGCTGCATTAGTATTGATCTGAAAAACATCTTACTATTTCATGCTATCTACAGTTTCCACACAGAAATATAGGAGGCAAATGTACTGATGTCCTGACCAAGAATAAAAAGAAACTCTGGCAACTTAAGCACATGCAGACCCCTATGTTTGAAGTCAAGCAATTTCCCCCTCCCTACCGGCTCCCCACATGATTTGGAACTCTGGAAGATCAGAGCTCTATCTCATGTGGAGTCTACATGGATAGGAAAGGCTCTTTGCTCAGGTTAATTTTCAACCTATGAGGGGCACAGAGAAGCCACACAACCTCGGGAGGGGTCAGAACTAGACATGTTGCCCCCCCCGCCAGTCCTTTGTGCAGCTGCGTTGTTCCTTTATGCAAGCAACACATCCACACACAAAATGGAATTCAGAAGGATCAAAATGCAGAGGCAAAATGAACAAAAGAACAAAAAGGGGAATGGAAATCCTTTTGTCTAACACAGGCTTCCTCAACCTCGGCCCTCCAGATGTTTTTGGCCTACAACTCCCATGATCCCTAGCTAGCAGGACCAGTGGTCAGGGATGATGGGAATTGTAGTCTCAAAATATCTGGAGAGCCGAGGTTGAGAAAGCCTGGTCTAACACCTACTGCATCCAGTGTTCGCTTCTAACTAAATATCTGTTAAATGTTAATGCTACTTTCTGGTGCAAACAATGGTTATTCTTCTTTAAGTGTAGATAATGATACTTGAGTAATCTTAGTGAAATTTACTAATTACAAACTTTTTTCTTTTGATAAGAAAAATAAACCATTATTTGTTTACTTTCCTTATAAGTTATCTATTTCCATGTGAAATTCTCTATTCATAACTGTCAGGGAATCAGGAGCAGGAGCACTGGGGAGAGAGGAATTGGAGAGCGAAGGGGAAGAATCCGAGGGAAGCGTAGGGGACTATGACAGTGGCCCGAGAGATCCCATGAGCTTCTCCAGCGAATCAGAAGATTCCCAGAAGGCGGCTCCGATGGTCAGGGCAAGGGGGGTCCCGGGGGGACGCACCAGAAACAAGGAGCCAGAGGGGAACCCCAAAGCAGCAGTGGAGGATCGGGACCGTTTTCCCCACCAGAGCATAGTGGGGGGGAAGAGTCACATGTGTCAGGGCCAGCGTCTCCTCCGGAGGGGAGGGAGAGTAAGTCAGGGCTGACCACGCCTCCATCGGAGAGTGGGGGAATGGAGGGGAGGTCAGTTGCAGCTAGCCCACCCGAAGGGGGAAGCAGTGACAGCAGCAGTGAAATGGTTAGGAGGAAAACTGCTGGCTGGGCGCACGCGCCAAGTTCAAATGTACAGGCGCGCGGGACAGCAGGAGACCCGGATGGGGAACCAGCTCCTAAAGCCCGCCAGAGGGAGGGAGAAGACTCAGGGGAATCAGCGTCAGGAGAGGCTAGGAAGGGCGAGACCCCGGCGGGCAGGCAGACCCAGAGGAGGAAGGAGCAGCGGAAAAGGTGGAGCAAGGCGAGGGTCTTAAATTGGTGTACAGGGGGAGGAGATTCAGAAGGGTCATCAGCGGTCTGACAGCTGAGACGTGGGGCTGCGCGCTGCGGCTCTGGAAGTGAAACTGAACTTCAATAAAGACTTTGTATTTAATAAGAAAGCAGCGTTGGTCCTTTGTGAGCTGGGACCTTGGGCAGCCTTGACAATAACATTATTAATTCCCCCAAAAAAATTTTTTAAAAGAAAGTGGTCATAGTGAGTGCAGCACAGTCCTCTTATACATAAGAATTAATACAAAGATCTTTTGTGCAATATAAAAGATGAGTGTTACTCACTGCTCATCTATGACCAACAATTGATAGTTGCTGAATCATCTCCATCCACTGAACTATAGTACATGGTAGTTTAGTTCTACTAAGTACTATTACATCTGTATTTCTTTGTTCCTCAGAAACTCAGAAGAGTATGTATTAAATTCTCACAAAGCCTCTCTACTCAGATGCCTGACAGGTCAAGACCTACTTAGTTGTAGTGATGAATGGCACTATAGTTGGTTTGTGAATTTGCTTGTTTAGGTATAATACAAACATCTGACTATAGTAAGGATGTATTGATTGTACTTTTTGTAGAGAAGTACAGGCCACTCACTATCAAATGCAAGCATTTGATATCTATTGTAAATATTGTGTGTTCTACCTTTTTTCAGCAAAATTCATAGATGAATCAGCCTGATACTTATTGACATAGGAAGTTTTTTTTCCAGAGCAGAGCAACTTCAGTAAAACTGATGGAAAATAAACATCTGACATGGACATAAAAGCACAGTTAATATCAGGAACAACTGTACAGCATGTCCTGTGTGTGAGAGTTCCACATCTAGGGTGCTTCAACCAAGAAGGCCCATGATAAAATGTACTGAATGAGCACATAACATTCCCATATTTGACTGGCTTACCATCCTGTGCTGAAATTGGCCCTCCAATTTCTTAAAAAGCTTTCTGAAAAAGCTTTCCATTTTTCTAGCTCATTATCAGGGCACTTTAGAATTGGTTTAGAATTTTGGTAGGCAAAGGGTTATGAGCTTTCCCCATCAATGTGAGGTCTCTATGGTTGGTGTGTATCTCCACCTCTCTAAAAAAGTAGCGCTCTGCTGCCTGTCTGCCTGCTCGCCCAACCACATTTCCTGATCTGAGAAAGACTCAGGGAATGAGATGCCCCACAATATTGTTACAACTCACCCCAGTCTCTGCTGAACAGGGTGAGATTCCAGGGACTTGGAACTTAAGCAGGATTTGTGTGGGTTTTTCCCCCCTCTGGGGGAAAATAGGCACTTATTCCAAATCAACAAGAACATACAGCATGATGGTGAGCAATCAAGTCATAGTGAACTTTTGTAAACATTATCACATCAATTATTTTTATCGTTAAATTCACAGCATCACTAAGTAAATGTAAAAAAGGATGGAATGGAATAGAATTATGGGTAAAAACAAGGCAGAAGTGTCATGGGCCAGTAACAGTCAACCTTTTAAGATATATAGTTTAACACAATCCTCCTTTTGATCCTATGAAATAGATATGTTCATGCTAGTATTGCCTTTTCAATAGCAGAGTCAATTCAGTTGTAGAGTCTGTTTCCTGTTTGTTTTATATCACTATTTCTTTAACAGACCTCTTTGCATTAATACTGTTTGATCCTATTCTGTTTATAAGAACCAGTCAGGCTCAGTGTGTATTCTCATTGCATTTACAGAACTTTTATACTTCTGCAACCTCGATGAACCAGCTCAGTAGTGTCTGCCCTAGTGCAAATTATTTTATAATTAAGAATTGTGTATTATCTGATTCTCTCCACTGTTGCATGAGGCTCTCACTCCTGTACTTATTGAGGGCAGCCCCAGCTGTGATACAAATTAAGGCTATAGCCAGGAAGCTGCAAGTTTCCAATACTGCTATTCTGTTGCCAGGGAGAAAATCTGACTTGGCCAATGTCAACGATAAATTTCCTACTCTTTTGAACTGAAGCCAAATTTCACCCATGGGCAAATGGCAGGGAAAGAAGTCTGAGGGAGAATTTTGAGAGGATAGACCTAGAAGTACCATTATATCCCTCTTCAGGCATTTTTCTTCTGAATTAAGCAAGCACTTGGGGGGGGGGGGCGACAAACGTGCTGGCTCCAATTCCTTTCCTTGTGCTCCTGGAGACTCCTTGTGGATTTTATAATCCCAGCTAGGTCAATAGCCTTAATCAATAATATCAGACGGTTTCATATATTTTGATGTGTTTACTATCCACCATATAATCTACTGCTAGGACATTCTGATCTAGCTTCTGGAGAAGACTAAATCTAATTTCTACAAATATCTGAATAGCTGAGTCGGTAGAGTATGAAACTCTTAATCTCAGGGGTGCGGGTTCAAGCCCCATGTTGGGCAAAAGATTCCTGCATTGCAGGGGGGCTGGACTAGAGGACTCTTGTGGTCCCTTCCAACCCTACAATTCTATGATTGTGAATAAAAAGTGAATAAAAAGTAAGGAGTGGAACACGTCAAGTTATTTGTTCCCCTATGGCCAATACATTGTGCATTTAAGCTCAATTTCTTAGAGGTAAACCTAAGCGAGCATCTGGTTAGAACATGATGTTTTATGAGCAGTTTTACATAGCACATTCTCTGCTTCGCACACTCACTCATGTGTGGCTCTCCCCAGCCAATCCCAAGTTCATCTAAGAGGTAAACAATAAGCTCCACACAAGGGATGTAAAACCGTTCATAAAATATTATGCTGCGGTGCAGAAGGTTCCTGCATGGGCATCCTGCTTGCTATTTAAACCAATTAGAAAATTTAGCTGGGACACAGTCACAGATGTTCCAAGCGCATGATGTTCAGACCTGACTCTCCTCCAGCCCCCACCCAAACAATTTGTGCAGTCCAGCATTCTGCCTCACAGCCAAATAAACCAGTCACGTTTCTACAGAAAAGAAACAAATGATCTGCATTTACAGTAGGATTTAATTTTTCCAGAGTGAACCAGGCTGATACAAAAGGTCAGGAAAGATATTCTCTGTACCAACAGTAGCTTTTGACATATTCTCTGCTGTGCACAATAGGCTCTTCCTTTGATGATACTAATCTCAGCTAAATCCAACCCGTCTTCAGTGTCTCAATGACTTGATTTTTCCTCACTTGCCTGCTGCAAAAGCTGATGTCATATTCCTGTACTATCAATACAGAAATGACTCCTCCCCTTCTGACTTTTAGTGTGCATGATACCTGTGTTTTTACCGTATATTTCACCCTATAGGACGCACTTTTCCCCCTCCAAAAATGAAGGGGAAATCTGTGTGCGTCCTATGGGGCGAATGCAGGCTTTCGCTGAAGCTTGGAGAGCGAGAGGGGTCGGTGCGCACCGACCCCTCTTGCTCTCCAGGCTTCAGGAAGCTATCAGCAAGCCTGGGGAGCCTGCGGGAGTTCCCGCAGGGCTCCCTAGGCTGCGGATAGCAGCCTGCTTCCCAGAGTGCGGGGCGCGCTGAAGCAGAGCACACCGCGCTTCGGGCAGATATCCTTTTCTCCTCTAAAAACTATGGTAGGTGTGTTTTTAAAAGCTCTGGTTTCCCCCGTGGCTGGGGGAGGGAAAATATTTTTTCCCCTTTATCCCCCCCCCACAAAAAAACTAGGTGCGTCCCATGGGCTGGTGCGTCCTATAGGGCGAAAAATACGGTAATTATGAATATTGCAGAATAAAGTGTATGTGTGAAAGCACAGTTGGATTTCTGTCACTTCATTCATGCTCTCCTCATTATGGCACTCTCTCCCTCTCCCTCTCCCTCTCCCCCTCCACCCACCCACCCTTGTCAGCAGTATTAACACAAAGTCTAAAGTTCACAGGGTGATGGGCAAATGTTGGCACCTGTCCCCAATGTTCCCTGATCATTACCCTGCCCCTGGCAACCATGGTGTATTTAGTGTGAATTGAGAATTGCACAATTGAGGTTAATGCCTTTCTCTTCAGTTTTAATTCAATTCTTTGGCTGAATTCCCCTCAACCATAACTGTGAAACTACGCAGACTGACAGCTTCTGCTTCTTAGGCCCATTTTTTAGCCACTGCAATGAAATACTGAACTACATTGCAGAACTGTTGTAAGACATTCCCTTGGTGAAAGTGTCCTGGCCTGAGGGAGCTGGCTGCTGTTTGAGCCAGAGACCATGGGTGATGTGGGACATTTCCATTGCCAGCAGTTGAATGGCTTGTTGCACTTCACCTTCCTTAGCTGACAGTGGCACTCACTTGAATGCACAGTTTAGAGGAAAGCTGGCTTTGTACCACTTTTCAGCTTTGCTGGCCAGAAGAATGGCATTTTAGTATGCAGCACATGTTTCCAACATTTCTCCTTGCTCTTTTCTTCAGCATAATTTTGTCTCTATTCCTCATTCTTGCATGTGTTCCTTATCTTGTTTTCAAAACTGTCAAGTGTCTTGTGTCCAGCTTTTCTTGTTTACTTAATGATTTTTCCCTTTACTTTTGCTTATTCACTTTCTTTTCTTCCTTAGCTTTCCTTATGTGTGTATTTTTTTCTGTTAGCTCATCTTGTTTGTTCTGTTTTTACAAGCTTTCCCCCTTTCTTTGCATGTCACAAAGAGCTTGAGTATGCATTTACATCTTAAAAGTTCATGGACTTCATGAATTTGATCTCATCATGCTCTTTGAAATGTCTGCCTCAGCGCTGACACAAATTAGTGTAATGTAGGGTGTAGGGAGAAATTAAGACTTGTTGCTATTCTTCCATTTCTTCACAGGGTCTTTTTTAATCCTCTACTGCCACTCAAACTATATAGGGTGGCATATAATTGAGATTCTATCCTGATTTTAGACCAGAATGAATCAACTCTGAGCTTCCATAACACACCATATATTGACCTGGTTCTCACATAACACTAAACCATGGGTTAGTATTATGTGTGATTCCAGGCCAGCACCTTATCCATGATTTCCTTGCTGTCAACAAATCATGATCAGAAGCCATGGTTAGTTATTTGCTTAGAAAATTGGTGTGAAATGTGTTACGTGTGAGCCCAGCACCCTTCCTTAACCATGACTTGTTTGGCCTCCTGACCTCAGATACTCACCAAACTACAAATGCATGACACAAACCAATCAAGTTATTGTTCATTTGTTCATGGACAATTCATAGTTTAGTGATATGTGTGGAATAGGCCACTGTATTATAACTTCATCACAAGCATATTGATTGTAACTGTCCCAATAATTTCAATGTGACTGAATTCCTTGTAAATAGCCTTAGGAGTAGAAGCTATGGAGCTTGTTCTTTACATGTTTATGAGGGTCGTTCATTAAAGATTTCCCCTAACCCACTTCTGGTTATCATAGGATGAAATTGCATATGTATAATGATACAGCTCTCCATAGGCAACGTGGTAATTTGTAGCTCTGAACTCCTAACAGTTTCTCTGTTATGGGTGCTAACATGGATTAATGTCTGATAATGGAACCAGTTGAATGAAGAGTGGTAATCAGGTTCCTGTACTTGAAAGGGTGCCGACCATGGGAGACGTTTGATGAGATGAAAGGGACTTATGGGGAGGATGCCCCATCGTATGGTGTAGTCAAGCACTGGCATTGTCAGTTCAAATGTGGTTGGACTTCAGTGGAACGGCTCCCATTCCTGGGCAACCACAGTCCGCCATTGATGAAGACACCATCCAGCAAGTGGAGGCCGCCATTTTGGAGGATCACTGCATAACCATTTGCCAACTAGCTGCAGATGTCAAGATCAGTGTGGGCTCTGTAGAAGAAACAATCCATGACCATTTGCACATGGGAAAGGTGTTCGCACCGAGGGTTCCCCGGATGTTGACGCCTTTCCAGAAGCAGGAACGAGTCGCATGCTCACGGGCTCTTTTGGCCATGTGTCATGAAAACCATGATGACTTCTTCGCCAGACTAATTACTCAGGACAAAACATGGGTCCATCATTATGACTTAGAGACTAAATTCTAGTCCAAACAATGTAACCACTCTGCCTCACCACCTCCAAAGTTGGCACATGTACAACCATCAGTGGGCAAGGTCATGCTCACAGCCTTTTGGGACCAGGGTGGAGTAGTGATGATGGATTTCCTGGCAAAGGGTACCACAATTACCGGGACATACTACGCTTCACTGCTGCAGAAATTGCGGAAGGCCATCAAAATTGAGAGGCGTGGTATGCTGACCAAAGGTTTCTGTCTCCTGCAGGATAACGCCCCAGTTCACAACTCGCATGTTGCTCAGACAGAAGCACGGTCCTGTGGCTATGAAATCCTTCCTCACCCCCCTTATTCTTCCAACCTCTCACCATCAGACTTCTACCTCTTTCCAACCATTAAGTTATTTTTGAAGGGCAAGCTTTTTCCAGATGATGAAATGCTGATTTCTGAGGTCAAGTCGTGGCTTCTGATGCAACCTACTGACTTCTACAGCTACATAAAATGATGGGAGAAGTGTTTGACTCTTGCTGGTAGCTATGTAGAGAAGGACTAATAACTGTGCCCAGTTTCATTTGTCTCAGTCCATGGGAAGTATGTGAGGGGAAATCTTTAATGAATGCTCCTCATGCTAGCCTGAATATAACAAAACTTAGACATGATTCTTAAAATTTGTTGTGCTGATCATCTTTGTTCTGATTTGCCTTTTTTCTTTTTTTGGTAGCACACTACATGTTCTTATCCACATACCTCCCAACACATTTTCACTTGCAACATGCTTTCCTCCACTTATACCTTTCCTCTGGCACACTACTTTTAACTATTTTTCTGATTAACATACATCTTCAGGTAAGGAGGTCCTACTGACTTCTTCATGATATTTCCCTCTGCCTATTTCCCACTCAAACCTCATTCTCTCTTCTTGGCTCAATTCACATTTTAATGTGTTCACCTGTACATCCCAATTCTTATTCTTTTTATAGCTTGCACTGGAAATACGATTGAAGGATGGTGTTCCATCTATACTTACTAGGGGTGTGCATTTGCTTCAGGTGAAGCCAAAATCTGCTTTGGATAAATTCAAACCTTTCTCAGGAAAGTGGGACTTGCCTGAAGCACATTGGGCTGCCACCAAAGCTTTGGACTGGTTTCAGACGTTCAGAGAGACATGGACACACACACACACACACACAGAGAGAGAGAGAGAGAGAGAGAGAGAGAGAGAGAGAGAGAGCTGTTTGTTAAAGATGAATACAATTCCACACTGGTTCTCAATTAAAAAGAAAATGTCAAGCAGGGGGACAGGGAGGAGAGGTTCTACATTATATGTGGACCCTATATGAATGCAGCAGTCTCCCCACTGCAGATTTATTTCTAATTTATGGATGGTGAGATTGGGAGTAAGATTGGGGGTGGGTGAGATTGGAGATAGTGCACATATCCACAATCTCCCTGCTAGCATGCTTCACTTACTTTTAAGAATCATGTCTGAATGGGATCTAGGCTTGTATCATTAAAACTGCAGTGGGATCCATCGATGCTGTAATGAAAATGTAATATTGTCAGACATAGAGCTATAGTTTCCAGTTCCATTACTATTTTCCTAACATTTGAAGTGACAATTGATATTTAAATTCCCCCTCTGCTTCCCCTGCTTTTTCTGTGTTTGAACTGTGAAAATAAAACTTAAAGTGGCAGATAACACATCCTTTGGATCAATTGCTTTTACTTTTCCCCTATGTGTACTACTTTTTTTTTTTTTGCTGTGTATTTGTTTCTTCAGTGGTTTTAATACTTTTGATTCATAAACAACATTAAAGCAAAACCAGTTTTAAGCCAATGTTAAAATGACTTCAACATATTGTCCTCTCTTGTGTCGAAACTGGGCTTCTCAGAGCAATTAACATAGAATCATAGAATCTTAGAGTTGGAAGGGACAGCAAGGGTTATCTAGTCCAAACCTCTGAAATGCAGGAATCTCAGCTAAAGCGTCCATGACAGATGGCCATCCAACCTTTTTAAAAACCTCCAAGGAGAGTCCACCACATCTCAAGGGAGTCTGTTCCACTGCTGAACAGCTCTTACTGTCAGAAAGTTTTTCTAAATATTTAGCCAGAATCTCTTTTCTTGCAACTTGAAGCCATTGGTTCAAGTCCTACCCTCCAGAGCAGGAGAAAACAAGCATGCTGCCTTCTCCATGTGACAGCCCTTAAGATATTTGAAGATGGCTATCATACAGTCTCCTTGTTTCCAGGCTAAACATACCCAGCTCCTTCAAGTGCTCCTCATAAGGCTTAGTTTCCAGACTCTTGATCATCTTGGTTGCCGTCCTCTGCACACGGAACTCAGAGATTATTTTTGGTTGCACTTTAACTGAATTTGCACTTTCAAGTTTGGACTTTCAGATTAGCATTGTCTATAATCCAAGTTGACTAGGCTTTAGATTTTCTGTTTTACCAAAATAAGATAAGGGAGAGAGGGGACTTGTTGGAGACCAAAAAGTACAGAAAAGGATCTCTCTGAGGTTTCTCTCTGAGGTTGTACAGTTTTCTCCATTCAGAATACTTGCTGATTTCCAAGGTGTCTTGTTCTACAAGTATATATGTAATCCTCTTTTATCTCTCTTTTTCACAAACATCCAGAGCGAATTTGTAGAGGGTTCAACTCAGCTTCTGCAATCTATCCACTATTTGTAATTGACTAGAGGCCTAGTTGGGTTAACTGATAAGAAGCTATAATCTTCTGTTTCCTCTACACAGCCTAGCCTCCAGTCTTTAACTCCCCCCCCCCTTGCTGCCAATATAGCCGACATTGAAGATTTACATTGTTTTATCAAGCTTCAGTATCCAGGTGAAAAAGCTGAGTATAACTTGGTATCATGTCTTAAACCATTTTCAAGTGGAAGTTCTAACTGGGTCTCTTGATTATCCTGCTATTTTCTTATGCCCCCTTGGTGGGAGGGGGACATCTCAAGCTAAGAAAGCAGAAACAAATCAGAAACAAAGCAAAACAGAAACCTCTGGGACTGATGAATTTTAGAGGAAAAGAGAGAAAATAGAATTCTCAACCTCAATTGCCATCTTCTATTTTCTGATCACATAGATTCCCTATAATTTTCATATACCTGGCCAAAAGAACAGGACCTGAGTTAAACACTGAAGAACAGTTCACATCTTCACTTGCTACAAGCTTAATGAGGATCATATGTGTGTCACCTCTGAGACCCCTTTCCCAATTATTGGTAATTCTGAAGAACAGAGAAAACTCTCATTCACTGATTGCCTGTAGCAACAGCAAAGCCTGAAGGGTACTTGATATTCTCACTTCCTCACCCATCATTGCACATGTTTGCAGTTGATGCCCACCCTTGTTGGGAGCAGGTCCTTGTCACTGGGCAGAATGGATTGTTGGTCATTGTTTCCTAGTTAGACTCAATTAGTTAGGAGAGAACAATGGTGTCAGAATAATCTATAAGTGTTTGGTTTCGTGTCTTCCCAATTCTGCATATTTGGAATGTTTCCTCTTTTTTTGCATAGGGACACATGCTTGGTCTGCACAAATGATTGGACTGTACCATTTCAGATAAAACTGGTGCCCCACGTGTAGAATAAATGGAAATACCTGCAAGTAGAAAACTAGCACATCAGGGACAGAAGCCTCAGTCCCAGCTTGTTCCTTGTTTCTCTTTTTAAGGGCATTCAGAGAAAATTCTATAGTGTGATTCCCCATATGCAGTTGGAAGTCATTTAGTCCATTCTACCAACTGTTTAACTTCATTTCTACCTCTGTCAGCTGAATGCACAGACTACACTAGTCTCATAAGTCATAAACTCATGGCTGATCATGTAGATGTGTGGCGAATTTGACTTTCACATGGGGTCCTGGGTGAAGATTATCCCATATTCAACCCCAATATCAATGGACACTTCCAATGTAAATACTTTTCCAGGCTAAACATACCCAGCTCCTTCAACCATTCCTCATAATACTTAGTTTCCAGACCCTTGATAATCTTGGTTGTCCTCATGTGCACACATTTCAGCTTGTCAACATCCTTCTTAAATTGTGCTGCCCAGAATTGGACACAGTGTTCCAGGCATGGTCTGACCAAGGCAGAATAGAGTGGTACTTTCCTTGATCTGGACACTATACCTCTGCCGATGCTCAAAAATACATACATCTGCCTGTGACATGCTCCAAACATGGGGCCAATGGGATGTGATCACCAAGTGTGCCACCAGCAGGGCAAGGCCATATGCTTCAACTCACCAAATCTCGTAATGTTACTTTGTATTGAGCTATATTTCTTCCCTATTCAAACATTACATATTCCCTTTTAAATTTCCTATTCCTATTCCATATTCATTTCTACCTAAGGAAAGGTGTGAAACTTGCATTTAGATAATCTCACACATACCCACCCCTATTTCACTGCATGGACAGTGGATACCTGAAAAACAGGCTCCAACACACTGCTGGGGTGATACAAAGGCTTAAGTATAACCCTATTGTTAGTAATTGCTTCTAGTTCTATGCGCTGAATCCAGTTTCAACATTTCAAAGAAATCAAAGACAAAGTAAGACAGGTAGAGATAAAAAGAAAATTGGTTATAAAAGGTGATGCACAAGAAGCACACAAAACAGCAAGACACAATACCATGTATCCATGGATTTTGATAGGAGTGAGCAAAAGAGGCAGCGAACCTTTAACTGACATTTTTAAAGTTCAATAGACTTGGGAGAGACACTTGAAGTCCTCACAGCAGCAAACATGCTGTTACTCTTTTTCTTTTCTTATTTGAGTGGGTCAAAAAATAAGCAGGGAAATAAAGGAGACCGTGGAAGAAAAAAGAGAAAACATTCCCCCAAAAAGGGGGAAAAAAGGAAAATCTGGTCAGTAATTTAAAATATTCTCATTTTACGAATGGTATCCCCTCCGTGAACTGATGAATATAACATGGAGGCAGTGACTCTATAGTAAAGGTGGGAAGAGAACGTAAGGAAATTTGTTGTTTCTACGCCAGGTCCCAATCATAGCTGTCAAGCGTCCCTTATTTGGCGGGAAAGTCCCTTATCCCAGCGCCATGTCCCGCTGCTGTCCCTTATTGATTAAATAAGCTACTGAAGGTAATGGAGCCCTTTCTATGTCCAACTGTGCTTTGTCAACAACAAATTGTTGCTGGTTTTTTGTGTTGAATATATGCTATATGGTAATTTATGGACCTAACAGGTATCTAAAGCCATTTGCACGCAACAAAATATGTATTTTATCAAAGTAATTGTTGATCCCTTATTTTGGCTGCTGATCCCTTATTTCCGAGGCTGCTGGTCCCTTATTTTCAAATCTGTAAGTTGACAGCTATGGTCCCAATCTTAAAATGCTGATGTAATTAAGCTATTCACCCACTTCTCCTTTCTTTCATCTGGCTTTGTGTGTTACAGCCCTAGCAGTACATTGTGGAGGTTTTGTGCTGGAACAACATAAGAGTTGGGTCATTTTGCAAACACAGCTTAGTTAATTATGCCACTGCAACAGCATTTATGAACAAACTCTGATGCAGATTTAGTTTAATGATAGGGCAGCACGATTCCTTTTACAGTTCAGACCTTTCATATCTACATCCACAGCATTTCAGGGATCAGAGCTGAGGAGAATATTTAAAAGAATGGAAATTGATAATTTTAAAAGATAATTTTAAAAGGCACTGCAGTATCTGTTCTGTCTCACATTAACCTTTATTTAATTATGAAGGTTGTCTTTTGTTAATTCCACTGCAGGACACATGATATGTTATTGTCTTACTTGATATTCTCAGCTTAAATCACACATCCACATACCTAGGAGCAAACTCCATTGAACTCAGTGGGGCCGACATGTATAAGGTTGCATTGTTAAGGTCTAAAAATCTATACCTGCACTGTACCTCATATTATCAGCAATGAACATACATCCCTTAGGATAAAGGAAGTCATTAAAAATCCCCTCTGTTGCTTTAGTGTATGACATGAAAAGGCAGCATATCTTGAATTTTTATATGAAAACGCTGACAGAGACAGGCACTAGTTTGAAAAGTGATATTGAAATTAGCTGCATCAAATGATTAATTAAATTAATGGATTAATTTTTCTCATCTTCACATAAATACCTTGGGAGGGGTAATTAGTAGAGTGTAGCAAATGAATCAATTAATGGATTTGCTTCATTGAAACTGCATTTTTTAAAAAATTGACTAGCAAAGGATTCTGGCTGACTTATAGATCACCATTTTAGAGAACTTTGGACAGAATTGGACAGAATATCCATTTGAAAAGAAAGAAAAGAGCTGTACCTAGCTTTGCACCATCCTAGGAATGGACAGGTATCTGTCTCATGTGTGTATCACAATTCCAAGTGTTCATTCGTACCTATTTCATCCTGTTTCTGAAATAATATGTGGTTTTTTAAAAAAAGAAATGCATGAAATTTTGCATCTAAATTTGCATTTAAACATTATTTTAACATATAACAAAATGCATTCGAGATACTTGTTTACATATAACAAAATATGCATGTCTACATTTTATTTTTCCTCAACATATGATGACATTTCCGGATTCCTCTAGCATACATTCTGTGGCGGAGATTGGTGATCAAGACCCTTTGGCCAATGGACCTAATTAGGTCTGCCAGGCTCTCCATTTAAGAAATTGGAGTTCTTGTTGGAAATACACTAAAAAGGATATACCAAGAACTCAGGCCACAAGTTTCAATATAAGGAATAATTCCTACTCGAGAGTTGAACAGAAAAACGTATATATTATGCTAAGAATAACAGTTTGAAGCTGATAGTAGATTTAAACACAACGTGTAAGTACGATAGTTTTAAGGTAAAACGTTTAAGTACAAGAATAATGTAGTTTCAAATATGCAGTGATATAGTATAGAGGTACATGAAATACCAGTACACAACAATTATTTTGTACAAGTCTCAATGGCAGTCAAAAGGAGTCCATATTATATAGAATCAAAATAAGGACTAAAGAATCAAATAGGGCCGAAAAGGAGTATCCGGAGTGAGAATCAGATGTACGACTCAGTAGTGGTGACCAGGACAGGGCCCTGTTTCTGAGTAAACGCCTTCTTCAGCTCGGTTTTTTGAGGACTATAAATCTGTTAGAAGTCTGAGCGCTCAGAGAAACACAAAAAAACTTGGGAGCATTCCATTATCTAAGACGCGTGTCGACAAAGAAACATAAAAGAATTAAATGATACAGACTTCTAACAGATTTATAGTCCTCAAAAAACCGAGCTGAAGAAGGCGTTTACTCCGAAACAGGGCCCTGTCCTGGTCACCACTACTGAGTCGTACATCTGATTCACACTCCGGATACTCCTTTTCGGCCCTATTTGATTCTTTAGTCCTTATTTTGATTCTATATAATATGGACTCCTTTTGACTGCCAATAAGGCTCTCCATTTAGCCATGCCTTGCAATGTACTATGTGTGGGTCTTTCAACAGGACTTTTCAAACCACACAGATCCCAGTGTGGCATCAGGTGATTCACAGGTAGATGGCCCCACTTGGTCCACTGCATTAAGTTCTTTGGTTCTTTGTTATTCAAAAAATAAATAAAGCTATGACCCCTAATCACTTATTCAAACTCGTGTCCTCAGTCTGGCGGTGGTGGAGAAAGCATGTCTGTCCTTACACATTTTCTTACTGAGGTACGCTGATCACCAGGATCCTAACAACATAGTCTGAAAACTGCTGTCTTTGATGATGCCAATAATATGAATAGCAAGTGACAAAAATATACTGCAGTATTTCAACAATAAACATTCACAGAAATCCTGAATGTATTCTCCATGCATTTTGCAATTATGCTCCAGTCCTCTCCTATTCAAGTAAGTATATTTCATTCCTGAAAATTCATTTTTTATAAAGCTTGTCTACACAAAGAGGAAAGGTGGCCTACACAAAGCTGATGGCAATTGCGTTGTTATTGCCTGTAATGTCAAGGAACTTTCTGTTGAAGCTGTAGTGCTCTGGCTTGTTTAGTAAAACATACAAACGTGAAGGAAGGTTACTATAAACTTTAAAAATATATATGATAGGTTGCCATTAAAGGGTTATTTTGGTAGTATGAAAATGTATGGACCAAAGTGTCAGCTTGTTGATTTAGTTGAGAAAACTGCAGTAGTTAGTACTTGAATCAAAACAATGCTGTAGTTTTTTTTATTCTTCCTCTTCAAGTGAAGATGAATGGACTTTCATAACAGAACCTTGCCCTGACAATAGGAATAAATGACTATGATTTCTGAACAATTTCAAGGAGAACTAGTGACTCAGTATGCAAAATCTCTCCTTCTATCATTGAAAGTACAGCCTTGGATTATTACTGACAGGCGAGATGCCGTTAAGGTAAAGGTCATGCAGACTATTGACAATAATAAATTTCAAGATTCAGAATCTTTTAGTTGAAGTCTGCTTTGGTACATACATCAAAAATCTGTATAAGAAAACCCAATAAAAATGCAATATACATTTTTCAAGCTCGCATTGGAATTCACATGCACCAAGACCTCTCATACATTTTAAGTTTTAACACTAGCAAATAACACGGCAGGGGAACTGGCCAGCTAACTTGCAATTTAATTCTCAAATACCCACCTATCATGCTTAATTGAAGCCATGTAAAATAATTACTTGCTGCTAGGTGTAAGAAATCAGCACAATTGTATCTTTGAATAAAGGCTCAATGTAAATACGTACAAGTTAATTTAGTTTTCAACATGTAAGCCTGAGGTGAAACAACTTTAACTTTGCAGGTTAACTAATTGCCAATGCCTAAATGGGAAACAAATATCCATTACTTAAAAGCCACAGCAGGGAGGAAGTTTTTCTTTCTCTGTAACCTATTTATTATAGGCAACAACATGGCATGAAAGACACAGCCCCCACCAAGACTTATAGTCAAAAGCTTTGATCATTAAATGTGAGGAAAATATATTAAAATAACAGTTGACTTAAATGGAATACTTTTTTGTATAAAAGAAGTCAACATTCTGAATGTACAGCATTAACCAATACAGTAGTCTTAGAGGAAGGGTAGCTAACGGTGTCTGACAGATGTTGTTGGACAATTTCTATCAGTCCCAACCAACATGGCTAGTGGTCAGGGATGATGCAGGGATCCCTGCATCATCCCTGACCACTGGCCATGTTGGTTGGGACTGATAGAAATTGTGGGTGCAATACCTGAAGGGCACCATGTTGGTTACCCCTGACCTTGATCTTTGGGATTACTCTGAGAACAGCTTTGTGGATCTCCATACACTTATAGCATCATGAATAAAGTTGTAATGGATTTGGCCCAGTGTGTAGCAACGGTGAAAAGGGCAAATTCCATGCTAGAGACCATTAGGAAAAGAATCAGAAATAAAATTGCCAATATTATAATGCTGTTATGCAAATGTTTCATGCAACCACATTTGGAATACTATGTACTGTTTTTGTTACCTGAACTCAAACAGAATACTGTAGAGTTGGAAATGGTTTCAAATAGGGAAGCAAAATTATCAAGGAGATGCACTGCTTGGGAATTTTTTTTAAAAGGTGAGCAAAATGTTGGGGTGTGCAAAGTCCTAGTGGCTAACTCCCAGTTTGGAGGCCTGGACCAACCCCCAACCCCACCCCATAAATATTTATGGCCAAAAATACTCCATTTATTTTGGTGTGAGCAGGAAAAATAATAATAGCTCAACCATTTGAACAGACAGGGTGAGATTACTCTCCATGCTCTGCTGATATGAATGGATCAGCTGAGGAGCTGAGCACCTGAGCTATTTTATTTGTGCATCAGACAGTGTGAAGCGGCCACACTTACTTTTGGCCATTCCTACAACTTCCAGGCAGCCCTCGAAGGGTTGGCCAAATGTGAACATGTCCCCTCAGGCAAAAGAAAAAGGTTAGCTCCCATTGGCTTAAAGCAGGCTTCCTCCAGATGTTTTGAGACTACAATTCCCATCGTCCCTGACCATCGGTCCTGCTAGCTAGGGATCATGGGAATTGTAGGCCAAAAACTTCTGGTGGGCCGAGTTTGAGGAAGCCTGCCTTAGAGTCACCATGGACCACTTGCTGTGCGATAACTGCTGGTGCTCCTATGTGTCATGAAGAGAGATCAGATTCCTCTTCATCAGGCAGTGGAGATGAGGATTGAAACTGAAGCAGAAAGGCATGTAGGTCAGCCTGAGGCTCCCCTGCTTTGTCACAGTGGGACACGTGTGGTGACTCTTTGTTTTTGTTTTTTTAAGAAATATTTATTAAGATTTTACAAAGACAAATATACAAAAACACATAATAATAACAATAAAAAATAAAAAAAATAAGTAAAACATACAGAAAAAACAAGAAAAATTAAAAACAATTATTTTTCATAACTTAAAACTCATTTGCTTGTTTCTTTGACTTCCTCACACCTCCCCTTCTTGTATTCCCATTTAAATAATCAAATCAGCAAATCCTTACCCTCTTTCATTTATCTTATCTCTATAACTTAACATTTTATAACTCAGTATTTTCATCCATTATCAATTCATTTTTGCATATTCTTATTAACTTTGTTGCCAATACCACTTATTTCCAATCCCATTTTAGTTTTTTAGTTTTTTACCTATTTATACCCTTCTTCCATATTCTTAAAGCATTACAGCTGGAAACCACTTAATTTCTATCCAACATCATTCTAACATTCATTAATTTTGCAATATTTCTGTAGATAGTCTTTAAATTTCTTCCAATCTTCTTCTACCGCCTCTTCTCCCTGGTCCCGGATTCTGCCAGTCATTTCTGCCAGTCCCATATAGTCCATCATCTTCATCTGCCATTCTTCCAAAGTGGGTAAATCTTGTGTCTTCCAATACTTTGCAATAAGTATTCTTGCTGCTGTTGTAGCGTACATAAAAAAAGTTCTGTCCTTCTTTGGCACCAATTGGCCGACAATGCCCAGAAGAAAGGCCTCTGGTTTCTTCAGGAAGGTATATTTAAATACCTTTTTCATTTCATTATAGATCATTTCCCAGAAAGCCTTAATCCTTGGGCACGTCCACCAAAGGTGAAAGAATGTACCTTCAGTTTCTTTACATTTCCAACATTTATTATCGGGCAAGTGATATATTTTTGCAAGCTTGACTGGGGTCATGTATATCATTTTCATAATATTCTCTCTTAAGGCATTACATGCCGTAAATTTCATACCGGTGGTCCACAACTGTTCCCAGTCAGCAAACATAATGTTATGTCCAGCATCTTGTGCCCATTTAATCATAGCAGATTTCACCGTTTCATCCTGAGTATTCCATTTCAACAGCAAGTTATTTATCCTTGACAAAATCTTAGTTTTGGGTTCTAACAGTTCTGTTTCTAATTTTGATTTTTCCACCTGGAAGCCAATTTTCTTGTCCAAATTATATGCCTCCATTATCTGATAGTAATGAAGCCAATCTCGCACTTTGTTCTCAAAACTCTGCAGTTTTAGTCTATCTCCCTCTTGTTCCAAAATTTCCCAATATTTCGGCCATTTGGCCTCCATATTGAGCTTTTTCTGAGCTTTTGCTTCAATTGGTGACAGCCACCTTGGTGTTTTGTTTTCCAATAAATCCTTATATCTTGTCCAAACATTGAACAAAGCTTTCCTGACAATATGGTTCTTAAATGCTTTATGTGCTTTAACCTTGTCGTACCACAAATATGCATGCCACCCGAAAACATTGTTAAAACCTTCTAAATCCAAAATGTCTGTGTTCTCAAGAAGCAGCCAGTCTTTCAGCCAGCAAAATGCTGCTGATTCATAGTAAAGTTTAAAGTCTGGCAGGGCAAATCCACCCCTTTCCTTTGCATCAGTCAATATCTTGAATTTTATTCTAGGCTTCTTGCCCTGCCAGACAAATCTAGAGATATCTTTCTGCCACTTCTTGAAACAATCCATCTTGTCCACAATTTGCAGTGTTTGAAACAAAAACAGCATTCTAGGCAATACATTCATCTTTATAGCTGCAATTCGACCCAACAAGGAAAGCTTCAAATTTGACCAAATTTCTAAGTCTTTTTTCACTTCCGTCCAACATTTTTCATAATTATCTTTAAATAAGTTCCCATTTTTTGCTGTCATATTAATCCCCAAGTATTTCACTTTCTTAACCACAGTCAGACCTGTCTCATTCTGAAACCTCTCTCTTTCAATCGGTGTTAAATTTTTCTCTAAAACCTTAGTTTTTGACTTGTTCAATTTAAATCCTGCCACTTGACCAAATTCTTGAATTAGTTCTAAAACCCTTTTAGTACTAGATTCTGGCTCCTGTAACGTCAATACTAAATCATCTGCAAATGCTCTCAATTTGTATTGTTTGGCTCCGACCTGTATACCTTTAACCAACCGGTCCCTTCTAATCATATTCAGCAGAACCTCCAGGACCGCGTGTGGTGACTCTTTGGTCCTCCATATGTTGTTGGACTACAATTCCCATCATCCCTGTCCATTGGCTATGCTTGTTGGGGCTGATAGGAGTTTTCGCTCAGCAGCATATGAGCTTTGAGTATGAGATTAATATTAAAGACAGGGTTCCTTTAAGTAGAGTAGCATCTTGCAGCACATGTGGTCTTAATAATTAGGCTGTACCTGCTCCTACTGCTATAAATGGGCTCAGTTTCATTTTGTTCCTTAATGGAGCAACCACAGAGCTGTTTTCCAGTGCTTTGTGTTGATCTACACTTGGCCTTGCAGCACAACAGAGCAGCAAAGTATGAGAGCCAGAAGCAGCAGTTACGATACTCCCACCCTTCCCGCAACAGGAACCTGTAGATCCTTGATGAGTCTGAACATCTACAGCTTTGTTGCATAGTATCTGGACTATAAAATGCTTTGTTACTTATGTTACGGCTCAGCTCAACACACTGTTTTCAAGCAGAGGAGTTACTCTTGTGCAATCGAAACTGATTTGGTGCCATTGAGTCATTCTAAGGTGTTTGTTTACTTAGTGAGATTCATGCGTCCATGCAAAGAAATAGCACACATATTTAAATGCTGCAGGAATTTTAAAAGAAAAAGAACATTACTAATCTACCTTCTGCCCTTTGAAATTCATTACAAAATACAGAATGTTGTGTTGCTTGTTTTTAAGAATAATAAATGTGAGCAGAGTCTTATCTTACAGAATAGTGTATGCATGCTTTGTGGAAGTTTTTCTTTTTTCACCAGTGCTCACTTTTGATTTCTATATTCAGATTCTCGGCTTTGTGTTGATTGTTAAGTACCTAAAATGCTTTACAGGAAAGGGCCCTAAAGAGATGGAGATGATTTTATACAGCATAATATCAGAAATGTTTTATTGTATTTCTGATGCAATTAGCTAATCAACCTATGCTGCAAGTCATTATATTCCTCCATCAACCCTCTTGTTGCACCCACTCTTCATTGGACCTCTCCTACTCATATCTTTTGCCCTAAATGTTAGGCTGCTAACATAAAAAACATAATACAGACTCTTCTGGATTAGATCAAAGGTACATCTTACTCGGGACGAGGGTGGCACTGTGGGTTAAACCACAGAGCCTAGAACTTGCTGATCAGAAGGTCAGCAGTTCAAATCCCTGCGACGGTGTGAGCTCCCGTTGCTTGGTCCCTGCTCCTGCCAACCTAGCAGTTCGAAAGCACGTCAAAGTGCAAGTAGATAAAATAGGTACCGCTCTGGCGGGAAGGTAAACGGCGTTTGCGTGCGCTGCTCTGGTTCGCCAGAAGCGGCTTAGTCATGCTGGCCACATGACCCGGAAACTGTGCGCCGGCTCCCTTGGCCAATAAAGCGAGATGAGCGCCGCAACCCCAGAGTCGGTCATGACTGGACCTAATGGTCAGGGGTTCCTTTACCTTTATACATCTTACTCAATAGACTGCTTCCTGTATAGTGAATTAAATATATAAGTGCATAAGACATGGAGACAATAGCCATCTCCCAGTGTTGATGCCCACTAACTAGTACTCAGATGCTTTGGCTTCAAAATTATAAATGCCCTCAAAATTCTTCTCCTGTTTAATATATACTCGGTGCCAACAGTGTGTGACACTGTCATGTGCTGTTTTTGGATGGGAACCTGAAGAGGAAGAAGATATTAAGTGGATTGGCAATATGGGGGCCCCAAGAGGGAAGTGGTCATTGGTAGCAGGTTTTGGCTTAACTGGGCTGCAGAATGGCAGAGACCTCCAATGCTGGAAACTTGCTTCAATGATGGCCTGAGCCAAACTGGCTCATATTTTAGAGCTTGTAAGTGGTCTCTGCCTCCTTAAACAGCCTATGCTTGTGCTGAGAACATCACATTTCTATGGCACCCAAAGACCTTTGGGTGGGCTTTCTGAAGTCTCAGTAGTTGTTACATCTAATACAGACCTTTGGGGACCTACATTCCAGGTGTAATTTGGGGGAAATGATCTAGTGAGCCAAATGGGAAGGCTGAGAGTTACGAATTTAGTTCTGGACAAGGTTCCCCACATACGCTACAAGGCTTTTTGGTTAGCAATGGACAAAGGGAGAGCCTTTTATGTGGTGTTCCTCTTCATATGTGTGTGTGTGTGTGTGTGTGTGAGAGAGAGAGAGAGAGAGAGAGCAGGAGTGAGTGAGTGAGCGTGCTTCATGATAAGGATTCGAACCTGGATTTTCTCAGTCCTTGTCCAACACTAATCACTATATCATACCATATGCCTTTGAACTCCTTGACCTGTCTCTTCTCAGGGACCAACATTGAAAAGTTTTGGCACCTATTATAAAATATATATTCTCCTACCCCTTTTACTGGTGCTGTGCTGTGCTGATTTTAATGTGAATGTTGCGTTTTAAAAAATCTGTAGTACATTCATTCAAGATAGATATGGTAGGCAATATAAAAATGAATGAAAAAATAAATAAGAACTTGTTGGGACACTCAAAGATCTCTAAGATGTGAGGCAAGACTTACCTCTGCTGAAGCCTTGAGTAAGAACAATTGCGTGAATGTCCTGCTACAGTTGAATCTGCTAGAGAAGCCAGTAAGTGGAAGGCAATGTACCACCTGTGTTTTTTATATTAAATATTAATATATCCTGTAAAGGAAAGCAAATATTTATCATACAATTTACATTAAAAATGGATTATACTTCTCCTTTGGCAACATTTGACTTCAACATTCTGCTAAAATATGTTTGTTAAGCATTTCTTCATGCCTTATTAGTGCTTATTTATGGAACTCTGTATTCATAGCTTATTAATAAAAGTTGGCCATTAAGACTAGCTAAGCACATTATCAAAAGTCACTTTATAAGTTTGTGCTTAAAGGTTATCATCATTATATAGTGGGAGAGCCAGGAACCATTGATTCAGAAGTACAAAGCTTCTCATATACTTTCTATGTATGTTCATACGATATTATGTTTCATTTTATCACTTTTAGTCTGCCTGAAACAGGGACAAACATGGAAAATAGTAAATATCTCCCATAGCAGATACTTTAAGAAAAGTTTTTTAAAAACCAAACATTGTTTGTTTTTGTCATGTATAGTTCTAACACTTTCCTCAGTATCCCCATTATAGCAGAGGACCCAAATCCTTCTGTGCTTGCAGGCACCTCCTTTGGAGACCTACAAAACCTACACTGCAATATTTTCAGAGGAAAAGGAATTCTGTCAAAACTTCACCATGACCATCACCACCAAAAGAGGCAAAGACCTACACCCTCCTACTAAACAATCAAAACATGTAAAAAAACAAAACCCTCACAATAACAGGAACTGCCAACCAAACACAAGCAACCTCTTCCCAGTCAATTAGGTAAAGGTAAAGGGACCCCTGACCATTAGGTCCAATCGTGACCGACTCTGGGGTTGCGGCGCTCATCTCACTTTATTGGCCAAGGGAACCGGCGTACAGCTTCCGGGTCAATTACATCCCCCAAAAAGAAACCCCAAAACAAGTCTTATTTAAAAGAAATAAATCAGGAGAGGCACCAAAGGGTGTGTGTGAGGACATTCTGAAGCTAACTATAAACTTAACCATACTTACCTTTCCTCCACTCTTTGCAAGCACGATCCGTGCTTTAGAGCTCCATGTCCAAGTACTGTTGTTGTTGTTGTTGCTCTTCTTCTTCTTCTTCTTCTTCTTCTTCTTCTTCTTCTTCTTCTTCTTCTTCTAAATTTTGCTCCAGAGCTTTCTCCATGAAAATATCCGCTCACCTGGGACTCCAGGTGGGCAGCCGTTGTTGCCGCAGGGCACGACTATGGTGTGTTCAGGGAGGCTGCCATCTGGGGATGGCTGGCACTGCCCAGCTCCAGCCATGTCTGACCCTCACATAAGGGGCAGGCAGTGTCCGATCAACCAATCAGAAGCTTGGGCTTGGGGTGGCGAGCAGCCCACCCCAAGTCTATTTAAAGGGGCTGCCAGGTGTTGGCTGCCCTCTTGGCCGATCATGATGGGATTTTCCACCTACCCACTCATTCTTTAGGGGCTTATTCAAGTGCTGTGGCATGAAGAATTCTGCCATCACATGACAGGACAGAGTCTCAAACAAAGATGTGCTTTCCCAAGCCCACATTTCCAGCATGTGCACACTCCCCTCTCAGTGATGTCTATGAAGACTTGGTCATGTTCACAGAATGGAAGATGGCAGGATCCCTAAGGATGTGCTCTATGGTGAGCTGGCATCAGACACCAGGCCAAACCAAAGGCTGGCAACATCAACCCCGCCTTGTGGGAATCACATGCAGGATTTTTTTTAACACAGGTACTTTGTGATGTTTGAGCTACTGCTTCCTAACTTTCCTTATACTAAAGATGATAGCATGATTTTTATGTGTAGAAATTTTCAGCGGAACAGCTGAGTGATTAGAAATATATGGCTGTTGTTACACAGCCATTGTAGCATCTGTGTTACATTTTATAACTACAATCAGTGTTATTGGTGCCAGTGGTATGTTTGATGCTAATTACTGTTTATCTAGACTGGATATGAATGATGCAACACAGGACTGGGAGTAATACAGGTGAGAAACAGTGGTTTCAAACAAAGCACCCTATCCTATCTCAACAAGAAACTTTCCTGGGTCGAGCATTTGCTTTGACATCTTGATCTACCTGAGACCTTAAAGAACCAAAGTCAACCCAGGCAATCTTAGCCATACTCACCTGTCTATTGCAATCCAAGACTTGGTGGACTGCGTGCTACTTCAAAAAACCCAGTTCAACACAATTTCACTGAGCTAAGAGCTTTATATATGTATGTGTGTGTGATATATATGCGAGGCTCACAATATTTTTATTGTGGTGTTTTTTTTAGGCTGGTACCTTTTTGTATCTTTTAAAAAGTAAAAGTTACTTATTTGTGTTATGTTATTTGTGTTAAGTTGTTTATGTTACTCTTCATAGTATTAATGCTGTTGTTCTGTTTTGGTCTAACTCATTTTTCATAACATTTGCACCAGTTTGTTTTGTTTGTGGTGAGAGATGAAATTTATAGTGACAATCCTATGCATGTATATTCAGAAGTCAGTCCAATTCAGTTCAATAGGGCTTACTCCCAGGTAGATGTATTCAGGACTGCAGCCATAGCTTCAGTTTAGTTTATATTATGGTTGTACTTACTGCCTTTTAATATATAAGCTTTACCTTCTTTTTAACAGTTTTTCAGTTGCTGCTTTGGAAATGTATCAGTCCAATCAATCTGTCTTGATATTTTACCTCACAATCCTTTGCACGTCTGCATTGAATTTTACGTGACCTACTGCCATATGACTGCATACAGTATTATTGCATTACAGTACAATCCTATGCCTGTTACTCAAAAGTAAGTTCAATGGAACTTATCCCTAGTAACTGTTTTTAGGAATGTAATGTTAGATTTTGTTCTTAAAGTCCTGTAGCACAAGTCCCATTTATTCCTTCATTCTAAACTCTTTGTAATAATGTTTCTACAACATATATAGTATATGTAACAAACTGTGATCCAGAGATTGCTTGATTCCCCGATTGACATTTATGGCAGGTGGAACTTGGCAAATACTGTGAGCATCAGTCTCTATTGACATGGGAGCAGAAATCATCTTAGGATGTTTTAACTGCAGCAAGGGCATTTGGCATGGCACTGGTGATATGATTTGTAGAATAGCAACACCAATGTGATGTGGACTCTCTGCCCAATGTTACCTTCCAGTATAGAGTTTTACACCAAAGCATTCTTCACCAAACTAATATTATAAAATAAATTATAGTGGTACCTTGGTTTAAGGACAGCACTGTTTACAAACTATTTGGTTTACGAACTCTGCAAAACCGGAAGCAGTGTCCCGGTTTGCAAACTTTACTCTGTCTAAGAATGGAAGCCAAATGGTGGAAGGGCACCGGCAGTGGGAGGTCTCATTAGGGAAAGCGCGCCTCGGTTTAAGAACAGTTTCTGCTTGAGAACGGACTTCTGGAATGGATTAAGTTCGTAAACCGAGGTACCACTGTATTTAAAAAATGTAAAAACATGCACTCACAATTTGTTTTTGAAACACAAGTTAGCACTTGAGCAGCGCAATTTCCAAAGCAGGACATTGCTGAACAATAGCAAGAGTTTTGGATTTGCATATATAAAACACACACAACAACGGTGGTGGCAGGGAGTGTTACGAAAGACAATCAAAGCAATAGTATGTGGGTGCAAGATAACCACTTTTAAGCCTCACAGCACGGATTAGCTGTAGACTTATTTTACAAAGGAACTACTAAGAAAGAGAATTAAATGTTGTCTTTCTTTCACGTTTTAAGAATCCAGCTTCTAACATTTAGGCTCTGATTGCAGAGTGCTGCTGAATAATTTTCAGAGACAAACATGCTGAATAAAGCTACTGCTGCTGTTTATTCTAAAGTCAGCCTGAGGCGACAGCACTTATCTATATGAGTTGCCCTTACCCCATGATCATTGAAACTGCTTGTGTGCCTGAAGGTTTTAGAATTGAACACACTGTACACTGAAATAATGATGCACTCAAACTTGTCTACTCATAAACCTGAACACTAAATTAATGTTTACTGTGGGGGTTTTTTTGGGGGGGGGTTAAGTGCTGTATGAATCTAAATTATGAACATGTTCACACAATACATTTGGTGGTTCTCTAACGTTCATTCTGGAGGAAGAACCTTGTGTCGTGAAGACCCTTGCATTTGGTCCTGAATTTAGCTTTGGCTCATTCTTCATATCAGCACTGGTAAAATGAACCTTTGTCTTCCAAATATGCCCAGCTATGTCCTCTAGGCATATGGGCTGTAGCCCCTGCCTCCATTTTGATCTCCATTTTTCAGCCCAATGGCCATATTTCCCAGGGACAGTATGCCAGTGATGACATGCCAAAGGTAAAAGTGGACAGGACCACAAAAATGGGTGTAGTGATGGGTGTGAGTCTAACCCTTGCACAGTTGGCTATATGCCAGCCAAGCCACAGTCAGGGGTTTCTGCACACACACCTTTCCATCCAGATAAGCCAAATGTATTATCACTGGCCAGTTGGGAGAATTTGAGAATGGCATGGAGCACAGCCAGTGATAGATGTGGTCTAAGCAGAAGGGGCATGCCCTGGGGAGAAGAGCAGCGTGGTCTGGGTAAAATCCTGAGGGCCAGATGGATAAGCCTAGATACCTTCTGTTGATCATCTTTTGGCATTGCAGCATGCAGGAAGATATACTGAAAATATCATAAGGTTTAGATAGTCATTAATTCAAAGCCTATTGTAAGAGCCTTCAAAAAACTTCATTTGGCATCCATGGAACTTGCACTGATGATAATAGCACCTGACACAGTCTCTGAAATTTTTCAACACACTCCTCTGTCATTCTGCCCCCTCTGCTCAATCTGTAGCTTTGCAAAACAATGAAATTTGGAATGACTTTGTAGTTGCTAATGCTGTATATCTGCGCAGAACAAAAGACATTGCCTACCCTCAAGCAAATTACTCTTATTTATTGTTATTCAGAACTGTAATAATGTTTTCTCATGATAATTTATTAAAGCTCATTTTAAAAGAGAAAATGCATCATGGGGGAAAGCAAAGAGCCATTTCATGGCTCTTGCAAATGCTGCTACCAGGAGAGTGCATAGTATTTACCATGAATTAACTTCTTCAAAAAATCATTGAGGTTACATAGTAGTATAGGGTTCTTTTCCACTTTCAGAAATATTGCCACGGTGACCTTTCTCCAAAATGTTTTGAGCACCCACACCTTTCCGAAAAGCTTCCTTTATTTATGTTCTTTCTTAAAACAAGGGACAGTTTCTGGAGCAGCAGACAGCTGATGTCAGTCTGATCCAGGTATACATAGACATGGTACAAGTTTCCTACATGCAGCTGTCAGTGTACTTTAATCCCGACCTGCCACAATTCTCTGATTCACTGTAGGGCCTCTCTGAACAAGCTACAGTTGTGATAAATAGTGTCAGATTGTTTGATGGTTTTTCTGTTTGCTATGTTGCACCACCGCTGAATCTAGCAAAAAGCTACTGTGTATTTTAACCTAAGTTGTCAACTGGGTACATATTCTCAAAAAAATGCTCCTTAAGTGTAAAATAACAGCTAAACCACTCTACTTCTAAAAATTTCAGACAGAACAAAAGTTTGGTGGCAATTAAATGAGACTACCAATGGCTACTAACCATGATGGTTATTGTGTGCCTTTATGGTCAGAGGCAGTAATGCTTCTGTATCCCAATCGCTGGAAGTCACAGGAGTGGAGAAGGCTGCTGTGCATGGGTCCTACTTGCCAGTTTCCCACAGGGAGGACTAATCTGCCCATAAGGTGGGCTAAAGTACCCACCTTGGGTGGTGAAATCCTATAGTAAACACCCCATGGGCACCCTGACCACCCCAGCCATCTCTGGGGTTGTGCCACAGTGGCAGCTTCCAGTGTGAGATATTATAAAACCTCACAGCACTTTCGCAAGATCTCCTTGGAAGCTATCACCATATGACCTTGATAAGCAATGCTTTGGCAGGGAGGCTGTGTGTGTGGTCTTCCTGTATCGCCTCAAGTGGTGAAATGGGATGGGCTATCCCTGCCTGCAGGCATCTGGTTGGCCAGTCTGAGAACTGGATGCTTGACCAGATGTAGATGGACCATTGATGTGATCCAGCAAGCTCTTCTTCGGTTTTTAACTTCTTTTGTTCAATCTATACACGCTGTGTCATCTGTCATGCATGTGTACTCATCAAAACTCATATGAAGTGGTCTATGAGAACATGTGACATTGTAGACTTGGTAGTTTTCAAGGTGCTACAAGATGCTTCCTGTTTTCTCAATGGCCAGGTCTCTGCAGTAAACATAAAAGAAAATAAAAAAAATTATTTATACCCCACCCTCCCAGGCCAGAACAGGGCTCAGGGCAGCTAACACCAATGAAATTACAATAAAACGTAATAGGAAAGGGGAAAAAACCCAGTTAATTAAAATACTGGTTAAAATACAGGTTAAAATACAATTTAAAATGCAGCCTCATTTTAGTAGTAGCCCATAAATCAAAACTGTAATGCGAGGGAAACATAAGGGTCAGACTGAATCCAAACCAAAAGCCAGGAGGAACAGCTCTGTCTTACAGGCCCTGCAGAAAGATGTCAAGTCCCGCAGGGCCCTAGTTTATTGTGACAGAGCGTTCCATCAAGTCAAGGCCAGTACTGAAAAGGCCCTGGCCCTAGTTGAGACCAATCTTACACCTTGTAGCTTGGGACCTCCAAAGTGGTGTTGTTTGTGGACCTTAAGGCCCTCTGCAGGGCATACCAGGAGAGGCAGTCCCATAAGTATGCATGCCTATCAGTGCCCAGGAATGTTTGGTGGATTTGGAATCCAAATCATAAGTGTCACCTTCAAGCATGCATCACATGAAGGAAAAACACACACAGAGCAAGGCTGTGAAGTTACACCTCTGCTCCAGCTCCTGTGCTTGCAGAGTGCTACTGATCTGCGGAAAACTCCCTTAGTAAAGCTGGGAGTGAGGTAACACGACCAGGTCTGGGTCGTTTGAACTTGGAAGGCCTAAATTCATAGTTGTTTTTGACAAGGAGTGTCTATCTGCATAGTGGCATTTACTATGTTTCAGCAGCAAAAACTCTTATTGTTGCTGTGGGGGTTCTATGACCACTTATTTCTGGAACTGGGAATAAATCAAATATGAGCCACAATGGAAACGAAACCGGAACTTATTAACAAACACTGTATAATGGATAAAGCTTAATTGTTACACAAGAAAAGTTACAGTACTTAGTTTTGGTCCAAACTTATTTTACAGATGTAATAACTTTTATTCGTAAGGCTGTTTGTAATCCAATTTCTTCTAGAATGTCTATCTGTTTTACCTTGCCTGCAAAATGCCTCTATCCACTTTCTAGGATCTATTCTGTCAACTAAAGAAATCAAACTGGTTTCTCCTAACAAACCCCTAACCATCCAGCTACGTCCATAGCCAGCTTCTATCTGGTAGTTAAGCTGTACAATTCCCCCTCCCCCCACTTCCTCCTGAATGCTTGTTTCTCCACGCAGTCATAACTGGTGACAGGTCTCCATGAGGATGACCCTAGGTTTGTCCATCACAGTCTCACCCCAACCTGTCAAAAGGGTTTATTTGGACCATTATTATGTTGATAGAAGACAGGGGCAAAAAAACTTAGAAAAATTATGTATATCTCAACTGTTAGGGTGATGGGGAAGGAATTGTGCCCACTGAGTAGGTGTCCTGCACACCAACATGCATGCCAAACACATATCCATCACCCATCAGTTCAGCTTCAGTGTGAATATGCTCTACACATGTACAGATGTGTGGATGCAGGGCTCTTGCATATACTGTAGGTGGCAACCTTAGGACAATCAGGCTTCCCACTTGTGTAAATGAATCCTTTGTATGTTTCTCTGACATTAATGATGATCAAGCAGATGGTAGAGGATGAGGCCAGTGCATGATGACGTGGCCAGCACTGTCTGAGGGACAGTGACTCTGGCCAGTATACATTTGAAGCAGCCATGATTTCTCACAAAAAAACCCTGAGGAGCTGTCATTTGTTTAGAGTGCTGAAAATTGTTGGGAATCCCCTGTTCCCCTCACAGAACTACAATTTGCAGACTGGTTTAAGAGTCAGTCCCTCTTCTCAGGGAAATCTAGGTATTGCAGCTCCATAAGGAAAACAGAGCCCTTCACCATGACATGTTCAAGTAATTCAAAATAGAACATGAAATCTTGGCACATTGAAATATTTGATTTAATTAGGAAACATACTATTTCCAGTTCATGAAACTTTTAGATATGTTCATCCATATGTCTGTTCCATCCTGTTGCTGCATTAATCCACATGTCTTCCCCTTAAAAATCCACAGAACATTTTTAATTCAGTGTATATTTAAACACACATTTCTGAAATGTGTTTTCTCTCAAAACATGCAGCTATAAACATGCTTTCTTTCAAAACACACATTTCAAAATACATTATCACTCACAATATGCATTTTAATTTTTACATATTTTTTGATACTTTAACAAAGGCCAATAACTACATTGAATCAAGTCAGCGGATAAGGTACAGTCTACACATTAGTTGGGGGCAATTTGTAATGGAATTTGCAAGGATCAAATTCCTCAAGTGTCCCTAAATTTGCATCAAGATACTTTTTTGATTCATAGTATAGATAGCAATATAATCGGCATACTGTTAGCTTAACAATTGACTGTTGTACACGTATTCCTAGGGTGTGGTTGCTCATAATTCCATAACATGTTTTTAACATGACATCCAGAGCAATATAAGAACCCTGTTCAGGCATTCTAAACCTTCATGCAATGAGGAAGAGTGCAGATAAGTGTGCTAGCTTCAACCCCTTCGCTGTCCTGCCATCCTCCATGAGTTGGAGGGTAACTTCTGAAGTAGGTAACAATCTATACCTGTAGGCACTGTGCAATTTAGTATCCTGGAAAATCAACATTAGGAAAGCTTTCCTGGTCTAGAAATCATTCATCCATCATGGCAGATGAGGACTGTGATAGGTGGAGTGGCAGAGCTGGTTGTATACTCATCCTTGCTTCCCTTCATCACATGAGGCATTTAGCATGCTTAGACAGGAACATTGGAAGCAAAATTTATTTTCCATTCAGCACATCAGTGATATTCCTTCAGCAACTCCCTCCAGTGTTGATGAAGCTTCTTTACCAGTGAATAGAGAAATATCATCTGCTACAATTTGCTGTTCCACCTACTCAAGATCCAAAACTAATCAGCAATGTCTATTTCTAATGCAGCATGTGCTGACACTTTTTTTTTTTGTTTTGTTCCTGCAAGCATGATCTTTGTGATACCAAAATGTCAGCATAATAACTTCTGGCAGCTTATTGCTTCCTGATGGGTGCTAATTCAGGATGCGCTGCTCCCTTGCTCTCATATAATGCTTTATCTACAGTGTTAATCAGTAAATGCTGCATGACAATTGATGTCATGTAGGAGTAGCACTGATTCAAACTTACATGGACATTACTTCAGCTGCATAATTTCTGAAATATGGCAGAGTTTTCCAATTAAACCTCCCAATAGGCAGTGAATATAGGAGGATAAAGTGACCTAACCTGTCCTCCCTGACTAGCCTGAGTTTACCTGATACATACTCTTATTAATTTTAATGGTATTTGCAGATTCCATTCAGGTGCCACTCACCCTCATGCATGCAGTCTCCACATTGACTTCTTGACTCCTGTTGGGCAAGACATGTTCAGCTGACCAAAAGCAGAGAGGCGCAGAGGTGGTATTATGAACTGATAATCTGGGTAAAGGATGGATTTACTTTTTGCACAGCTACACATTCCAAACAATCAAGGTTCCTGCTTGTGTGTACCTAAAAAGCAATGAACAGTGTATGCACATTTGCCATTACAGGCACATGATATCTGCACCCCAGTGTGGTAGACTGTGGAAAGGAGCACAGGAGACTGGTACTGGGTTTAATTAGGCCACAGCTTTATTGATTACAGATGTGAATAGGTCTGGCTAAGGCATTGGGCATGTATTCAACATCAAGCAGCTCACATGCTGGCTGATAGGAACCCAGTGGAGTCAACCCTGTGCTGAGGAGCTGAACCTAATATGGACCAGGTGCCACAACCCAGTACAGGCTGCCATTGGGAGAGGTGTTTTGGCCCATCTGCCCCTGTGTGGACTCCACTGGGAGTCACCCCTCCTGAGTCACCCCTCCTGGACCCCTTTAACAGGGTACCCACTCAACTAAGGATCGACTAATGCCCTGTCCGTTAGTCGAGCTGGCCTCCGCTTAGGATGACTCACTGCCAAATCACTCACACCTGTAACTAACCCCTTGGGTCCAGGGATATGCCTTACAACCAGTACAAAACTGGCAGATAATGAGATGTTATGCGTGAGGCAGAGTAAGACGAAAACCCTCAGGAAACTGAGGACCTACTCTGACTTGGAAGATTGCTTGGCCCCAGTACCATAAACACCACTTGGTGGTTGTACCAGAATTTCACTTGAACTCCAGAATTTCTCTACCCATATGTGCACTGCCACTAGGATGGGAAAATGTTAAGAAAGGTTAGGTCTCATGTGATCCTCTTCCCTTCATTGAACAGGCCAACACCCTTTGAAATAAACCCCAATGCCGTAGCTGCCAAATGTGTCTGAATGAGTTTGAGAAAGTGACATAACAAATTCTAAGTCAACACAATACGATTGGCTGTATATATCCCCTTCATGGCAAGGCACTCAGGTTGTGACTTCAGCTCCACGCTTTCTTGTATGAGACTGATTAACAAGTCAAATTTTTATCTGACTTCAATAGGAATAATATCACCTTGGGGAAAGTAAATTGGATATCAGGGAAGAAATCCAGTGGGTATGAAAATATCTGAATGTATTTTCTCATAGGATTTGATAGGGCTGTACTACAAGCCCAATCATACCCTACAAGACAAGATACAGAGGGTATTGAAGGCCAGAACAACCTGTGTCTGACTGCTATTCAATCATCCTTACCCTAGGTCAGTGATGGCGAAACTTTGACCTCCGGCTGCTTTGGGACTACAACTCCCATCATCCCTAGTTAACGGGACCAGTGGTCAGGGATGATGGGAATTGTAGTCCCAAAACAGCTGGAGGCCAAGTTTGGCCATCACTGCCCTAGGTGATTTTTTTGTATAGTCCTTTGGCAAAGCTGTAGTGGACCAAACCCCTTTAGTAGTTCCAAGAATTCAGACTAAAGGCTTAAAGTGTGCAATGAATTTTTGGGCTAAGTCCAAGGCTTTTCACCCATCCTCCATTGCAATGAACAATTAAACACCAAAAATCTTCCAATGGGTTTGTACAACTTTGCAAACTACATTCCTTCACCAACCAATCTCTTCACAATTCTGCTTTTATTCTTTATTATTATGTCAGAACATAAAAAGGAATTATATTTAGAAATGTATAGAGAAGTGATGACTACAGCTTTTCAGCTTCTAAAATTGGCTTTTATTAATTTGCGTTGTTACATCTCTTTATATGTTGCCAAGTCTATACAAAGTTATGATTCATAGGACCATAGGTTGCATTGTGTGACGTACAGAGAAAATGATGTAGATATTTTCTCCTCTCAAAAAAACAAAAACAAATATTTTTAGACAAGCTGGAGATTGCAAAAACAAAAAATAAAATGGAATGATTATTAACATTAAAGCCCCACTGTTCAATGTGTGCTTTAAATGGTAAATTACTTTTTGCATTATCCTACAACAAAACAACTAAATGTACTCAAGCAATTAACTTCTAACTGCACATTCTTGAGAACTGGGTGAGAAAACTGAAATGGTAAATTAAATGTCGTATTATACTAAAACATTTGTATTATACTAAAAGGCAGTAATGAAATGCAGCTATAATTGTGCATTCTCTTTAATTTAGGAAGAAAATTGACAGTTCTACATATCGTACAGGGGCTCAGACATTAGTTGTTGACACAAATCCCACAGAAAAGTCATCATAAACAATTAAGACAGCAATCAGATCCTCTCTGGGAAGGCTGTTGAGGGCCCATCCCTCTCCGCCAGTGGAAATGGAGGTCCCTGGGTGCAACAGTGAGAACCTCCCACACCCCTGCCCACTTAACAGTGGTCTTCTGCATGTGGTGCAGGGCAAAATCAGGTCTTTCTGAAGCAGGCTGCTAGAAATCATGGATCCACTAATTCCATGACCCCTCATCCTCTGATGTTCCCTAAGAGTCCCCCAAACACCATGAGCCCTGAATCAGACATAATTAATTCTTAAAGCAAACAAGTAGAGGCCCTATAGATCAGAGTGAAAACCTAACTAGTCCATCATTCCACTTTCAAAGTGGCCTACCAGTTGTTGTGGACGCTAAATACATGTATGAACCCCACCTCCCCCATTAGGTAACCCATGCCTTTTCCTCTCTGCAGATTACACCCACCTACAACATCTTTGGTAGGTGTGAGTACACCCTCCATTGCCGAAAGCTGCCTACTTTTGTTTTCAACTGTTTTCAACTGGACACCTTGTGGGGTAATGCAGAATCAGTCTTCAGTGAGCTTTTATTTTCAGGATGAAACCAGTTTCTCAAGAAGCACTTACCAGAGGCAATAGATGCAGTTTGTGCATGGGCAGTGTAGGGAAAGAAAGTACTCGGTTCCATTGATTCTAGAATAAAGTGTCATGCACACAGAGACCAAGGCCAAAATGTTAGTGGAGTTAGAGGGGAGGGACGATGTTCACTCACTGGACGAATTTAGAGACAAAGTTTATTTGGGCCGGTTTTTACACACCTTTATCATACCCCTAAACTCACCTTCCCCCCCCCAACATTGAACCTTTCCTCATAAGAGAGTTGCTTTTTGTGGCATGGCAACGAGCACTTAGTATTTCAAGCATTGTGACACCTTAGATTTGCAGAATGACATTATTATATTGGCAGGTTTTTTTTCCTGGAGCCTTTCCTAAGGTGGAATACTTCCTCACAAGCTTTTCCCACTCCTGTGTATGTCAGTGGCTAGCCAGCAAGGCTTTGGATGTGGTGCTTGTTCTGTCATGTATTGCCACACACAATACACAATTGCTATGTAGGGCTGAAGTCTCGCAATTACTTGGAGGTTAGCTCCATTGGATACAGTGGGATATACTTCTGAGTAAACATAGTTGTATTGCAAGGCTGCATTCCTAAACTCAATTTTCTGAGAGTAAGCCCACTGATCTCAGTGTGACTTACTTTTCAGTAGACATGTGCTGTAAAACTATGTTAGTTCCACAAGTGTCCTTTCTTTGGTCCACAGTAGTAACATAGTATTTCAATGTTTTAATTTCATCCTGCTCTGTTTTGTTAGTTATTTGCACAATAAAGGTTAGCATACCCAATGGCATGGCTGATACATAATATCTCCTACTTGATTCACTGATTTCACTGCATTCATTCAGAGCTTGACCAGTAATGCGGTTGTGAAACTTAACCCATAATATTTCCAACAGTATTTATAGATCTTTAGCTATAACCTGTGCTTTTTTTGGAAACACAGATACTTCTGTTCAAACACAGAAAGGGCATGGTAAGCATAGAAACAGGGACAAAGACAAGAATCAGGTTGTCACTGGAAGATGCTAATTAATTTGATATGAATTCAAATGCATTAACTAGGTGCAATGCTGAGCTAGAAACAATAAAAACTCGAAGCAATGAGCCTTCTCTGATCCAGTTGAGTAAAAACAGACTAGATTCATAATCTGCCTGTCGGTATGCGACCAGGCCCAAGTTAGGTTCTGCCCCAAATTTTCGAAAATGACCTCTCAGGCCAAATTCAGAGGCAACCTTAATTAGACCTGTGGGCTGGAGGTTCTGAACCACTGCATCAACATAGAAAGTCCTAAAGACTTTGGAACCCAAAACCTGAAGGTGTGCATCTTCCAATATGTCCTGGTCCATGTCTTGAGATTATTGGGGAAAGCCCAGTTAGTGGTTCCATGAGTAAGGTGTGTTTTACAGCTGTGCAGGAGAGGACCTTCTCAGAAACAGTTTTTGGTCTTTAATATGTACTATTTAATAAAAATAAGGAAATGAAAAATTGTGCCATTTGTGTAAAGTTAGAAGAAACCCTATTTGCAAAACTATATTTAAGTATTTTCTGCTTGTTTCCCTTCATCATCATCATCATAAACTGTGTTGACGATGCTAACAGTATGGGCATCTAAGGGGCAGTTGGACATTTTTCTTAAGTATATCTGATCTCCTAGTGTTTGAAACTATCATCTCCTGATTCTTGAGCTCCATATTGATCTATATTATTGAGAAGCAGTGGTAGTGACAGGAGAGAAAACAGAATGATGGCTTACTAGCACTGCAGCAAAGATAAAGCAAATTGAAGAGGATATCTGTGTTCCATCTAACAAAGCTGTTCCACCTTTCAAAGAACATTGGGAAGGGGGGTGTTTCACAATAAATAAAAGGAACCATGAGACAGACTACTCCAAACCCAGCTTGGTTTTCATTTGGTCCTTAATCATTGCTGGTAAATATAAAAAAAATGCAATGTCTAATTTGCTTGAAGAGGTAATAGATTCATAGAATATATTCTGATTTAAACAAAAACAAAATCCACCTCCTACTGTATGTTCCTATTCACTCAGATGCTCAGTGCTTTAGCTGCATTTCTAACACATAGGAATGTGAATGGGAGTACAGTCTTTTGTAAAATTTATCATACAGCAAAGAACGTATAAGCTTCATTTTATAATACCAGTTTGCAAAAACTCTCCCTCCTCCATTTCCTTTCTTCTTCATTTTTAGCCTTCAGGAACATTACATAGATGCATCAAAAGCAACAGTTATATGAAAGGTGGGGATTTGAGGCACAACAAAACAAAGTAAATCAGAGAATAATGCTTTCATTTTAATGCAAAGTGTTAGCAAGCAATTAACATTTCAATGGATAATGAAATGCAATGGTGAGGGGGGAATGCCATTTTCCACAGCAGTGTAGCATTAATGGCTCATCAAAACTATTGTTATCAGTTTGAGGAAGGTTGATTAATAATGTCCTGCCACGTGTACAATGCATGGGCTTTAAGTACGGAAGACATTTATTTGTTAATAGACCTTATGATAACCACATCAAAAATGAATATGAGAACGGGGCTCCAGCAAACGGGTGATAAGAAGCACCATTAAGCATCTTCAATGCATTTCGCTTTAACCAAGGCCATATAGTTTATTTCTCTGATGCCGAAGGGCCGACATTGATGCCAAAATCCAGCATCCAGCTTGAGCTCTGTGAGTACATCTGTCTCCTGATTGAAGTGCAGAGTGTTTGAGGACTGAGACATTTGCAGGGAAACCAAAATGCCTTTTTACAAAGCTATTGTACTACCAAACCTACTGGATGTTTGTAAAACACAGACCACTTATAAAAACCATCTCCAGTGCCATGAAAGATTCCATCAACAGTGTCTCTGAAAAATTTTACACATTACTTGGGAAGACAGGAGAAATCATGCCAGTGTACTAGAAGAAGCAAAGGTCACCAGTATCAAAGCAATGATAGTTCAACATCAACTTCGTTGGACTGGTCATGTTGTTCAGATGCCTGATTATCATCTTCCAAAGCAACTACTCTATTCTGAACTTAAGAATGGAAAGGGTAATGCTGGTGGTCAACAAAAGAAGTTTAAAGACTCTCTCAACGCAAATCTAAAAAACGTAGTATAAACACCGTCAATTGGGAAACACTGGTCTGTGAGTGCTCCAGTTGGAGAACAGCCTTTACCAAAGGTGTCATGAACTTTGAAGACGCTCGAACTCAGGACGAAAAGGAGAAATGTGCTAAGAGGAAGGCAGGTTTGGCAAACCCTCACCATGATCAACTCCCTCCCAGAAACCTATGTCCCTACTGTGGAAGGATGTGTGGATCCAGAATTGGCTTCCATAGTCACTTGACTGCCAAAGAAGAAAGATTATTTCTCTGATATTTCTGTGATCCCTTGCTAACCTTGGTTAAAAAAATAAAATGAAAAGAGCACTGCCATCCTACAGAGATGCTTAATAACCCTTCTTAACACCCCCTTGCTGCATCCCAGTCAGCATGATAACTTTTCTCCTGAATATTCCTGTGTAGTTAGAAGATCTGATATGCACTTTGTCAGGGAGATCTCACAAACATAAGAGCTAATTCATATTGGGTTTTCTCAGAGGACAGCTTCATTGAGTCATGCCCTCTAGCTAAGCTTTGCTTGAGTTGGTACCTTCAAGTTCCCTCAGCCTCGGACAACATAGACAGTGGTCAGAGATGATTTGAGTTTTCCTCCAAAAATCTGGAAGGCATCTGGAGCAAGTATTGAGTAGGGTGTGGGTGAATTTTGTGGTCAACTATTGTTGAGTGCCATATTTCAAGCTGTTCCAGAATTTTCTCTATTTCCTTACACATTTTTTTCAGGTCATGGCTGCACCCAATTCCTCTCCTGATGCCCCTTCTTTTCCTCTTGTGCTCTGCTGTACAAAATGTGACGTGTTTTGAAATTCTAATAGACTTGCGTTCTTGAGAAAATGTCAGTGCAATGACAATGTTCTTAGATATGATAGCTGTGATACCACCCTATTGCCTCCCAAATGTGGGTGGTGATATTTTAATTCCCCCTCACTCACTGCTATTGCTACTGGTGATTTAGCCCCTACTAAATGTTCTGTGTCTGTTCTGTGACTCCAGTGAATGTGTTACTTTTTCTCACTGTTGACCTTCTGCCTGCAAAAGACTCCTCTACCTGCATTATTTTGCCCCTGTGTATATCTGTAGGACTTGCCGATCGTATGGTCGGCGGTTCGAATCCCCGCGGCGGGGTGCGCTGCCGTCATTCGGTCCCAGCGCCTGCCAACCTTAGCAGTTCGAAAGCACCCCCGGGTGCAAGTAGATAAATAGGGACTGCTTACCAGCGGGAAGGTAAACGGCGTTCCGTGTGCTGCGCTGGCTCGCCAGATGCAGCTTCGTCACGCTGGCCACATGACCCGGAAGTGTCTGCGGACAGCGCTGGCTCCCGGCATCTAGAGTGAGATGAGCGCACAACCCTAGAGTCTGGCAAGACTGGCCCGTACGGGCAGGGGTACCTTTACCTTTTTATATCTTCATAGGGGACGCAGGTGGTGCTGTGGGTTAAACCACAGAGCCTAGGACTTGCCGATCAGAAGGTCGGTGGTTCGAATCCCTGCGAAGGGGTGAACTCCCATTCCTTGGTCCCTGCTCCTGCCAACCTAGTAGTTCAAAAGCACGTCAAAGTGCAAGTAGATAAATAGGTACCGCTCCAGTGGGAAGGTAAACAGCGTTTCCGTGCGCTGCTCTGGTTCGCCAGAAGCAGCTTAGTCATGCTGGTCACATGACCCGGAAGCTGTATGCCGGCTCCCTTGGCCAATAAAGCGAGATGAGCGCTGCAACCCCAGAGTCGGTCACGACTGGACCTAATGGTCAGGGTCCCTTTACCTTTACCTTTATATCTTCATGCTGCTGCCCGCCAGTGTCTGCCTGATGCTGCCTGCCCACTTACTATCTCAATAATTCTTCTTTTTTGCCACTGTTTTCAAATCTTGTTGTCTGTAAAAAATAACAAGTGTTATATTCATCTTATAACTTCCCCATTTTTTTTAAGACATATGCATCTACTTGAAGGGAAATGATGGTAAAAGATGTTAATATTCTGGCACACAGAGAGAGCTGATTTGGTAACTTGGAACAAAAGTCAGAATCCTTTATGCTAAATGTTTTATTGTCAGTGGAGAACAGTGAACGAACATTAATTACCATGCAGCTGTTTTGATTTTATAGTTATTCCCTCCCTCCTGAAATCTCACATTTCTTCCAGGCAGGAGATAAATTCTTCTTCGTGCATTTGTGTACTGATCTGTTGCATGAACTGGATTTTCATGGAAATGTTAGTATCACTCTGTGCGAAAGAGTGTGTGTGTGTTGTCTGAAACCTTCTGAGGAAACTCAGATGAGAATCAGAAGGGGCCCTTTAAACATCTGAAAGCACAGTGCTGCTCTTGGGTGAAACTGTAAAGCTGCAAACATAATACAGGGTCTTTTATGACTGGTTGGAGGAAACATTTAATTAAACATTTGGCATTTTATAGCTACCTCAGGACAGAAGATGAACAGGATGTCTTGGAAAAGAGGGGTAGAAATAGTTACATGCTTTCAGTTCAGTCGTTTCCTAATAATTCCAACTGTCCATCTCTAGCATTTTTCCCAATATTTTGGGGGCCAGAAGAAAAACAAAATAATAATAATTTATTATTTCTATCCCGCCCATCCGGCTGGGTTACCCCTATTGGTTGTTTTATTATTGCTTTGGAGCTGGTGGGAACGCACCCCCCCCCCATATTTTTCAAAACATCTGTACTTAGTCAAAATTTTAAATGTACCATAAACTACTTTAGCCTGCAATTCTAAAGCACACTTACTTGGCAAGTACCTTATTGAACTCTAAGGGATTTTCTTCTATAGAAACACATTTAGGGATCAGTGTGATAGATTCTTTAAGGAATCATGATGAGAAATCCATTCACTCTTGCTGTTGCTAAACTTACTCTTTACTACTCTTCCCCTTTTCCCTTAAGTAAGCTCTCTCGCACTCTCTCTCTATATATACAGTGGTACCTCGGGTTAAGTACTTAATTCGTTCCAGAGGTCCATTCTTAACATGAAACTGTTCTTAACCTGAAGCACCACTTTAGCTAATGGGGCCTCCTGCTGCCGCCGCCCCGCTAGAGCACGATTTCTGTTCTCATCCTGAAGCAAAGTTCTTAACCTGAAGCACAATTTCTGGGTTAGCGGAGTGGAACCTGAAGCGTATGTAACCTGAAGCATATGTAACCCGAGGTACCACTGTATACACACACACACACACACACACTGCACATTTGAACATTTGTCAAGTACATTGTCCAGGGAAGGACTATAGAGCCATGGTAGAGCATCTGCCTTGCATTCAGAAAGTTCCAGGTTCAGTCCTTGGCATCTCCAAGTAGGAGTGAGAAGAAACCCCATCAGAAATTCTAGAGAACAGAGTGCTAGACTACCAGAAAATGGATCACTGGCCCGATCCAGCAGGCTCATCTTATGTTCTTATGACCTTTGAGAATGCTGATTGAGATTGATGTGCAAAAATATCTAGATGACCACAGATTCCCTACTCTTGCCTTTAGAGGTTTATAAGTTATTGCCAGCACTTTGAATTGCAGCTAGAAACAAAATGAAAGCCAATACAGCTGTTTTAAGACAGAATCTATCTATCATCTATCTATCTATCATCTATCTATCTATCTATATATCCCTATATATATCTAAACACTATAGAGAGTTGGATATGTGTCCAGCCAAAGGTACAAACCATTTCCTGTTGACATCTATAGGGAAACTCTCACTAATGATCTTTAAATATCTACTGTACAATTTGCATTTAACTGTTATATGGAATAATACTTCAAGAATTAATATTTACTGTTTGAAACTCCCATTACAGATCAGGCAAACATAACCTCTGTTGTCTTTTTGGCACCTGTTTAAGATTCAGGGGTGGCATGATCCATGTCACCATCTGAGATAAAACAGGAATTGTCACCTCCTGCCCCAACATGCCCCCCACTTCTACCACCCCCCCACATCCCAGCTCTCAATGAATTTGATGGGACATGGAGTGCTTTTCAAAGCACTGCCGATTGACTTCCTCCCGGAGGGAGGAACCAATTGGCAACATTGCACAGGAATGCCTTGGCTCTCACATTGAGATGCTTTGTAGGAAGTGGTTCAGAAATAAATGAATAATAATGAATGAATAATACCTTTGCAGTTGATCTTCCAAATTGTTGAAATGTAAGATGGTTTAGAAAGTTAAATGGTGGTTTGATATGCTGTTGGCCATCTTGAACTTTTTATGAGGAAAGACAGTGTGCACATGTTTTAATGAATAAAACAATATTGGGAGACAACTTTGTCCAATTTATGCCTCTCTTACGCAAGAGAAATCACAACTACCACTACCAAACCATTTCCCCAGTGTTTATATCGTAGCTGATCTTGTAGGGAATAAGTGTGCATCTGCAACCTTGCACCTGCAAACTTCAACTATGGGCTTTCTTCCACATTCATTTCCTGTGAGGCTTTCTAACTCCAAAATACTTAACTGCAACTGGAAGAGTCTCTGTGTGACAACAAAATAAAAGAAAATGCTATGAACAACATGCTAGGAATGAACTCGAGATATGAGTTTAAAGGCAAAGAAAAAAAAGTCATAATAAAACACTCATAATTCACAGAAGCGACTACAGCCAAAAGGTAGCCAGAAGGGACAAACATTTTAATAGAAACTCTGCTCTGTAAAGACTATGTAAACTGATAACCTGTCACATCAAAACTGTGCTCCCTACTTTTAAAACATTCATTTATTTAAGGGGTTTTAGGAAAATATATTGTCTGGGATGATGAAAAATGTAGTAATTTAATAGATCTCTTCCTTGATCCACATTCTTATCAGTGCAATAGCCTGTTTCATTTTGCTTTCAGTCTGCACCATGAATGCATCCTTTCATCAGATAGTCATTTAAAAGGGTTTTGCTGAATGTTTCTCATATTAGGAGTAATAGCAGGCATCGGTTGCATTTAAATGACTGAGATACAAAAGGCTGTAAGTTTGAACAAAGGCCATGTACTTTTATTGTGTAATAAAGGGATACTCTTTTGATACTGAGATAAACAGGAGTGAATCAAATTCCACAGAGTCAACCCCACTCAAGTCAGGAATTTATCAGTTTGCTAGACTCACAACCTTGTGCACCGTATATACGTAAATGTATTTGTATACTGCCACTCCACAGTTTAAACCACATTCAAGCTGGCTTACAACATGAAAAATACATGGCTACAACATAAGTAAATAAACCATTAAAACGTACAAACGGAACAACTTCCACATAAATCACAAGATCTAAAATAAAGATACAAAAAAACTCAACATCAACAGTAGCAAAAACAAGCATACTCACAGCAAAACCCCACAAGCAATACTCAAGCCCAAGAGTCCTTTCAGCCACCTCAGCTTTTGTAGATGGAGTCAGTCAGGGCCCTGTCCTCCCAGGTCAGATGGAAAAGGCCTGCAGAGAGAAGGTTTTCCAGGAATCACAGCCAGCAGGGCTTTTTTATGATAGATTTTTTGTTTTGTTTCCTTAATATTATTGTTTAGTATAATATATAGTACCACTCAAGTGCTTTGGATGGTACCGTGTGTGTGTGTGTGCAAAATACAATAAAAACACCAAAAAGCAAAACAAAGCAAAAAGAGAAATTTTGGTGGGTATGGAGTTATGCAACCCCTGAGCCAAGGAGATAAATAAATATACAACCTTTAGAAGACATCTGAAGGTAGCTCTATATGGGGATTTTTTAATGTTTAATGTTTTATTACATATATATATTAGTGTTGCAGTTTCTTAGTGAATGCCTTTTTTTAGAAGCAATTCAGAATGGACAACTTATTCTGCTGGAATTTATATTTTATTTTAACTTGCTTCTGCTGTTTGTTAGATAATTGTTGTAGTGCTGCCAAGTAAATTGTTAAATTGCATTGTGTTTTTTCCTGATGTCTAAGCTCCATTGCGTGGGCAATGCCCCCAATTGTGGCCTATAATAAAATATTAGTTCTGTGTATTGCAAAGCATATAGGAAACAAGATTGGAATTGACTGTAAAAGCTACAAAACAAGAGATGCTGCATCATTTTTTCAGTAACCTTGAGAGAAGCTAGATTTAATCCCTCCCTTATTTTACTCTTGCACTCCCACTACTTCCTTTGGGTCACTGAATAGTGTCTGGGTGGTCACCTGCATCAAGCACATCTGGGAATACTAGTAAGACTAACATAATGATTTCTGCTGTTGCTCTCCAAGCACGGATTTTTCATTGGCCCCATTAAAGTTTTTGCAGTCCCAAAATTGACTTAGCAGTTAGATGGGAGAAAGTCTAAAAATGCCTATGGATACTGCAAACTTATCATTTGCATGTCTTTTTCTGTGTAAATAAAAGCATATGTGCAGCTCTCTGCCAGCATTGTGTACATGATGGATCTGCTTAATTAGTCAAATCATTATACTTTCAGTGGGGGGAAAAGTTAGGCCTATTATGTTTGAGCTGAAGCAACTTGCCTCTGCAAATTATGCAGGGAAGGTCACCAATATAGCACAGTTTGCTTGCAATCCTATATCCAGTTACATGGGAGGAAACTCAATTAAACACTATGGGACTTTATAAGAAGAGCCTGCTGGATCAGGTGAGTGACCCATCTAGTTCAACATCCTGTTACAGTGGTACTTCAGGTTAAGAACTTAATTCGTTCTGGAGGTCTGTTCTTAACCTGAAACTGTTCTTAACCTGAAGTACCACTTTAGCTAATGGGGCCTCCTGCTGCCGCCGCGCCGCCGGAGCACGATTTCTGTTCTCATCCTGAAGCAAAGTTCTTAACCCGAGGTACTATTTCTGGGTTAGTGGAGTCTGTAACCTGAAGCGTCTGTAACCCAAGGTACCACTGTATTACATTGGCTAATGAGAGAGAGAGAGAGAGAGAGAGAGAGGGAGGGACCCCACTGTTCCGAATTCACAAATATGTGCATGTCAGGCCTAAAGGGCACCCCACAGGCATAAAATACTGGCAGATCCCTAAAGCATGTCCTTAATCTCATAATGCCTAGTGCACTTTTTCTCCCTAACTTCATCACCTGTGTGAACTCAGTGCTCCACAAGCAACAAATGCACAGCATTTCCCAAAAGGTCAACTGAATTATTCCCATGAGTGTAGAGAGCAGGCAAAAAAAAGAGGGGGAGAGGAATCCTAAGGGGATTCCCCCTGCTTAAAAATCCCTACTCAGACCTTTCTAACAAGCTACTAGCAAAAGTTCACACTGCGTATCAGGAGGGTGCCTGAAAAGATGAAGAGTTTAGGGGAGCAGCAGGCTTATAAAGCCAGGTTCCAACCCGCTTTCTGATTGGACACCAAGGCACACATTATCCCTCAACTCACTCCCTTCGGGAGTCAAAACAAAAAAAAAAAATTTTCCTTCCAGTAGCACCTTAAAGACCAACTAAGTTAGTTCTTGGTATGAGCTTTCGTGTGCATGCACACTTCTTCAGATACACTGAAACAGAAGTTGCCAGATCCTTCTATATAGTGAGAAGGTGGGGAGGGGTATTACTCAGAAGGGTGGTGGGAATGGGTGGTTGGCAGATAGCTGTGATGAGCCTGTTGACGACTCTTAACGACTGCAATAGGTCTTACAGGAAAAAGCAAGGGGTGAGAAGGTGAAAAATGGCTTTGTCATGTATAATGAGATAAGAATCCAATGTCTTTGTTCAGACCAGGTCTCTCCATGGTTTTAAGTTTGGTAACCCTTCTGAGTAATACCCCTCCCCACCTTCTCACTATATAGAAGGATCTGGCAACTTCTGTTTCAGTGTATCTGAAGAAGTGTGCATGCACACGAAAGCTCATACCAAGAACTAACTTAGTTGTTCTTTAAGGTGCTACTGGAAGGGGAAAATTTTTTTTGTTTGTTTTGACTATGGCAGACCAACACGGCTACCTATCTGTAACCTTCGGGAGTCATTTTCCTAAATGCATTGTGAGGAAAAGTGTGGTAGGGTAAATGCAGCCCTACTTAACAGAGGGGATAATATTGTTGATGTTCTTCTTATTCTTCTCTTCCAGCATAACATTTCATTTAAAAAAAACCCAACCCAATAGCATATTGTTATGCGTTTGCAGGCCCAAGGCTGTATGCAGAGAATCTTCTAATTCCTGGATCCAGCAAGTGTTAACATGTAATAAAGAATTCAAATTTGTTAGCTTCCTAGTGAGGCAATAGCCTAGGACTAGGTAATGGGCCTTTAAGGGAACAAAGGAAGCCGCCCCCCTTCTCTCATCTGGCTGGTAGTTAGGAAAACAAAGAGTTGAGAATTCAGTGATGTGAGCAAGAAGCAGGAAGAAAAAGCTGCAGGCTGAGAAGCCAGAGAGAGAGCCATGGTTGACTTGGAATCCAAGGCTGTGGCTATGGGAGAAACGGGACTCTTTTGCGGGTTAATGTTGTGAACACCTCCATTGTAGGCTAAGGCTGTGTACATGTGTAAATTAGCCATATATCATAAAAACACCAGTTTCCACTGTACCTCATTCTGAAGGAAACACAAACCCCGAAATCCCTGGCATTTTTCACCACTTAGAGAGTGAGGTGAGGAGCAACAATATTCTCTTCTCACCTTATTTTCTTCTACCATTTTTTTCTCTTCACACTGACTTGACCATTCTTCACTTATTTTTTACTTTCTTTGTATGTGTTTTTTTAAAAATAAACGCTACCTGTTGTGAGGTAGGCAAAATAAAAAATAAAAAAATTGTCCAGTAGCGCCTTAGAGACCAACTAAGTTTCTTCTGGGTATAAGCTTTCATGTGCATGCACACTTCTTCAGATACCACTGAAGTTGTTGTGAGGTAGGGTGGGTGAGATGGGGTGTTTTGCTGTTGTGTATTGTGTGCCTAAATGTAAAATGAAAAGAAATAACAATTCACATTTTTAAAAAGAACATGCTGAATTGTTCCATGTGAATAATTCATTGTAGTGATATCATCTGCCCCTTCAGAACAAAACAAGGTGAAATGTTATTGATTTGAATATTAATTTTGCCTGGAAAATATCACCACTGGCTTTTTGCTCCATAACTTTTGCACGTACTTTACGAAACACTCCTTTCAGAGTAGCCTTTATGGCCATTAATTTTTGAAACAGAGTGAAACACGTCCTGCCCATCACTGCTGAAAATGGCAAGAAAAGAAATAATTACTGAACAGAACAATTTGAATACCATTGAATGGTAATCAAATCAAAATATAGAAATAGAAGATGAAGTGAACTGAGGCCTTTTCAATGGCACACACATAGAGGGAAGACCTGAGCTTTTGATGACCTTAACCTTAAACATCTATGCTGCCAATATTGAAGGCGGTGTTGTGATTCATGTTTACAGCTGCCAACCATCCCTTGATGCTCTAGTGTAAATGTTATGCACGTAAGAGGAATGAAGGAAGAAGTGCTTACTAAAAACCTAATTAACCCCTAATGCATTTAAGGTGAACCTGTTTTTCTCTAAATGTCTGCATATGCAAAATATGAACAGCCCTTTGAGTGGAGAATTCAATGTCCATTTTAGGAAGTTCACTCCTAATACACACCAGTGGGATGTTTTAAACATATTTGTTGTACGCTGCTTTCTTGTTTGAAGGACATTAAAGAACTCATTAAGGTTCCCGCTGAAGCAGAGACTTCTAAAGTATGGTGTAGCAAGTCTTCCTATTGATTTTTTTTTTTTTTTTGTAGGGAGGAGGAAAGGGGAGGGAATATTAAACACCAAGGAGATGTTTCCCAGGTCATGAAACACATAGCATTAGATTTACCCAGGATTTTGGAAAAGTGACTTCACCCCCTAAACTGGGAACACCAGTTTAGCCAATTACGTGAAAACAGCAAGTTAGCCCTAACGTTATTTAAGCAAATACTATGTTTTCTTTAGTGTAGACCATTTGGCATTGAAAGTAGTTTGAATATGCCCCTATTCTTCAGGATTAAAAAAAAGCCACAAGAGGTGGTGGACCTCTTCTTTCTTGGAAGTTTTTAATCAGAAGCTGGATGGCTATCTGTCATGGATTCTTTAGCTGAGATTTCTGCATTGCAGGGGGTTAGACTAGATGGTCCTTGGGTCCCTTCCAGCTCTTAAGATTCTATTCTATGAAGCAAAATATACATGGATGTGCCATTCAGGCTGCAGACCTGACCCTACTTGTGCAGGAATGCACCCCATTGAATCCCATAGGATTTACTTCTGAGTAAACATGATTAGGATTGTCCTGTAAACCAAGAAACAAAATGTATCCATTTCAAGCCCATTCTAGTAAGGGTGATACAAATCCTGTAAATGTGTTACTCACATGTAGGGGATAAGCATGTACTGTGATGAGCAAGGTTTTTAGTTTTGCCTCAGTGACCCATCTTTTCTTTTCTTTTTAATCAATAACTGCATGTTGTATGTGGGGAAACACCAACATGTGAGTTCCTGCAAAGTCAGGTGTCCCAACTGTAGCTCAAAGGATGGAATCAAGTTGGGAACCACTGACCAAATAATATTATTATTTTTTAAAAAAAGAATATTTGAAATTTATTGGTCTTTGCCCTTTGCCCTTCAGCACTTACACTTTTCACCCCAGTGTTGTTTGGCTTGATTCACTCACCTTAGAGTTCGGGGTTTGTTTTTCCTTTGGCCTGTATGTACTTCTGGGTTTTGTTTGTTTTCTGCTCTTGACCTAAAGCATGTTACAGCACAAACTGTACTTTGGTATCTCGGGGGTGGGGTAGGGTGGAAGGACCAAGCAGCATCAGTGCAGAAGGTTAAAGGAGATATTCTCCAGCTTTTTACAAGTCATACTATGATGTGGTTTTAGATTATAATTTATCCGTTTCAAACCTAAGGTGGTGTTTTTGGGTTTTTTTAATGCACCAGCAATGGAATGCACAGCGTCAGAGAGGCTGTTACACTCAAGAACTAAGAACAGACTAAAGGTACAGTTTGCTGCACAATTAAATTATACTGAAATAGATTTAATTCAAGTGATGTCAATAGCTGTGAGTCAGCATTCCACACCAAGCACACATGGGGTGTAATCATCGCTTTCTATGTAAAGGAAGTTCTTTCCCACATCACAGCAGTGAGTAACTCCTCTTGCGTTGGTAACTCTAGTAGAATCACAACCAATAAACAGTGCAGGGGGAGGGATATACAGAAGGCAGTGCTCGCCACAGAAGCCTCCAATCATTCTTGGGTAATTTTCATATAAAAGGGTAGGGCATTCTCAAAGTCATGGAAAGCATGGGGATCGCAGTGAGAGTGCATTACTGGAGAATCAGTCTATGCAATCCTTTGCACCTGCAGATGGTTAAGAGGGTTTCATGAAGACTATTTTCTCTTATGTGAATCAGTCTCAAGACTTGGCTTAGTCCGTTTACTGATTGACCCACACGGCTTCAACCCGCACCATAGCCTGTGAAGTATAATTAGACTGAACAATCATAATGTGGTGTTGGATGGAAGCCGTAATCATGAATCAAATGCAATAGTCTAGACATCTTTTTTTCACATTAATCTTGGATTAGCAAGAAACTGTATGTGGTGATGGGAACCCAATATCCAAAATTGAGCTATGGCCATCAGGGCTGGGTGCTAGAAAGCTCTCCAAGATGAGTCAAAAGCTGTGAACCAAGAGTTGAGCCACACATTGCAGTCATAGGAACAAGTTGGAATCAGAACTGAGAAGCAGACCAGAAACTGGTTTGTGAACAAGCTGGTGTAAGAACCACAGAGCGGTATACAGGTCAAAACAAGAGACCAAACATAGCTCAGGACCAAATTGTAGGAATTAGCTTCACCTCAAAGAACATGCCAGATCCAGAACCAGAAAAAAAACCAGGAGAGAGGACTGAATGAGCATACCAGAGCTTTAAGAGGTGCTGCACAAGTCCTCACTGTCCAGGAGGGCCCAGTTGCTAACCTAGGTGTGGACTATCAGTCCAGAGCCCAAAGGCACCAAACACACTAGACAGATATGCCAATCTACAGTTCAGCAGCTCACTGCCTGTGATATAGACATCTTGATGTTGCGTGCATGACATCAGAATGTCGGGAGGTACCAAGGTAGAGTCAGACGTGGTGGCCACACAGCTTTAATGGCTAGCATCTCCTCCTCCTCTTCCTTCTGGTGCCACCACTAGTGGGAGGCTGCTTCAACACCCCCCAACACACCTTCCACCGCAGCAGGAGGAGAAGGAGCTGGCCGTTGGAGCTGTGTGTGCTGCACTTGGCTCTGTGCTTTACCTCCATGCTTTCTGGGCATTGGAGGGATCTGACCCTCACCCCAAAATCAGCCCCCATGAACTGGCACCCCTGCTGCATTGGGAAATCCACACAGAGGTCTAATTGTCTCCTGTTCAAGTTGTTACAGCGCTGGAAAACTGATTAATGGGAGCAAATCTTACTGAACTCAATAGGACCTGTTTCTGAGTTGATGTGCATAGGATTCTACTGCATATCAGTTGTGCAATTTAAAAGTTTGTGAAGTATAGGTGTCATAGGATGCAATTTTGAGGAAGTCAAAGTATTTCTGTTTAATGCAAAAGTCCAACTTAGCAACCTAAGAAATGTCTTTTGCTAAAACCTATGGATCTATGACTGTCAGAGGGCGCTTTACTTTGCTTTGCTTTTTGTAAAAGTGCTTTGTAAAAGCAGCTGTCACCCCTTTGATTTTAATCAGGGCTGAAGTATGGAGGGAAATAATCCAGCTCTGACCATGTCATGGCCCTGATCCAAATTTGGGTTGCCAGTGGATGCTTTTTGCAATAAAATAATGAAGGGCTCTCTAAATATGAAATTCCAACATGGTGTCTAGTTTGGCCCTGAGTCTAACAAGTCAAACGGGATATTTAAAAACATAGATATTCATCTTTGTTAGCAAATGTAACAAGTTCTACAAATTTCAGGCTTTGAAAATTTAGCAACACTGCCTTCCTATTGTAATGCATTCTTTTAATACGAAGATCAAACACATAAGATTATTCAAATGCTTCTTCATTCCACTTTCCTTAATAAAACGTGTAAACAAAGTGAAGAGCATTAGTGCATCTGAAAGATATTGCCCTCTTTGCAAAGCATATTATTCTTCTAAATTCCAAGGATTCTAATTAGAACGCTACAAAGCAATAAGAGAGATAGGTAACTTGATTCTGAACTAATAATTCTGCTCTAAGTGAACACCGGAAAACCTTTGTGTCAACAGAACAGTAGAGCGACCCTGTTTCAAATAATCCGTATCAAAAGCAAACCCAAAGGAACATAAATTCTAATACTATCATTTAAAGTTTACTAGCCTTAGCTCAAAATAGCAAGCAATATGTTGGATCAGAAAGGACAAATAAGGGGGAATCCAAACACCCTGCTGCAGCTGGGACTCTGTAGAATGACCACAAGATCTGTAGCCATGCTCTTTATGAACAGGATGATTAAGCCTGACCCCTGCAGCAGTTCCAGGCTGGTGCAATTGTAGGGCTGGATTGGACATGATTCCTTTGCAAGGTGGCTGTGAGACCAGCTCAGGATCCAGCATGTAACACAAGCTCTTACCATGCGGAGTTTGACCACGAAATTATGAGACATCCATGCAATGTTACCTCTTGTGTGGGACTTACCAATAGCAACTGCAAAAGAACAGCTGCTTCATTTTTTTTCTTAAGAGTTGTTCTATTTATGTAGGGTGTGTGTGTGTTGGAAGTCTGTCCACCATTTTATGCACCCCACAGTCTCCTGCACATACTCCCCATCCAGGGCATTGAGTGAGGGGGTATGATGGCAGCAGCAGCAATAAAAGAGAGAGAGACCAATATCATTTTTGGCCCAAGGGAGGAATTGCCAAAGAGCCCTTCTTATTCTAGCAAGCTGAGAAAGGCGGGGTGGGGTTGATCTCAGGTTTTTATCGGGGGGGGGGGGATACCTTCTGATAAATTTTGATCACCTCTGTCATGTGATGGTTGAGTGAAATATGGTTAACACCTATAGATGCTATTTTGTAAGCCCTATAGGAACCAGTTGTCATAGTATGGTTAGTGTAGCAAAAATAGAGAGGCAATATGAGTAGTCAGTGGGAAGTGATGGACTTCCCTTGCCCCTCCCCCACCATTTGCCTCACAATTAACTCAAGTTTTTTGGGGGGACACATTCAGAAACGTTGGGGTCCTTCTTAGAATTCTTTTAAAACACCAAGATGGTGGGAGTCAGTTCTTCTCCCTTTCCCCAAAAAATCAGTCTTGCAAAGAGAGGGAGAAACTTGTGGCAGAGACAAGTATCTGGCAACACCCTTCATCTTTAAGACCTAAAAACAACTGAGCGTTCTCAGGAGTAATCAGTGCACTGTATCCATCAGAGTTGTGATCTTGGTGTCTTCTGCATAAACAATAGGACTTCTTCACCTCTCTCCTTGTGCACCCTGTACCCTCCAAATTCTTCTCTGAAGGGTTGGGAGAAACCTCATAATAGACTTGTGGGGACTGCAAGGGTGTGCAGGGAGAGGAAGTCCCATTGCACATGCCAAACAACTTGAATTAATAGGACAGCTTTGGTGGGTACAACCCATTGCCTCAAGGATGCATGGTGTTTCGAGTTACCAGTGCTTCAGTGTTAACAGTCAAGAAATTATTAGTTCTTTGTCAAAATCTGTTCTCTAGTTTCTTGAAAATTTTCTTCTTTAGCTAGAAAGACTATTATTTTTCCTCATTCTTAGAGTGGCTGTGGTTGTTCAAATGTGATTGTTATTCATTTGCCTCTGTGGGGGCTTTTGCCCCAAAGCAGAAAGTACATTTTAATAAAATAGCACTGAGTGGATAAGAGCTAAGTTGGATATGGTAAGATTCAGGTAGTTACCAATCTACGTAGTGAGTGATAAGCTAATAATTTAGCACTGGGCAACTGCCACGCTTGTCCTGCAGAAGTAGAAGCAAAGCATTTTATTTTATTTTTGCCTTCCATGGAAATGGAGATGAATTAATAGATGCAAGTAGCTAAATTGAACTACACTGAACCTCTCTGAAAGTGTGGGTTCAGATGAATATTTGTCAAAGGAAATGAATATGCAAATTTGAGTCATAAATTTAAAAAGGACTGTTGGTGAGAGCTATAATTTTATTTACTTTATTTGATTATATCTTGCATTATTGAAAAGTTGGCCTTAAATATTATTGAGAGCTGGTTCCTATTTATTAATGAAGCAGTTCATAACGCACATCAATTCTCCCACCCACACCTTTATCTCGTTCCTATTTAATCATCTGTTAAAAGCACAGATTAAGTAAGATGAGCTCAGCGAAGTGTTCAGTGATCACTGTAGTTTCTGGCATACTTGAGAAATCACCATCCACGAGTTTCTTAAGAAGTATTTCCGTTGTTGGGGATAAAGTTAAAATTTAATGCTCAAAAATGTGAGGGGATTGTGAAGGGCATCACCTCCCATTTCCTCCCTCTTCAACCATTTCAGAACATGAGATTCCATCTGGTCACAAATTTCATTTCTCCAGTGCATAGCTCAATAATGGAAAAGCAACCTCTTCCTTTGAGTGTTCATTCAAATGTGTGTTCCCTGTCTTCTCCTGCGGGCAGTTTTGCACATTCCCTTCCCTTCTAAGGGTCAAAGCGATGTGCAAGGTAACAGTGTTGGCATTTGGGTGGGAGGGATGCCTTGCCCAACAATTACTTTCTTGACACCAGGTGTGGCAGCTCCCAGGGACACAGTAAGACTCGCTTCTCATAGAACTCTGGAGATGCATCAGCTTTCTCCCCCCCCCCCCTTTTTGGGTGAAAAAATGTTTTTAAATCAAAGTGGTGTAGCCACTGCTAATTTTATTAGCAATATTACTATTTAATAGAGCCTACTTACTGCGTGTTGTCAAAAGTGCATACTTTACATGCTTATTAGTCAGCCTCATTTACTTAAAATGATTTTACACTTCTGGAGAAATAGTACTGATCAGATACTCTTTGATGTGCAATATGCTGTACTGAGGCCAGCCAAAAATCTCTGTAAACAAGAATTTCTGTGTAGAGAGAACAGAGTGTGTGTTGCAATAAAACTAAAATTTTACTAGTACCTATACTCATTTTATAATTATTCCAGAGTTGCTATTAAAGATTAATAGATTTTAAGGAAGGGTGCTTAGACTACATTAAAAGATGCTGGGAGCCCAGAAATTTGCTCAAATGAACTAAAAACTACAAATATTAAGGGATGAGATTTACACTCAATGGCAAACAGCCTTTGCCTGCTGCTCAAGGTGTTGCATGCAGGTGCTTACGTTACTGGATGTAAGCCGGGGAGGCCGCTTGGGGATTGCTTCTAATCTAGTTCTGGCTCTGGAGGTGCAGGTGTCCTCAGTAGCAAGGAGTGCCTTGGTAAGACAGCAAGAGCCATTCTTGGATCGGGATAGCTGGACCACAGTTGTCCGTGCATTGGTAACATTACAGTTGGACTACTGCAGTGTGTTCTATGTGGGGATCCTCTTGCAGTTGGTCTTGAGGCTGTAGAACAAGACAGCTAGGATGCTTGTGGAAGCAGATTCCCTCTAACATTTAACACTTTGCTTGCAGAATTTGCATTGGCTGCTAATTTGCTATGGGGCTAAGTTCAGGGTATTAGTACAAACATATATGGCCCTATACAGCTCTGGACCAGGTTACTTGAGAAACCACCTTATCCTTTACAAACCCAGTAGATCATTGTAGTCTCAGTTGCACTGGTCACTACAGGACACAATGAATGTGGATAGTGTCATTATACAGTTGAGCCCCTAGATGGCTCTGGATTTATCTGGGTGCAGTCAATATTTCCTGCCTTTGTCCTGTTCTTGTTTAAGCCCTTGTCTAGCCTCCTCACTGGTGTGTCCTCTAAACTTTGCATGGCACAGTGTCATTTCATGCGGTCTCATGCACAACACTTATTTCCTTAAGACACTTCCTCAGCAGGTTTTGTAGAGTCTACTATTGGACACTACCTGCATGCAGATGACCTCGCTGTCCAGATCTACAGTTGCTTGTTATTCTATGGAGGGTGGGGCAAGGCAGGTGGGAAAATACATCCCCTGATGACCAGGACAGAGTCTCTTTCACCTCAGAATGTTGACTGAGGCTAATGGGAGTTATAGCCAATATCATTTAAGGAGCCACCGTTTTCCCATCCCTGTTGTAATCAAGGCTTTTTATTTTATTCTTTTTTATAGCAAGAAAAAGAAGTGGGAGATCCTGGGGCTGAGCCCTCTCAGCCATCCGCTAACAAAAGCCTGGCCAAAGGCAATATCATAAATATTATGTGCAAACTGATTGGTAAAGAAAAATTCACCCGAGCTGTGACAAAAGAAATCGGAGGTGATGGAAATTTTACAAGGATAACTTATGTTCAAACTTTAATATATATTCATTCAAAAAACAAATTAGGCCTTGTATCCCTCCTCCCTCATTTCACTCTCTTTTTTAATCTCAAAAACTTTGCTCTGCCAAGCAGCATTTTGGCCAATTATCCCGGGCAAGTCTGATTCTTTTGCAGCACTTTTTGTTCCTACATTTTCTGCCAATTGCACTTTGTTAAATTAGGGTAGCCTATAACATGTCATGCCCACCACTCGCAGAATATTAAACCCTTATTTGAGCAGTGTGTTAAGGGCATACTTAATTTGCATTCTATTTTCTTACCACTCAGAGGATGTTATAGAAAACAGTTCACAGAGTTATCTAATGGCTTTCTGAACAGAGTCCTTCACCTTTAGATTTTAATGAGCTGTCCGTATACAATACCATTTTGTTATTTACCCTTGACATAAATTCCAAGTCTCTTTATGACTTTAATGAGATGCATAGTAAAAGCATCATCAATTTATATTAGATATTCCCCAGCTCCCTTTACACTAATCCCTAAACTAAGTAGCATCAGCCACCAAGAGCCCTAAATGCTAATTTTTATTGATGGCTACCACCAGAAAATTAGCAAACAATGTGCTCTACATTTCTGCAGTGAAAAGTATAGATAATAAAACAAAGAAGATTTTAATACTTTGGGCATACCTGGTTATTCTACATCATAGGCAAGTAACTGCTGCAAAGTGTTTTCTTTTTTTAAGTGCTGATGCAGCTTTTGCTGATGTTGGGACTTTTGGAGAAGCTGCTTGATAGCATCCACAGAAAATAATTTGGAATATTTTAGGTGATTGTGGAATGCCATCCAAATTTAAAACTGTTCTTGTGACTATACATCAACCTTGAATGCAAAGTGATTGATAACACTCAGCTTCCTGGAAGTTTCAAAGGAAACCTGAGTAAACAAGGGCACATTCCATTGTTTGTTCAGACTGTGGTGGACATTGCACAGCAAAGAGAGAATTGGGTTTTTGTTTTCCCACCTCCAAGAAAATAGGCAGTTGGAAGATCTAAACTATGCACACAATGGCTAGGCTATAGTCTTTGTGATAGCTCAGAAAACATGCGTAAGAAGACACACTGTCAGCACTGCACAAATGGAGTTCCATTCCTTCAATGGGATTTCCGTTTTCATTCCTCCCCCTGCACCAAAATCTGTTCCATAGGGTTACCCAACCCTACTGATCTGATTTGGATGTTTTGTGGGGGCTGGAAGGGTAAGAGAGGAAGAACCATTCTGTTGCACACACGTAAGTCTCTTGTGCCAGCAGAGATGCAGTGCTGGATACAGCTCCCCATCAGAAAGTACAATAAGAAATTATAATCTCTCTCTATCTGCAAACACTTATCTGCAAAGCGTCAGTAGTTACATTGAAATTCTTTTTTTGCTATCCTTAATATACCTGGTTTTCCCTGAGTAGAAATTTTCAAATTTGCCTCAAACATCAGTCTAGACAGAATATTGGGGGCATGTAAGACACTCTGAGCATTTCTCTAGTCTTATCAAAACTACAGAGTTTTGACTTCAGTCATAGGTCTGATTGTAACACAAACTTCCAAATTTGCCTTCAATTTCACATGAGGTTAAATTAAATGGTATCTCTGCTTCAATTGAAGTTGCCTTACTATTGATTCATCCAGCACAGAGTTCATCTTCTTTGCCTTAAAGGGCACTCCAGGGTCTCAACAGATTCCCTTTCATTAAGCATTCATACTGATTTGCTTGCACAAAGTTTAGGTGGCCTGGCTTTATCTGGTCTTTACTGAGCATACGTTTTTCCATTAATCATTCAATCAATCCACACTTTTCTCCTGTTGTTGACTCCAGCTGCCATCAACCTTGGCCACAAAGGCCAGGGATAATGGAAGCTGTAGTGCAAAGCATCTGAAAGTAGGGATGGAGGAGAAATTTGATTCACTACACATATAAAGCATAAAGCAGTTTTTTTTAACAAAATTAATTTTCCATTTTAAATCAAACCAAAAATATTGTGTTACATCAAATTTCAATATAAAGCACAAATTTTCAAATTTTCAAAATAAGTGAACACAGCTGTTCTTTGAATGTCCTTTGAATTTTGTTCTCTAATCAAATAATGTAAAAAAAAAATGCATATATAAAAGTGTGCATAAAAACCAAGATCTTAGTGAAAATAGCATAAAAAATACATTATCTTAGGGGAAATTGCTTGCAAAAAATGTGTAGCTTAGCCAAGACTGTATGTAAAATACGTTCATTAGGAGAAATTCACACTAAAATTGAGTTTTCATGAGGATATTTAAAAATAATCATCATGAATTGCTGCAAAACTTGGACAATTGATTTTAAGATGAGATAAGTGAAATTCTGAGAGAAGTAGATTCCTATCCGGAAGAAAGCAGGTTGGCGAAGAGTACTCTAGGTTAAGTATATAAGTAAATGTTAAAAGCTAATCAAGCCAGGGTAGCTGCTGGGTGAGGTGTAAGAACAAAGGAAGGGGTTCTGTAGGAGACATAAATTGGGGTGGGTGGGCTCCCTCAACAGAGTTTGAGTTATGTGAGCTAAATGCTGGATGCAAAAGCTGCTGTCTGGAAAAGCAGAAGGAGGGAGCTTGAATCCAAGGCTGCAGCTATGGGAGAAACAAGACTCTTTTGGGGTATTAATGCTGTGAACCTCCCTTTTGTATGCTTATGGTATATATGAGTAAATAACCATATATCATAAAGACACCACAGTCTCTGCTATGCCTCATTCCAAAAGGGAACACGAACTTGGGGTGAGCCCCTGGAACCCCTGAAATTTCACACCGTTCAGAGATTGGGGTGCCATACAGCAATAATAAAAGTGGAGGCTGAAACCTAAGAATTCCAGGCTTGTCAACCTAGTTCTGTCACTGAGTAAACAGATGAAAGGAAAAGTTTTTTTCCCAAGTCAAAATACTTAACATCATTTATTTTGATTGGGTCATGCCATCATACTGCACTGATCTTGACTGGCTGTCGCTTGAAGCATGAACTGTAATTGGGATTCTCCCTTATTTAAAGAGCTATCTGGCAGACAGATAGCTGACTGTTCCTGAGTGTCAGCAGCTTCTAAAATATCAAGTTCTTCTCTAGGAAACAATTAATTGTATGGTGCTGATGGCCAAATAATGGAAGATATTGACCACCCCCTTCAGGAAAGGATTCATGTGCAAAAGGGACTGCCAGCCCATTAGTGACCACGCTGACCTAATCACATGCCCTCCTAAGTATGTTAGAAGACAAGAAAACTCTAAGGGAAACTAATGACAGCTATATTCAATTAGTGGAAACCTGCAATGATTAAGAGGCCACTAAGAACACAGTGTGCAAATACTCAAAGGTAACAAAGTGAGACAAGCATAATGATGTTAAGGTGATCTATTGAAAGGGGATAATAGTAAAAGACTAGCTCAAATTGATTAATAGATAACTTAGGAGCAGCACTGGAACTGGTGAAAACTGCATTCCTTGCAAAAGGATATTCTGGGAGGCACTTCAACATATGAAGGTCCCTTTCTGGTGTGCAACAGTGAAGTCTGGTTTTCTTTTAAAATTCCTTTGGAGATTCTCCGTAACAGAAGAATTTTAGATGAGAGTGCATGAAGGTTCCTTGTTTGCCTTAGTTCACAGGAAATCTGCCGCAAAAGGGATGTGTGCTTGTTATTGTGTCTTCTGATGTTTGGGAGTTTTCTTAGGCTGGGGTTGCAGTCCATGAAATGTTTTTGCTTTACAAAAAAAAATATTATTTCACTTGTAAATGTAATGCTACAGTTACCAAAAACTATAGAAGCTTCTGTCTATCCTGACAAAAGAAAAGTTAGCCAACATTGCAAAAGGGTTTAGAACTCTAAATTTGCAGAGATTATTTATTTTTAAAGTGCAATGTTTTTGCACCTTGGGGACCCCAGGACACCCCCATATAAATAAATGCACGCAGACATGTATTTTAGTTTAAAGGTTGGTGGGCAAAATTTATGCCACAACTTTATTGATTACACAATTTGAGCAGTATTGCCTAGCCATTGGCAAAACTATAACTGACTCCTGCCCACCCAGCAGGGAGTCTGGAAGGGTAAACACCAAACGAGGGTGCTACGTCGATGAAAACAAACTGAACCTCACCCTGGGGTTCTTGTGGTCCTGGCATGGCCCTAGCCCCTCAAGCGGACTTTGGACGAGATCCAGGACCCCCATATTCCTTTAACGGAATACCCTTTTTATGGAGGGGCAGGTGATGGCCACACCTCCCCTCCCACACACATCACTGAGCCAGTGCCTAACCGCCAAACCTTACAAAGTTGCGACGATTGCTGAGAGGTAGGTGAAAACCAAGTGGCCAGTGCCATTCTGCCAAATGGAAAAATTCCTACCAGGCCCCTGACACAAGGCAGGCAACCAACCGAAGTCCAAAGCAAGGCCAAAGCACTCAAACCGAGAAAGGGCAGGGGGGGTTAGGGTTGTTCGGCAGTGCAAAGCAAGTGCCTCAGCCACGTCACACCACTGCTTAAATAGGCCCCACAATCGCGCCACTCAAACCTGATTGACTAATAAGCCTGGCGTGATTGCAGGGCCATCTTGGTGAGGTCCAGGCAATGCCCAGCCCCTAGCCAGGTGGTGGTGTCCCAAGATCCCCCACACAAGCAGGACCCTCATTGAAGAGGATGCCATTTATTCAATTATTTTGTTCAATTTAAAGAGCTTTAGATGTTCTGTCATTATAAAAAGGAGTATAGCTTCTATAATAAGTAAAAGGTGGTATATAGAATATTTTTTATGGATACAGTGTAGTTTGCTCTTTTCTAAATCTAGAATATTTTTTTATGGATACAGTGTAGTTTGCTCTTTCCTAAATCCTGAGAAATAGTGAGTGTTAAGTTAAAAGGCAACTGAAAGTAAGATTTGCATCAAACCTGTAACGGAAAGGAATTTTGTGGGCATGCATTTTCTGAAGATACAGGACCTTTTGTCAAAAGGCAATACATGTTCAGTTTCTTAATTTAGAAAAAATCTGGGAGGTCCCCTCCCCCCCAACTCTAAGTCCAGGTAGTCTGCAAATGAATCAACATTGTTAAAGCACAATTTAGTGCAATGAACTCGGACTATGAAATAGGTGCTTAGAGCAGGATTTTCTGTTCCCTCTCTTACAGCTTTGAATGGGCCATGACCTAGATGATCTATCAGCTGTGACTTGTGGAGGGCTGGGTAGCTGGTGCATGATAGGAGAGAAAACTCAGTGAAGGGTGAATCTCCAGGTAACACACAGCCCACCTAGGTGAACCTTAGCCGCTTCTTCTCAGCTATTACTGTAAGATGAATGCTAGGGGCATGAAAGGGCATAGTTAGAGCATGCCATTCTAAAAAAAAAAATCCATTTTCTAAAGTGAACTTGAGGTTTAGCTGAGACAGCTGTAAGGAATGCAGGGTGCTAAATCAGATACTGTTTTGCTCCTAGCTTGGTTCTAACCGACTACCTGGGGACTCTTGAGATTCAAAAGGAAAAAAGAGCAAAGCACATTTAAAAAAATGAAATACAATTGCTGCAATTGCAGGCCATGCGTGCATACACAGGACTTTGTTTTTCTGCTATGAAAGGGAAATCTTTCATGTACAAGCATAGGGTTGTTTTTTTTTTTCTGGATGTGATCCAATTTGTGTGATTTTATCCTCATATATGCTGAGACTCATATATGCTGTTTCATGAAGAGAAATATGTGCATCATAACTGCCAAATCAAAGCCAATATGTATGATGAATCAGATGAATTGCCCACTACAACATGCAAGTAGATTGCCCAAAATAATTCATATGAATATGCAAAAACAGGCATCTAACAGTATTGAAAGGATATATATATTCTTTATGTCCCTTAAAATTCCTTTAAAAATTGTTCATTTAAGGTGGATCAAATAAGCAATATATCATTTATTACATTTTTATTTGTTTGTTATTAATTTATATACCACTTAATGCCCAGATGGCTTCCATGTGGTCTACAAAACATTAAAAAAATGCACAATGTTGTTAAAATACAGAATAATTAAAAAGACACCATAATTAAAATATACAATCCAAATAAAATATTAAAATATAGCAATCCATTATTAAATATGCAATAAAGCAGTCACATTGAAACAGCATAGCAATAAAAAAAAACGAGACTAGGGTCAAGAAATCAAGGGAATGCCTGTGTTAAATAGGTGTGTCTTCAAAGCCAGTGGAATACCAGTGCAGATGGGGCCTGCCATATTTCAGCAGGGAGTACATTCCACAACACCAGTGCCACCAGCGTAAAAGCTGGCACCTGCATCATCACAATGCAAGGTTCTTACATTCTGGGTGTCTTATTTTAAGTTTATTACATGTTTATCCCTACTTTGTTCCATCCTGGATCTCAAGTATATGTAGTTCCCAGGCTGTCCAGGATCTCACTAGACTCAGATCTGCTTACCTTCAGCATGGTAATGGTTTAGAAATATGTTTCGTATAGATTTGTATCCATGACTTGCAATTTCCTCTCCACAGTGATGCACCAATTCAAATAAAATAACTTCTGAACCAGTACACTAAGGCACAAGAAGAGGGCTCTGAAAGAAATCAGCCTTTGAGTTGTGTGAGCTCTGATAAATGAAATATTTTAACATATGTTGTGCTACTGACATAGAATAGCTTTTTAAATGTTCAAATCTCAAGACTGCTATTGGGGCAAAAAACATTGCAAATAGCAACCTTCAGATAATACACCTTCTTTTTGCTGCATAGAGGAAGGGAAAGGTTTTGTTTGTTTTTTAATAGGGGGCTCTTTAGTCTACTTTTCTTCTTCTTCCATACTATCAGCCTCTTTGAAATCCAAATGAGTTACTGACTATTCAAAAGATGTGCCAAACACCTGGTACAAATACTGCATTTTCACACTTTTGTTTTAAGCCAGTTCAGACATGAGGGGCACATTCCATGTGACAGAAGGGAGGGAGTCGCAAAGTCCAGGTTGTGTGGCTGCAGCATTGGGAATGTTGGATTGGCTCTGTTGGTGCATAATTGCAGGACCAAACTAGCTGCTGCCTCCCCCTGCAGGACTGCTGCATTTGGCCTGATATTCCCCACCCCTACCTCACAAACTGCAGGTGTAATTGAGGGGACAATCAGTAACTTAATGGTCTCTATATCTCAAAGCATTGGCAGTTCAGTATGGGAGAAGGCAACACCATACCTGACCATAGCTACCTATGTTATTTGAGGCCTCATATGGCAGTAGCCTAGGGATGCGGGTGGTGCTGTGGTCTAAACCACTGAGCCTCTTGGGCTTGCCAATCAGAAGGTTTGGGGTTCAAATCTTCGCACCGGGGTGAGCTCCCGTTGCTCTGTCCCAGCTCCTGCCAACCTAGCAGTTCCAAAGCATGCCAGTAGATAAATAGGTACCGCTAAGTGGGAAGATAAATGGCATTTCTGTCCACTCTGGCTTCTGTCACAGTGTTCCATTGCTCCAGTAGCAGTTTAGTCATGCTGGCCACATGACCCGGAAAGCTGGACAAACGTTGGCTCCCTTGGCCTGAAAGCGAGATGAGCGCCGCAACCCCATAGTTGCCTTTGACTGGACTTAACCATCCAGGGGTCCTTTACCTTTTTTGTCCTTATGTCAGTAGCACAATTAAGGTGTATCGTAATCCATGTTGGTTCATGCAAAGTTGTGAGACAATGAGCCATATGTGGAGTGAGGAGAATGATGTGAAAGGTTGTTGATGGGCAATCTTAATTTTTGCAAGGAAAACCCCACACCAAATATATAAATGATTTAGGGGCCATGAATAATTTATGGATTCCTACTGAGGTGCCATTGGGAATCTATGCAGGATTAGGACCGTCACATTTTACTGTGCAATATTAAGAAAAAGAATAAGAAAAGTCAAGTTGTAGGGGACTTTTGATCCTGGTTCTTAGGTTTATGGGCTGCCAAACAGATCGCTGTCAACTGCAGGACATTTTGACAATACAAAAGTGCTTTCCCAATGCGGCTCTCATGCTCTGTACCATCTCAGATTTTTTTCTGCTTCTATACACTGAGCACCACAAACAGAATAGTTTAGATTTTAAAAAATGCAAGGAAAACAAATTTAGATAAGTTGATCACTTTTGCTTACGTACGTCTATTTTAAAAGAAAATGTTCATTTTTAAGCAGAAGAGAAACTTTAAAGTGTAAATAAGCCGTGGGGAGTTATTTCAAGCTAATGACAGAGACAGAAAAGAACTGAAGCAGCACAATACGTCTCAAATTCAGATTGATTGTCACTATATGATGCTGTTTTATTGCCTCTCTGGAACAAAGAAAATATCACCTTTTAATGCATGGTTATTATTTAATTTCTGAACTGGAAAAAAAGAGAATAGGGGCAGAGGGGAAATGTTTAGCAGATCCAAATTGTGGTCAGAAAGAATAAAAAGACTGAGCAGACATATATTGGGTAGAACTAAGGGATCACATTTATTGATTAGAAAGCAGATATTCTATCAAGGATAGTGACAGTACAGGAAGTTATCCTGGTATACCCAAGTACACATGAATGAGGAGAGCTTGTCCTTGCATATATTTTAACCATGCCTCCTTTTCCACAAGTTCCCAATATTCAGTTGTTTAGGGAAGTTTTCTCAAGTCCCTCACTTCTATGGCCCCACAGTTCTGATTGGGTGTTTCAGGTTCATTTCAGAGGAGCTCTGTATCCCACTCATGGGTTCCCACAGCTGTTGCCCTCAAAGGTACTCTAGGTGCTGCCACGAGCTCCATATCCAACAGTGACCTGGGCACAGATCAAGTAGCTTCAGGAGTTCTGAGAACTGGTCTGGGTCAGGGCTTAGAGCTGACTGGGGAAAATAAGACTATAATTGTGACTGAGGTATTGGACAAGAGCTTCCATAGGAACCTCCCAGGCCACCAGGGCCTATAGGGCCAGAGTTTTAACCCTCGTGGACTCTTTCCCCTGAGCCTGAATAACTAGATGCACCCCGCTGCAGACCAACAGTTTGGAACCTCTGGGAGTGCCTGAAGCTGAATGAAAGAGTGCTTGTTGTCAGGCCAGAAGGTTGGTTCTTGAAGGCTCTGAAGTTCTCACAAGGGGGAGTCTGGTGGATGTAGTCTTAGTCTGCTCCCAACTTCTGGCAGAGTAAGCCCACAGCACTCCATAGCCCAGCAATCTTTGGCCAGTCTCAGCTCCACCTTTGCCCTCAGAGTTCCAGCATTGAAGCAGAACATGACAGCTGCCCACCTAAATCCATCCCATTCAATTTCCTATACCTTTCTTATGCAGGAGGGGGACACACCTCTGCCTAGTTCCTCTTTCCCACCAATTACAAATTACATCATCAGCCCCTGAGTATCACCCAAGAAAAAGATCATTACCAATACAGTGATACCTCGGGTTAAGAACTTAATTCATTCTGGAGGTCCGTTCTTAACCTGAAACTGTTCTTAACCTGAGGTACCACTTTAGCTAATGAGGCCTCCCACTGCCGCCGTGCCACCAGAGCACGGTTTCTTTTCTCATCCTGAAGCAAAGTTCTTAACCTGAGGTACTATTTCTGGGTTAGCGGAGTCTGTAACCTGAAGCATATGTAACCCAAGGTACCACTGTATTAGAGAATTGAATTCTAATGGGTCAGTAGAGATTCACCTTAGAATGCTTAATTTTATGATGAGGCAGAACATCTCTCCCCTCAGAAAAGGCCAAGAGATTTTTCCTATTTGCCTTTTTCAACCTCTGTTTTGGTCTCTATGGCAATCCCACCCCACTTCAAATCCTGTATGAGAACATGTTTGACCACAGAACAAAGCTTCATGAAAATTCATCAGCATTTTTTGTGCAAATTTCTGCTAGTAAACCCATTTTTGTAGGCAATTGTGCCTAATATACACATTTTGTTTGCACATTTTTCCTTAACATGATGCATTTTTATTTTTTCAGTTATATAAGCATCTTTTGCATCCTAGCAGATGCATTCTTGTACAGATTACTTGGCTGAAGAAGTGCATTGCAACATCCAGAGGAATGTAAATTAGGAAGGATCACTATGTCTCATTTACTATATTATGAATTCAATAGGTTTGCCTATAAATGCAAATTGAATTGAATTTTTCCACATCCCAGATAAGTGTCTATATGGTTGCAGCCGGAGTATTTAGTTTAAAATCCTGTCCATTTCCCTCCCATTTTCTAACAAGGTTGTGATGGTCTGCAGGTTTGTGTGTGTGTGTGTGCGCGTGTGTGTGTGTAAAGAGAGATAGTGCTGACATACAGGGATGATAATGTATCCCATAACTATTGTCATTCTCCACTAAGCTCTGTTATTCAGATAGATACAAAAGGGTCAATTAACATCCTTTGCGGGGGGGGGGGGAGAGAAGAGAGGAAAAACATGAAAAGGTCAAATGTGAAATAAATAAAGACACCCCCCTTTCCTAGGGGAACACGATACAGAAGAGCCTGCTCTTTGTCAGCCCCAGCTTGAAGAAGCAGGAGTTTGCTACAGAAAGAAATTAGAATGTCTCTCAGCTGGCAAAAAAGTTGCCATCTGAGGATTCAACTGACATGGCTTCTCAGCATACACTTGACATGAGGGTGCCTAGTGCTATCATGGTGAAAAGACGAGAAAAGCTCCAGTTTGAACCTCTGACAGTTTGTCTCCCTCACACCCATACACCCAACATTTTATGCTCCAAATTAATTGCAAGTAGTCTGTGCTTGTTAAACAGCCAATGGACATTTTGTAATTAGCTGTCTACTTCAAAGTCCTAGCTTTCTCTCTGTGTCTTGCAAACAACTATAAAAGATATTCTCTCTTTATTCTTCGGTTTGGATGTTTGTCCTGCTCAAAAGCAGATGTATGTTATTTTTAATAGGCTTGTGGGCTTTCTGAGTTTAGACCCGGGAGAAAAGACACTTGTTTTCCTGAGATGGTAATTTTACCCAGGTGACATATCGATATTCATTTAACCATGGAAAACTTTTGTGAGATGCTGCAGCAGAGTACGACACGTTTTTGCAAATAAAGACTTCAGAAATAGTATATCTTTATATTCCAGTTGATGTTAATATAGGCAGTGTATTACCTGTTCTACACAATCAATATACATAGCACTCCACTGTGAGGATAAATTTATGATTAACTAATTTATACCTTCCCTGTATTCCATTCTAAAGTGAATTCTCCTGAATACCAGAGAGGGAGAGTGCTCTTGTGCTTGGACCCTGCTTTAGAGAGCTTCCCACTGCCATCTGTGTGGCCACTGTCAGAACAGGATCCCGGGCTACATAGGCCATTGGCCATTATGTTCATTTTATCAGTTATTGGTGTGACACTAGAACATTTGGGTAAACAGACTGCTCGGTAACTGATGGTTATAGCTTTATATAAGAACACGACTGTCATATATTTTTGATTGTACTTGGAACTGTTAGATTCTGTAAGTGTGAAACGTGGCATCACCTAGATTTTCTTTTTCTTTTTTATAAAACATATCATATTCCAATCAAAATATTAGCCTGGAACAATGTTTACTAAATGCAGAAGCACTTAAGCTCATTTTTCTTTTCAAGTACACTGGAACCTCAGTTTTTGAGCAACTCAGAAGCTGGACATTTCAGATCCTGAATTCTGAAAACCCAGAAGTAATTGCTTCCATCTTCGAACATTTTTCAGAAGTCAGGCATCTTCCAGGGAGTTTTTATCTTTTTTCTCCATTGTCTTTGTCGACTGCCCTTTGATCCTCGGTTGTCAAACATTTTGGAAGTCGAATGGTCTTCTGGAATGGATTACGTTCAGCAACCGAGGTTCCACTGTAATAATTTTTTATGCCTTCCTTAAACTGTGGTGCCATACCAGTAGCATGTAGTGTATTCCCACAAATGTGTTCAGAAATTCTGCAGAGGTGGATTTAGGGCAGCATAACTGATTCCAGTTATTTAACCAAGTTATTCCAGGCAGTGAGAGATTTTACTTTCTTTTTTTAAAAAAAGTAATATTTATTAAAGTTTTAAAGTTTACAACAAGAAAAAAGAGAAAACACCAAATCAAGCAAAAACAAGTCAACACATCACAATAAGGAAAAAGAAAAAAAAGAAAAAGAAAGAAAAAACAGAAAAATAGAAACAATTAAAAAACATAACAAACCTTCCCATAACTTATCTTTCATTTGCTTGTTTCCTTGACCTCCTCACACCTCCCTTTTTTGTATTCTAGTTCAGTTAGCTATTTCAGCAAATCCTTTCCATCTTTCCCAATTTTTGTCCTATAATTTATCTTAATATAATGTAACTTTACTTTCCCTCTTTTCACCAATTAACAGTCTATTTTTACTTAATCCTTTATAACATTTCTGCTAAAGCCACATAACTTCATTCCAACATCCTTCTAACATTCCTTAATTTTACAATGTTTCTGTAAATAAACTTTAAATTTCTTCCAATCTTCTTCCACCGACTCTTCTCCCTGGTCTCGGATTCTGCCAGTCATTTCCGCCAGTTCCATGTAGTCCATCACCTTCATCTGCCATTCTTCCCGGGTGGGTAGATCTTGTGTCTTCCAATACTTTGCAATAAGTATTCTTGCTGCTATTGTAGCATACATAAAGAAAGTTCTATCCTTCTTTGGCACCAATTGGCTGACCATTCCCAGGAGAAAGGCCTCTGGTTTCTTCAGAAAGGTATATTTAAATACCTTTTTCATTTCATTATAGATTATCTCCCAGAAAGTCTTAATCCTTGGGCATGTCCACCAAAGGTGAAAGAATGTACCTTCATTCTCTTTACATTTCCAACATTTATTATCGGGCAAATGATAAATTTTTGCAAGCTTGACTGGTGTCATGTACCACCTGTAGATCATTTTCATTATATTCTTTCTTAAGGCATTACATGCTGTGAACTTCATACCTGTGGTCCATAACTGTTCCCAGTCAGCCATCATAATATTATGTCCAACATCTTGTGCCCATTTAATCATAGCTGATTTCACCGTTTCATCCTGAGTGTTCCATTTCAACAGCAAGTTATACATTCTTGACAAATTCTTAATTTTGGGATCTAACAGTTCTGTTTCCAATTTTGATTTTTCCACCTGGAAGCCAATTTTTTTGTCCAAATTATATGCCTCCATTATTTGGTAATAATGGAGCCAGTCTCGCACTCTATTTTTTAGTTTTTCAAAACTCTGTAGTTTTAACCTATCTCCCTCTTGTTCCAAAATTTCCCAATATTTCGGCCATTTGGCCTCCATATTGAGCTTTTTCTGAGCCTTCGCTTCCATTGGTGACAACCACCTTGGGGTTTTATTTTCAAGCAAGTCCGTATATCTTATCCAAACATTAAACAGTGCTTTTCTGACAATATGGTTTTTAAACGCTTTATGTGCTTTGACCTTATCATACCACAAATATGCATGCCACCCAAATACGTTGTTAAAACCTTCTAGATCCAGCACGTCAGTGTTTTCAAGAAGCACCCATTCTCTCAGCCAGCAAAACGCGGCTGATTCATAATAAAGTTTAAAGTCTGGCAGGGCAAATCCACCTCTTTCTTTAGCATCAGTTAATATCTTAAATTTTATTCAAGGCTTCTTGCCATGCCAGACAAATCTAGAGATATCTCTCTGCCACTTCTTGAAACAATCCATTTTATCCAAAATTTGCAATGTTTGAAACAAGAACAGCATCCTTGGCAGTACATTCATTTTTATCACAGCAATTCGGCCTAGCAATGATAGCTTCAGATTTGACCATATCTCTAAATCCTTTTTCACTTCCATCCAACATTTTTCATAGTTATCCTTAAATAAATTCACATTCTTAGCAGTCATTTTACTTTCTTGGGCTCCATGATCACTGCAGATGGTGACAGCAGCCACGAAATTAAAAGACGCCTGCTTCTTGGGAGAAAAGCAATGACAAACCTAGACAGCATCTTAAAAAGCAGAGACATCACCTTGCCAACAAAGGTCCGTATAGTTAAAGCTATGGTTTTCCCAGTAGTGATGTATGGAAGTGAGAGCCGGACCATAAAGAAGGCTGATCACCAAAGAATTGATGCTTTTGAATTATGGTGCTGGAGGAGACTCTTGAGAGTCCCATGGACTGCAAGAAGATCAAACCTATCCATTCTTAAGGAAATCAGCCCTGAGTGCTCACTGGAAGGACAGATCCTGAAGCAGAGACTCCAATACTTTGGCCACCTCATGAGAAGAGAAGACTCCCTGGAAAAGACCCTGATGTTGGGAAAGATGGAGGGCACAAGGAGAAGGGGACGACAGAGGACGAGATGGTTGGACAGTGTTCTCAAAGCTACCAGCATGAGTTTGACTAAACTGCGGGAGGCAGTGGAAGACAGAAGTGCCTGGCGTGCTCTGGTCCATGGGGTCACGAAGAGTCGGACATGACTAAATGACTAAACGACAACAACAACAATTGGTTCCACTGCACTGGGTGCTGAATCTAGGGGTCACTGCAGGGCTTCATGAGTAGGATGGAAGCTGAGAGGCAGTGGGTAAGGAGCACCCAGTTTTGACCTTGCACAAGAACTGTTGAAATTTGAAAGGCCAAAGTCTGTCCCTGTGATACTCGGGACTTAACCTTTCATTGGAAGGTTAAGCTTGGAATGTGGCAAGGAATAGCACACAGAAAGGAAAGAAGAACCTTTCTTTAAAGACTGTGCACAACATAAGCTAAGCTTACAGTTCTAGCTTACCCAGGCCACTCTGTGCTCATTTTAATTTCTCCCCAACCTCAGTAACAACTAAATGATCAGTCTCAGCATCTGGTCAGTCAAATTGCTTTATATATAAAGGTTTCATTTATCAGGTTCCTTTAGAAGGATATAGCTGCTTCAAATGCAAATATGTATAGAATGGCTTCACGTGGTACATGTCTTTAATACAACTTTACACCTTAGAAGCCCAAAGCATGAAGTATTTGGCAACCACTCTACAAATCGGATAAAAAAATCTGCACAAGTCTGAGTACAAGTTGCAAACTGTGCAAGTTGCAAACTGTGCTTTTCTCTAGTGAAGATCACCAGTGAAATATTACCCCTTGTGTGCTTAAAGAGATCTTTACAGAAATCTGCAACAGGAACAGGAAATGAAATGACTGTAACTAAGACTTGCAGCTGCTGTTTTGCTACAAACAGGCATTAGGAGAGTGGCAGTGGTGGGCTAATGTTGGTCACTCTCTTGGAAAATGGAATTATGCATAGCTGTTAAACTCTGATAAAATAAAGACCAAAGTCAGGCAGTGACAGGAAAATACCAATTGTAGTCTAAAGATTAGTGGACTCAATTTTCAGCATGCAGCTCCACTTTAAAACATTTAAAATTCTCTCCCTTTTCCACGTGCTAGCTTAACAGTGCATGAATATTCTTTTTAGTGGCGAACATTCCTCTAATCCTCCTAGTTCCATGCAAAATCTCTGCAATTATAATACTTAAAGCTGTTTTAAGGAAGTTTCTGGATTATATTACTTCTTAAGTAGAGAGCAAGTTGCTTCTTTTTTCCCATGTTCATTTTAACTTCAATCTCTGTGACAGGCTGTGACAGAAAATTCTATCAAGTGAGTGAAACTGGTGAAATAATAATTTCCACTTAAAAAAAAGAAAGAAAGAAAAAAGACAGATGCTTGCCCAAAGGGGCATATTTTTGAATCGTCTTTCTTTTATAGCAATACAGCTTGAAAAATGACCCTCTTTGTGCAGTTAATGTCACACAATTCAAATTGCTATATAGATGCCTTTTTTCAGATCATGATCTATACACAGGGGCGGAGGAAGGGGGTGGGGGCGGAACACCTCGGGTGTCATCACTGAGGGGGTTGACATTCACCGTGCCTCCCGCTCACGACTCCCAGTACTACCCCAAGCTGCTGGGGGAAGGGGCGGAGTTGTGCTACCTTGCCGGCAGCCTTCTGCCTTCCCCATTCGTTTTGACAGCTTGGGGGAAGGCTTGGGAGTCGCAGGTGGGTGGTGTGCCATTGCCCCCTGCTGCTGGGCTGCATCCTTGGGAGGGAAAGCCTCCCCAGAGCTGTCAAAGGGAAGAGTGAAGTCAGGAAGGCTGCTGGCAAAGCAACGTGGCTCCCCCCCTACCCAGGAAGCAGCCTGCCATGGGCTGCTCGCTCTACCCCCCTGAGCATCTTGCCCTCTGGGACGTTCACCCCACCCCCATGGGATGGCCACCCCACCCCCCATGGCCCTGCCCCTGGGTGCACACCATGTGCGCTGCTCCAGGTGCCAGAGCAGTTGGCTCCACCTCTGTCTATATGTCATATGTTACTTAAATATGGTGTCGTTACTGAGCTTCTCCATATCCACAAGGGGTGATATACAAATATTCTATATCTCAGTGAGATTATTTAGCCATATTTTGGCATACTGATCATGTGAGCAGGCTGCGTATGGCTCAAAATGCTAAGTTCTGGCCCTCACATCAGTATTGGCAGTTAAACTTTGTGCATATTGTGCAACTCTTTCCCAAAATGAAAAAAAAAACACAAAACCAGTTAAAAGATCTATAGTAGAGGGAAATGTACATAAAATTGTGCGTATTGTGCTTATTGTGCAACTCTTTCCCAAAATGAAAAAAACAAAACCAGTTGAAAGATCTATAGTAGGGGGAAATGTACATAAAGTGCATATATTGCTGAAAATAACAACAACAACAAAATCATTATATTAGGAGAAATTGTTTGCACAAATGTGTAAATTAGGGAAAGTTTTAATGAGAAGTGGCTCTTCCTGAATGCATTTATACAGGTGAGCCTTCAAGCACACAGAGAAGAAGAAGAGGAGGAGGAGGAGTTTGGATTTGATATCCCGTTTTATCACTCCCCTTACGGAGTCTCAAAGCGACTAACAATCTCCTTTCCCTTCCTCCTCCACAACAAACACTCTGTGAGGTGAGGCTGAGAGACTTCAGAGAAGTGTGACTAGCCCAAGGTCACCCAGCATCTGCATGTGGAGGAGCAAGGAAGCAAACCCGGTTCACCAGATTACGAGTCCACTGCTCTTAACCACTACAACACACTGGCTCTCACAGCAGGTCTGGCCCAAGATAATTTGCTACCTGAAGGGAAGGGCTGCCTTCTCCCATTCCACACAGAGAAGATGACTGGGCAGGTAGCTTCAGGTCTGGTGACAGACTGTCTTCCACCACATCTGAGGATAGACTGCATAGCACAGCAGCTGTTTGCTACTGCCAGAATTTACCATCTGATGTGGTGGTCTCACTCTAGCTAATAGTAGGTCTGGTCTTTACACAAAAGTACATACCATAACTCCCCATTGCAACTGAAGATAATGATTACAACTTTTTCCAGGCAAATCTGTCTTCTATCATTTAGCTTCTTAATAAATAACCTCTGGTAAGCTTCTAATGAACCCTAGGGTACCCTGAAATTTTTTTGGGGGAAAGCCACCCAACTAGGTATTTTCTTCCTCTTTTCCACAAATTGAATTTTTCAAGAAGGAATTGGAGCACTTTATTGTCCACCTATGAATCTCATTTATTCACTCCTTATAAGTTCTCATAGCTGAAGTCTCTAAAAAAAGAAGACGACCCATTTAGTTCATATCATGGATATGTTCCATCATTTATGCATTGTGTTCTGTGAGGCCCCTGTAGCAATAAGCTTCTTCCAAGCTGCATTTTGCATTTTGCATCTGGCACTTTAATAGGCATTGATTTTCACTTCCATGCTCCAAACACAGCAATAGGACTTGTAATGTCAGTGTCGAGTATGATATTACTTTTGGGACTCAGCTGATTTCTACTCTTCTTTAATCCCGGCATCTAATTTCTGGAAGTAAAGATTTATATTGCAATCTCCTGCATTTGAACCTTTGCTATAGACTTAGATTGTCTGGTATACAGTGACAGTTGGGTACACAGTGGCCTTGTTGATGGTCACCTATATTTGTCAGTAACAGTGTTTATCCAGTATGGACAGAGATGTTGCCCAGCTGAATATTTTCTGGGGGGGAAATATTGCATGAGGAAAGTCCCAGGATCCTGACTGTCCAAGCTCTCAGTGTAAAGATTTGGCCGAGCTTTAGGAACAATAAGATCAAAAAGGAAACAAAGATGTTCTTCAGATCTGTGAATATCAATATTGTTGCTGATGGATCTAATAAATTATCTATACAAACATAGCTCTATTGGGGACCTTAATTAGGGCAACAACTTGAATGGCTTTAAAAGAAAATTATACAAATTCTTAATTGCTGTTAATGACTAATAGCCATGGTGGGTCACTGTTGGAGACAGTACTCACATTTTCTGAGAATGAACAAACTTCTCTCACATAATGGCTTCTGCTCACATAGCAGAACTTTCCTTCCCTCTCTCCCACATGTCCCAACCTCCCCCAGTTTGCTCTGGGTGTTCCTTCAACTCTTTGGAGCAGATTGTGTGAGGCACTGCTAGAGAAGAGGGAAGGGAAGTACAATTGCATAAGTCAAAGTCATTCCATAATCACAGTGGCTTCGTTTCATACATGGAATTTGTGCATCAAATTGCATGGGTAAAGCTGTCTCCTCTGTGAAAGTGAATCAATAGCTTATTCTGAACAGAATGAATCTTTGTGTGCATTTAAACTCTTACATTGTGAAGGAATAGCTAGATCACAACACCCACCAGAAATTTTTGATTGAGCAGAAAGGAAAGTTGTTTAGGTGAAGTTCTACTTATTTTTTCCATTTAATTTTCTTGGCAGCCTGACTCCCTAAAATATACAACTTGGGAGGATGTTTGTCAGAGAACACTGATTGTGCCTATGCTGTGATGTGGAAATTTTACAAAATAAGTTTGCTAGAGTGTAACCAGAGTGTTGTTTTTTTTATAAAAAAGGTCATTTTAAAAAATGTTTTTGAATAGGTCTTGTTAACTTTTAAACTGCTTAACTAAAGGTAAGCACACAGACAAGGATTTAATACAACTTCAAATGAAAAATCTTGGGACCGTGGATTTTAATCCATATTTAATCTGTAAAGAGCCACATCTCATCACCGCTTATAGAGCCAGCTTCCCAGAGGGATAAACTGGCAAGTGCTAATATATATTGTAAAAGATCCTTAGCTTCTGGGCCAGAGGAGGCATCACAGATGTTTTGCAAAATACAAACACACACTGATCAGCCAGCTGGAATTCAAAGGGACTTTTATTTGACAATACATTTCTTACATGGCTAACCTCAGAGCAATAAGCTATTTATTTCTGTAAAAGGTAATTGAATTTATCCAGATTTATATGTAATGGGGCCTCATATTCATTTAAAATTTATACTTATTAGAGGCATTAAATTATAAGATTGAAATTAGGAATAAGTATGCCAGGTAGGCAGAAATCATTGTGTGGGGTTTTACTAAATGTGAACTGCAAGATTTACAAAGATGGAAACCAAAAGGGGAAGAATGCAGTGGTCATATTTTGTAGGCAGTAGAGAAAGGAATATTAAATTTCCTAACGGAATTATGTATACCTTTAAGGGGGGGGGAAGAGTAAATGAGATCCAACACTGATTCCCCTAATACTTCTTAATGATGCTCATTACAACCCTAACTACTTTTTAATGCTGAAATATAATGTTGCAATTCATCATAACAATAGACTACAAATAGTGACAACTGTCAACACCCCCCCCCAAAAAAAAACACAGTTCCCATTTTGGAATCTTCCACATCTCAAAATATGTTTATTGCTCAACAAGAAAACACTGGCATCAATGCTGCTCTGGTCTAGAACCTATAGTAACACACCCACAGAATCAGTGTTTAGGACACTGGACTGAGATTGATAAATTACTGATTCAAATCCTCCCTCAGACATGATAGCCATTTGATTACTTGGGGCCAGTCATTTTCTCTCTGCCTAATCTACCTCACAGCTTTGTTGTGAAGATAAAATGGTTGCAGGGAAATAATTTGGTAAGACAACCTGAATTCCTTGGAGAATGAGCAGGAAACCAGTTACAAATAAAATTAAATAAATAAGCACTCATGCTATACCCTTTTCACAGGTATTCAGAGGCAAACAAATCAAAGTTGCAATTCATACTATGCATAATGGTTACTCACTATCCTGTTTGCACCAGCCTTGGACCTATTAGAGTTGGTGGAATTTCCAGGCTTCTTTTGCCTGGATGGAAGAGCTTCATGTTCATAATAGAGAGCTTCCATGAAAATGGTCTATATCCAGGTAGAGAATTGTATAAGAACCCAACATTACATATTTATCGCAGTTAGAATATAAGTATAGTATGTCAGAAAGTTTCCCGAATGACTACCACACTCAGGGCTCATTTCAGACATGCAATACATGCCTACCACCACCCCATCCCATGAATATAATATCATGAGTCATTTCTGCAATTATTCCACAGCCGACATTGTATCTTTTCTACCGTGCTCCACCTCTACTCTGTTCTTGCTATTTTTGTATAGCATTCAGCCCAAATAAGAGTTTTACAAAGCTCACTGACTATTCTGCAACTTTTTTTGAGTTGTGGTCGAAAATAAAGGTATTATCCTGTCAATATCTTGATTTCCTTATTCTAATGTAGCAACACAGGCACTAATGTTTTATAAATAAACCAATTCAGTTTCAAGCTTTAATTCCCACCCGCCCCCGGTCCTTTTTCATTGCTAAGTCGTGAATTGTTTTCTCAAAGTCAATTTCTCTTGCAAGGTCACAATAGACAAAATAGTTAGGTAGTCCTTACCCCATAGTAGAACACCTGTATTTTAGATGAGTGGTAGTTTGCTGAAACTTCTTTCAGCTTCTGCCAGAGTTATAGGCACTTCTTTTGTAATGTCTTGAATGGAACATGCACTGGTGAGATGTTTCATCATCATTGGCACATATAGTGGCCGCATTGCTCCCATGCTATAACATTACCCTGCAAAGAGAGAAGGCTGAAGCACGAAGGCTCTCAAGCATCTTCTTGTTAGTGCTTCTCATGTTTGTTAAAAACACTTAAAAGTTCAAAGTTCTATCATCTAAGCATCTAAGATTAAAGACTCCCCACTCCAGCTACCATGCAATAAGTTGACATAGCAGTTGAAATAGTACCCAACAACTCAAGTGTTGGCATGGAACTACTAGCAGGGCTGGCCCTACCATTAGATAGAGTGAGAAGGATGTCTTGGGCAGCATATGCTGAGAGTGTTCAAGGACAGAGGTATATGTGGAAGGTAGTCTTCTCTGCACTCCCTAACCTAGCTGCCTGTGCTTAAGTATGGTGGAGGACTCTGTCCTATGGCCAGTGTTGAAGATTCAGCTGCCAGCCTGGTTAACTTTTCAACGTAGAAAGAAGAGGAGTTTGGATTTGATATTCAACTTTATCACTACCCGAAGGAGTTTCAAAGCGGCTAACATTCTCCTTTCCCTTCCTCCCCCACAACAAACACTCTGTGAGGTGAGTGGGGCTGAGAGACTTCAAAGAAGTGTGACTGGCCCAAGGTCACTCAGCAGCTGCATGTGGAGGAGCGGAGATGCGAACCCAGTTCCCCAGATTATGAGTCTATCGCTCTTAACCACTACACCACACTGGCTCTCAGAAAGTGGGGAAACACCATTTGTTCCATATCTCCAGCAGCTGAATGTCTTAGGACAGCCCTGACTACTAACCAGTGTGTTACTTCAGTGACAAAGAGCGACAGATATGCATAAACTATCTGTCTAATGGGACATTTTTTAAATCTGGCATTTTCATTGTAGATCCTGTCACCAGTTGCCAGAATTTCTACAACTGGAAGGCATAAAGACATGTATATATAGTAGCGATGTCGACAAGAGTCATTTTATTAACTGTAATTCTTTGTGTAATGATAGAATCATAATTCATAATGCATAACTTGGGGTGTTAACATGAGCTCCCCTTAATGCAGTAATCATTGCAATTAGAAAACTGAAAGCATCCACCGGCAGGATAAAATTAAAATAGTGGCCTACTTTCACCTTTAATTATCTCAAAAGGAAAGCTGTAATTCCTAGAAATCTATTTCCACTGCCTCAGCACTTGTGAAAATATTCAAGTATCTGTTACGTACTCTGCTGGAATGCAGAAAAAAACTTTGGTGCTGGAATTGGCCACTGCTCTCCATTTTACATTTATTATAGTCATATAATAGTCATATGCTACTCTCTGGGCAACCATGCAGATCACATAATTGTTGTAGAAAAGAGTTGTGACATTGGTGGCAGGGATAAAGGGAGAGCCCATGCAAGCAGTCTATAAAGATGGGTGGATCTGTAGATTTTGGTTTCTGATTTTTACAATCTTATGTTCAGTTCACCATGTTTCTCCATTAGTTTGTGATTCTTCTTCTTTTTTAAGTCCTCATCAAAATTCATCAATAATTTCCTCCTAAAACCTACATGTTTATATACAATATTGTCTAAGATACACATTTTTGCAAAACAATTTCCCTTGATATAACACACTTTTGTATGTATTTTCCACAAATATATGCATGTTGATGCACAATTTACCCTGTTATGTGCATTTTTGTACCTATTACTTGGCTGTAGAACTGCATTCCAAAATTCAGAGCACTACAAATTTCAAAGGATGGTTGCATTTTGGTTTGCATGTTATTTTGGAAAGTGCAGATTAGGTAGGTTTGCTTTTAAATGCAAACAATTGCATTTCTCCCCATTCCTAATAATACACGAATAGGATTTTAATTGGTCTGCTGCTGTGATCATCACCACCGTCAATTTATTAATTGCCTTCTATCCTGATCAAGGAATGGCAGTAGCTGTCTTGCCAACCAAAGTTAGTAGAAGGCAAGAATTTTAAAAAAGCACACCTGGGCACATATCACAATCACCCTGTCAGTGTCATCAGGCTGCAAAAACTGAAACTGATCCTATAAAACATGGCTTGATGGGGCATTGGGGAAAAAAATTACTTGAGACTGCATCAATTGTGGAATGTAGCTCACTATGGAGACAAATGACATTGTCCTCCAAGTGTCTAGCAGGCAACTCACCGAGGGTTGCTGAAGTATAGGCCATCTTCACCGCTTTTACCACTACACAGTAGGTACAACTATCTACACTAGCGTGTGCTCATTCATCTTCAAAGCAGGTTTTCCACCACTTGAGCTCCAGCCCTCATTTGGCTTATTTCACTGCATGTTGTTTTGGTAATATTTTATATTGGGTTTTTTATGGAGTTTTTTTATTCATTCGTTTTATTTAGGGTATTTAAATATGTTAATGTTTATTGCTAGATTGTATCATGTTTTGCATTTTAAGTGTGTGTTCTTCATATATTTGTATTAATTTATTTCTGTAAGCCACTGGGTTAGGAAAGCTTTCCTAAAAGGCAGTGCATTCATTAAATAATAACATTCAAAAGGAATCAGCAGCAGCAGCATCTGCACATTTTGCCTGATAATATTGTCACCGTCTTGGGTTGAAAAGCTGTGTTGCATGTCATGCATATTAACATTATATTAACAAACTTGCCTGTTTCCAGTTTCGACTTGCATAACATTTGCCAATAACTCAGTGCTATTAACTACTCAAGCTTCCCATTTCCTCCAACAAACTTACCCTTCACCCCACTTATTTTTAAACCTTTTTGGCAGAAACATAGTGCCAATATTTCCTAATCTAATTTCACATTCTTTTGGACTGTGAGCGAATGCTTAACACTAAATATCTGGCAATATGTTAATTCAGTAAGTGAGGGCTAATTAAGCTACAGCAAATATCTTAGAAATATATTTCCTCTTCAGTTCAAACTACACGTTTTTAGGCTGTAGTCCAGAACCATTAGAAAGTACTGCAAGAAAATACCTAAAACGGATTCTGTTAATCATTTTTACGACTGAAGATTGAACTATGAGAATGCTGGAAATTGTGCACAAGCAACAAAGACATTATCAACACAACATATTGCGGGAGGTTGGGCACAGCTGGGGTTTGCGTCTGCTCTGTGCTATTGTGGTCTAGCCGGATATAAATACAATCTGGATGGAAGTGGCTTGGTGTATTGGTGCCCACCCTCACTGCTGCTGTATAAATAGCAGATGAAGCCAAGGAAAAGACAGGCAGAGATGAGGTTGCAGGAAGTAAGCTGCTCACCATTGGGAAAATGTGGATGATTTGGGCTCTGGAGCTGAAACCAGTGAACGAACTGGAGGAAATTCCTTTCATTTCTCAACAAAAGACACTTAGTGAAAAACCAGAAACTGGGAAGGCACAAAGGGATGTGCTGTGGGTGGGAGGATATCTAACTGAAGACCCTTTAAGGAACAAGTTGCATTGCTCTGTGTCATGGGTGAGAAACATTTTTTCAGCATTAGGGCCACCTTCCCTTCAATGTAACCTTTCAAGAGCCAGAGACCAGTGGAGAATGAAAACAGAGGCAGAAGCCAGCAAAGCAACAAATATGAAATTTACCTTTGTACAGCAGAGGTACAGAGTTACCTGTACTTCTACACACTTCTATGCAGACTTGAGCACCCCTCTCCATCCTCCTCGCAGATAGGCAAGACACATTTTCAGAGTTCATGCACATATTCTAGCCAAGCAAAAACACCTGGGGTGCAAAGCAGAGCCAGCAAGGGGTGAGTCTGGGGGTAGTAGGTGTGACTTGGGGGTTCCAAGAACCAAATAAAAAACCATGGAAGGCATAATTTGGTCCCACCCCTGTTTTATATATAGATCCTCAAATTGGTATGTTTCCCCTAATTATGATAATCATAACTAGGAAAAAATCTTACCAGAGTATGGACAAAAAATTGTCTATCACAATGAAATAGAACCAGATCTGAGGCAGGGAAGGGAAATGAAAAAGTCAGATGAAGAGCTGTCAGTTATTTCAATTTTCAACCCTTCATTGCAACAGGATTATGCAGCAGTCAAATGTAGGAGTGGTACCATATGGCGAATGATCAAGCATAACCACAATAATGAATTCACACTTCTGCATTCATTTGCTTTAAAACAAAACAAAGTAAGATTCTCAGGAAAAAAAATGCACTGTATGGCAAGTGACCTCTTCTGACATTCCCAAAGTTGTTTTGATTCCTTGATGTTTTTATGCTTAAGATTGGAGGGCAATGATTGCAGAAGTATCACTGTACCAATTCAGCTTTCATTAGTGTTAAGTTTATTTCTAATCAAAAAGTTCATAAAATGATGATAATCACCTGTTATGTAAATGTAATATGTTGCTGGTTTGAATATATATTTAAATAACTTGATTACTTGCTCTAAGGAAAGTATTCTTTTTTTTTTAAAAAAAAAGGAAACCTCTCTCACATTCTCTCTCTTTGCTTCTTATGCAATAGGAAAGAGACTTCCCCCTTTCAGCTCACCTTTCTTAATATTACATTAAGATTTCAAGCAAATGTCAGAACATTTAAAAATGGACTTCTAAATAAAACAGTTTTCCGTTCATCTTGATTCTTTACATATCATGTTCCCCACAAGTCAGAATGACTGATACTGAAGTTATTTCCTGAAATGTAAATGAACCAGGTAATCCTATTAGAAAGGATAGGAAGCAATAAATTTATTATGAGATAAGAGACGACAGAAAAATACAGTGGAGATAGCTGGAGAGTCATTTTCACAGCTCCAGAAACAGATTAACTGAAGCAAACAGGCTAAATAAATAAATATCTCAAATGTGACCCCTTTATTCAGTACTGACTCTGCCTGTTGTGGAGCCCCAAAGGGGATGCCTAACCCCAAGCCCTGCTAGGGCAAACTCTTGTGGAATCTATGCAGCAGTTCCTGCTTTCATCTATTGAATATTTCCTATGCCTTATCTCCTGAATATTTGTCATTGTATCTTCTATCTTCCACTCCACCCTGCATAGTGGCTAAAGTAGGTTTTATCACTGCGACTAACCCTCCCTTTATTGTATGCATTTAGATTTTGGGGGGAAAGGCCTTTGAAATATTATCACTCCAACTGCAGTAACTGATGGAGAGAAGTATGGTTTCATGTGTGTGTCTAAGATGGATGGGGACCTCTTCCTGTCCAAACAAATAATCTTATCTTTAAGTGTGCAACTGTTCTGCAGTGGTGGCTCACAGATCTCTCAACTGTCCCGATTTGAGTGAGACATCCCAGAATTACAGAAGCCATCCTGGCTTCTGACTGGATCCCAGAATGTCTCATTTTTTGGTCTGGCGCTCTGGCGCAAGTCAGCTGGCTCATGCCAGACCAAAAGATGCTTGGTTTGGGTCTCACACTCTTGTGAGAGTTACCAGATTCGCGCGAGAGCTCAGGAACAAAAAAGGAGCACCCCAATTTTGATCAGAAAGATTTTGGTAGGTATGGCCTTATGAAATAGGAGGTGAAGACAATGACAACTTTCTGGTGCTGCTGCATTTTTGGGACAGGAATGGGTTGAGACACAACAATGACAGTAAGTTCAGTAGAGTCTCCGGTTTGGTGGGGGAGCCCTAGAGGTATGCATAGAATTATGGGCTTCCTATTCCAGAGATCCCCTGACCTCATCACCTCACCCCCACCCTAATGAGTGCAGCAGCATCCCCACTGAGAGGACACAACTGCATCTCCCCTCCATGAACCACTGCTGATGTTCTGAATATGGAGTAGTAATTTGCATACGTGTTCAGAAAGAGTAAAACATAGCAACACTGCAAGTCAGTAGAGAATGCCTTCCTCATGTCCTGCATAATTCTACTGTACGCATGTAAGAGAAGGTTGCTTAGCATGTGCTTAGACACAGACAGGATTTTTCCTGTAATTTCCCTGCAACACCTGGTTCAGTCTCCCAATTCCATTAGCCATCATGATGTCATCTAAATTGACCAGATAAGTGGAAGAAAACACTCTTTTTAAAAAAGTTCATATTATTCGTCAATATATTGGTGCATGTGTGGTATATGTGCGTCTGAAGGTGCACTTCCTTTGCTTCCAGAACTCCTCTTTGCTTCCACTGTTGTTCCTCTTCACTTTAATTGCAGGCAGTTCCTAGAAGTGGGCTTGTGAGAAACAGAGAGCGCTGCCCCATAGTAAGAAGTCTGAAATTTGCTTGTAACACACCTAAGGCTTTTAGAAAGAAATTTCACTGGGGAGCAGGGGAAATATCAGTAAATGCATTAAAAAAAATGCTTTATGCCATTTTCTTTTCTCTCTTCAGATTACATAAATAAAAGTTTTGTGAAAATTATAGTTTTAAGCATCAGCAACTGGGTATCAAACATACAGATTTATAGAAAAACTTATTTGGCATTTGTTTTGTTTTTTATGTGTGTGCTGGGCTGCATCCCAGAGTAAAGGAGAAAATACGGATAAGAAAGTATAGTGAATAGCTAAATGTAGTTGCTTCCTGAAAACTGGGACATTTCAAAAATGGGTTTTCCCAGAAATGGTGTTCTGGAATAATAAAATAAAATGGCTCTCTTGGCTGAAACAGAATGACTGTTTAAGTCTGTTCTCATGTTGCCACCTTCTAGAATTTTCAGGATGGGGCACATGAAGAAGGTCTAGGTCAGTTCATGTGCGGAGAAGCGGTCCTTGAGTCATTGTGGTCTTGAGTTGTTTAAGGCATTATAGCACTTTGAATTGGGCTCGAGAACTAACTGGCAGTCGGCGCAGTGGGGCCAGGAACCTTGAACCTGGAAAAAAAAATAGAGTGGGGTTAATAGCTATTGCTTAGCTGAAAATGTCCAGTCATGGTCCTTCTTTGTGTGTCATTGGACATTAAGACATTATTGGCTCTAGAAGTTTCATTATCAGCATAAGTAATGAAATACAGTGGTACCTCGGGTTACATATGCTTCAGGTTACATACGCTTCAGGTTACAGACTCCGCTAACCCAGAAATAGTACCTTGGGTTAAGAACTTTGCTTCAGGATGAGAACAGAAATCGTGCGGTGGCAGCGCAGCGGCAGCAGGAGGCCCCATTAGCTAAAGCGGTGCTTCAGGTTAAGAACAGTTTCAGGTTAAGAACGGACCTCTGGAACAAATTAAGTTCTTAACCCGAGGTACCACTGTACTTGTATAGATTGGAGTATTTCATGCTTATACATTTTGGTGTTCTGTTTCTGAATCATGTGTCAATGTAGAAAGACTCACTTTGGATCCTGAAAGTTAAGTAAGCTGAAAAGCTTGATCTGACTAGTCTCTTTGAAAGGTTTCTCACCCCCCCCCCCTCACTGATGTCTACATGATGAGCACAGGGCCTATCTGTAGATTACAGCTCCCAAATAAGCACAGGCATTTAGAAGTATGCAAATATAAGCTTTTCCCTTGTGGGTGTTCATGCCTAACATGTGGCCATTCAGGGCAGGAATGGGATAAACTTTGGGACCTTGGAGGAATGGTCGGTAGCACAGCCCTGCTGCCTGTTAAGCACACCAAGTCAGCTACTATGGATGATGAGTTGATCAAAAGATAGAATAGGCCCTATCTTTAGTGTTAAAATGTCAACTGAGAGAGATCTTGCATTGGGTAGAGCAGCTTCTCTCTAATTCACTGGAGGCATGACAATATGATGGAAGATGTAGACCTTGCCTTAGAAGCAACTTCTATTTGTGGTTAAATTAGGCACTACTATAAGTCTCCCCTGAGGTATGTCAACAACTCTGATAGTTATTGAACAACTCTGTCTAACTCTGAGGTGTGCAGTGGAAGTGACTCTAGTTACCAACAGCAATGGTAACCAACCATTATTGTAATCTTATTTAAACTGATCTAGAGTCTGAGAGAAAATGCTTGGACACATTTGTCCAAGTTCTATTTTGTCACTACCAACAAGGGATTGGATTTACTTCAAGTTTCATATGGGTGACATATATTTTTAACCATAATTCCTTATTATTTTTCATGTCTTTTAAAGGTATGTGTCTTTACAACCACATTATCTGCAATGTTAGGGCCAACAATGAATGCTCACAAATTAGTTTGTGTTCTACAGCATTGAAGCCTAATATGATCTTTTGCTATTAATGTCAGAATTAGAAAGATAAAGCCCTTTGTGTAGCGAAATGCCCATGGGGATGTTGCTCCAGATATAGGATTGTATGATCAGATTGTGTTTTTATGGCCTACAGCTTTTAATCATGTGCCCCATGATTTCACAAAGTGCCATTAAGGAAGTATCAATGACTTGAAATGTTATTAAACAGCAATTACACTGTGTGATATATCCATGACAATTGAACGTTTCTGGTTTTTTGAAGAGATAAACAAATGTTTCAATTCCTTTTTTGCTAAAATGTAAGAAAGGACAACAGACAGACATAGAAAGTGAAAGAAGGGAAGCGAGCCTGAAGATGTAGAGAAAATCTCCTAAAATACTTTTAAAACAAGTTTTGTCATTTAAGTACAATCTTAGTACTACTTATGTGGCAGTAAGCCCTACTGTACTCAGTTGGACTTACTTCTCTGAGTAGGCATACACAAGATTGTGCTGTAGTTGTTTTTGCTGTCAGCTTATTTTCTGCATATTCTTTTCAAATCACAAGAGAGAAAAACAAACCAGGAGGCTGTAGAGTGAGCACCGAGATTATGTTTATATATACACTAAAATAAACCAACACAAGGAAACCCATACAAGCTTTTCAAGAGCTATCTGAGCTAGCTAATCACCATTTTTGTCTTCATCAAAGGTAGCATGAGGCCACCAATGGTTAACAGTCATTTGCATAGTGATGCTTAGCAGGGATGCCTTCTGTTCTTTGCTGCCAGATAATTCTGTCCTCAGTTAATAGGGCAGAACAAACACATTGAAGGAATCTCTATGGGATTGCAGCTGCTGAACTTGTGAATCTATGCTGATGACCTGCAACTAACCTTGGTGGATTCTTCATGGGGTTAACCTTCCTTCTAATGCTGGCAATGCCCTTTAAACCTTTCTCACTAGCCTATGCAGATAAATAAATCACCACAGAGCCATTTACTCTGCAGAAGTGCACAATGAGGTTAATTCCAGGAAAAACAAAATGCAGCAAAGCAACCAGTTTAGGAGCATTTAACTCTACAGCATGCAGCATTTAATGTTTTAAAGAAAGGATTCTCAAAAAAGAGCAGTTTCTACCTTTCTGGTCATCGTGGGTTTTAAGGAATGCAGGGATCAAAACTCTGCACGGACAAGGTTGAAAAGTCTCTCCTCGCACAATCTTGCCTGCCAGCTCATGTCATCATGGAAGATATTGCCCTGTGGCAGTGGTGTAGTGTAAACTAATGCCACCCGGGACATGAGCACAGGCCGTGCTGGATGTGGAGGGAGCCTGCTGTGGCTTGCCTTGCAAAGTGCACCTTCGTCACACTCTGCCCCCAGGTTAGATTGACCCAGGGGTGGAGCTGCAGCTGGCAGTTTTGGGTTGTCGCAAAAGGAAGCTGTCCCAGCAGCTCCTTTGCGTGCTGGAGCTAGGCTCCAATGAGGAAGCCTGTCATGGGAGCACAGGTTGTGCCCCCCCCAAAAAAGTACAAAAAACAAAAAAAGCCATGCTACACCACTGCCCTGTGGTTGTCTACTGGCATGAATTTGTTTGTTTCGTGACTGATAGGTCATGTTGTTGATGCTGTGCAGAAAGGGGCAAACACTTACTCTGGGGCTGCTGAGCGATAAAGGACCTTCTATTTAGCTTGATACATATTATATAGCTCTTTTATTAGAAGAGCCAATTAGTGGTATTGAGTGGAACTGCACTGGAATGACCAGATTCTATATATTGCAACAGCCACATGGGGGAATAATAGAATCATAGAATTGTAGAGTTGGAAGAGGCCATGAGGATCATCTAGTCCAACCCACTAAAATGCAGGAATCTTTCACCCAACCTGGGGCTCAAACCCATGACCCTGGGATGGGTCTCATGCTCTACCAACTGAGCGATCCAGAATAGGCGAGCTTAAGTTATAGGACCAGGAGTTAGGAACTTGATAGGCTTCAAGTCCCATCATAGCCAGTGTAGTCCAGGCACATCTGGAGGGCTTCAGATCCCCCAGTCCTGCTACTAGGCATGCAATGCTTTTGTCTCCATGCAGGCCCATGCAGACTGGGGTGGGGTGGGGGGCAAGGGAGCCAGGTACACTTGTCCCAGGCCTTGGAAGGTTAAGGTGGCCGGGGCCCTCACCATGGACCAGCTTCTTTTTTATATGAGTTTATAACTTTATTCTAACATGACTCCTGCCCTGGACCTTGGACAAGCTCTGTATGGACCTGCCTCCATTAATGGTAATAATTCTGAATACCAGTTGCTGAAAACTTCAGGAGGGGAGAGTGCTCTTCTGCTCAGGTTCTGCTTGCAGGTTTCCTGCAGGCATCTGGTTGGCCACTCTGAGAACAGGATGTTGGACTAGATCGGCCACTGGCCCGATCCAGCAGGCTATTTTTGCGTTCTCATGCCACAGAACTGCCTGTTACAGAAGATCCAGCTAATACCCTTCTTGATGGCATATAGATACCAAGACAACCATTTAAATTCAAAATGCCTTTTTTCATGGCCAGTCACTGAGTGTGTCTTTTTAGTCTCTTATCTTTTAAAATATGGATTAACTGCAGTTTTATTTAGGTTTGTTTTTCTTAATTGTATCATTGCTGCTGTTAGCTGCACATGAACATTTTTGTGAAAAAAATATACAGCTTCTAGGAGGTTAAAGCTACAACCCCACTTTTGAATGTAAAACTACAATGCAAAAATATATAAACTGCAAATTCTCTGAGCCTTTGGAACGTACTATGCAAACACTGCCTATAGGCAAAATAATGCAACTGGAAAAAATGATTTAATTCCCCCTTTAAAAGGGATGTGTTGGGGTGATTTTTCCCTGGCTGTTTAGTAATATTGCGTTCTTATTATAGTTTTACTTTTTTTCATTGATAGTCCACCTTCAAAAATACCCCTCCCGAAATGTGACTTACAAAAACAAAACAATAGAGGCCTGTAAAGATCAGCACTCTGATACAGCTAAAAACAGATGCACAGAGAAGAGGCTGGAGTTTTTTTAATCTCTCTGTGGCATAAATAAAATAAATTTAAGAAGTGAAATTCTCATGTGTTCAAAATGAAGGGCCTTCTTTCTCAACTGCTCAGTATGGTGAATACAGGAAAGGTCAGTCTAGGACAGTTTATTCAGCTGTAATAAATAAGGGAAGATCTGCAGCTCAATGGTAGAGCATCTGGTTTGCATGCAGAAGGCTGCAGATTCAATCTTGGGCATCTCCAGCTAAGATTGGGAATGTCCTTTGCCAGTCACTGTCAGTCAATATGAGTAATATTGAGCTAGCTAGACCGATGGCCTGATTCAGTACAATGCAGCTTCCTATGTTCCTACAGTCATCTGTGGTAGAGGTGCATCCTTGAAATAAATGCTCTGTACAGAGATCCTGGATTCCAAACAAAGCTTTTACCTGCATTCCTGTTTATCCCCATCTCTTGTCTGGGCATGTGAGTAGTGGTGGGAAGCAAGCACCAGGAAACTCCTGCTGGTGGTTACAGGTGTGCACTGAATAGTCAGCCAAAGATCACCCTCACACCTGGTTGCTTAATAAGTACATCACTTCCCCATATAATGAACAAGGGTCATATAGAAAGTCTCCACTGCTCCTCATGGCACTTAATTAAAAGTCATTAAACCCTCAGCCTCCTCTCAGCTCATTTACTTTTTGATTCCATCACCTGAAAACTGGCAAAATAACACCCTGCCAATTTACTCCCTGAAAGCCAGGTGGTGGAATGATGGAGGCCTTTTCTCTCCAGCCCTCCTTCTCAGTGGGACTGATCACTGGCATAGTTGAGAAGGACAGGGTCAAGCTAGACCCTAACACAGCCACATTGTGCTCTGTCTCATGTACCCACTGCAAAAAGGATTGTGCCCAGGGATGATTCCTGAGCATTGTAGGTTCTGGCACTGTCATTGCTGACACTCCCGATACAACCTTTTAGCTACCCAGACTTAAAATATGTTAAGTGATATAGCACTAAGGTGATATTTATGCTCCTTATCAAGTCTGAAGTGATGATAATTCAACACTGCTCTCTTGTGCGCCTTCCCCTTTGATTATAAGCATAATTGCTGTAACCTTGATGAATAAAGAAACCCTGGCATGCTGACACATTCAAAGAAAATAATTCAGATGTAGTTTTTCCCTCCTCCTTTTGCTGTGGATATGCACCATAAATTTTGTGTGTGCGTTTCAAAAATTCAATGCAGTAAGCATTTGTCCTTGGGAAGGACAAAAAAAAAGTGGTAGGAGGACTTTAAAATTAGTTACAAATCAAAAGGATTGCATATCATTATATTGTTTGTCTTTGAACTAAGCTAATTCACTACCAATTACAACTCTTACTCCATCCCAGGCAATGAAAAATAATTCCACTGTAAAGTATATATGAGGTTCTTTATATTTCCCCTTTTTAGTTTGTTTAAAAAGGCATGCTTGTATGGTATTTAGCATGGGATGGATACATACAAGTATTTGGTATTTAACAGATAGTGTATATTTTGTAAACTAATTTGAAGGGGTTTTTTTTTACAATCAAGCAGTGTATAAATTTTATGAAACAAATAAGCAAATATATATATAACCTTATAATATGACAATTGTTTGCCACCCTTCAAATTTGCTACTAGGACTGTGGGTGGGTCACTTCCATGTGGGGTGATGACATGAATTGGGACAATTACTTAGGTTTATTTAATTTATTACTTGCAAGAAGAGCCCACAGCTGCCTGAGAATTTTTCAAAACCCAACAAATATTGTTGTTTTTAAATGCATCGCATGATTTGTGAGTTTGATTTCATCACAGAGAAACTTGGGCGAAGTCATGCCAAAGTCACATTTTGGTCTGCCATCTTGATTCAAAATGGTACCTAGCACCCAAACATAGACAAGGACCACCACTTCCACTTCAGGAACTCTCATGCTTAGTTTTGTGGTGATATCTAGAGAGGTGGCTGAACCTGTGCCAAAAAAACCCATCTGTGCCAAAAAGTCATGACAAAATCATGCTTTGGTCTGGTACCTTGATTCAAAATGGCAGCCGGCATCCAAACTTTGGCTAGAGCCACTGCCTCTATATCAGGAATGCTTGTACTTAGTTTGGTGATGATAGCTTGAAAGGCATCCGAACCCATAGTGAACAGATGGACAAGCAACCATTTTCCAAAGTATATAGTAGATTATATTTGTATTCAACCTTCACTCCAAGGAGCTAAAGCTGTCCTGCATGGCTCTCATCCTCCTATCCCCCCCCAAAAAAAATCCTAATATGTAAATTAGATTATGACTGACTCAAGGCATTATGGGTGAATGGAGGTTTGAATCCTAGGGTGCATTCAGACATACGGAATGTTGCATTACTTTTCCTGATTACAATGCTAGCACTTATCCCATCTTCTATTGTTTATTTCACATTGCAGTACCTGTTGTGTTATGGAAATGTGGCTTTTTGACCAATGTTGTGCTAAATTTCATTCACACCAGGGATCATGTTGCAACACAACAGCAAACTTCATTGAACACTGTCGCTTTCCCCCCACCCATCCATTCCACCATCAGTCACCCATGAAAACAGCATGGAAAGAACAGTATGTCAGTATACTGTCCAACATTTTGTCATTTACTCCCATGATTATCTGGGTTAATGGCGTTGCAAATGAATTATTTTCAGAACCAATTAACACAGAAATGAGCATTAAACTTCTACTATCTTTTGTTCTATTTCCAGAAATGGCTTTTACATTCTGTGAAAGTTCCAGTATAATACTGATATAAACAGTTAGGGAAATCCCGGGGAAACAGAACATACTGCTATGTGAATGTACCCCTAGTCTGGCACTCTTGACAACTACACCAAACTAGTTGCCTATCTGACCTGCATCCTTCTTCCCATCAAGGGATGTTCCTTTTACCACGAGGAAGGCCTTTTGGAAAAGTCTTTGTACTGTATATGCAATGTTGGTTCTTACTTCACCTTAGTATGGAACTGTTTAATGCCAGGTCTAAATATTTCTGGCATGAAACTCTCTTGGCACCAGATAAAGTAACTCTATGACAGCCGGTGCAATTCCTTATGGCAGCAATGTGGACAATGCATTCAGCCTGTAAGTGTCACTGGCTTTAATAGGAACAAGGCTGCTGCAAACAGGATGGTTACATATTGTGCAAATTTGTACTTTCATTTGTTTCCTTCTGTACATCACATCTTTCAACATTGTGATAAAAAATATTGTATGTGTATTTAATTTTGTTACATTTTAATCCCAACTGTCCAAGGAGCTCAATTTGGTTTACCAGGTTTTTTCTCCAGCCCCATGTTATCTCCTCAAAAATATTTTGAGGTAGACTGGGGAAAAAATTAACTTCACAGCTCAGTGAGGGTTTGAACCTTCGCTTCTGTTGCCATAGGCCAGCGCTCGACGCACCAGAGCCTAGTGATGTTGATTACTTTCTTCACACAAACATTAACACGGTTTTATCCATTATTATTGCATACACTTATATTCTGGTTTTGCTTCAAGATCAGGGGTCAGCAGACTTTTTCAGCAGGGGGCCAGTTCACTGTCCCTCAGACCTTGTGGGGGACTGGACTATATTTTGAAGGGGAGAAAAGAACAAATTCCTATTCCCCACAAATAACCCAGAGATGCATTTTAAATAAAAGCACACATTCTACTCATGTAAAAACAAGCTGATTCCCAGACTGTCCGTGGGCCGGATTTAAAAGGCGATTGGGCTGGATCCAGTCCCGGGCCTTAGTTTGCTTACCCATGTTCAAGATGCTCAAGCAAGTGCAGCTGTGTGTGTGTGTGGGGGGGGGGTTATTGAACTGGTTATTGAACAATGATGCAGTTTGGGGGTATTAATGGCGTGGTATTGCAAACTGCCCTGTCTGTGTCTTGGGAAATCTTTATGTACTGAACTCTGAAAATCCATTTAATATTTTCAAGCTCAATTTTTATGCCTGTTAAAGTATTTATAAAATAGTTGGCTCCAGCAATAATTTTAGAATTCAACCCTCTTTGAGTTGGTTACACTTCAGCATACCACAGGGATACAATCCTCACAAAAATGCTTTTCAATCTCTAGGAGGAGGAGAAGGGGTAGGAGAGAGAAAGAAAGAGAGAAAAAGAGAGAGAGAGATAATGGATTGACCCTCTACATGAAACCATAAAGCAGAATTCTGGGTTGCTGCCATTCAAGTGAATAGAAACCGGCAGCAATTCTAACACCTTTCCGGTTTCAATTTTGTAACATCTGCAGGCACCATGCTGGAATGGTAAACATTTTAATGGTCAAATTTTGTCCATTTCGCCATTTCCATTTCCCATATTATCCCCTAGTTTTTGTGTGAGAGTGAAATGAAAAGGTGACAGATTGCTGCAAATCAAATGAATGGGAGATGTCATTTGCATTCATTTCGGTTGCCACAAACACCCTACTTTCCTATTCCTTTGTTGTCCTACTGATACACCTTTTCACAGCTTCTGGAAATTCAAGTGTCAGGCACTCCATTTTGATAATGCAGCTGGAACTTCAGGCATTGGCCTGTGAATTGATTCAATAACACCAACCCACTTTATAATTACAGTTTATCTCTTCGTTATAAATCCAAATTGATTGAGATTAATAGGAAGATTTAAAACCTACATGCTCTGAAAAGGGAGGTTTTTGCAAATGCAGTTCTTTAACCAAGGATACAAAAGGCCATTCTCAAACCTAAACGCTCCATCTACCAGACTATTTATTTACAATTATTTGGCTGTGACTCTTAAAAATACCAATCTGGGCTTCCTTTAAGCAGAGGTAATTCAAGTGAATCTGATGCTTTGCAAAGCAGTATGTGTGGGGCATGTGGTGTCCTCTTAAGATTATTTTCATTTGTGTATGTTCAATGATTTTAAGACACCTTTCACATTCTTAATTCACTACCCCCTCTTGCCATAATTCAGAACACCATTGAAAAGTGATGTCTATCTTGGAATCCAGCAGTACTGCTGACAAAGGTTTAGAGAGACAGAGAACAGAGACTACCAATTAATAAACAAAACCATCTCAAATGAGAACAGTTGGCATGTGTAGGTCTTCAAGAGAAGAAGGGTTACTGGGTCTCAGAAAATTAGCAGCAAAACTCCAACTGAAACACCTGTCCAAAAACACTTGGAATAAAATGCAATTAATCTTAGAGGAACTTGCTTTCAAGCTGATCTGATTAGAATCACAATCTGACAGCATGAGCCTACGTATATTTACATTTAACCAAGTTCCACCCAGTTCAGGGAATGGGGGTATACTCTTAAAAGGGGATGAATAAATCTCTCAGTTTCTGTTTCTCTTGGTCCCTCATTTTTCCACTTTTAAATTCACCCATTGCCACACATGCTCAGAGACAGCTTTAGGGTGGTGCTACTGGTTCGCCAGAAGCGGCTTAGTCATGCTGGCCACATGACACGGAAGCTGTCTGTGGACAAATGATGGCTCCCTTGGCCTATAGAGCAAGATGAGCGCGCAACCCCAACGTTGTCCGCGATTGGACCTAACGGTCAGGGGTACCTTTACCTTTACCTTAGTTGCGCATTAAGTATAGATTATTTTAATTCATTCTGTTCTCATTAGTTTATTCCTATGTCATTGTTGTTTTAAATGAACATTGTAGAAAAGCAGCATATAGGCTAAAGGAAATTTAAACTCTCATTTCAGTACTGGTCATTTAAAAAACAACTGAAGGTGCAATCCAAGTTTTAGAGAGATATTTGCAGAAGGACTTGGGCAGAGCTTTTGTGGCTCTCTAAAGCAATTGTCAGACATCTCGCTCCATTGTAGGTGCTTATGGTCACTGTATGTGTACACTGACAATAAGACCTGCAATTGAAAGCAGACAGCAAGACAAGCATGACCAATAACACTTCAACACTGTACCAATACTTTAATAAAGTTGGAAGATCAATTCAATTCCAAGGTTTTCTGGGAGAAGTCTTGCCCAACAAGATACAGAATGATGAATGCTGATCTCTTGAAATCACTAAGCTATGAAGCATTGCAAAAGTTTACCCCCACCACCTTAAATACAACTGTGCGATAAAGCAGGCCTGGGTTGATGAATTGCAGGGATGAGGCTGTTCCGAAGCTTATCTGTGGCATTGAAAAATGAGGTCATTAGTAAAAATAAAATGCAAATATTATCAGATGCTGGGTCATTTTTCTTCACACATTTGAACTAGAATCTCATCATGGTATGCAAGTATGTACATGCATCAAGAGAGAAATGAGATGCACATTTACACACACAGACACCCCTTTCACACACACCCACTTTAAAAGCCAATTGTTTTGGGAGGTGGGGGGTAACTGTCGACTATTGAGAGAGCAGTGCTTGTTTATTTGTTTTCTTTTAAATGCTTTCCTGTCTTAGACATCCAGCCTCATTCAGTTTACCATCCACATTCTCTCAGTAATTACTTTTTTTAAAAATCCACTCTGATTTCCCCCTTCTGAGCTGCTCTGTATAAACAAAGCTCTGTGTTCACCATTCACTCAAATTGGGAATTTAAAGCACTCATAATTTTTGGGCAATCTGTATGAATTTTACAGGCATAAGAGCCTGCTAAATTTCAAAAAAAAGGGGGAAACATGTCTAGGGCCTGTTTTGGGGTGGAATAATAGGTCCAAGGGCTTCCTTAAAATGATCAAATGGTGTATATTCTTGCAGGGCCGGACTTTGGCAATCTTTTTTAATATGGCCCCCTATGAAAGGCCAACATATGGTGTCCAAAAATGGATCTTCTCAGTTATGGATCATCTCAGTTTTGCACCCCATCAGCTTGGCATTCTGCACAGGAGATTATCCTAGCTACCCTAAATCCAGTGCTGATTCTTGCTTGTACATTTTCTTTAAAAACTTTGCAGCTTCACATCAGCCTTTCTTTCTCTTGGCTGTTTGCATCATCCAGTAGGCTTTATTGGCCTCTTGATAGGCCTTTCTGGGTTTCCAATTGGTTTTGCAGTATGAGACTGTCTAGAGCTCTGCATGTAGAGTTCTGAAGAGCTCTAAGGTGGTGGTTGTTATTTACCATATTTTCTGCTCTATAAGACTCACTTTTCCCCTCCTAAAAAGTAAGGGAATATGTCTGTGCGTCTTATGGAGTGAATGCAGGCTGCACAGCTATCCCAGAAGCCAGAACAGCAAGAGGGATTGCTGCTTTCACTGCACAGTGATCCCTCTTGCTGTTCTGGCTTCTGAGATTCAGAATATTTTTTTTATTGTTTTCTTCCTCCAAAAACTAGGTGCGTCTTGTGGTCTGGTGCGTCTTATAGAATGAAAAATACGGTAGTTAAGCAGAGCACTGTAGAATTTTCAAAATAAATAAAAGAAGATATATGATACATAAGTATAGCTCTACTGCTCTGCTTTAGTAAAACAAACAACCACAACCTAGAGCACTTCAGTGATCCACAGGCAACATTTTTGACATGAAAAGACAATGAAAATAAAGAAACAGAGAGATATTTTTGCATGCCACTCATGCACTCACATCTGAGTGGTGTGAGATTCCATGGTTCTAGGCACTTACCCGGAGTTCATGTGTCCCTATTGGAAATGAGGCACAGCAGAGACCATGGTGTCTTTATGATACACAATTTCCACATATATACAAACTGAGTCTACAGTGGAGGGGTTCACAGCGTTAATATCCCCAAAATGTTCTGTTTCTCACAGAACTGCAGCCTTCAATTCCAACAGAAATCAAACCTTGCTCTGACTCTCTGTATATTGCTGCTTTACCTCTAGGTTACTTCCCTACAACTCAGCTCTAGATTCCAGCTTTGTCTTCTAACTAACCATGAGATGGGGGAAAAGACCCTACACACCCACTTGCTGTCTCACACAAGAGGCAGATTTCGGGGAGAGTGATCAGTTCTGCCACACTGGTTGCAGAACCTCAGGGGCACCACAACTGTTCTTTAGAATAGTAATAGTAGTAATTTATTATTTGTACCCTGCCCATCTGGCTGGGTTTTCCCAGCTACTCTGGGGGGCTTCCAACAAAGATTAAAAATACATTAAAATGTCACACATTAAAAACTTCCCTGAATAGGGCTGCCTTCAGATGTCTTCTAAATGTCAGATAGTTGTTCCCCAGAGTCACTGGGGAAACCCACCCAGGTGGGTGGGGACTAATAATAATAAGAATAATGGTACTGAATTTTGGCATCAGACAGGGTATCACTGAAATTTAAGATCCTAATGTCCGCTACTGCTCACACAGAGCCCCTTTCCTTTGTTTCCCGTACTAGCCCATCACTTGATCACATCAATATGAAGCTAGCTGCTGAACCTTAGAACTATAGAGTTGGAAGGGACCATGATGTTCATCAAGTCCAACCCCATGCAATACAGGAATTTGCAGCTATCCCATATGGGGATCGAACCTGCAACATTGGGATTATCAGCACCACACTCTATCCAGCTGAGCTATCCAGGTATGGTACATCAACCCTTAGAGACTTTTCAAAGCTTTAAGTGGATCTGAGGACAGGTGCCATGTTTGAGTGACAACCTGACAGCCCTATTTCTCTTGCAGCTCCTATCTAAAGGCCTATTTACAGTAGCATTGGGAGACTTAAAAAAATGGGGGGGGGGGGAGTGGAATACGATAACCTATGAAGAAAAGCTACTTGCTATATCCATCAAATAATGCCCAAAGGACCAGGTATTTATCCTGTCGAGGTCTTTGTACCCTCCACGTCCACACAAAATATGACTGGCAGTATTTGTGAATGAAATTATCCAACACAAGCATTCAAGTGAACAAAATAAAGTAATAATTTTAAAAAGTGTTTATTAGCACTGTACTTCATCCTTGGAGATTTAGCAGCTGACAAATTGATGGGCTGTCACTCAGATGCAATGATTCAAACTCCTCAACTTAGCAGTACAATTCTCAGGGGGCTGAGAGGGAAAGAAAACATGTGAATAATGGGCAAAACAGACCAACAAGCACATGTTGCTCTCCCAGATAAATTCACATTATGACATCAGAGTTGTTTTTTGAGACCCTTTAGCATTGTATATTTCTAACACATATGCCATTGTGTGAAGTATTGGCCCTGAAAGGCAGCCTAAGAACTTTAAACAAATAAATACAGAAAACACTATTAGGTGAAGCAAAGAAAGAAACCTCTGATCGGATTGTGAATGTATTTTTTATTCTCATCCAGCTTTTTCAGCTGCTTGGATATTTAGCGAAGAGCTGAGTAACAGCCAAAACTATTTTCCTACTGGGTATAGTAGGACCCCATATATCAGGAGAGTAGTGAACCAGCCTGCTATCTCCACCTCTGGTTTCCATCACCTCCACAAGTTGGAAGGTGACCATCTTCAGCAGACAGTCTGCTCTGCTCATTTGGGTTTCCTGCATGCAAGTAGACCAGGCTCCCCCTGCAGCTTTCCTCCAAGTTTTGGAGGGTGAGAGCAACATTGAACAGAGCTAGTGCTCCTTCTCTCTCTCCTACACATGCTTATTTAACCAAATGTATTCAGTATTCAATGGGGCTTAAGTCTTGTCTAAATCCTGCTTCAGTTTAACTATGAATAACCAGAACCCTTCCATAGATAGTCATAAACTAGGGTAATGATCTAGGCAGCATGGAAATGAGAGATCGAGCTTGACAATGTTGTACCCAGGGCCTTTTTCCTCTGCTGGAACTCACTGGAACTCAGTTCCAGCACCTCTCAGGTAGCCTCCATTGGTATTGGTTTTATCACACAGATTTGCATTTAGAAGATCAAATAGCAACTAAGAAATTTTAGAAAAGCTGTCCTTTAAATTTTCCTTTAAATGTTGACTGTGACACAGAAGCTCACTTCATGTGTAAAGGGGCTTTGCACCCTTATAGATGCCAAGTGCTGACCCTGGCCTCAAGTTTTCCTCCACTCAGCCACAACATCAACATGCTAGGTGTGGACATAAGAGCAGGGAGAGCTATGTGCACATGTGCAAAATACATATAAGGCAGGAAAACAGGTCCTGGGAAATCCATGAGCATAGGTTTCCCTGGCTTAGACATTCTTATCTAACATGAGTATGGCAGGACAGGATTGGTAGAAACTGTAGGGTCTTGTGGCTGGAGCTTTAGAGTCCCTTATATGTAATGCCACTGAGATAATTTCTAAACTGTGAATAGAAATACAAAGCTCAAGTGAGCTGTCGGAGATATTCATTTATCCCTAGAGTGGGCAAATTGTGTGGGGAGCATTGGAGATTAGCAGAATGGACAATATCACTGCTTCGGGCATCAGAACAATTATCAGCACATTTTCATTTTGTGTATGGAGTGGGTAGCCCAGCTTTTGCTGATGAGAAACTTGGATTATTCATCAAATAGGCAATACAGTACTGAAAGCGTTCCAGGTTGTAATCGAAAAATCAAATTCCTGAGAGAAAGATTCACAGCCACACCAATTTCTTCAGTGCGCCCGAACTCCATCTGATGAGACTTCACACTTCACATCACTGACTTCCTGTGAATATTACTGTTTTCTAAAGTCATGCTGTTGATTAATGGCATACATATAGCAGTACAGTTACCAGAGCGGCAATGAGAACGACTGCAAAACATTATCATGTGAAGTTGTATATAGCAGATATCCAAATATGTGGGGATCAAATACAGTATTTTTGGTGAATTTAATTCCTGCTATATTTATAACTTTGAATGAAGAAGGTCCTAGGGAGAGATAGAAGGAATCCATTTTAAATGAATTTATACATAGATCTTGGCAATCCTGACCTGACTGAGCTTTGCTTATATTAGTCTATCTTTTGTGCCTGCTTGTGTCCAACCTGTGTGTACATTGCCAGGTTTTTTAAATGAAAAATTATATGTAAACATTTTTATATGTATAGTATGTATAAAGGAGTCAAGCCACATGCTATACTATACAGTGGTACCTCTGGTTACGTACTTAATTCGTTCCGGAGGTCTGTTCTTAACCTGAAACTGTTCTTAACCTGAAGTACTACTTTAGCTAATGGGGCCTCCTGCTGCTGCACCGCCGCCGCCCGATTTCTGTTGTCATCCTGAAGCAAAGTTCTTAACCTGAGGTACTATTTCTGGGTTAGCGGAGTCTGTAACCTGAAGCATATGTAACCCGAGGTACCACTGTATGTCAATAGTATAGATGTGTAAGTATACTAACAAATACAGGCAAGCAGGGATTGCTTTCTGAGGCACCGTGCACGTTAGTGGGATGTGTATAAGCCTGCCCCACCCTGTTCCCCCCCATCTTGCCCTGTTCTACCCTGTTCCACCCTGCTCCCTCTTGATGATGAAAATGGCATGTATGCCTTATATGTATTTCACACATGTGCACATAGCTCTCCCTGCTCTTATGTCCACACCTAGCATGTTGAGTGGAGGAAAACTTGAGGCCAGGGTCATAAAACTGTGGTTTTAAAGAACAGCAGAGGTTTGAGTAAGGCAAGGAGGGAGACACTGAGAGTGAGGGGAAAGGAGCAGTTTAAAGCAAAGTTTGACTACAGTGAGAAAGGAGTCTGGAAAGACTCTGTTGTGTTAGCTATTTGGTGTCTGTGTTATCCCCATCTCTGCTATTTCTCCTTATTAAAAATGCTATTTCTCCTTTGTTTCTTTTTTCATTTTCTTTTTTTATAGAGAAAACAACCTATCTGTCTTGTTAATATATTAATATACCAGTAATATGTGAGGTTTTTTTAATTTTTAGTGAAGATTTTTTATGAAGATAAAATCAATATTCATTAAATTAAGGCTCTAGGTGAAATTTGAGGGGGGGACGGGACCAGGCAGATATGTTCAACATTAAAGTTTTCAGGAAACTCCATCTCTAGTCCCTGGTTCAATCCCTGAGATCACCAGTGAGAAGACCAGATTGTAGATGTTGAAATAGAACTTGAGATCTCAGAGAGCTGCTGTAGGGACAATCAAATCAGGCAATACTGAGGTTAGACGGGCCAATGGCTTGACACATTATGCTACACCATACTATGGTCTCTTCCAATCTCATATGGCTGCCACCATTGTGGCCTATCTAAACTGCACTAATCTCAATGTAGAGTTATGCTTGGGGGAGGTTCAAGGAACAGCTCTTGTGTTCCTACCAAAATGGAAAGCTGCCAAGTGTATGTGCCTAATAAGGAATCTCATCCAATTAAAACTATACCTACCAAATGCAGAAAACAATAATGGCAGCCTAGTGAGTTCCTTCCCAATTTTGTGTCCTTTACCGTAATAAATTTCTTGACCAAATTATGGAATGAAATAGTATTCATCCTGTCTTGTCTATTGCTCTCCAAGCAAAATCCCCCATGCTACAAAATGCCCTTGTGCTACTGTGGAAGATTCTTGTTTAAATCTTATTTGAAAATCAAAATTATTGTGTTCTTTGGCTCAGCCTTTGGCTGAGCTCATCACAATTGCATTCATAGTGAGGAGATGATAAAAAAAGGTACTAGTTACAAGTGTTTCTGAAGGAGAGAAAATAAATTCTTTTCTTTTTTTGTTCTCATGCAAGGATGAAGTTTTTTCTTTAATTCAGGAACTATATTCAGCATAGCTTGAAGCCCATTAAAAGGAAAACTGTGGTTGCTTCTTGCTTATGGGGAAGAATGGGACAAAATGAAATGCAAGGATTGTGAAATGTTCTTTCTTTGACACCATAGGGATCAGTGAACAACAGAGGATCCCAGCAGTTTGAGTGATTAGAGGAGCTTTGTTCCTTTGACCCCAAGGAGCAGTCACGCAGTGGCAAACAAAGTAGCCAGGAACAAGGAGTTGTACTGGCTTGGAATCCATATGTAAATCCTTATGCAGTATTCAAATTAAAAGGCCAAGAGGGAAATGGCATATTTTAAAAGCAATAATAATGAGCTGCAATCACACAATGTTAAGTTGAATTCTTTTAAAGAATAATGTGGACTTTAAGGCTGCAATCCTGTTGCCTGCTGGGAACAGGCACATGTAGCCAACCAGGATTTAACCTTGCCTTCCTGCCCATTAGATGGCAGCAGGAGTGCCATCAGCAGATGGGTGGATATAGTTTGGGGGAAGTGATCTCATGGACCAACTTAGATTACTAGAGGGCCAAGATTGGCCTATGGGACCAAGGTTCCCCACCATTGCTATAACCACTTGCCTTAGAGTATGCCCTAATGAACCTAATACTGTAGAAGATACTTTTGAGTAGACATGCATGGTGTTGTGATATAAGTATCTCTTTCCCTTTCTCTCTGCCTCCCCCAACTCTCATTTTAAATGCACTGCTATGATCATTAACACAGGTATGCATCTGCTTAAGGTGAAGCCTGAATCCAGAACCAGAACAGGCTGTTTCTGAACAATTTGAGCTTTGTCCGAGAGGAAGCACAGCTTCCCAGAAGCAGCTTCAAATGAAGTTTCAGACTGTTTGTTAAAAATAGTTCCATTTCCCATGTGCCCATAAAAGTAAAACAGCTGGTGAGGAGAAGGAGATGAGGGAATGTAGTTTTCTGACTGCCTTTCAACAAGAGAATAATTAGACTAGGGTTTGAACTGGTGGTGAATGATCAGGAAAGAGATATTGGGGTCCTGGAGGAGAGTATAGTAAAAAGACACTTGAGCTGAGCTGAGCACATGGTAAAGGGGCCATTCATTTGCTTCCCTATAAACACAACTTGCTGTAAGCCACAAAGGTTTATCCCATAATAAATTTGTGAGTCTCTAAATTGGCAAAAGATTCTTTGTTGGTTTTGCTGCAACACAATCTGAAACTATAAGTTATTTATAATATTATTTGCCTGACTCTTCGGTTGTGAAAATGAGCCTGTGAAGCAGGTCACATGAGAATACAAACCCAATGAAGATACAAGACAAACCAGAAAAGAGGGTGAGATCCAGTTTTGTCTACCTAGTTTCACAGTGGGAATCCACTTTCATGCTAGGACTACCAGTTCTATCAAGGTGTTGCAGAGGGAGGAGAGGGAGGAGAAACCCCATTGCTTCAAGGGGACACATACACTATGTTGAACCTCACCCATTGTAATATTTACCACCATGTCATAACTTTGTTTTCAGCAGCTTTGCAATGGCATAGCTTACTGTGGACTGAGTTATGAGATAGGTGCATGGTCAAAAAATTGTGCAACTTTTCCATAAGCAAACCAAACCTGCCAATAGTGCATTACCACCATGCACTTTGGGAAGTTTAAATTGGCCCTACATTAATAACTTAGTAACAAAAGAAACCTAATAGAACGGCGAGTTCTTAATTTCAACCTGCAGAACTATAGTTACTGATTTATGGAACTGCACCATGTTTCAGTTTAAGCAAGGTTATTTGCTGAGCTGAGTAGAACCAGATACTGCATGAAAGCTGAAAGCAATGAACTTTATAAACCCCCCCCCCCCTCTGAACTTTATAAAACTCCTCTCTCTCTCTTTCTCTCTCTCTCTGTGTGTGTGTGTGTTTAGGGGCATGGGGTTTTACTTTTAGTTTTATAAAAGCTTGCATTTTCTAAATCCACGTGAACCAACAGAGAAATTGAGATTTTCATGAAATCTCTAAAGAATCAGGTTGCTCACTTTCAATCAACTGCAGCTGCTAATCCAAGGGAATTATCAGGTGAATTGAAGAGAGAGTCTCTGTGGTGCTCTGTTCAGATTAATGAGCAAGGGCTTTGTCCTTACAGACACTTGCAATATTCATCTTCACTACACTTTTTGTGAATTCCGGCTCCTCTAACTTCATAGAATGATTTCAGGATTGGTTCAGAAGAAGCAGAGACACCAACTGGGACAGTGATAAATATAAGGGAGCTGTGAAGCAACAGCCTAAAGGGACCACAGAAATTCTTGATAGAATTCTCCATCTCCTCCATTCCTTGCAATACCCCCACTAGAGGACTGGTAATCTTTATGCATTTGTGGAACTGCAAATGTTTTGTGACCAAAAGAACAGCAGGCTAAGCAAATTAGTGACAGCTGAAGAGCAGGGGGAATTGCTTGCCCCATGTGAAGACGCATACTCCAGCCTCCACTTTCAAAGTTGGTTTGCAATATTGAAGGAACAACATCTGCTATTTGGTATTCGTTAGACCACCAAGGGGGCAGGAAACCAAGCTGGAGGAGAAAGGGGAAAATCGGAAGCTGGGTGAGGATAGGAAAAGGAAAGGCAGAAAGAATGTAATCCCACTAAATGCTGTGACCTCTATTATCACCTTCCAAGTTACTTACACCCACTCCTCAATTTAAAGTGCAGCGGTCACAGGGAAACCACTGCAAAAGGGGCAGGTGACACAGGCAAGCACGAATAGTAGCAAATTGCCCATCAGATGGTAATTTGCCACAGCTAAGTACATTCCAGAGCTCATGAAATAAACCATTCCGAAGTGACATTTATATGAACAAGGGAATAGCACTGCATGTGGCATTTCAATGCCTACAAAACCTTTAATGGCAAGGAGAGAATCTTGTGACAAACAAGCAAATGCTATTTATTGTACAACACTCTGTCCTGTTCAAGCAGAGATGAGAAGGGTGATGCCAAAGAAGATGCATAAGAATCCATTTGTGACTAATCGCACATAATATGAAGGAATGGAAATCCAGAAATAGAAAAAAGCCGCTGCCTTCGGCATGACTCTTCTATCTTCAGTTTCAGTATTGTATATGTTCAGTCTTCAGGAATATAAATTCTTTCAGTCTTAATGGTTCGATGCCTTGAGCACCCAGAAATTTCAGCAAAGGTGTTGTGAAATATAGCTTTTACCTGAACATCAACCTGGTGTTAATTTTTCAGATCAGGCATGCAGAAGGGATTTGATAATTAAGTCATTGCCACTACACTATATTTAAACTGCTACTTATAATTTGATTTTCTATGGCTGGATTAATTGCCATCCACACATCAATGATACTTCTTTCTTCTTCTTTCTCTGTGTTTCAGCCTTGTCATTGTCTCTTTAAAAGTATTCACACACACCCCGGTTTTTATTTTCATGATGTACAAGCAGTGCATTTGCAAGGAAGGAAGCAAATATACCTTGATGACATGGGGGCTGAAGCATTGTTTGCTTTATTTAACCCTTTGAATGAAGGAGTATAATAAGGCACTCAAAGATGTTTTGCTTTACTACAGTTTTACTGCAGGGTCTCCCCTTTACTACAAATTTACTGCAGGGTTGTTCTTAATATTTTAAATACAGATGGGCATCATTACAGATATAATTATCTCAGCAAGGCTAATTCAACTGAATTTTATCTTACTCCCCACCCATCTTTCAGTAGCATCTGACATATTGGATCATTTACGGCAACTGCTGTTATATTATCATACCTGACATCTGGATTTGGCTGTTGCGGGGTTGGGGATCATTTCTATTGATCCAAGTCATATCTTCTGAAATGCTTATTTTGCATGCTTAATTTTACCAGGAAGGGAAATCAGATTATTCTTTAATGGCATTTTGTATTAGACCTGCTTCTTTTTACTATCAACATTTAACATCTCCAAGAACAATTGCATTTCCCCCCACAGCTGGCATATGTATGACATTAAGGTAGCCTCTGTAACTCGGAGTACATTGTATCAGCTTCAGCTAACATGTGGCCATTATTGACTCAGGATAGCCATTTCTGTCCCAGGACAGAAATCTATGCATTTGTGACTTCAGGACTGGGTTATTGCAATGCACTTAGTGTAAGGCTTCCCTTATGCTTCATCTGGAAACTGCAATTTCTGCAATGCTGCTGCATGATTGCTGACAGCAGTAAAAACCCTGTTAGCATATTAAATTCCAGTTTAGAAGTGTCTGCTGATTTGTTACTAGAGAAATTCAAGGTGTTATTATTCGTATATAAAGCCCTCAATAGCTGGGACCAGTTTACTTGTAGGATTGCCTGCACCATGCATAGCTGATTGACTTTTTTGATATTTAATTATTTTATTTATTTATTTTATTTATATACTGCCCTATGCCTGGAGGTCTCAGGGTGGTTCATAGGGGAAAAAAATCACAATATATAAAATAAAAATAAAAACAATAACCCAATAACACCCCCCCCCAAAAAAGCCACATTTTAAAAGGGTATAGAATGTCAGGTCAACCAAAGGCCTGGTTAAAAAGGAATGTTTTTGCCTGGCGCCTAAAGGTGCATAATGAAGGCGCCAGGCAAACTTCCCTGGGGAGAGCATTCCACAGATGGGGAGCCACTGCAGAGAAGTCCTGTTCTTATGTTGCCACTCTCTGGACCTCTCGAGCAGGTGGCACATGGGTAGGTTCATATGGAAAGAGGTGGTCCTTGAGGTATTGCGGTCCTGAGCTGTTTAAGGCTTTACAGGTCAAAACCAGCACTTTGAATTGGGCCCAGAAACTAATTGGTAGCCGGTGCAGTCGAACCAGGATTGGTGTAATATGCTCAAACTATCTTGCTCAAGTGAGCAACCTGGCTGCTGAATTCTGCACTAGCTGAAGTTTATGAACAGTCTTCAGATATGTGGAAATGGCATTTTTCAGTGCCACATAATGTGCATTCTGCGCTTGTGAGAAATCAGTCTTTCAGTGTGGCAGCATTTGCTCTCTGAAACTACCTCTCCATTGATATTAGGCAGGTGCCTTCACTGTACACTTTTTGCAGTGCTGTTTCTCTTCTGATGTGGTTCTACTTCCAACAAAGTTATGTTATTCACTTTCCTGTCTGCTGTGGTGTAATTTTACGTAATTAATCACATAGTTGTTATCTCACACCATTCATTTCAATGGAAGGTTGTTTAGTGCAAAGGAAATGCAAATGGGAAAAGGGCATCAATTAAGCTTCATTTGCAGACTGAAAACAGCAACAGCAGTGAATATACATCATATTCTCTGGATTAATTTATGTTATGGACATGGGGCAAACAAGCAAACATTGAAAATTTCTGTTCCTCTCTCTCTGCGTTCTTCAACAATGCTAGTTGAATTCAGCCTGCCTCTGAAGACATCCTAAAATGCCCTGTAAATAAAGCAGAAAAACAGATGTAGCTTTTACTGGGGAATACCCCCCCCCCTTGGCTTGAGAAATTGAAGCATAGATTTCAGCCCAGCACTAGCTTGCAAAGTTTGCAAAAGATTTCAGGTGCATTGTTCCATCTATAGTTGCCTAGCAGTAGTGGACAGATTCACACATGCAGACACCAACGTGCTAAACACAATTCCACGTTGGCTGCCCCATTCATTGCGGCATTCTGTTTATGCTGCAATTTGGGTTTGTCCCATTGTCTTAGGAGCTATCCCATTTTATCATCACAACAATCCTGAGAGGAACATTAGATTGAGACATCCTGACTTGCTCAACGCCACCAGTGAATTTCATGGCTTAATAATTAGCCTTAAATTCCCACATCAAAACCCAACTTTAGCCACTATATGACACTGAACCTCTTGATAGAAATCAATTGCTTCTTATTGCTCTAGCAATTCCAGTATTATAAGTTAGAGATGCTTGGGGAATTGAATTTCTGTGAATTTTAGTGTGAACTGGCCTGATCTGCACTTCATAGACCAGAACTTAATTTTCCTTTGAATTTCACACTTCTATAATATTTGCAATGCAGTTCTCAGATCAAAAATGCATTAAAACATGATGTCTGCTCTACTAATAGTCCATGGTGCATGAAGTTGGCAAGGATTCTATTAGTAACAGTGCACCCATTCATAAAATCAAAGAAGTATAGATTTGGAAGGGCCTGAGGGTCGTCTAGACCAAGTTCCTGAAATGCAGAAATATTTTCTGCAATGTGGGGCTCAAACCCATGACCCTGAGATTAAGAGTCTCATGCTCAACCAAAGGAGCTATTTGTTGTCCAATTTATTTCTGCATTGCAGGGTTTTTGGATTCAGTGAACCTCAGGGACCCTTCCAACTCTACAATCCTATGATTCTATGCATTTTTGACAAAATATGTTTAGCAATGTGTATATATATTTGAAACATACATTTTTTCCCAAAAAAATATTTTATTGTCAAATATGCTTTTAAAAATAAATTTACAAATCACATTTGCCCAGAACTATTTCAAATTGCATATTTAATGAGGAAATGGGATGGAATGGATTTATGAATGAACACATGTATATTAGCACAAACCTGCTGCTCTGGTGCCGGTTCGCCAGAGCAGCTTCGTCATGCTGGCCACGTGACCCGGAAGTGTCTGCGGACAGCGCTGGCTCTAGAGTGAGATGAGCGCACAACCCTAGAGTCTGTCAAGACTGGCCTGTACGGGCAGGGGTACCTTTAAAAAAAAATAATAGATCCATCACGCCTACCACCACGTGCTCTCATTTGCAGCAGTGTTCCTTGGACATAAGAATAGAAATTATGTTAGCCATCTTTTATCAAAAGATAGACAAAGTTATTTGAGCAAGCCTACACATAAATACAGGGATCTTTCTATGTTTTAAGACTTATTGCACAATTGTCTGATCAGCATCTGTGCAGAAGCTCATTTGAGGAAGGGTCAGGGATACATAGAAGCTTCTGATGATGTCATAGGCAATGGAGTCACATGGGTTACATAATCTAATCTCTAGTTGTGGGTGCAGAAAAGGTGTTTAAACCATGTGTCCTCAGAACTCTTAAAATGTCAAGGAAGATGAATGAAAATTAAATACATTCCATTACAGTGCCATAGAATATGTTATATATACCACCTGAAATGAAGGGCCATATATTACTTTTACCACACACATAGCTCTGTCTTTGAGTTATTTTGCTTTCTTACTGAGTGTACAAAAAATGATAGATTAAAGAATTAATAGATGGAGTCACCTACCATTATGAAAGTAATATTTAATCATCATAAAATTCTACGGGTCCAGGATTCTGTCCCACCCTATCCACCACCCCATAGACTAAGAAAAAAGAACATTAAGTAAAGGTGAGACCTTGATGAAAGAGCTAAGCGTTATATTTTACTCACTAGAGTTTTATATAGCTCAGTGCCCACATCAGTGATAAATCTTCTCATTCAGAGGCAGTTATCAACATCTTAAAAGGACAGTGTGTGGTTGGACCTGTTCAAGCTGCTCATATCCACATGCTTTTGTTTGTTTGCTGTTTAGAATGGTCATACATGGCACTCAGATATTTATTTGAGAAGTTGAGTATTTGAACATTGCTTACCCAGGATTGTGTGTTCATACATTGTACAGGGACAGTAGTTAATCTGTACACTACTAGACTGTTGGTTGTGTCTGCACACAATTACAAGTGTCTACACCTTTATTTATTTTTAAAGGACTATATGACCATATGACTTCAGTGACATTGCTGACCAAGGAATGTTGCATAACATATAAAAAGTTGTTGCTTTTTTTTTAATTAGGGAATGAATTAACTCAAATAAGGTATTTACATGATAACAGGTTTGCTATGTGAGCACAAGAGTGGTGGTCCTGCCCCCCCCCCCCCGGTGTTGTTTTGTTAATTTACACTTCTCACTGAGCACATCCCTCCCTGTCACAGAGGGTACCCCCAGCCCTCAACACCACATTTGGTAGGGTAGTGAGAAAGGTGGCAGAAAGGGAGAGGTAAGAAAGACCCTTTGTGTTAGTGGAATTCTGTACATGGAAATTAGTACCCAAGCTGTAGTGTTTCCTCACCACCAGTTACTGAAAGATATTGTCAGTGTTTTGCTTTAGAAGGAAAATTGACAAAGAGGGCTGACAGAGATTAACTTGGAAACTGGGTCCCTCTTTCCAAGGGTGCTTGTGTACATAATATTTTGGGGAGCCCTCCTCAACTTTGTTAGCATTGTGAATAACGGCTTATATTGCTGGTGGCCTTGGAACCTGTTTTCCTACGCCACCTCAGTAAGCATCTGAATACAGGACACTGCATGAATACAAAAATTACCATGTAAAATAACCATGTAAAACTACTTCATCAGCAATACATGTATTACTACCCAGTCATAGTTCCTATCCTCTGTTTCATATCAAAATATTCGTATTGGGATATACTTTCAAACTAAGCTGAAAATACAAGATTTTGCATGTAAACTAATTGTCTCATTCTTTATTTCATTTGGGTTTTTACTGTACACTGAGAAACCAGAGTATAGGCTTGTTCTTACATTGATGCCTTAGAGCAGATGACATGAGTATGAAAATTCCATTTTCATATCTGAGCAACACAGTATTATATAAGACAAGCAAAGCAAACAGAAGGCAAATTGAATCCCAGTAACATGTGAAATACAAAAAACTCAGTAAAGGAAAAGGAGACACATTATCGGCAATTACATGCAAATTGCCATTCTTTTGGCAGACTCTTCCAAATACTATCTCATGGCAACTCTGTAAATTACATTGATAGGCCAGTAATTGTAAATTATTATGCTTTGTTATTACTGTTACTTTATTTTTCAATTTCCTTTTTTTTTTTGTATTGGGTTATATCTTCCTCCCCCACCCAGATTTCAATTTCTCTGCCCATTTTCAGACACTTCAGGCTGACAGTTATTCACACATAGAGACAGGGAAATGCCACTGGGCTGGTGTGCTCCCCATATTATTGGCTGTCTGCCTTTATCCCAAAACACTATTGTTGTGAGGAAAATGTGGTTCCGATTTAGGAACCTTTGTAAATTATCTGACTAGGCACAATCAGTGAAGACCTACAAATTTTGCCACAAGAGACAAAAGTCTGTTCCCCACCCAAAATATTGGAGCCCAATCTGAAGAAGTGTGCATGCACACGAAAGCTCATACCAATAACAAACTTAGTTGGTCTCTAAGGTGCTACTGGAAGGATTTTTTTTATTTTGTTTCGACTATGGCAGACCAACACATCTACCTACCTGTAACCCCAACAACATTGCCACCCCATTCCAATGCTATGTAACTACAGAAATAGAGGCTATATAAATTCTATTCTAATAATAAAATTATTAATAAATCAAGAATGAAACCAAATTTAATAGTGCTACAACAGGAGCTGTACATAAGTTTCTTTTTTTAAAAAAACTCTATGAAAACTGACCTACTTTATAGGATTGTTGTGATGGTAAAATAGGAAGGGGGAGAACAAAATACACCCCTGTCAGCTGCTTGAACATGCATGAATGAATGCTATAATGTGGGCACCAGTCCATCCAAAAAAAGACCTGTGATATCCAGAAACTGGACCAGAGGCATCCCAGTCTACTTTGGAAGACTGGATGCAAAACCATCTGCCATTGCTGAGCATGCCCCATTCTTCTATTAAAACTTATATTTAATGAACGAGAAACAGGCGCACTGTTTATGTTTATTCATAACAAGTTAGATCTTACTTTTGAAGATAAAGAAACAAGTTTGATTATATATAGTACCAGCTATGCATTTTGGCACTGATAGGAATTTTAGCAATCAAGAGGAGATAAAAAGGCTTCAGAGAATTTAATCACGTACTTCAAAGTAGACTTAAGAACATATATTTCAGAAACTGAGATAAAATATGAATGTTTAATTTACCATCTTTCTTTCTTATCACAAGTGTTTCTGATTCCAATGCTAATAACCTAGTTGATTTTGACAGCTCACAGTGCTCGTCTAAAAAAAATAAAAATAACAAACTGAACGAACTTTTGTTGCACGAAGAAACTGCTAATTAGCTCTTAGTTTCCAGAATGATTGCATGGAGGCTTAACTTTACTCATGCAAAGGTCAACATGCCTGCTTAAGTATTCACAGAATGGAGGGAAGGAATGAATGAAGACTATGCAACCACACAGTCTTTGCTTAATGTAATGTATCCCGAAAATCATATGGAATAAGCAGATTCTTTCTTTAAGCAATTTCTTTAGCTGCTTCTTGTATTTTCCTCTCTTCTCCTCTCACAAAATCCCTTGTGATAAGAAAGTGATGGTGTGAGAGTGCAGATGCTGAACTGTTCTGGAAACATGTCTTTTTTGTGGCTGTTTTCCAGAGTCTCGCAACAGTACATTGTCAGTAGGATGACTTGGCTCTTACGTTGCTGCACAACGCACGTAAGGGAAAGAAGTGGTTTTTAGCAGCTCTTCTTCTGTCTACATTACAGTCCCCCTGCTCCTGTGGAGGATGGTCAGAGCCCCACCAACATCTGTCTCTCACCAGCGGGTCCCACCTTCCTACTTTCTTACTTACAATGAGTCCAGAGGGTGGCTTTGACTGTCAGTTTCTTCCTTCTTCATCTCAGTGTTGCTCTTGTAGAACTCATCAGGGAATTGGCTAGGAACAAAACTAGAATTAGTAGGCTCAGCTTCACATTGGCTCTGGCTCCACCTATTGTCTTCCTGTCTTCCAGCTGTAAGGGACACCAGCTGATCATATCCCACTATATTCCCAACACACAATAACATATTTGAGGAGTGCTCAGGGAGATACAGAGGTAAGGGTGAGATGGGAAGGCCCCATGTCATAAATTCTGTTTTGCATGTGGAGGAAACATTAGGTTGCGCCCCAGTTTTGCTGGAGTCCTCCTCATTACAAGAGCAACCACATTTTTGTTTGCTATTTTGCCTAATATGGCATTTTGTAAGCAATTTCCACCACTGGATTATTACATGTTGTTGTTTAGTCGTTTAGTCGTGTCCGACTCTTCATGACCCCATGGACCAGAGCATGCCAGGCACTTCTATCTTCCACTGCCTCCCGCAGTTTGGTCAGACTCATGTTTGTAGCTTCGAAGACACTATCCAACCATCTCGTCCTCTGTCGTCCCCTTCTCCTTGTGCCCTCCATCTTTCCCAACATCAGGGTCTTTTCCAGGGAGTCTTCTCTTCTCATGAGGTGGCCAAAGTATTGGAGCCTCAGCTTCAGGATCTGTCCTTCCAGTGAGCACTCAGGGCTGATTTCCTTCAGAATGGAGAGGTTTGATCTTCTTGCAGTCCATGGGACTCTCAAGAGTCTCCTCCAGCAGCATAATTCAAAAGCATCAATTCTTCGGCGATCAGCCTTCTTTATGGTCCAGCTCTCACTTCCATACATCACTACTGGGAAAACCATAGCTTTTACTATACGGACCTTTATTATTACATGATATTTATGCTAATATGTTTACACTACTGTAACCCATCCGCAGACCTTATAGTGAAGGGCAGTGAGAAATCCTATGAACAGATCAATAAATAAATGATGCATTTTAATGTACCCTTTACATATCTATCTATCTATCTATCTATCTATCATCTGTCTATCATCTATCTATCTATCAATCATCTCTATCTGTCTGTCTGTCTGACTATCTACCATCTATCTATATCTTTGTACACTTTTGTTGGTTGGAGAATTGCACTGAGAAATTCAGAGATATGTACCTTATGAGGGATAGTTGTATTTCATTTCACTTATTGTTTCAGGAAGTGCATACACATACTAGCATGTGAATAGAACCAAATTTCTCCTCCATCCCCAGCTGACACACTAAGTAACACCCAACTTCAGTTCGCAAATGATTACTTTTCATTTTGTCTGATTTTCCAGCATCTGACAATTGCCTCAAGAAAAGGAAGCCACAAACACTAAGAGATGGAACGAATGTTAAATGCTGTTGATTTAAAAAGAAAGGAAAATCAAACCAGAAGAAAAGAGTCACTTCCGATGGGAAATGAAAATAGAAATGCAAATCAAACCTAAATACTTAACATATCTGATAAACAACTTTATAAAAATAGAAATAAAAAAAATGGCAAAGACCTTGGGAGTCTTCTTATCTTGGCTCATCTAAGCTTACTCATGTCTGCATATTACAATTCAGCTATGAACACTGATCAACAAAGTCACTTTCCATCTGGTCTGTTAGGTCTTTTTGTTCATACTGAAGCTGTTCTCCATTACCCATGCACAGCTGGAACCAAATCAAGGGTATATCTTAAAATAATTCGTAGGCACAGCAGTAGATTTCTAGGCAATATATTGAGGAGATTTAACTTGGAAGCCACAGCCCAAGCAACTGAAGATAAAGATAGCAGCAATGTATTTATACCATTTGAAGACAAAACCAATACCTGGGCTTGGGAGCCTGCAATCCTACAGCTGTTATTTGCCTCTGGCTTCCATCAGCCCTAACCAGCAATGGCACTGCTCAGCACCTAGAGGGTCCTGCCCATTGTATATGCTGTCTAAAGTTCCAATCTAGTTCCAATCTAGAACAATAGCAGGGCCAGCAAAATGGTGTTCAGTATTGTGTGCAGCAAGGATGCTGCTAGGGGTAATGTCATGCAACTTACTGCTGGAGAAACATAGGATGTAAGTTGACATTGCAATGCTTGTCATTCTTGCTAGTTGTACAAAGTTACAAAAATCAGTGTAGTCAGAGAGGGTGTCAGGCCACCATAGGAGAGGCAGCAATAGCCTATACCCCATCCTAAAGACATTTTGACAATTACAGAATGACCTACATAAACTGACACTTAAGGGTCTAACACAGAGAAGCTGCTAGGTTAGTACTAAAACCTTATTGGCATTTGCAGCCCTGTTTCCCTTGTCTCTCAGAGACATACACTGCTGGCAGTCACTCTATATGTCTTTTCATTCATACTAACCCATTGTGATACATTTACACAGAATCAACATCCATCTCCTGCTGCCTCTGTGGCTCAGTCTACTAACATGAAGATTCATTTCTGAGAGGAAGCAACATGGAAAAGAGTTATTCATTATTGTACAGTAAATAGAAGAGAGTTAAAACTTATTTCTCAAATAAATATTTTTTTTCATTTCCTTCAGGGTGGATCCATTCTACAGAAATCTTTGTAGCAGGATAAGTGGGATCATCTTTAAGGATGGTCCTGGTTGTGGGCAGACCCCCAGGTTGGTTCCTCCTCCCCTGGCGTGGGCAGAGTAATGGCGTCATGCCAGGGTGGCACCACAATCACCCCAGCTTCTTGGACAATCACTTTTGTGTGGGGTGATCATGGAGGGATAAAAAAGTGGCAGTGTGACGCGTGTCAGGCACCTGCTTTGCGCTGCCAAACACCCACCTACCCGCCCTTTATTTTAGATGTCCTCTGGCCTTGCTTTGGACTTTGGTTGGTCGCCTGTCTTAGGACGTGGGCCAGGTAGGAATTTTCCTTTTTGGCAGATTGCCACTGGCCACTTGGTTTTCGTCTACCTCTTAGCAATCGTCACAACTTTGTAAGGTTTGGCGGTTAGGTATTGGTTCATTGATTTGTGGGAGAGGGGAGGTCAGCCATCGCCTGCCCCTTCATTGACCAAGGGTATTCCATTAAAGGAATCCAGGGCCTGGATCCTGTCTGAAGTCCACTTGAGGTGCTAGGGCCATGCCAGGCCTCTGGGGACACCGAGGAGAGCTACAGGCAGGTTCCCCTGATGTGGCTTCCTCTTTGGGTGATTTACCCTTACTGACTTCCTGCAAAGGGGGCAGGAGTCTGATATAGTCCTTTGCCAATGCCTAAGCCAATACCGTTCACATTTCTGTAATCAATAAAGTTGTGGCCTAAAATTTTGCCCAATAATCTTAAACCAAAATTCTGTGTCAGTGTGAATTTTATTCTAACAAGGGGCTGGTTTGGGGCCTTGCCATGCAATCTGGTGTAAGGGTATCAAAATAGATTTCTCAAAATTGGGAAATCCAAACTTGAATTTCCTAAACTTGGGTCTCCAGCTCTTTTTGGACTACAACTTACTGGGATTTCAGCTCCGTTCGTCCGAGCTGATAAGGCTCATCTTCCTCCGAGCCCTCCCAGCAGAGCATTAAAACAACACCACAGAGGAAGGATGAGATAGGTATGGGCTACACACCATGCTTTATTACTAAGCTATGCAAAGAGCAAAGAAATATCCATCTTCTCTCTATGAGAGCAGAGAGCAACTGAACACAAAGGAACAAAGGAACAAAGGAAACAGGAAACCAGTAACGTCACATCCCGTCTCCCTTTCCCGTGAGACTCCAACAGTATCTGGACTCTGGAATGTAAACACAGTCCTGTGACTGCAAGCAGCTGTACAGTGAGGAAACAAAAACTAACACAACTCCCATCATCCCTCGCTAGCAGGACCAGTGGTCAGGGATGGTGAGAATTGTAGTTCAAAAACAGGTGGAGACCCAAGTTTAGGAAACCCTGGGTATATCACCATATACATGCAGATCCCCCAGAAAATGTTATAAAATCATTGAGTCACAGCCTTTTGGTGATACAGCAATTTCATTACCTCCATACGAAATTGAACTTTTCCCAGGAAATTTATATAAAGCAGGGGTAGACCACATAAAGATGTGGTTCCATCCAAATGGTGTGGACTACAACTCCCATCAGAACCAGCCAGCATGGTCAGGAATGATGGGAGATGTAGGCCATGAGATCTGACTGGTACCACATTGTATACCCCTGTCATGCGGCATTTATACTCTCTTTTCCCATCATTGATAATCCTATTTCCCATCATCTGATGTCCATACATTGGATTGGAGACTACTACTGTTACATAGAAACACATAAATGCACACTTGATGCGTCCATAAACATCTTACGATGTCCTAGCACACAACATGGTGCTTGTCCTTGCATTGGCAAAGTTCACACCTGAATTCTGTGACCTCCTCACTGTAAACAAGTCCATTCAACCCAAGTAGCATCCTTAAATTTAATTAGCTTGCTTTGTAACATTTCTTCCTGATCATTAAACACCATAAAGAAAACAGGATCAAGTATAGATCCCTGCAGCAATATCTGTCAAACTAGAGAATTATCAATGTTTATGGTGCTGCATTGCTGCTTTCCCATTTTTACCGAACTAAAATGAGGAAATGGCCAGTTTATATTTAAGTGATATTATACCAGAATTCCTTTAGTGTCCCAAAGGACAATAGATGCTGTCTGTCACTACTGGGAGCAGCTAGAAGGAAGATGCATTGGATCATAGATAAGGAGAAAGTGGAAATAGAACAGTATTTTTCTATTCAATCCCAGGCATGGATAAATAAACAGAGAGAGACTTACTGAGCCTCTTGTGGGCCACCCTTGTAAATGGATGGTGGTCTTTCATTTAGCTTGGTGGGTCATAGGATGTTCAAGCTTGCTTTCAATGGAGCAGTGCAGGAATCAATATTATGCATCTGATGATGGCTGTAATTTACAAAAATATGCCGTAATGAATGTGTTAGTTTTTAAGATGCTGCAAGCTTTTTTTATTTTTTATTGTTGCAACAAAAAACAATACTATGGATTGTGTAGGAGGGGGGTCCATGGTGGAGCTACTGCCAAGGTTTATGTCCTACTAGTTTTCTGCAAGCATAGTGGGAAGGGGGGGGGGCTTTTTTCTTTATTTTCTTCCATCAAATTAAAAAGCTTCCCATTGACACCAATAGAAGAGGAATTAACTACGTCAACTCCAGGGCAGGCATAGTTTTCAGCCCTTTTGAGGGTAATGTTGGGAAAAACAAGGGGGCTTGGGATTTCTTGGGTTCTAGACCTTCCCCCACATGCTCCTTTTTGGACCCTGCCCCAGGTGGAATTTCATCAAGCATTTTGGGGGCTCCTCTGTAGCGTAGGTACCATCCTGCAGATGGAGATCCACTTTGTTGGCAGAGCAATACTTACAAGGATTCCTAAGGCACCTTAGCTGAACTCCCTGCAAAGACAGACTTGCTGTGCAACAAAGCTGCATAAGCTTATGGAAACTGTTGTCATAGGAAATGTTCTCCACAATCCATAAATACCATGAACTAGCCCTGGTGTTTGTTGGTAGCAAACACTGGAGGTCGTTTCAAGTGAAGTCAATGTGCTTGCAGAATGACATCTGTTCTTGCAACAGAACTTCCATTCCTTCTCTTCTTGCCCCAGCCTCCATCTAGCGTTGAGGACGCCCGCCTCCCAGGATCTGAGTGTATGTGCCTGTACACGGGCATGCAAGAAAAGGAAAAGAAAGAGAAGTTCCATTGTTTAAGTGGACAAGCACAATAACTTCATTGGACACAACCCTAAATTGCCAACTGCTGAAGCCAAAAGATGACTGGTTATGTCAAATGAGTCTACCAGTCTATGCCTTATGTATCATTAGTCCATAAGTTGCTTCATTTATATGTATGACAATGACTTTGTTGTAGAATCATAGAATTGGAGAGTTGGAAGAGGATGGTTGTTATTTAAGCATGCCTGGTTAGAGTATGGCGCTGATAACGCCAAGGTTGCAGATTTGAACCCCATATGGGGCAGATGCATATTCCTGCATTGCAGGGGATTGGACTAGATAGGCACCTTGGATATAACCAGTGTGCCACAGATTTTGTTTCCTGTTTACGTAATACATTTGCTCTAATTATTTTATTTTTGTCAGCGTCCACATTTATGCTATATTATGTTTCTTTATCTTTTTCTTGGGGAAAAAAGAAAACTCTAGTGAAAATATATTTACAATTCCTTTCTAATATATATATATATATATATATATATATATATATATAATACCTCCTCCTATCTAGGGCAAAAATCTTTTTAAAGCCTTACAATATACTTTTGCCCTACGGCCTGAGACCTTGTCACATTTAACTGTATTTGAGCTTTCACAGCTATAAATGGTCTCAATGATCATAAAGCTATTCAACCTTTTTAAAATACAGCCACTGTATTTGACTTACTGACCTTGCATGGCAATGAAATCGGCAGGTATTCTGCAGCTGTATAGTAAGGATCTTGGACCAGGCTTCTAAATAATCTTTTATTAACTAGAAAGTCAACATTCCTCTTTAAGTTTTGCTTTTGTGGAATTATTTTGCTATTTTTCATCCAAATATAAAAATATGAAAGCTGTAGGGCCTGAGTCTGTGCATGTTTACCCAGAAGTAAATCCTACTGAGTTCCACAGGGCTTCCTTCCAAGTAAGTGTGCACTGTGTGCAGGATTGCAGCTTTAGAGCAAACAACAACAAGAAATGTGTATACTGAAAATGACATTTAACAAGCATTACTATCATTTTCACAACCAATTAACTAAGAATTAATAATTCTAAATACATATACCTTGAAGGCTTTTCTATCACTCACTGAGATAATTAACTAAAAAAAAATGTTATATGCAGAAATTCTGTGTCTACAAAAGACACAGGCTGCATACTCACCATAAAGCACATTTAAGGCACACCCTCCCCCCCCCAAAAAAGGAATAATGAGAACTCTAGTTTACTACACACAAAGCAACAATTCCCTGCACCTTTAATAAACTACAGTTCTCAGGATTCTTTTTCGAGGAGATGCTTTAAATGTGTGGTGTGTATACAGCCATAGGCCACAACACAGAGAAATTATATCCACTTAAACCCCACAGCTTTTGAGGGTACTTCAGTGTTCATAACTGTATGAGATTGTGGCTGTCTGTCAGTCAAGCAACAAAAATAGAACAGGAATATACTTACGCTACTTGACATTATTATGACCACTGCTAGTATTTGACATTCTTATAATGCCAACTGTGTGCTCAGCATTGTAGAGAACACAGAAATGACCCAGTGCTTGCTCAGAGGGCGTGCACTCCAAGTATGATAGATAGGACAATGGTGAAAGAGGAAAAAATATAATTTGATAAATAGTATAGGATGGGCCACAAAGGTTAAAGTGGAAGCACACAAAACTTTAGGGTCCACTAAAAGAATTTTAAATAAGAACAACAAAGAGGTAGATTTGTCCAATATGAAAAGGCTAAAAGATACATTTATAAATGTTCTCCAAATACAAAACATTTATAAATGTTCTCCAAAACATTTTTGCTCTGCAGTGAATGAAGGTATTTCCCCAAGCTTCATATTAGAGCTAGCCTCTAAATGCCCAACGCTTCTTGCCTAGTGCTACAAGAAGCTAATGGTTAGGGGTAAATCTTTGTAAATTACTCTTTGCAACACATTCTGTTTAAAACAAACTTTTTAATGTAAATAATTTTGTAAGTGTATCGTGGAGTACTGTGCACAGTTGAGGTCAACTCAAAAAAAAATTGTAGAACTCAAATAGGTTCAGAAAAGGCAATCAATAATCATCAAGGGATTAAATCAACTCTTTGTTGTTGTTGTTTAGTCGTGTCCGAGTCTTCGTGACCCCATGGACCAGAGCACGCTAGGCACATCTGTCTTCCACTGCCTCCCTCAGTTCGGTCAAACTCATGCTGGTAGCTTCGCAAACACTATCCAACCATCTCGTCCTCTGTCGTCCCCTTCTCCTTGTGCCCTCCATCTTTCCCAACATCAGGGTCTTTTCCAGGGAGTCTTCTCTTCTCTTGAAGCAACTCTTAAGGAACGTTTAAGTTTAGAAAAGAAATGCAGTAAGAGGGGATGTATAAGATGGTGTATGGTGTGAAGAAAGTGGATACAGAGAAGTTTTTATCCTTATCTCATAACAAGTAGAAGAGAAAGGCTTGCTGGATCCAGCCAAGACTCATCAAGTCCTGAATCCTGTTTCTAACCAGATGCCTATGGGAAGCTCGGAAGCAGGACATGAGCACAAGAGTGCTTTCCCCTCCTGCAATTTCCAGCAACTGGTATTCGGAAGCATATTGTCTCCAGTCATGGAGAGGGAGCATAGCCAACATGACTAGTAGCCACTGATAGCCTTAACTAATAATAACTGAAAAGACAAATTCTCTCTCTTTTGAAATATTCAAGTTAGTTACCACCACTTCTTCCAGTGGGAAGGAATTCCATAGTTCAGCCAGGCACTGTCATGCCCTGTGCTACTGCTGATGCCATATTATATGATGTCAGGTGTGTGGCAGGTAAAAACGTCGCTCAGCTGAAAGGGCTTTGCAGACACTGCTGATCATCCTGTGCAAAGCACTGAGGAAGGCAGCACTTTATAAGGGGCTTCTGTAAACCCAACAACCAGTTGATTGTTGGGTCATGGGAAGCCCCTTCAAAGAGCTGTGGTGTGCAGTGTTTTGCAAGAGCCCTGCAGGCATCAGGTCACCTTATACCACTGTGGTGTGCTGTTTGTCCCATTAAGGAGATAATGCATTTGCCTGCTGGTCCGATCTGGTCCTCAACCCCACCAAGTTCTTCCAAGGAAAGAAAGTCACCTGAAGCTGGAAGTGATTCCTGAAAGGAACAGAAAAGGGCCCAGGAGTACTGGAAACTGCTAAAGGACTCTGTGCTCCACAGGTTTCCAGGATGCCTGCTTATAAGGAATCATTCTTCCTATAGTGGCCCTAACCTTGTGTGACCTACAAGTTGAACACCTGTGAGAATTCATATTACCAACTACAGTGGACCCTCCGGATACAAACTTAATTTGTTCCAGGGGTCCGTTTGCACCCCGAAAATAACATGAATAGAGGCGTGCTTCTGCATATGCTCACGGCATGATTGAGCACTTCTGCACATGTGTGTGCAGCGAAACCCAGAAGTATACACTTCTGGATTTGCCGTAGCCATAACCCGAAGATTCCATATCCAGAAGGATACGTAAGTAGAGGTATGACTGTATATAGTCCAACTCCAATACGGAATGTAAGAAATCCTGTTTCCAGCCATTCTCAAAAAAAGTTTGAATTGGCTTGTGACATGAATTTATTTTCAGATTCTTTGGACTAAAGTGCAGTCCAATGATAAATATTTAATTTCAGACTAAGAACACTAGCTTTCACCCTACCCTTTATATGCTTCCTCCGCCATCCATTTCTGTAGCCCACTAAACTTACCAGTATATAAATACCATGTATGCAAGTATCTATCTATTTTTATGTATCTAAAAGGAAAGCAGAAGGTCAGAGATGAACTTTCTCTCCTTTTCATTTTTTGCCTCTGTACAATAACTCCTCCGGAGTACAGTGCAAGTCACCATCTCACTTTGCAAGGTGACCCCTGAAACTTTATAAAACCACATTTTGTCTTGTCTTGTTTTTAACAAACTCTCAACCATCCAAAGGATTTTCCATATGAAATTGTTTACCAATCAGCCTCTGAGCCTGGTGGAGGACACTTGACTTTACAGAAGGTTCAGGACAATATCCTATTGCTCAGAGTCAGTTCCCGTGGGGCCCTGGCCATTCTTTTTGACCAATTATTATGTCCCACCACGGAAGCAGACTTGGACCCCAGGTTATGGGTGCCCAGTGCACATGTTCTTCTGTATCTGAAAACTGTAGTGAAATATAGATAGTGGTAGGACAGCTGCCTTCTATGGACTCTGCTTTCTAATGAACCTCTTAAAAAAATTAGTCTAACTGGTTTTCTTTAAGTTGGGTAGAATTAGTGCTGTGCTGAAAACCTGTTCTGCCTTTCACTCATTGAATGAGGAAAAAAAAACGAATTTGAAAATTATGAAAGCTGAGAGGGGGGAAATGGTGAAATTCTCATAGGTCAGATGCATTTTTTTGGTCAATATCACCGTACATTTGAGGTGGCCAAGGGGTGCTTATGTGTATCCTTTATTTCATTCTACAAATTATTTCACCTGTGGTCTCCACTCCACAACATTCCTGGGTGCCCACACATCAATTAAAGCCTACGGAAGACTAACTCTGCTTATTGAGTTTTTTCAGCACACAAAACACAGGGCACCTGGGAGATTGCAAAGTGCTGAAGAAATGTACCTTAGCAGAAGCACCTCCTTCCACCATACCAAAGTCGGGGCAGGGGGAATTCCCAGCCCTGCCATGGCTGCAACAGAGCTTCAACAGCTGCTCCCAGCAAGGTTTGGCAGGAACAGGCATTCCTTCTGTTATTGGCTGGTTCCAAGTTTCAAAGCAGATCTCATTCTCTCATGCGATATTCTTATTCTCCATTGATTTCCGATTATTTTTCTGGGGGGAGGGATCTAGTTCAGCACTGCCTAACAGCCTGGAACAATCTATTAAGAAGAAGAAAGAGAAGAAGCAGAAGAGAAGAAAAGATATAGCAACCAGGGTAGTTTCATGAATTACTTTTCTTAACAGAACTAATTTAAACATTAAGGAGAAATCACACCATCCATTTAGGGCAAGCTGAGAGCCAAGAAACTGGGGGGCTTTTGTGGCAAACATGCAGATTGTTCCTCTTTATATAAGAAGCTTAGCTCTGGCTTTAGCTGTACATTATGTCACCATTGAATGCACGGATCTGTGTAAATGGCCAGGAACAGAGCATTCAGTAAAACAGCCTTATCTAACAATCACCACCCTTTTCAAACCACAGTTCTCCCTTCCCAAAAGCTAAAAGGTCACTAAAGCAATGCTAGGTACATTTATAATGCCCACTGTCTACATTTAACACTGGAAAACCTTCCAGGATTCCTGGCTTCAGATTGTACTTGTTAATATAATGTCTGTCAGGAAGTCTCTCCAATATGAGCTGGAAGCAGCTCTCCCAGGTAAACACATCGCCAATAAATGCATCTATCTCTCTTGAAATTCTTGTCATGGAATTTACGATGAATTAAAAAGAATACTGAAATACACCTTCCCCAAAAAACCTGAAGCGTTCCTTTTAGGTATGATCGGAGAGGAGATCAAAAATGAAGACCAAACATTCTTTCAATATGCAATGGTGGCCGCCAGGATTTTGTTAGCGCAAAACTGGAAAACTTCCAATATCCCCACCATTAGAGAATGGCAAATGAAATTATATGAGTATATAGAATTAGCTAGAATGTCACAAAAAATTAGGCATCAAAAAATCGTTAAGTTTACGAACGACTGGAATAAATTTCTAAGTTACATTGAAATCAATTTAGGTATTACCAAAATCACAGTGGGCGGAATCTAAAACCTGCGATGTAAAGAGCTGATATAATACAATCTGCAGATAAGCGATGAGTTTATTTTGCCTAAACCGAGATGGAAGGAAGCCAATTGAGTGATGTTATGTTGGTTTGTCTGTTTTATGTTTATAGGCGTTGTTTGTTGTTGTTGTTTGTTTGTTTGCTTGCTTTTTTTTCTTTTCAGTCTTTTTTCTTTTTTGTATTTTTTGATGTCGTTTCCAAAATATCAATAAAAAGATTAGTAAAAAAAAAAAAAAAAAAAAAAAGAAATTCTTGTCATGGGATTTCCCCATCCATTTAGACCTTATGCTCTGCCTATTAGTTCAGATAACAGCCTTTTTCCACTGAAGTAACATGGCTTGTAGAATTAACATCAATTATACTTTAGTACTGCTCATGAATATCCTAGAGGAAATGTAAAGCATGAAGCTTTTTTTTTTTCACTGTAGGATGATGGCTTGCCAATCAGTGCTACATGATGATAGTATCACATCTTTATCATTGTGTAGATTACTGGATAGATGGGGGTTAGGGAACTGCCAGCCCATTTGGTGGATCAGGCTGGCGAAACCATTTTGAACAGCTTGAAATCTCCCAACTTTATTCTCGGTGACAGAAGCACCATAAAAGATACCTGCTACTTCTAGTATTATAAAACAATGAGGAAAAAGTTCTCCCTATCCAATTGTCTATACCATGCATAATATTATACACCTCTGTTTTGCTCCTTCTTGCTTGCCTTCTCCCTGTAAACTAAAAGCCCCACACTTTAAAACATTTCCTCAAAGGAAAGTTGCACCCAGCCCCTTGATCAACTTGGTTGTCTTTCTCTGAATCTTTTCCGATTCTACAACATGTTTTTCGAGGGGCAGAGACCAGAATTCTACAAATATTCTAAGTATGGTCACACCATTGTTTGGTATAATGGCATTATGTTATTGGTAGTTTTGTTTTCGTCATTAAATCATACCACCCGGCTCCCCATTGTCATGAGAGCATAAGTATGAGACATGCTTCTAATTTTAATTCAGCTAAAAAAATACTACTGCATTTAGGATGTAATCCCGGAAGACACTGTGGTGTTAGTCAACGTTAATCCTACTTAGAGTAGAACCACTGAGAGAAGTGGGCTTTCATTTCTTAAATCCATTGATTTAAATAAGTCTACTCTAGGTATGGATCTGGAAACTAATGTTGGACATTATCCTTAACCAGGAAACCTTTTCCTCAACATTTTGGATTGGAATAAAAGTTTCATAGCTTTGTCATGAGTAATAGCATACCACAAGCAGCAAAAAGCTGCCAATCCTTTGGAACAGCAATATTTTTCTAATGATTTTGGGATGTTTTGCTAAACAAAAAATGATGAGTTCATCTTTGCAATTGCCAATATTGTACTTTTAATATTTGCACAGTAATGGCTTATAAAATTACTTGCAGTCCCCAAGTGAGCAGTTATTAATAGTAAACATTTTAGCAATCTTAAACTCATGGCAACGAAGAGTATTGTTTATTCCAAATACAAGCTTTTTAAAAAAGTTTCTGATTGAAGCTAGGATTATATGCAGGTAAAACAGATCATCTATCACTGAGCCACAGCTACCCCACCTTATTATGCACTGAAAAGTACACAAGTAGAAGCAAACAGACATTCCCTGAAAAGCAGTTTAACTCATGCAAGGTAGCACTGTGTTTTAGAGATAATTGCCCCAGAACTATTCTTTTCTCTCTCTCTCTCCCTCTTAATTCCAAGTGCTTATTGCACATCCATCTGAGAAGCCTAGGTCCTCTACCTACGCAGGTCAATTGTCTATTCCAGCCACCATTAAAAGAACACCAACATTTTTGAGCCACAGCTGGGACTTTATAATCAGGTGACAATTTAATACAAAACCCTACTGATAGGCCCATTCACACAGCTGACTCATAACCATCTATGCATAAGTATTATTACAGAGCTGAGCATTGTGAGGTATTCAAAGGACTCAGGCCACAAATTTGTACAAAATCAGAATATGCTAATTTATAAGCATAGAGGGTTGATTGTGCTTTGAGGTGTGCCCACGTGCCATATATACAAAGTTAACAAGGGGGTGCAGGACATCTGAGGCCCACTACAAAATATGCACTCGGTTCCCATGGAGCACCCTTTAACAACACCCCAACTTGTGCCAATGTGAAATGCAAATACCACAATAAAACATTAAAATAATACAATAACTTCTGAGAACATGAAACATTTGAGTTGATGCTTTTTGTTTTGTTTTGTTTTGTTTTGTTTTGGAAATGTGTTCTTCAAAAAATTAAGTGCTTCTAATAGGCTGGATTTTTGAACTTGCACATATTTTTTTATAACGGTACCTTATTGATATTAATGGAACTTACTTTAATATAAGTTTATTTCCTTTCCTTTCCAGGATTACAATAAGAATGCATCCTTATTAACCCAATTAGGTGTGAGAATAACAAGCTATTCTCCCCATAACATGCATCTAAAATCTGCATTAACATTTCTCTTCTTCCATAATATTTACAAAACATTAATGTAGCATTTGTTCCCGCAGCATCTCTCTCTCTCCTTCTGGTACAATTCCCATGGCTTATAATTTCATGGCTTAGAATTTAAGAAACTGTTTACTTTTGATAATTTATGCTTTCAGGAGTACAGCTGGGGTGTTAAATTAATGTACATAGGGTGATGTGTGGTGTTGTGGTTGAAGACTTCCATTCTAATATCCTGTCACTTCTCTGCAATATGCCTATATGAGTATGTTTCTATGTTCATAGTCATGATCACTATGTTCTAAGAAGTCCCACATGCAAGATATTCAGCTGTGGATTAAGTCCTGAGCCAGAAACCTAAACAAAAAAATGAAAACATTGGAAGAATGAATTTCACACTGGAGTTTATTTTACCTTGAGATTGTCTTCAAGTACTGCATTCTCTGCTGTTTGAACACTGATGTTCCTGCCCACAATATTTCACTGACATATTGTTTTAAAGTTTTCAATAACATTTGCTACATAATAATCAAAAATGTTTAACGAGTGGCTGTTATTCCTCACAACAGGTGAGGAATAAAACTCAACATTTATGAATATGTGTCAGGCCATATAAATTCGGCTTTAAATGGCTGTGAAGTGATTGCAATATTTAACATTTAACTATCTATTACATAAATCACTTTATTGGTAATTAGGTTGTCATCCATCTAAAGAAGGAGTGCAGAGTCATCCTGACGAGAGCTGTCTCTGAGCTTTTGGCCACTATTTTAAACTGTGGCTCCTGTCTTATTTAACTTGAGAGGCACAGTTCTTTCAAAAAGCTGAAGAAATTAAGTGCCTTTTGTCATTGCAAATGAAAGTCTGCTAAGGGTAAGAATATGATTTTGATAGACTGTGGTCAGGCTGTTTCCCAGAAGAATTTTCAGAATACAATTCCAAATATACAGGGCACATTTCAGAAGGAAATTATATTGGCCCACTAAAATGAATGGAGCTAGCAGCCAGCAATAATGCAACAGTACAAAAATCTACAGATACATAAACAAAGATGTCCCTGTACAATTGAGTAGTAGCTATACACATTTTATCTCTTGGTTTCTTAAATACTCTCAACTAGTGTGTGAACTACCTCCAAGGAAAACTCTATGTTTATAGTGACTTCGAGTTATGCCCAAGCTATGTCTCTGGTTATTAATTGGCAATGATGTTTTCATATACTCAGGTCATCTATTTAACACTACAGTCATCAAGGGATAAACATGGATGTGAACTCTGTTGCAGATGTTGATACAATTCTGAGTTACCTCACTAGCTTGACACTGACTTTTTAATGCTTTCAGGCAAACTCAGACCAGATAAATTTCTATCTCTTGAAGCAGATATCCCCTCCTTTTTGTTATAAATTGATAAGAGTCCTTAGGTATTGAGGAAAGGCTGGTGTCTCCTGCATATGCGGGTTTTGAATGAACTGCCTTTAACTCTCTGTTACAAAGATAGAGGCAAGTGCATCTTGGAATTTGGCAAGAAAATTGAACTAGCCATGTGGCCAGAACCATTAAGAAGAAAGAAAGATAATCAGGAAAGGAGAATTTCAAGTATTCCAAAACAAATGAAAATAAATCAATGTAACATTTGTTATAATCTAGCAAAGCTAAAAGCTAAAAACAAACAAACAAACACAATAAATCCTGTCGAAAGAGTTCATGGCTATTAGAGGCAGGGAACATGGGGAAAAAGAGAGGCGTATACCTAGACAGACTTATACAGTTAAAGAGTTATTTTGCTCCCAACCTTTCCTAAGACTGGAAGTACAATTCATGGGTTCTGATCCAGAATTTATTCTTATATGGACATATGTATTTATCTCATTTGATGCATCCATTTTGTGGCTTGATATTATTTTCAGATCCTTTTAGAAAGCCCAAATTGTAAGTGTGCTTGTATATTTCTTGTATATTTTAGAAATAGTACATCAGAAATGACCCCACAGTAAAATTCAGCCCGGGGTTGTTGCTTTTGAACCAGGTAAATTTAAGATGTTGCAAAATTCAGTGCAATGCATTTTAAGTGGCCAGGACAAACCATCCAACTAATAGAATAGGAGGCATGGATATGGACTGATTGTATTTCTCCAAAACAATGGTGTGATTCAAAAGGGCAGAGCTTGAGCTATTTATGCAGCAGTCCACATGAAATAAATTATCAACTAGTGAAAGTAATTTGCCTTGGGGTTTTGTCGCAGAGATTGCAGGACAGCATTCCTTATTTATGATTTGACAACAATATTGCTCTGGGCTTATGATGAGCACACATTTTGGTATAATTATATTGCAGTGATTCTCCATGTTCTTAAGAGCAAATTAGTTTAATATTATAATCCTCTGTGTGAGCTTGTGTGAGCTTGTGTGAGCTTTTGTGTGTGTGTGTGTGTGAGAGAGAGAGAGAGAGAGAGAGAGAGAGAGAGAGATGCAGAGAGAAGGGGATATGGCATTTTAATCCTAAGAAACAAACATTTTATAATGAATTTGCTGAGCAAAACTCAGTGGCGGCAGTGCATATCACATGGCAGGCCTACCTCAGCAGCATCTCATAAAATATAGATTTTCAGATGAGGGAGTGTTTTTGGATGTTTAAGCACATCGTTCAAAGGATAAACATTATTTTTATCTTGAGAAATAGATTTTTAGTTTCTGAATGAAACAATTTAGGGACCTCCATTACCTTATGTTCTGAATGCATATAAGATTCCCACCCCCAGCTTTAACCCATAAAACAGAGGGATGCATCTAATGAAGTCATTACAGTGGTACCTCAGGTTAAGAACTTAATTCGTTCCAGAGGTCTGTTCTTAACCTGAAACGGTTCTTAACCTGAGGCATTCTTTCACAAATGGGGCCTCCTACTGCTGCTGCGCTGCTGCTGCGCGATTTCTGCTCTTATCCTGGAGCAAAGTTCTTAACCTGGAGAAACCACTTCCTGGTTAGCAGAGTTTGTAACTCGAAGCGTCTGTAACCCAAAGCGTCTGTAACCCGAGGTACCACTATATTGGAGAGCCGTGCTAGATTTATGTATAAGCTAAACAAGCTATAGCATAGGGCCCCTCTTTTTGGGGGACCCCCCAAAAAAATAAAGGGGAAAAAACTGGAAGTACATTTCCAAAATATAAGCTAAATAGCAAAATAAAACCTACATACACCAACAGTGTTTTGTGTTGTGTAGGGTCCTATGATGTAAATAAGCCTGCTATATGAAGGGCCCCATTGCCTTCAGTAGCTTAGGGCCTCATCAAACCTAAATTCAGCCCTGTTGGAGAGGAACAGCTTCCCTCCATGCAATGGTGCCTCCTTTCTTCCTCCACAATGTGCTCTGGATTTTCTCCCAGCCCATCGGTGCAGATGTGGGGTGGGGTGGGGTATGACGGATGTGCAGTGTAGTGCAGTCACATCTACTCCATACATTTAAAACACACTTATACTAATTTCACAATTACGGCTCCCCCCATAGAATCCTGGGAGCTTTAGTTTGTTAATGGCCCTGGGAAGTGTAGCTTCATAAGGGGTCCTCCCAACGACAGCTTGGGGCGAGGTTTTGGGTCATTGCTCACACAATGGAATTTACCAAGCTGAAGTCAACCCACAGTAGTGTCAACAAATGTTATTCACTTGCCAGTAAAAGAAAAGAAAAAAGGATCATGCTACAGAGCTACAGATGAAGTTCAGAATTAATTCACATTTTTTATCTTCGTTTGGAGTGAACTTTGTTTAAAGAATGGAAGAAAGCATCCAAACAGAGGTATGTATTCCATTCTTGTCTGGATTTTACAATCCCTTGATGGGTGACTAGAGTGTGTATACTGCTCTAGCAGGCTCCTCTCCTCTCCCTCCCAGTTTTCTGGTCTGGCAAATTCACGGGACAAGGAAGCTGCTGTTGCAACTCAACTATGCTTGGATGTTCCCTGCCACCTAAAACAATCTAGGAGATACTTGTGTTCAAAAGATGCACTTGTGTTAAATGGCCTTCATACAAAAGGGAAGCACCATACAATATATGTTTGCATTTAACTTGTAGACACATACAGAGTCTGTTATCCTTGTTGTAACTGAGGATTTTCTTCTCTCCATCTTGTTCTGTTGCCAGAGCATTTGCTAACTTGGGCAGCTAGCAAAACTAGGGAATTGTTTGTGGAAGCAAATGCTGTCCTAAATTAATTTTTAATACTTCTGAGATAACTGTGTAAAGAATGTTTAGTTTTTTATAGTTTGGTACTTAGTTAATGTTTTATGCATAGTTGTATCAAGTATAATTTTGAAATTTTGTATTTATATTTGTTCTGATTGGTGTCATGGATTTGTAGTTACGGCCAAAGCACACCATTAAACATGGAATAATAATGCATTCACATTAACAATGCTTCATGGTGTCTGCAGTTGTTTGGTTACAGGTCGTATTTATTTTTAATTGCGTAAAACTTAGGCAATTAACACGACAGCCTGTAGTCCTATATATTTTCTTAAATTAAAGTTTTGCATTATTAACCAATAGAGAATATTTTCAAGAAGAATCCTAAGTAGCATATGGGTTGTTTGAAGCATAAATCTCACATACCAAATGTTATCCCAATAATCTTTTGCATATTGTATATGTAAATAGTCAATTCTCTCTGTGTAATGAATTCTTATGTTTCCCAATAAACAACTTAAACCAAAAGTTTTATATCTAGGAGTAGCACATGTGCTCTTGATGGCACACAGGCCATATTTTTGAAGAAGTTTTGACATAAATTAGTAAAAGAATTTATAAACATGAAACTCAGAAGGCAGCTGCTTGCTTTTTTCAGTTAGCTTTGCTTATAACGTTAAAGCAATGAGGAAAGGGAGGATGACTTTGGCAAAACTTTCTGTCTCCTGTTCATTTCAAAGCAGTCCAAATGCATTAGGCTTCCTAATACATTTCACTTCAGTTATCAGAGTCCTTAATTTGCCAAGGGAAGCATTAGAGGACAAACCACTGGTGAAACAGCTGTCTTATATCAGGGACACATCACCTTCCATCTTTTGCAAACAATTCTCACAGAAGGGAGAATCTGTTTTTACAGCCCTGTGGCATTTACAGTCTATTCCTACAAAAAAAGAAAAAGAAATAAAAGAGAAGCATTTTAAGCTTTTAGAAAACACAAGGACACATCGAAGGGCAATCACCTACACATTTCACAGGGCTTTGCTTTTTAGATGAAAGGTTTTGGGTTTAAAGGAAGCTATTGAAAGTGTAGGGTGCTAGAGTTAGCAAAGCAGAGTAATGGTGCATTGACTGCCTTGCAAATCAAGCAAACGTGCATGGTTACATAAGCTGAAAGAAGCATGGGTCACTTGGGTACAGTGGGAAAGGAAGCTTAAATAAGCTGCTCTTCCTGATTTTTCACACACCCTATCAAAAACATGCATTGGGAGAGGTTCCCCAACTTGCCAGAGAGAGAGAGAGAGAGAGAGAGAGAGAGAGAGAGAGAGAGAGAGAAGACCTGAACAAGATAAAACTATATCAATACAGGATGTAGCATTTTACACTGAAATACGGGACAACCCTATATTCTACAGAACAGGGGCAATGCTAGCTGGTTTCAAGGTCCAAGCCATATCCTGTTATGTGTGCATATTTTTTTTTTAAAAAAAAGCTCTGGAATATGGTTGGATAGTTACTCTCTCCAGCCTAAGTTATGTCTTTCTCTTTATCATGTCAAGTAGTGGAACATCTTTCCTCTAGAGACTGCCTGCTTCACTGATGAATTTCAGAAATCTACTTAAAACCATGTTTTCATGTAGGCATTTGAGCAAAGATGATTACTTGGATATTATAATTTAAGGCTGCTGTCGAATTTGGTTTAATGGTCTGACTTATATTATTAATGGTTTTTTTTTAATCTGTATTATGTGTTTCATTCACCACCCTGAGATCCTGAGATCCAGAACAGAGATCCGGCAATAAAATCAAACACATAAATAATACATTGACAATCACTGCCCTTCTTGACATCCTCTTTATTGTGCATCCATGATCCGTATTCATGATTATAGCCAGAGAGTGCTCTTCAATCTCACTTTCAATACTGTTTCTGCCTGCAAAAGTTTTGGGGTGGGCATACTCCTTTGTGTCCAATCTGTGTATGTCTCATTGGTTTCCTGTTGAAATGATACATTGCAGAAAACATCCACAAAAAACCCCACACCAGTCTGAAGGGGCCTTCAGGCATCATTCACTTGGGCGCTTATCACATATCATGGCACAATGTGCAATATTACATTTCTCCTCAAGCTACACAGACTACAAGTATTTCTAATTTCCCTACAACAGAGAATGTAAGCACTGTGTTGCTGCCCAGCAGTAAAGGATATAATCCCCATTCTGTGATTGCAGGGAATTCTAAATAAGCCAGCAGAGAGCTAATGATTTACTAGCATCAGAAGCTAGGCCTACTGTGCCCAGTCCTCCCTCTCATCCACGTTATTGCAATGGCAGGAATGAAGAACTAAAGAGCTGAAGAGTACTTGCTGAAGGGAGCAGCTAGCACCCTAGAAAACAGGAATAAAATTTTTAAAGGCTTTTGACAGAATGAAAAACTAGGATGAAATTTAAGAGACAATGCAAAGTACAGTGATGCCTCGCAAGACGAGTCCGCGAGTCTTTTCGTCTTGCGATGTTTTTCGTCTTGCGAAGCACGATCCATCGCAACTGCGCCTCTTCAAGCGGCTTTAAGAAAAAAGCGAACGAACTCGCAATACATTTTCGTCTTGCGAAGCAAGCCCATAGGGAAAATCGTCTTGCGAAGCAACGCAAAAAACGAAAAACCCTTTCGTCTAGCGAGTTTTTCATCTTGCGAGGCATTCGTCTTGCGGGGCACCACTGTACTGCAATTAGGCCAAACTGTTCAAATGAACAGTTAGTGAATGTGTGAATGTGCCTAAATTGGCAATAGAGGTGGGGTAGAAATCTGATGCATTTAATGGTGAATCTACCTAATTCACATTTTCCAAAGCAATACAAAAATGGAAACAGAGCCATTTTTCAAAATTCGTCCTTTTTAGAATTTTCCAATGCAGTAATTCAGCCATAAGTGCTGGCTTTATGGGGCCAAGGGTGCCCCATGCACCAACAAAATTCCCCATGAAAGGGCCAGGCACCCACAAATTTTGGTGCCAGGGCCATGCATGCTGCATGGCACCCACAGCCCTGGGCACCCATGGTCGTAGGACCAAGCTGGCACTCCTGACTCCAGCCAAGTATTGCATACCAAAAAGTGTAAATAAAAATGCATGTATTGGTGAAAATAACACCAAAAATGCTTTATTTTAGGGGGAAATTGCAAAAAAGTATATTAGACAAAATTGTATTAGGGCCATTTTTTGTTTTTGAAAATCACAAACTGATATAGAAATGTGGAGACTCGAACAATGTGAAACTGAGTGAAACTAAAATTAACAAATTCATGCATTCTTACTTGGTAGTACTGCATGTTTTTCTTCAAATCCCTGAAGGGCTGCCACTTAAAGTGAGTGAACACTTGTCCTCTGTTTCCCCAAAGGAAACAACTATTAAGTATAATAGTATAACTTACAGGAGGGTTGATTAGTTGAATTTTGGCAGAAACTTCTTAACTGTAAGAGGAATAATCTGAGAACGGAAACAATAACCATGGGGTGGGAGTTCTCATTTTCTGGAGTTCTCTAAGCCGAAATCAATCACCAGGGGATGGTCTAGGGATGTATTGATGCGAGGCTTGAACTACATGGCCTGCAACACCTCCTCCAAATATACAATTCTATGAGAAAAGAGCTGGGAAGTGGAATCTTCCCAAACTGTCTCATTCAAAGTTCTTCAGCCCAGTTACTCAGTGTTCCTGCTGCGGCAGCAGTTGAGACTGATTTCTTTTGTAGATGTAGAAAAAGAATGTAACCCTGCTTCTTCATCCAACTGGCAGTAAAAGTAGGCTTCTTCTCAGCTCCTTTTCTCACTTAAATCAACATCTCGCCAGCTTTCACAACACCTCTGCTGACCTGAACTGTACCCGTATCACAGGGGATAACAATTTGTGAAGCAACTTGGTCTCAGACCATTTAGAGATATTTAGGTTACAACCAACATGTTCAATTCTCTTTGAATCTTTCGAGACAGCAACATGCTCCTCTGATCAGAAGTGAAAAGCACTGCAAGGCTTACCTTAATAGGCAGCCACTATGTGTCATTTTACCTTCTGTTTCTAGGGCTTGCAAGGTATTGGTGCAGTTTAACAGGTTATTTACTTTCCGGGGGTGGCGGGCGGGGGGGAATGGTATAATAGGGCAACTGCATGCCTTCCCATCTTCACAAGATGGTTGACTTGTGCAGTTCCTCTGTATCACAAGTGGGAACCTCAGGCCTGTGGTCCAAATGAGACATACAATGCCTCTCTGTTTGACCCTCCTTGGCTGGACTGACTGTGTCCTTGAACTGTGATAATGCTTCTTACTTGCTTGAACGGAGGATAGGGGTGTGTGAGTGTGTGCAGAACCTGGACTACCTGATCCACAGAACCTGCTAAATTGAAGGTTTTGTTCCAATGGAAGTTGGTTTGAAAACTCAGTGAATTTTCACTCTGTGAATTTCTTCTGCATATAATGTGGTATGCACACTTACAAAACCAATATTCACAAAGACTAATAGGCACCCAAAGAACTAGAGAGGCAAGATGTTACACCACCAGAAAGTAAAAGCTTTATTCAAAATATTAGCAAGGCATGTAGGGTAAATTACTGTAGTGCTACTCTAGGTTGCTGCTTAATTGCAGTCCCGATGAAGCATATTATTTTCTGAGCATAAGTGCATATTTCTTTTGCTGGCTGTGGTTAGAAATGCTTAGGCTCCTTCAGTGTAGCGTGATTCTGGATCTGTGTTGGTTGAGATTACTGCTTCAGTAGAATTGCTAATAAAAAATAGTGGGGGGGATCTGTTTCTCCTTTAAGCAGCAAGAACTAGCAGCACATTAAATAAATCTTAGAACATTTGTATTCATGCACCGAAATGGATGTAAATCAAAACTGTGATGCACTACTGCATGTCCGATATGCTTTATAGAGATAAGAAAATCCTATTACAAATGCTGATTTTTCACATTTATTATGGATCGTGGTCAATAATCACTGAATGTTAAAATCTGAACAAGAGGACACAACATTTCACTGACATTGCTTTCAGAAACTGATGTGAGGCCCAGATATTGCCTAGCAGTTATATATATATATATATACTGGGTCATGTAAATCTGAACAAGTTAACCTAAAATTCTGTTCAATATAATTTACACGAACTGCCAATAACCACCATAAGGTGACCCCCCAAAAAAAAACTGTAGAAGAAATGCTACGAAGAGTATCATTTTTGTTCCCTTGTTAGATGAATCTCGTTAATTGGTCCATAGCAGCTAGTAATGGACCAGTTGGGCTTGAGGGAGCAATTTGATACAATTCACATTTAGAGAGGAAGCTTTTTAATTCTTACTTAAACTGAAAAACAGCTATCCCTTGAAGTTTGCCTTTGTCAGAATTTTACAATGCAGTTTTCCAGCTAAGTAATGTGTACCAAAATACACATACCAGGGTAAACTGTGCATATATAAATGTATATCTTAGTATATACAGTGTATTTTATTAGGGAAAATTGATTTTTAAAAATGTGTATATTAGGCAACATTACATACAAGCATGTATGTTAGAAGAATTGTGCACCAAAATGCTGATGAATTTTCAGCAGCACTTTTTAAAAATAATAACCACAAGCTGTTGTGCAAATGCAGAGAATTGAACTTGAGATTTATTTATTTATTTAAAATGAGAAACTGGGAGAAGCTGAAATTCACCCATCTCTACAGCTAGTCTTTCTCAGCCTGGTGCTTTCCAGATGTTTTGGACTGCAGTGTCCATCAGCCCCAGAAAATATGGCTGAGACTAATGGGAGCTACAATTCAAAACATCTGGAGGGAAGCAGGTTGGTGAAGGCTGCTATGGACACTTAAATAAAACTACCTTTAGGAGCTACACAAATAATGAGGGAAACCAAGAGCCCCAGAAAGCCACAGACTGGGAAGGCATGGAGATGTGAATTTCCTTCCCTATGAGACACGGCAAGAGCATAAGCTGTATCTGGGGCACCAGCACAGAATCCAGCTATTTGTTAATTTGTTTGGAGAGTTCTATATTGCCCTTGTAGTGCCTACGGAGTGCACTACTCAGAGTGGCTTACAACAATCTAAAAATTGCAGTCATAAAAAACACAATAAAAAAATACAACAATAAAAGTCTATTAAATACACAACATTAAAAATACATCAATGGCAGAGACCACAGATAAAACCTGAACTTTACAACCGATAGTTAGCAGGCAAAGACCTTCTGGAATAAAAATGTCTTTACCTGCTGGTGAAAGATAGCCAAAGGAAGATTTCCCCCCTCCCTACTCCTATCAAATGTAGTACACTTTCTTTTCGATGATAGACTGAGGAGACATTTCCATTAACTTCTTTCTGCATATGGAGTCAGGAAAAAGCAAGAGTAAGATGCAACAGCATGGCCAATAAGTTTTAGCCTTAAACAAGCCTTAAAACAATCTCACACACCCCCCAAGTTGCTTTTTCAGCTGGGGCCTTTTTTCAGCTGGAACTCGCTGGAACTCAGTTCTGACACCTCTCAAGTGGGTGCCATTGCCATTATATGAGCTCAAGGGAGGAGTTCATGGTAACTTCAAGCACCTATTTTTCTAGAAAAATAGCACTGGCTATCACCATTGTAATGGCGGAAGCCAGGAGCTTTCAGGGTCCATTTCATGGCAAGCAACATGATAAGGAGTATACCACATTGGGGTGGGGTAGCTGGGATTGCCATTTAGGCTTTAGAGAGCCTATACTTATTGATCTTCAGTTCTCTCTTATTTTAATATTCTATTTTTTTGGCCTTTAAGTTTGTCTGTCAAACATGTGGTGTAGAGAGAGAGAGATTTATGTAGATAAGACTGGAGGGCTGCCACTGTTGGCATCCATTTGCCTTGGGAGACGATGGAGGAGTGCGCCTTAGGGTGTGAAGTCAAACTGTTGGAAGGTTGAAGCACCTGATGTGGCTATAGGGCCTGATACAGGAGAGACATGATTTGTTGGAACTGGGGCAGATGAAGGCATTTGCTTTTGCTGATGCATATGCACCATGGAGTGTATGGATGCTCATATCAGTAGAACCCTGGGCAGGAGAAGATATGGTAGTAGACACTGATGCATCACATGATGAGAAGACAACTTAGACATATCATGATATCCTACCTTCCAATCCTTCATTCATGGTTCATGGCAGACATGTCAGTAATCCGTCAGTTATGTTGTGCTGCTCATAAATGCCAGGTCAACGAGCAGTGAAAACAAGACAAAACATTGCTATCCAGGATTTAATCCTGGATGAAGATGCTGATTTGGCCTGAATTACAGAGGATTGGAAAGAAGGGTTGGGTGAACTTATCCCACTTTGTCCAACAGCTTTCCAGATCTATCAAAAACATCACTGACAGAAAATATCATTGATAGTTTGGCGAAAGGGAGCTCTATCCAACAATAAAGTAAATATGAGTGTTGTGTGGGGTTGTGATCTTGAAAGAGATCATGGGTCTTCCTAGTGTGCCAGCCCATTCTTTCTTGAACTGATGGTCCTGGAGATGATGTTGAACACCCCATGACTTTTTTAAATTATTTTTTTATTGATTTCAACATATAAATTATAAAATGTACCACAAAACTTATCACTTATACAATCTTTTTAGACTTCCATCAGCACCTCTGATGATCCACCGTTTTAACCACTTCTTAACTTTATATTGCCTTTACATCTCTTAACAAATCATCCTTCCCCTTCTCCATTTTTGCAATACTTCCAATAATACTCCTCACAAAACTTCTTGCAAACCTACAAACGTCGTCTGATCTTCACAAATACTTTTCAAGTAGTCCGTAAATATACTCCAGTCTTCAGTGAATTTCTGGTTCCGCCGGTTTCGAATCCTTCCTGTTAGTTTATCTAATTCTGCATAGTCCATTAACTTCATTGAACACCCCATGACTTAGAGTCTCAAATGATAATTGTTTAGCACTTGAAAATGACACTTTATTCTGTATGGGAGCATTCCTCCAACTGCTACGAAAGGTACCTAATTTTCTCTGTCTGTTTTCCTTTCCCTTTTTTTGCATAACATAACACCTACAATTTCCCTGGCACAACAACTAAAATTAGCCTGCACCTTTGCTGCCTAGTTTCTCAGGCTTCTTGTTTTCTGCCTTTGGAACCTGTGCATTATGTCCAAAGGAAAGAAACAGACCTGGGTAACAACCAGCTTTTGTACTTACAGAGGTTGGACATCAGCCATTATTAATGCTTCTTGTTCCCAGGGAACCTTAGTGTGACCTGATACCTGCCTAGCACATAAAAGCTCCTTTGAGTATTTGTAGCCTCCTCTCCCTTTCCATCTTGAGACTGTGACTTGATGCAGAGCTGGTGATGCTGCTGCTTAATTTCTTATCCGTCCTTCACCATAAGGTTTCAGTTTGGGTTGCAGCAATCTAAAAATTGATATTTAAAGGAGTTGTAAAATATTACTTTCTTTAGCATCAACCACCCTCCCCCCTGTCCCACTGCAATTGATCAGTTTACCATTGAGCCTGATTGAGAATTCTGGATAATTCAGAAACTTGCATCCTGTTCTGTAATATTTTCATTAACCTAATGCAGGTATTTATCACATTCCAGAATTTGAATATTCACCAATTCTTCCAATCATGCCTAATGGTGCAAACGATCCCTAGTACATGAGCTTCCAGCTTGGCTCTCTCACATGAATTGAGATGTTTCCACTTGCTTAAAAACTTTGATTTGCTTCTTTCAAGCATGTGGTTTTAAATACTTGCACACCATTGGCAACTACAGATTTCTGTGAGATTTCACAGTGCAAACTGCATGCAAAAATATATGTAATTATACTAAATAGAAGCTGCTACTTGTTCAGAATCTACTGTGGGAAGCAATTAAATGGAAATGAAGCTGCTGCCTGTATTTGAAGATATACAACACACGCACACAGACCTGGTCGCCTTATCAAAGAACATGAGTTTGCTTAGCAAGCTCTCATACTGCTAATTTCACTGCCTTGTGCTTGCTTTTAAGATAGAGGTCCCATTCAAGGATGATCCCAGCCCTGTTCCAGTCTTCCATAGCAGTTGAACTGGGATTGACTATTGGCCTAATTTGCCAAACTCAACAGTAATACACTATCCTAAGCATGTTTTATTTCCGCAGCATGCACACAAAGGGTGCTGCATTCTCATACCGGCTGAACTGAATGAGACTTTCAAAAATACAGTACCGACTGAATGCCCAGTTAGGGCCAGTTAAAGGCTTCAGTGCATCAACTGGGAAAGAGATGTGGGGAGTGCAACCCTGCTCATTCTCCTTGACTTTTCAGCAGCTTTTGATACCATTAATCATGGTATCCTTTTGGAGTGACTCAAGGAGGTGAAGGTTGAGAACACTGTACTGCAACAGTTTTGTTCCTATCTTCAGGGCTATTTCCAGAAAGTAGTTATGTGAGGCCACTGTTTGACACCATGGGTGCTTTCCTCTGGTGCCCCAAAATGTTCCATCTTATCTCCCATGCTATTTAACTTTTCTATGAAGCCACTAGGAGGTGTCATCAGTGAAATGTCACTAATACGCTCAGCTCTATCTCTTTTCCATCTGAATCAGGAGAGGTGGCTGAGACAGGTATCTGTCTCTTTGGACAGAGATGACTTTGCCATGACACTCCATGCTTGAGTAACTTCCAGACTGGATTATTGCAATGTTACCTAGTTATTGAATCTTGTCAGGGAGAAAGGTGTGATAGAAATAAATATATAACAACATCACACTATCTGTGGGCCTTCCTTCCGAAGATGACTCAGAAACTTCAACTGGTCCAAAATACAATGGTGAGATTACTGGTTGGGGTTTCCTTTAGAACTTGCATAATCCCTGTTCAAAAATATGGGCTGCATTGGCTGAAAGTTCAATTGAAGGTACACATGATTGAGTTTAAAGCCCTCAATAACTCAGGCCCCAAATATCTGAAAGACTGCCTCCTTCCCTGCTGACTATACAGGGTGTTGAGATCTGCAGAGAGGGTCCTCTTGGTACTTCCACCTTCCTCCAAAATTTGAGTGAGTGATGGCCTAGGAGAGATCATGCTCTGTTGCACCACCTAAGTTGTGACATTTCTTCCCCACAGAGGTGTGTCTGTCTTCTTCACTATACAGCCCCTGGTGAATGCTGAAGATATACCTCTTTACCCTGAGCTTTGATACTAGAGATGTGTGTTTTGAGGATCCACTCTGCTCCTATGCTTATAATCTATTTTAACTTTTTTTAAATTCCAAATGGTAAATTGTTGATTTCAGTAGTGTTCCCAAGCCTCCTTTGCCTCATGCACCATGAATGAAAGAGGTGAAGATCTTTGAGGTAGTGATGGGGAGACCTTCACTTATAGAATGGGTTCAGTTACAACTCCCATAATGCATGACCTCTGGAGCTAATGATACTATCTGGAGAGCCTCAGTTTTCCCCTTCCTTGACCTAGCATTGTTACTGCACAAATATGCATGGTTGCATTTGTTTATTATTAGGACTGTCACCTGATTAATGGAATCTTATTTAATTAATGACATGCATTTTAATCATTCAGTTAGACCTGCCTAAATACGCATATGATTAAAACAGTAATTTTAAAGAATGTTGGGAGATGGGAGGCACTATCTTAAGAGAACAATTTCCTATCTCTCTCTCTCTCTCTCTCTCTCTCTCTCTCTGTTTAAGATGGCATCTGCAGCATTCACACATGTTCATGTTAACACAATTTACCTGCTGTTGTTTTAAATAAAATAAAATGTTCAGTGGGACAAAAGGGCCGATTGTCTTTACTCCTTTCTAAGGCAAACAGGCTGAGGTGCTAGTATTTACTAAGCAGCTACCACCACCTCCCATTTTGCTCCCTTGCTTCAAGCCAAGGACACCTAAGAGCTGTGGAGATTAAACTTAAAATAGGAAAATACTATTAGTGAGACCTCTGATCTGACCATGCAAATTCCTATTTTTGCCTTCTTTTCCTTAAACCATGGTGGAGAGCTTAAAGCCCCAGGGCCTGAAGGTGGTCATCCAGAACTCTTTGTCTGGTCATCTGGGTTCTCCCAAGCCATACCCATTCTCCCCATGACTCTCTCTCTCTCCCCCCCTTCCTCTAGCACTGTGTAATGTTTCCTTGAATGTTTTTGCCTAGTAGATATGTGTCATTGAACTCTTGCATCCCTTGATGGAGGATGGAGAGGAATATGTGAGAATAAACTAGGCTATTGTGCAAAACCAACAGTTACATTAGTTGCCCTGGCCATTTTTGCCTCTGGCCCTGCCCACTGCTGGCAAGACAGAAAAGTGTTCCTCATCTGGCCTTAAATGTTTGCAGTACAGACAGAGGGCTAAAACTAGTGAGTGAGATGATCTGGAATGCTTGCCAATAGACACCTTTGTTTTAAAGTATTTTATTTAAAGGCTTCATGTAATTAAAAGAGAAGCAGCATGCGGCATTAAAAATAAAAGATAAGCAGCATTGTCTAATTAGCACTAACGCTTGATAAAGATCCTAAAATTGGTTTTAGTCACTTACATGTGAACACGAAGCATCTTTCTTAATGTCGATGGCATGGGCTGTATCTTGGAAGAGGAAAAGCAGATTTTCCCCAAGACTAGTGAGAAAGAAGGCAAGCAATTGTTCACAACTGTCCAATTTTATGTTGTATTCCAAGGGCAGTGGGGCAGAAGTCAGAACTTAAGTGACAATCATCTGGGGTCCTGACCTTTTGTACATTTTACATGTAGGAAGGATGCCCATGGAAGGGACTTAAAGAGGTATGAATTGAAAGGGTCTCCCCTGTTGAGTTAATGTAAGAAAAGAATGAAATCAAGAGGAAAATATCCTTTTTGTGCATCAGCTCAGGAGTGTTTTACTCTTCTTTCTCTGGCGGAGAAGGGATTGTGAAGAGGTCAAAGTGTTGGCCTTCATTTTGTTAAACTTTGTTAATCAGTTAAGCACTCTCTGTGTATGTTCAGAAACATTCCCTATAAAATAAAGCCAGTGACTAGACCAGTGTTAATATCCATACCTCACTTTCTTGCACCCAGTGCCAAAGGTGGCTAATCACAATAAAACATAAAACCAAAGTATAATATTTCAAAATATTCATAAAGCAGATAAGAAAACCAGCAGTCAATTAAGCTGAAATTACCAACAAGTAGCAATGAAATAATCAGACCAACTGGCAAAAGGCCTGCTTAAATAGGAAGGTTTTTGCCTGCTGATGGAAGGATATCAATGATGGGGCTATACAGGCCTCCCTGTAAAAGAAAGTTCTAGGGGCATATTTGACTCCACCAAATATATTGCAGATATAGGTGGGATGCAAAGAAGAATATCTTCTGAAGGTCTTAATAAATGGGCAGGTTCTTCTTGTAGAAGATAGTCACTGAGGTAACTTGATCCTAAGCAATAGGGGCATCAGAATTTTTTAGTTATAGACCACATAAGAAGCTGCCTTATACCAAGTTGGAACATTGTTCCAGCTAGTTCAACACTGACTATACTGGCTGGCTGTGTCACTCCAGGTTCTCGGATACAGGCCCCGCCCAGCCCTACCTGATGATGCCAAGGACTGAATCCAGCACCTTCTGCATACAAAACTTTACCACTGAGCCAGGGCTGGCCTGAGACATTTAGCACCTGAGGTGAATCACAAAATAGCACCTCCTCCCTGCCAGGGAACAAGGGATGAGAGATCTACATCAGGAACAAAGGGAGGGAGGGGGTAAAATCAGGATCTGCTGCCGTTGTTGACCCCATTGTCCAAACAAGTCCCCTCATGTATGGGTTGGCCCTGCATTGAGCTATGTACAGTGGTACCTCGGGTTAAGTACTTAATTCATTCCGGAGGTCCGTTCTTAACCTGAAACTGTTCTTAACCTGAAGCACCACTTTAGCTAATGGGGCCTCCTGCTGCCACCGCGCCGCCAGAGCACGATTTCTGTTCTTATCCTGAAGCAAAGTTCTTAACCTGAAGCACTATTTCTGGGTTAGCAGAGTCTGTAACCTGAAGCGTATGTAACCCGAGGTACCACTGTAATTTTTGGGTGGTAGCTATACCTAGCTGAGCCAAAAGTAGCCACAATGTTACACTAACGGTTTCCCTACTTTCTATTCTTTCTCTCTCTCTTTTTTACAACGTGAAGCAACACTTTATTGTTACTGTTTAGTGCTGTGTCTGCCCTTTTGGCTGGGAATTCAGATCACATTGGCCCATGCGCTCCTTATCCCAGTGACATGCATGGCGATTATTGGACCTCACTGTATTTCCCCACAGAATCTGAATATGTGATTCCCCCTTTCCTCTTAGTGCAGCCTCATTGTCTTATATCCGCTGCTTCCTTCCGAATGCCACCTTTCCATACTCTGCAGCAAGCCAGACATCCAGGGCTTGTCATTTGTTTTTTGAAATAAGTGCTTCTTGAAGCAGCTGTTTAGGCAATTATTTTGAACTCACAAAATTCATGACAGCAATAGCATTAAAAGTGTATGCTGCTCACAGCATGCAGTCTTCTTTTCATTGTGATCATTAACAGAACAAAGAGAGCGGCACCGTTTTCCTCTGAGCATCTCATGTCTTCGTTTGGATTGAAACTGACCAAATTGGTTTGGATTAGACTCCTTTTGTAAGTGGGATTGTAAAAATTCTGCAGTAGAACCCCAACCAGAAGAGTTGCCTGACCTTACCCAGCCAGATCGCAAGACTCTTCATTCCCACCTGCAGGAGTGGAACATAGTATGAGAATCTATAAAAAGGGCTCACAAAGTAATCTGCATCGGCACTCTAACTGGGTATTGTCTGCACACTTATTCAGTTGCTATACCATAGTAAAATGTTGATCACGTCCATTACAACTGTCCATTGCAACTACTCCAGTGGAAATGAAATAACCCAACACAGCAAATTACAATAGCCATCATTGGATAAAACATGCAACCTTCAAACCAATTACAGCCAGCAGGCTGCAGTCCAAAAATGCAGGAAAAGATAGAGAAAGGTCAGGTTCACATAGGGAAAGGTTATTGCAAATGGGTGGTGGGAGGGTAGAGGTTGGGTAGAAATTTTAATGTGAAACTACTGAATCCACACTTTCCAAAAGGATATATGGACCGAAAGGCAGTTATTCTTCAAAATTCACACATCTTCTAACGATGTGATGCACTACTTTAACTATGTAATATGTACAAAAATGTGTCACTTGGAGAAAACAGTGCATAAAATGCCCATATTCCTGAAAACAGCATACAAAATGCATGAAAATAACATACAAAATGCATTGTATTAGTGGGAAATACTTGCAGAAGTGTGTATACCAGGAAAACTGCTGACAGATTTTTGTGAGAACTTAAAAGAAACACACCTCAGACTGATGCAGAAATGTGGAGAACTGAATTTAAGATTAGTAAGGGGGGTGGGGTGAGAAACACAATTGAACAGATTCAACCATCCTCATGTTCCACGATGTTCTTTCTGAGAGCCAGGAGTCCAGCCCTGCAGTATCCTTTAGTTTCCTTGATGATGGCAAAGGTCAAGGTGGGCCTCCCTTCAACCATCTCTTGAGTCTCAGGCAGATTCCAAGTGGTACCATTTGATCATGACATTTGTAAATAGCTCAGTCTACATTCCCTGCCATTGTTTTACCACACCTAGTGAATATGACCACTTTTGCTCATGTGTTCTGCCTCGCGATGGGCAAATCAGTCCATTTCATTTTCTCTTGCACACATTTTCCCCATTCTTAAACTCAGTTTTCCTCATTTCCACCCATGTTCGGTGAATTACATGTTTTTAAGTCCCACTGAAAATTAATAAAAATTTAGTGTGGATTTCTAATATACACATTGTTGTATGCATTGTATGCTAGGGTGGGGTACCCTAGCATATGCAATTGTTATTATTATTTATTTTACTCATTGCTTGGCTTGGAAACTGCATTGAAAAAATCAGGGAAATGTGAAATTTGGAGGATGGCTGTGTTTTGGTTCCTGTATTTTTCCAGAATGTGTGAATTAGGTAGGTTCACCTTTAATTCCCCCTGCCCCAGTCCCTGGTTATGCATGAAGCCTCAGGATCGAAAAACCTGTTGTACAGCTTGTTTTATATTTAACACCTTATTATTCATTTCAAATCAAGGGCTGGAGGAGCAAAAACAAAATTGTTCTATTTCCTTGAAAATGAAGATAAATCAATCATACTCCTACTCCATTAATAACAAATGCATGAAGGAGACCTCAATTTAAATTCAGCTCCTAACCTCTTTTTTAAAATAATTTTTTTATTGTCGCTCAAGTGAAAACACTTAGCATAAAAAGCAGCAGGATTTATACTTTGTTTACTCTGGTGGAACACATTTCTGAAGTTTTAGCTGCAGCTAACAGTATGTGAAATGGAACAGGTTAATGGTGGGGTATTTTGTTTTGTTTTCCTTATTCGTACGACGATTTCTCGTGTGTTAGCTTTCAGCTTTCATTCCATGCCAATATAGCCCAGCCTTCATGTATTGTATCAACCTCAATACATGTGGTGTCTTTTTTCCTACAGATCAAAAACAAGGGAAATAATGGCAAATTTGTTTCCCAAGGTGTTAGCAATAGCTTATTTCCTCGAAATAATGGAGTCCAGGTAACTGGCATTTGTGTTTTGCAGAAATGTCAGATCTCCCAAGCCCAGAACCCAGATTCAATTCAGCCATTCTTCCCATTGCCAGGATGCAGCACCATAGCAGCGAGTGGCCATCTACGCTAGTCTGTATGATTACAAGGGCATTAAAGGAAATACGAGGGAACTCTACACCTCTCAGCTGATTCCCATTCTGCAGCCTCGAGTCCCAAAGGCAGGTTATTGAAAAATCTAACAATTAGAAATCAAATCAGAGGCCTGTGTGGCCTTGCCATCGAATCCTAGGGAGAAATAAGAATTGCAGCAATATGAAGTAATAGTCTGCCCAATGCAATGAATGAAGCTTAATGTCCTCAGTCCACAGCATGACTTCAGTAAAATTAAAAAGCAATGTAATGCTTCTTGGGGCATTCTCTCAGCCCTATTAGTATGCAGTGGCATGTGCCAGACTGGCACCTATAACAAGTGCTGTTGGTTTCATTTACAGGCCCTGCCAACAGCAGCTCGCAACAGCCTGTGAAAAGCCATTATACGCCAGCCCATAAAGCCACACAAAATTTTCATTATGTTTCCCTCAAAAAGTGCTTGTTTTGCAGGATAGAGCTGATGTCAATAAAATGGATTGGGTGTCACTTAAACCAAGTGACGTGCTAATCTCCTGCAGGCCTGTGTCCTTAATCTCTACAGGACACAAGTCAGTTTAGAAGCGTGAGCTGTTCTCCCAGGTAGCAACTATTGAGCTCTTTAATGCAAATTCAAAGGCACCACTTATCAGTGTGCTTCAGAAATTACTTCAGCGTGCTCGCTGCCTGTAGATGGAGAGTTCTTCCCTGTTCCAACTCCTCCTTTCCCTGCATACAAACACATACACCCCAAATCCCTGGACACCTTCCAAGAGTCTACTGTACCCACAAGCACCTTTTTTAATTCTAAAGAAATTGCTGCGGTGATAGATGCCCTGTGACCAATTAGATTAGAGGCATTTCCTCTGGCTATTATTAAGCTAACTTGACTATTGCCCTTGTGTAGTTTAGCCTGATCAAAATCCAAAGTCTAGGGAAGCATTTTCAATTATGAGCTATGCTGTGGCACTCCTGCAGACCCAAATTCTTCCGTTCATTCAAAGAAGTCGCTGCAATAACAAGTGATATTATAATGAAAGGGCAGAATAATAGGTTCAGGATCAAGAATGCAAGCAGCTCATCAGACTGACATACAAAGGCTATAGAATGACTTAAATTGGTTCGGTTAACATTTCAGGAGGATAGTTAATATTCTAGGGTAAGTAAGGCCAGAGAAAATCCACAGACAATTTCTGACACTTCACAGCGGTCTAAGAGCTAAATAATTTCTTCCGTGGTAGGATATCAATCATATCCCAGCAAAACAGACATTTTGGACTGCATGCTCTCCTTTCCCTTTTGCTCTCCACTCTGTAATCACCAAAGAATACACACACACACCCCCACCGCACTAGCTGTAAATTGGAAAAAGAAAGTCATCACTCCATCCGTAATTAGTTTTCTATTTATTGGAATGGAGGCAAGCTGTTCAGCACAGAGTTGGGCATGGAAGGAAAAATAAATTCTCTCCAACCTTCTGAATAGGAGATTCTTTTTCTCTTTCCCTTTCTAAGAGATGGAAACACCAGCCATTTCTTTTCTTTCCCTTGCTTGATCTAGTGTTTGATTCTGATGGTTTGCTACTTAATTTATTGCCATTATATCTGAAGTTAAGGTTAAAAAGACATAATGGACTCTTGTGTATTAGGAACGTCTGCATAGTGGTGATATTGAATGCCATTCACTTTGGGAAGTGCCTGGCATGACCTTCACAGATCCCATTATAAACTGAGAAACAAAGTGATCAGATATTAGTGTTTCCAATGATGCTTCTGAGTTGATGTCCCAATCTTCTAAACAGTGATCACGCCAAGGGTGCAGCATGTACTCAAGTACTTTTTACCTTTGAAAGGAGATGTCTGGAGGCTTAATGGCATTTTTCAATACTTGTGTTCATTTACATAGAGGTTGACCAAAAGTGGAGATATAGCACTCTGACCACCCCAACAGACACTGATTCTCCATTAGGAGTTTGCTTTTGTGAGGGGGGATGGCACTGGGATCCCTCAAATAGCCCATAAAACCCACAGCTCTGGCCTCTTTCTCAGACTGGCTGCAGACTCACCTGTCTATCATTCTGTTTCAAATACAGAAACATCTCATTGAATTTGCCCCTAGCTGGGGGAGGGGGAAGAAAGACACGACCCATTTTGCAACACTTGATTTCACATTTAGTTTCCATGGCAGCATATTGCCCCTAGCTTATATATGAAAGAGGGCATTTAGCAGACCTAGCCAGAACTATGTCTTCAACAAAAGAAAATGATCAGACCATTTTAGCAGTCCTTTCCTTACAGCACTGAGTGGACCCTCCCCCACTGCCAAAGAATTTGTTTGTTCCACCTTCAAGTATTTATTCAAGTATGGATTACATTTATATCCTACTTTTCCTCTGAGGAACTTAAGGTGTTGTGCATTGCTCTTCTCCTTTTATCCTCACAACAACACTGTGAGGTAGGTTAAGCTAAGAGACCATTAGCGACTCAAGGTCAACATAACACTAATTTTTAAATACCGGATCCTCCTTTGCTGTTTCCACAACACTTGTTTTAATCTCCATATTTGACTGTATTCATACATCAAGGTTTCACTTTAGGAGTATGATCGATCAGCCCATGAAAGGTGAGGCAGAGAGATAATGACATATGTAATAAGATAAAAATTAAAAAATGATTCCTAGCAACACTGGTGAGCAGTCACTAACATCATAAACACCCCCTGATTTAAGACTGAATTTTACAGTGATTCATTTCCATCATTTGGATGTATAAGAACACTGAATCAGGTGTTATTAGTCACCCTGTCTGACAGCATGGCTTCAAGGAGTGAGCTTGCTCTAAGTATCCCCACCCACAACATCACATGTTCCTTCCCCAATATCTTCTCTGGTGCAGCAGAGGGAAATACCCCACCCAATGCTCTGAATGCAAACCACTTCCTGTGCCGAGAGGAGAAAAATTCCCCCTTTGCAGTTTGGATTGAAACCCCACCTCTTTTAAATCCAAACCTCTTCCTATGTCAAGGGAAGCAATTCATCCACTTTAAAACGGAGCATTTTCTTTCTACAGCAAACCTCTTCAAAGGCATGATTCCAGCACCAGTCAGCTGATTGGTGCTGTAGGTGTGGCTTCAAAGGAGGTTGTTGTACACCAATCAGCCCATTGAAGGTTGCTGTAAATTCCAATCAGTTGATTGGCAGTTAAGTGACCTTTAAACTTTGACAGATCTCAGTTATCTGATGTCATTACAGATACTAGATCTAATTTGTGGTGCTAGTTTCATAAAGCTTATGCTTTGCCCCACAATATCAGGGGTGTGTGGGTATTTTACCATGGTTTGTAGTAAAGGGAGGCCGCCTTTATACTGGGACAGAAGATGTCATTTGTTGATGAATTTATTTCTTGGAAGACACATTTCTGAATTTGGGGTGAGTGAAATAGATCCTAGTGCTCGGGAAATAAAATTAATTACTGAAACTGATTATCTGTATGTGTGTGTGTGTATCAATGTAAGTGACTTGGTCATATTAAATCTGATTGATATGCTTTGTTGTTTGGGCTCTAAGAGTGCATAGGAAAATACCGTTTTGCATTTTGTGCTTTTGCCTATCTGGAATGTGTCTTTGAAATGTGATGGTGCCTCTTGTCTAGATGGAATATAGAGAAGTGTGTGTAAACACGTCTGACTTTTTTATGACTGGGATGCAGTCTATTACACAAAGGTAAGAGTCACATCTTTTGTGCTGCCCTCTTTTGTATCTGGCACTTGACTGTGTTCCCTAGAAGGTTACCCACAAGGAAAAGTAGCCCTTGGGATGGAAACAGGTGCCCCATTCCTGTTCCAAGAGCATGTTATGAAAAACAGAATTACCAATGCATAGTTATTATTATTTTGTTTGTATCATACAACAAATCATTAGCCAGTCACACTATGTTCCATGGAACTTTCTCTCTAGTAAATGAATTTAGGACTACAGTCTAAAAGTTGTTTTCTGGAGGACAAAACAGCAGATACAGTATGCTAAGAAATTTGACACTGCAGTGGACTCTCTTAATATGCATTTGAAAACAGAGCCTGTGTGACATTACAGCTTGGCAGCTAGAAGACAAATGATGTGCCTTTACCCATATTAGGTAAAGTGCAAAAATTAGCAATGACGCTGTTTATAGCTTCATTTTTCCTGTGCTCAGTATGCTACTGTCATAGCAACACTTACAGTTATAACTCAAAGACCACCGCCTTTGAAGGACGTAATTTACAAACTTTACAAGATGTTGTATCAGCACTCAGATATTATAAACTATTCAGTTCATGCCAAATACTGATAATCGTTTCTTCAGGAAACCTTTTATGGATAGAAAAAAGCTTAAACAGGCTGCTCCCGTTAGATTCTTTATGCTGCTCTCTGCTTTCTTTGATGATATGTGGATAAGTGAACTTAGTGCTGCATCCAACGGTGGCAGAAGAAGCATTCCTTTTAAGGCTGTTAATTTGCTTGGTGCAATGCATTGCATAATGGAAATGGGAGGAACATTTTAGATGAGCTTATTATTTGGGGGCATATTTAATCCTTGCTCCTTCTTAAGTAATAGCTGGCTGGAAAGAAGCTGAAGTTGCTGTTCGTAGATTTAAACTATGTCCTCCATGCCACACTCATTGGCAGTGGCAGTTTAACGGGAAATATATGTAAATACGAATAGTCGTGTTTAATAGCAGTTGGTATGGAATGTATGGATAAGCAGCAGAGAGATAGGTTTGGGGAATCTCACTGCTGCTTGAAGCAAAAAGAGCAACATGGTTCCTAGCTGCAATCCTGAACATATCTGCTAGGAAGTAGGTCCTACTGATGGCAGCAAAGGATTGCACTTTAAAAGTATTCAGATCTTTTTCTGAACTGTTTCTCTGAAAGGTATTCAGACATGAGTTTTGAGTATCTCTTAAAAGTGGGTAGCAGCAGCCTCAAAAGCAACACAGGTGCACTGTGGGATCTACTAGTCCAGAGACTTTTGTAAATTGTTGTACAAAGAGCAGCCCTGGTAGCTGCAGAGATTTAACTATGTGGAGAAAGTAATATATGTGATGCCATGTCCATGTATACAGAGTTCTACTGGCATGAGCATAGAAAAAAACTGTTCTACAGGAACCCCCAGGAACCTGATAATCCTTCTTGATGCTGGCAGATTGCTCTGAGTGAATGGCTAGGCTGGCATTGCTGTCAGAGACAATGTTCAGGAGGCCCTAATCCCAATCAGCCTTTCTTGGGGAATGGGCCAAAGCAAGGTCCATAGCTCAGTGGTACAACTTCTGCTTCATATGCAGAAGGTCCCAGGTTCAGTCTCCATCATTTCCAGGTAAGACTAGGTGAGACCCTAGCCTGAATCCTTACTGTCCTGCTGCCAGTCAGTGTAGAGCATACTGAGCTAGATAGACCAATGGTCTGACTTGGTATAAGGTAGATTCTTTTATTCCTTTTCATCTCAAATGGGCAGCTGTACCATATGCATTCCTTGGTGTGCAGCAGCAGCAGGGATTAGTGTTATGCATCTGCAGGAGCATCATACTGGCTCAAGCAGTGTGCTTGTCAAACGTCACCCTTCTCCCTCTTAGTAAACCGTCGCAACTCTGCAGCCAGGAGGTCAGGTAATCACTGTCACCCTACCATAGTACCACACCTCTGCCTACATCATGACTATTATGAATCCATAATGTAAGTTGTGAAAAATAATGCAGACTTGAGAAGACTGTCTTAAGACAGTACAAATATGATTACTCAATTGCCTATCTAACTTTCTGTTAAGTTGTGGGTGAACATATCAGACGACACAGCGATTCTTCAAACAGCTCTTGTTTATTCACAGGCCAGAACTGAACTGAACTGAAGGGTTCAGCCAGCCTGCTTATATAGAGCTCCACTAGAATGCAACAGTAACCATTTTCTGTAAATATCCAATCACTGAACATCGCTTTCGATCCCTTATTTGCATATGCAGACCTGAACTATCTACAGTATCCCCCTGCTGGCCCAGGATGAGAACTTCAGTACATAACACTTTCCTTTAAGAAAATCATGAAGGAACTCTCCATATTGAGGCCTAGCTGTGGAGTTTGTTTCTCTTATCAGAATAGAAGTGCCTGGAAAATCCATGGATGTTATGCTGGGTCTTTGGTGGTAGGCTAATAACAAATGGGCTTCTCTAGTGAAGTGCTGTTTTTAAGGTGCCTGGGAGATCTCTTAACACCCCAGCTTGACAGGAGAATGCCTGTTTTCCTTTGTATACTGCTGAAGATTCAAGTGGTGAAGTCAGACAGGATCACTGCAAAACTTGTATTTCCTTTGACGACTTCTCTCTTTATCTCTCTTGCAATCCCTCCTTTCACTTCAGATCTGTGTGGAATGGTGCTTGAAAGCACCACACAAACCATGCAAGCATGCCTAATGTGTGTTCACTTGGAAAGTATATCCCTAATGTACTTTAAGCAGCCCTTTGTTTACACTGAAGTTTCAAGATTGATTTGAATTACTCTTGGGTGATTCAAGAATGCAGGAAGGAGAGCTGTTTTCTAAGCTTCTAAACCATCCAAGTGCATATGTACACATCAGTGGCGTAGCGTGGGGGGTGCAGGGGGGGCGGGCCGCACCGGGCGCAACATCTGGGGTTAGGGCAAATCCATGGGTTAGGGGGCGCAAATCCACGGGTTAGGGGGCGCAAATCCACGGGTTAGGGGGCGCAAATTACTTGCCTTGCCCCGGGTGCTGACAACCCACGCTACGCCACTGGTACACATGCTTAAATACCACTGAATTCAGTAGGATTTTACTGCTCATATACCTCATAGCTAGGTTGCTGCAATCTTTTTTTTTAAGAGTACTTTTATACAGCCTTTGCTTGTATAAAAACCTTTCTGCAGCCAGTTTCATGCTATATGTAGTCATATGTGCATCAGATCCTCATTAATGCAGCGATAAGATTGTAGGTGGATGTGGATGATCAAGTTTCCCCCCCAGCCAAAATCATCCCAACTTGTACAAAAGTTGAAATTCAACTTTCAGGAAAAAAATATCTTCATGTTAGAAAACGTTACCTATTGAATTTTTGCCTTTATGTAGCTTCATGGCTGTATGGTTGGTTGTCCCATATTCAAACAGTCAAGTGATATAATGAGAATTTATGATAACAATGCTAAATAATTAGAAATGATTGTTGATGGTAAGTAAGGGCTGTAACTGTGCTTTGTTGCTGACTAAAAACAGAGCTTTCCAACAAATGATTGTATTTTAAAAATGCTTTAATGCAAGAAACCATGGAAGAATTCTTTTCTGTTTGGGCATGAGGAGTGAGGCAGAAAGCCAACCTATAGGAGCTAGTAGTTAGAGTAATAATATTGCAAAATATCTGAGAGGGACCATTTTCTGAGCTGGCATAAAACCAATAAAACTACAAGCACAGAGCAGTTTTAAGTTACTGAGTAACAACAGTTTTAAAGCCCTAATAATGGGTGACACATTGATTTCCTTTGGCAATGCATTCTAGTGGAAGCAAAAGACTGATACACACAATAAGACATCCTAAAGAGCAATTTACAAAAAAGAATATTTGGTGCCATCAATGACTGTGTACACATTACTGTTTACTCGGGCTCCAGGGTGCTCCCATCATTGGGGTTTGAAGCTAAGTACACATGGCATTGGCCACAATTCATTTATAGATTGCAGCTTTTGAGAAACACTCCAGTTTGATGTGTTTCCCCTCATAATATGAGTCTTGCTGTATGAAGCCAATGGCTCATCTTGCCCAACATCCTGTTCTCATGACCTGCTGCCAGCGGGAAACCCGTAAGCAGAATTTGAGCACAGGGTCACTCTCTACTCCCCAGATTTCCAGCAACTGGTATTCAGAAGCATGGGGAAACAGATCAGGAAAGGTGCAACAGGTGAAGCCATCCTCACCACCACTCTGGTGTGTACAGAAACATACAAAAGCCACTTGAAATACAGTGGGTGGTGAGGATGACCTTGTTGTATCTCAAGCCACTAATGTGTACATTAGCTCTGTTTGGAGGATTTTGTCACGCAAACATAGCCCTTTTATTGCCAAAATGATATGGGTGTCAATTGAATAATAACCTGCATAGCTACCTTTTGCAGCTGCTACTAATACGTCTGTCAATTTTAGTGCCAGAAATATGAAAGTGGCGGATGAGGGGAGAGATAATAAACTCCTGTATACTGGGATCAGAGAAAGAGCGGACACAATTCAACATCCATCCTCATAGCTGTCAACTTACAGATTAGAAAATAAGGGACCAGCAGCCTTGAAAATAAGGGACCAGCAGCCAAAATAAGGGACCTGCAGCCTCACCTGTTCTAGGCACTCCAGTCTTCCTGTCCTCCTGCAGTCTGGTCAAACTCATGCTGGGTAGCTTCGAGAACACTGTCCAACCAACTTTGTAACCAGAGGTTCAACTGAATAGAATCTGAATCACATGCACCACAAGGCCTATGCAGCCTCAACTTAAGATGGCTCCCTGGCCTGGCTTTGCACTGCAAAGTTTGCAGCAGCACGTGCAACAAAATGGCGTCCAGCCTTCAAAAAACCCCTCAGCTTGCATTAACTAGCCACACACAAGGCATGCAAGCTCCACCCCCTAATCATTCTTAGACTTCTTATTGGGTGGGCAACACAGCCAATCAACACAGTTGGAGCCTCCCTCCTCCCTGGCCGGCAGGGAGGGAGGGAGAGGAGCTGCTTCCTTTGAAATTTAAGGGACATCATTTAAGGGACATCATTTAAGGGACATTTAAGGGACATCCATCAATAAGGGACAGCAGCGGGACATGGCGCTGGAATAAGGGACTGTCCCTTCAAATAAGGGACTCTTGACAGCTATGTCCATCCTGCATCTTCCCTGATTGCCGCTAGAAAATTGTTTCTCAGTGGCAACATACCACTGGTTCTCATGTTACAGCCTTGAAGCAACGCAAAAGGGCCAGAATGCCTGGAAAGTTGGTACGTCCTGTGCTTCCTGGGTGGTATTCAAATAAGTTCTAGTATTGAAATTAATAGAACTACCTGATCCGCTGGATCCCAAAGCAGCCCAGTTGTTATAACGAGACAGTGTGGTGGGCCCAGCTGCTGCACCAGGCTGGCACAACATTCTGCCTACCTCCCCTACCTTCCACTTAGTTCAGCCCCACCAGGCAACAACTGTCAGTTAGAATTTCAGCCCTGGAGTGTACTGATTAAGCAAGTTATAAAATTTCTTAAATAAATGCATTCTTTTTTGGCATACAGTTGTACCTCAGGTTAAGAACTTAATTTGTTCTGGAGGTCCGTTCTTAACCTGAGGTACCTCTTTGCTAATGGGGCCTCCTGCTGCCACCGTGCTGCCGCTGTGCGATTTCTGTTCTCATCCTGAGGCAAAGTTCTTAACCCAAGGTACTATTTCTGGGTTAGCGGGGTCTGTAACCTGAAGCGCCTGTAACCCGAGGTACCATTGTATAAGAAGCATATTAAGCAATTAAAAATGCTAATAAATAATAATACTCTTTTGTTCTGTGGGGCAAACATGGCAACAAATTCTGAAAGGAGCCTCAGTTTATCTCTTGCTTAAATGCTTCCTCTTCCTTTTTCTCAGTCAACTGAACAGTTTTTGCTCTCTTCTCAGGATACAATAACTGCCTCATTTACGTCAGCTAACCATCATGCAAGCATTATCCTTGCATTGTTTTAAATTATGACTCTTTTTCACAAGCCGTACCTCGGCTTTCTTAACCACTTCATAATTTTCCCCCCTCTTCTTTCTTGCTCACTTTCTCCTCTATACCAAGGAGGCTTTCATTCTTCAAAATGAGGTCCTCCAGGCATTTCTGTCCTGTCATTCTTGAGTTGAAATGCTCCATAGGGCCTGTCAGTCTGACTAGTTTCTTTGGTGCCTGGTAACAGGTGTCGAAGGATAGTAAATCCAACTGAGCAGCGGCGCTCATGAACAATTTTCATTCAAAGGGGGAGAAAAGCCCTCCTTTCTCTCCTTGAACATCATTCTGCAGGCAGCAGAAGTATGTTAAAATCGGAACACTCTGGAGACAGGTCAGTGCCAGAAACTTCTTTCCTAGGCATGGGGACCCATTCACCCACACCCACACCTCATTTGGTTCATGACCCCCCATGTTTTTAAATATTTTAAAAATGCAAAAGCCACCAGCAACATTTCCTGCAAAACTGCCACTGAGACAAATGGGAGGCAAAAGAGGTGAACAAAGCAATGATTTTGTAAAAGTCTTATTTCATTCCGTGTTCTTTATGACTCATTCCCATTGGATGAACTGGACATCTTAATGTACCTCCAAACAAATTTGATTATTGTGGGAAGTTTTGCTTTGCATTTACTAATAGGTATTTACGTGAAGTGTCATGCTTTTAAACATAATGGGCATGATCCATAAGGAGTGCCTCCCATGAAAACAAATGAGAGCTGAATCCTAATGTGCTTTTGCAAAGCCCCACATTTCAATGGGGCTCCTTGAGAGAAATCCCAAGTGGCTTGGTGCTGCTTCTTTTTAATAAGCCTCTAAACAAATGAGTCCTCTTGTTGTTCCGGGAGCAGATTCTGCTTTGCATTTACTGGTAGATATTCAGCTAATACATTTATTGGCATGCAAAGATTTTGAGCATTTTAAAAAGGCAGATATTTCATACTTTGGCAGGCATTTTTATATTGTGTGCTTGATAGGCGCAACATGCTGTTCTGGGAGCTTCAGCGAGCGTAAATCACAGCAACAATGAATAATCTGAGCCTGATTGAATTTATGGTCACCATCTTCTCTTTGGTAAATTCTAAATTCATGAACTTTTAAGTGCTTCCCATCTTTTTAAGGTTTTCCATCATCACAAATTCAGAAGGAAATAAAGCTCAGGGTGATTTTATGAATAACAACAGCAACAACTATCCTAGCACCGCTGAGTATTCCAGAAGGCTGAATAACTAATTTGCTTTAGATTTCAATAGTTTTGTGTAGTTGCAGTTGGAGCATAACTGAAACAGATATGATTCGGATTGTTAATTGATGCCAAGTAAAATGATTAAAAAATAGTTGGCTACAGATATTGGTACCTCTTGTTTCAGAATGCATCTATCCTTTGCTCCTCCTTTAACACCATCATATATATGAAAGCTTAAAAAGTGATTTGTGGAAACCTACATCATCCAGCCTTACATACGCCCCAGTGGATGAAATATGGACCATTCCATATAAAGATGGGAGAGAAATTCAGTTAATTGTGCATTTTAATACATATCTAACCTAATCCACACGTCTCATAAGAATACATGAACCAAAACACAGTCATCCTTCAAAATTCACTCTTCTAATTTTGCGATGCAGCTTTCCAGTGGAAAATGTGTACAAAACTGTATATATTAGGGATAAGTGTATATTAAACCGAATATGGTGAAAATAGCATGCAGAAGTGTATTGCATTAGGGGAAATGGCTTGCAAATCTGTGTGCATCAGGCAAAATTGCAGACTAAAATGTGTATCTTGGGATAAATGCAAACTAAAATGGTTTCTGTGAGGGCTTTTTTAAAAATTGCAAATTGATGCATAAGTATGGACAGAGAAATTGAAACTGACTGGAGCTAAGAATATGGAAGACATTGTAGAACCTATTTCTCTAATTTCAAAATGGAAATAAAATCTTGGGATAAGGGGAAAGTATTCCAAGGTTCAGAGTGATTTCAGGGCAAAGAATTCTTAAGCACAAGTCAACATATTCATAGCAAAGCACAACCACTATACCTCATTCATTCCTTTTCATTTTATGCTGGGTAATCCCTAGGCTAAGGGCTTATCCACACTTAACTTTTGCCCTCCTCTTTCCAGACTAGAAACACCAGCTCCTGGAGGCCGAGCCTCTTTGCCCCAACCCAATATTTTTTGGGTGAAGGCCGTTCCCCCACCCATGTCCAAAAAGTGCAGAGGCAAAGCACGGAGCCAAGTGTGGTACAGTTCCAGTGGCTGCCTCTTTCTCCTCCTGCTGCCATGGAGGGGAAGGAGGGCCAAATCAGCCTCCCATTGGTGGTGGTGCCAGGAGGAGGAAGAGGAGGAGTCACCCACCATTGAAGCCATATGGTTTCCCTGTTTGGCTCCGCTCCGGCTCTGCCTGATGCCATGCATGTGATGTTGCTCCTCTCCTAATTGTGCTTGCAGGTTTCCATCTTTGTTCCAGGCACCGGTCCATGGTTTAAACCTCTGTGTCCAAGCATTGATTTTGTTGTAGTTGTTGTTGCCTAGTGAGATTGTATGAGATACTGCCCAATGCTGGCTCTACTGCTAGCACCACTTCTCTGCTGGCAGTAGAGGCAGTGTGGTGGGTGAGTTGACGGTGATGGTACCATGTCTTGGACTTCTAGTGTCCAAAGTGGCTGCCTCACCCTTCCTCATGGAAGGATGGACCTGCCCCCAATATTTTACAGTCCTTAAAAACTAGACATTATTCAAAGTGCTTAACCCTTTCTCCCTGTGTCATTTGCAAGATCTCTTTATATGGACATGCATGCACACGAACTGCTGTTAGATGTATGAGAGAGATACCCATAGGACTATAATATTATTTGATGATGAAGATCATTGATCTTTTGCAACCCACATTCAGTCCAATTTAAGTAAAAATACTTCCTTGAATTGTGAGACAGACTTTAAAATATTATGTATTTTGGATCTGAACATAATAATACCCATACCTAACGAATATCGCAATTATACAATTATTCAGCCTCCACAGCAAAGCCTAGATATCTTATTACAGCTTCATTGTCTTTAGTAAGTGTAATACAAGCACCTGAAGTATTATACATGCAACATACCTAATTAATGTATTTCCCTGCAACTTTCTTTTCAACAGAGCCTTCCTTCGATTAACATGATAACCTAGGGCAATAACTGATACAACTCACAATCAAATTTGCATTCCTCTAAGATTCATGCAAGAGAGAGGGAGAGAGAAAAATGATCTCAAGTAGAGTTCTGACAACAGAAATTGTATTATTTGTATTTGTATTCTGTACAACAGAAATTGTATTATTTGAACTATTTTAGATCCTACAGTGGTACCAATGTGGGTACATTGAAGTAGATTAGAAGAAACAAAAAATCTCAGTTTTATATCATAAACAAGCCATAATAACAGGAACAGAAAAGAACCCAGCAGTGAGTAAAAGCAGTATCAAAATCAAGCCAATGTATTAATAGCCCCTAAAAATCTGCTGAATAAATGGATTTAGAACTGGCACTGAAAATTCATCGGTGTCAGTGACAGTCATATTTCAAGGGGGATAGAGTTTCATGATCAGGGCATCATCATATAACAGCTCCTTTCTTTGTTTGCCATATAACAGATTTCTACTGGACTGTGAACAATCAGAAATACAAACTTACTAATGCATGGACAGGTCAATATGGGCCTGGCATAATTATATATGAAGAGAATATCCTTCAGATATCTAGGTCCTGAGTTTCTAAGGGGTATATTCAACTATGTTTCCACCAGTCCAAGGATTTCAGTTTGTGCAATGGAACTTCCCATCCCTCCCCTGTTTCTGTGTGTGCATCCTGTGGTTTCTCCAAATCTGCTCCAGAAGGTGCAATTCTATTTATTTATTTATTCATTTTCTGTTTCAGCCTTCTGCCCAAAGGAGCTCAGGGCAGCAGTATTTCAGGACTGGTGCAATGGGATCCTGGGAATTTGAACCACCTTGCACTGTAGCAGCCACTTTTTGCACCAGCTTTTTCTGACACCACCTCAGTTCAGTTAAAAAAGCTAGTTTAGACCTTGCAGAGTTTGAGAGCCCAGTACATCAAGAACCATCTCTTCCCATATGAACTTACCCAGACCTGGAGATCAGCATCTTAGACCAATTTCTGCTTGTCCTCTTTAAGAGACCTTTTCAGGGTATCAGTGAGGGAACAGGCTTCTTCTACAGTAGTCCCCAGTTCCCATGCAAGCTTGCCTTTGTCTCCTTTTCAGCACTGGACAGTTTTTTTTTTAATTACTCTTTTCCTTTGCTCAGTACTAATGGCTAGTGGTTGTTTCTGGTGTTCACTGTTGGGTTTAATAGGGCTGTATATCCTTTGATGATTTTGGATGAAAAACTTTAGTATATTTGTATTGCTTTAATGGATAATTTATTATGTAATTTTGTATTTTACTTTTTTTGTAAATCACTTTTGGACTCCAGTGTCACATAGAGCTTTTTACAGAAATACAATTGGGAGATTACTAGTGAATGGGTCACATTGGCCAAACTATCTCTTTCTGAGAATGTCCATAGCTGATAAATAAGCTGAAGCTGGAAAAAAAACCCTCCTCTTGATGCTAAGACCACTTGTGTATTCAGCAACAATGCTTTCACATGAAGCACCCACTAACAACGTACCCACTCTTCCAAAAGGGATGTAACCCCACCATCTAACCAATTCACAGACCTGAATGCCACCAACCCACAGAATGGGGTCAGGATTCAGTTTTAGCATATCCTAAGTAGGGTGACTAGATTCAAAGGAAGAAGATGGAATGTCAACCGGTTCAGTTTTTTATCATTGTGGAATGACCCCAATATTACTTCCTGTCCTAATTATTAAAGTTGTACCAGAGTCCTGCTACCCTTTCTTCTAGTAGTCAACATTAAGCAGCAAGTGTGTGGGCTCCCACAGGATACACTGCTACCACAATACATATGTATCTTTTATCCTGCACAGACAACTTTCCCTTTCCCTAGGATTAGTTCATCATCATCATCTGTTCTAATGAATAAACAATGTAGGGCTGCAAAATAAATACTTATCTCCTCACTTCTTTTTAATTATTTCAATGTTTTGGATTGCACAGAGGTAACCACACCGGAATGGAAGGATATTTTGTTTTAGAGTGCTGCACAATTTCCCAATTGCATTCTTTAGACTCACTAAGACCTTAGATGGAAGGCCACAGAGGCATGGTAATTGAACAGGAGGCTTGGTGGCCGATAAGCCAGAAATTTGATGCTGATAAAAGAAGAGGTACACTTTAAAATGGAAACTTTAACTTATTGCATATGTTGTGGAGCAGCTGTACAGAAATAGGGCCAGATGGCCATCAGTGTTATGTGTGAGGTATATCATATGATAATACACCACTTTGCTTCTGCTGAAAGGTAACGTGAAAATTCGTCGGGTAGTAGATGACATCTCTGTTCTGGCTATTTCATATATGTGAAGTTGCAGTCAACAAATTATGAAGATACATGTGTGTGAACTCAGCCATTGAATGAGTTTGTTCCACCAAGGAGCAAGAACAGAATCACTGATTTAAATGGAAAAATGTTAATATGTAAAAAGGTGTTGGTTGTATGTATACCAGAACGTGTGGCATAAATTTAATTATAGATGATGCATGAACGTGCAAACAGATTAGCATGTAATTAGATGACTGTGTGGATCCCTTTTTGTAACTTGGTTTACTTCTAGACCATTTTAAATGGACAGTGGTTATTGGATTGCCAAGTGCCCCACTCTGTCATAGTTTGTTGTTAACATGTCCAGTTGTTGGCACAGCATCCATAGGTCCCCGCTGTCACTCTTTCCATACTTCCTGAATCACACCTGGAACAAATATGTGGTCAAGAGTTAAATCCTGAAGTAGCTTATCAGTAAGCTGTTTGCAGTAGATCTCCCAGCTTAATCTGGTGTTTCCCTGGGCTCATTCTACCTTTATAACCTAGCATCTTAGAGAACATTTATAGACTTTGAAGGAAAGGAGAACTTGTTTAATTATATTATGTATATAAAAGAAAAGGGAGGTGATTTCTCCTGATTAGCTTTCACTGATATTTTTGAAGCAGGCTGTTTCAGGACTGCAGCTTTATACTAAACCACCTTTCCTACTGGATTTGTTAAGTGCTCTATTAATAAACTAAACTCAGAAGTAATGAAGGGTATAAAAAAAGAAACAAGTTAAGTGAGTTACTATAGCACTGTAAAGTCAAATAAGACAATGATAAGTAGTCAAACATAAGCTTAGCTAATACCGACCATTAAAATGTTAATAGTCCATATCGGGTAAAATAAAATATTAGAGAAAACTCTATGAATTATTCAATATATTGATTTACCCGCAAGGAAGTGAAATAAACATGTCCTCAGTGGTGATCTAACAAAAACAAAACAAAAAAATAAAATGTTTCAGTACACAACATATAGCAAACATTGTCTGCAGCTAACCAAAGCACAGTACTGTCCAAAATATCACCATTTTTACCAGATGCATTAAATGGGCATCTATATGGAATGAAATGCAGTGTTAATAAGCAGCTGACTTGAGCTGCTTTCAACTGCATCTGCGGGAATGGAGCCATGCATTGAATTCTGCCACATTAAACTTACATTCTCCATTTTACTCTCATACCTCTTTCCATGTGTCTAACTTCACCTCTTCCCCCATACAATAAATTCTTTTAGTCCTAGCATTAGACTGTAGCAGAAGTGAAGAGAAGGGACAAAGGGTCACCACCACCTCTGTCGAGGAGCCAAGCTCCTTCATCCATCACCTGCCAGCAGCCAGTTACATCCTCTATAGTAGAGGAAGGGGAAAGATGAACAGAATTGAGAAGGTTGGCATACTCTGATCCATAATGATTGGACAGCATTCTGTCCAAATATATAAATGGTGGAAATAACTGACAAGAAAAAACTCTAAGGCGATTTGGAAGGTCTGTTGTGATTTTTCCAAAGTATAAGAGTACAGTGCTGTATTCTGTTTTGATTGCTTTAGGACAGAAATCTCCCAAGTGGATGCCTCAGTCTAATAATAATAATAATAATAATAATAATAATAATAATAATTATTATTTATACCCCACCCTCCCCGGCCAAAAAATCACAGTAATAACATAATAAGGGGAAGAGAGAAAGAGAGAGAGAGAGAGAACCAATTTAAAATACAGGTTAACATGCAATTTAAAATGCAGCCTCATTTTAAAATAGTCGATAAATCAAAACCATAAGGGGAGGGAAACATAAGGGTCAGACTGAGTCCAAACCAAAGGCCAGGCGGAACAGCTCTGTCTTGCAGGCCCTGCGGAAAGATGTCAAGTCCTGCAGGGCCCTAGTCTCTTGTGAGACTTATGCTTTCCCCAGGGACAAATCCTGCTGGGGTATCATCCTGTGGGAACCACAGACACCTTACAAGCAGAGAAATGGTTTTGGAATAGGAAGCCAATGATAACTTCTTCTTTTTCCTTTTTTTTTTTTTTACAATTTAGCTGTGCTCAGGCAGTGTTTGAGAGGACTTAACTGCTTAAGAAATATCTCGGGACTATTTAAAGAACAATCTTGAGTGAGAAGTTAACATAAGTGTCTTTATGGGAATCATTACCGTCTGTATAGCAATCTCTTCTGAAATGTCTTCACCGATTCATTTTGAAGTTAGGTTTTCCCCACCCCCAGTCCAGTTGCTATGATGCTGGCGTGCTTTGCTACGAAACAGAAGGGTTGGTCTTACATTGCTATCTTTATGGCATTGTGACAAAGGAGAATTTACAGTATAGTCTCCTGACTTGATCCTTCTGCTGGGGAGCTTACTTTGAGTTATTAAGAAGTCTGTTTTATTTTAAAAGGGGTGTTGGTTGGGAAATTACTTCATCTGTGGAGAATTCACAGATTTGTTCACTTTTAAACCTGCACGTAAGGCACTGTGATATTTATGGCTAACTATGTGCCCCAGCTGACTATAAAGTTCATTTGATTAGAGCAAGTATGCCAGAAATTCAGAATTAATGTGCAGGTTTCCATATTATATTAATAAAATATCTTTTATAAACTGTTACCATCCACATTGTAGTAAGACTCCAATATGGCCCAGGAGCCAGTTTTCAGCCCTGAAGTTTTAAAATGTCACATATTTAAAGTTGACAATTCTTACTATGGCTTACACTAAAAGGACATTTTTAGTTCAGCAGCAGTTAACATAACACTTTTTCTTTTTCTTTTTGCATTTAAGAATTAAACTTCTGCTGGTGTTGATTCCATTATGAGTTAATTTAAGAAAGGTGCATTAAGAAACAATGAAACAGCCAAGTGTTGTGATGAGATGGGGAACAATGGCATTATTTCAGTGCTCATCTGCTATGAGCAGATTCATAATATAGTACTGGAGAGCAAGACTGGGTCAATGTTGCTATGTCAAGATAAACTATTACTAAATACCTCACTGAGCACAGCCAGAGGTGCTGCCAGGGTCAAGGGGGCACAGATATGCCTTCTGGTTGCATGTGCCACCTTGGCCAACACTTTGGCCAACTCGCTTTATATGACAGTTCCACCAGCAGGCCCCTCCTCCTGTTTTTTTACACATTTGAGTGACAGAATTGATATTCTGTTATTCACTACCAGTCTTGTTCTGCCCAGAAGTCTTCTCTTGGGGGTCACTCCTGTGCTTTTTGCCTCACCTCCTCAGTACTCTGGTGCCCTCATTGAAATCAGCCAACATACTCCTCCATTTTGGGAAAACTACTAATTCTAAGAGATACTGATGGGGAGGAGGAAGGAGGGCATACATCATAATAGCTATGAAATATAGTATCAACACTTATTTTTGTATTTCTTGTTTTCTGTATGAATGTCTTAAACTGTAGCCTAACGATAAGCTTTTCTACTTTTTCTTCAGACATGGAGTTTTTGACTGACCTATATGTGAATACTGAATTAGATGTGGGCCTTTTGGATAAAGGGATACACAAGCAGTCAGGCTCCAGTTATGAGTACCGGTATTTATCATGCAAAAACATGAGTTGACATGTAAAATAACTGCAACTGGCAAATGAATTATTGATTATACCACATCATATGACAGACTCTCGACTAAATACAAAATTAAATATTCATTGTAATCAATAAATCATATGCCCATTGTGGTTTTTCTGTGTGTCAAGTCATATTTTCCTATTTCAGTGCTCATAGTTCAGTTTACACCTCTCCAATTCAGCAGTGCCAAGCAACCAAGAGTGGTGTATGTTAAGCCATTGTAATCTTAAATTTAGACCCCACTGGGAATGTGGTCTGACTAAAATTCCCTCTAGCTATTATCCAGAGGTTAAGTAACGGATAGTGGGCAACCATAATCCCATTTTTGTGTGTCCCTCCCCCATCAGAATACCAACTTTGGGGAGTGGGGGGATTACCATCAGGAAAAATGACAAGTGGGGTGAGGGTTAATCCTCCTTTCCCAAGCACACACATAAATATCTGATCATAAATCTCCCACATTATACATAATAGTTTGATTCTGTCACATGCTGCCCTAATTATATACTACCATAATGCTTCTCACTTTCCTGAGTAATAAATAATTCCAGGACTGGTGCTTACTCAGGTTTGGCTCCATTTGGAGGAAAGAGCACTGGAGACATAGGGTGTTTATGTAATATTTGAGTTAAAAATATACAAGTAGAACATAGACAGAGATGGGGATATACAGCATAAGCACTCCTATGAGCTTCAAATCAACTGTCCCCAAGAAGTTACCAAGTGAGGCATTCCCTCTCAAGGTACTTCCAGCATTCTTCACTCCCTTTGTCTTTTTGCCCCCCCCCATCTCTCTCTCTCTCTCTCTCTCTCTCTCTCTCTCTCTCTCTCCCTCCTTCCCTCCCTCTCTCCCTCCCACACCCACACACCCCTCTACCAGCTTCTCCCTTCAGTTAAGGTATGTTTGCCACCATTAGAAGCTGGTGGCTTCAGGTAGTTTAACTGAGGATATGACCAGCATTCATAACCTAAGAAAAATGGGTTCAAGGGCTGTCAGAGAGTGGGTAGATGATAAGTGGTGGGATGTACCAGCTGGGAAACCCCCCAGAGGAGAAAGGCTAGGAGCCCAGGGATGGTTGGTGGGATGATGAGGAGCAGTAGAGGGAGGATGGGGAGGGGAATGATTGGATGCTGAAGAAGCAACAGGCTTATTGAGCAAGGAGAGCCTGTGACAGGGAGCAGCTCAGAGGCTGAAACAGAAGGTGGGGGTAAGAGGCTCCAGGGAAATCTCAGGAGTCTGCCTCTCCTACTGCAACAAGTTTCCCTCCCCTCTGACTCCAAGGGTGCACAGGGAGATGTGCAGGGTGGAACACAAATTACAGGTGTCCCAACTTAGTTTGAGGCTGCTTAGGGAAATTTCTGGCAGAGAAGAAGACATAGAGGAAGCAAAGAGCAGGGATGGTCAGTCCTGGTAACTGCTCTATTGGGGCAAGTCCTGTCGGGAAGTATTGCTGAGCTGTATGCTGTTTTCTTGAATAAAGAATTAACCACACTCTAAACTCTAAACTCTGTGTCTTGTGTGCTGACCTGCATCTGACCCAGCTCTGACAAAGACTTCCATATAGATTGGGAAACAAGGCACAGACTATGAGTTTCCATATAAACCACAAGACTTAGCTATACAATCCGAAGTAAGGGTTCCTCCCAACATTTGCCCATTGGACCTTGTTGATTCTCAAATGATCAGGAACCAAGCCTATTTCAGAATTTTTTACATAGAGCTTATCCAAGAGAATCTGATGGTGTTTTAGCATTGGTTAGGAATGCATAGTCTTTTTGACGTAAAACTGTTGCTGGGGGGGAACGAGTCCCCACCAAAAAAACAAAAACAAAAAACCCTTGGTCTTTTTCCCCACAATGACAGCCTATCATTCTAAAGGAGGGAAGTAACTGTTTGAGGTTAATTTATATCACATCAATCTGTATTATGTGACCTTTTCAGGATAAACAGAACCCAAAAGTGACTACACCAAAAAAGTCAATCTTAAAGCCAATTACACTAATAAGAGCTGATGTGTAAATGGGTATTTATTATTTAAAAAAGCAACACTGAAATAAGTCTGAGGGGCATTTAAAGGAAGGAGATGTCTAACTGCGGCACATCCAGTAATGAAATCAGAGTCAGCCTGGTAGCTGATTAAGGTTAATTTGAATCACATCAATGTGAATTAACTTGGCCTTTGCAGAATGAACAACACCTTTGTGCCAACATGATCAATTAGTCCCTTTAACTTTATACATCTGCCTGGAAAGGTTAGATTTATTAGTTATCTAGATAACCATCCACAGATTACAATCCCAGGTTTATGCCCTTTGTCAGTAAAGCCTCCAGAAAAAGTCTAAAATAATATACAAACTTTGACTACACAATATTATATTTTGCCTTGCTTAATCCATGCTTTGGGGTGGAGAAGAAATCGATAATAGAGTTCAATGTGTGCTCCACAGTAGACTGACTGCAATATTTCTCTTAACATTCGAAGTATGGAAAGTAAATGGTAAATATGTTCCCAATATCACTACTATTGGTCAGGTGTACATGAATGGTATATTTCAAAGCATGTGAATGCTCTGCACACATTAAGCGCTCCTTACCTTTTCCAGAAGTGTGGAGACCAACATAGCTGACATTATTTCCTACATTTGTATACTGCTTAGGGGTGGGGCAGTATTAACTCTGTTTTCATAACTTATGAAATATAAATGCTGAGTAACAAATAGTACATTATTTTCAAAAAGATTATATTACTGCATGTAATTTTATAGATTTGAATTTGATATTATTTATGCCTATGGGGCTGTGTGTGTGTGTGTCTGTGTGTCCATTGCTGAGTAGTACAAACTATATAGGTGATTGCCTGACAAACAATTCTTCATAAATATAATATTGCAGTGCATAAGGAATCAGATGGTCCTTAAAGTAATTTAAGCCCAAATTATTTAGGGCTTTGAGAATTGACACAACTTTGAGCAAGGCTCTGTTATCAAATAGGTAACAATATCAGCTCAGCAGCAGAGTAACATGTTGCCAGTATCCTGACTGAGGCATCTGGGTGGCCACTGTAAGAACCAATGGGCCATTGGCCTAATCCAGCAGGTTATTTTTACATCCTTATATGTTCTTATCCTCCTGATTCCATAATTATCTTATCTTAATTGGAAATTCTCAATCAAAAAGTTGTTAGGCACCTGCAATATCTGTGCCTATGTAGTCAAAGCTGCAAAAAAGACCTCTGACTTTTAACTCTTTTGTACAGTCGGCTATACCTTTAATTAAGGCTATCACAAGTTTCCACCCCCAAAATTCACCAGGCAATGTCATTATTAGTGCTGACATTACAAGGAGACCCACATACCAAGCCGCAGACCTTGACAATGGTAAACATTACATGATTTGCCTCCAGCTTTTAAAGTCATACTGTGGGAGAAGCACTTACACTACATTAAATTCGTGCTCAATTACCATTAGGGTTGTGTTGAGTTTTCCTCCCCAGAGAATTCAGCATGTGGTAAGCTAGCTGTTTCCATACTAACCTAGGAGCAAGAAGTCTTAGCAAGCTGAAAATTATACACTGAAATCCTGGTAACTCAGGATGAATTTGTTTTACTATTTACCAGCTTTGCTGCCAAGGAAACTATGAGATGCTTTGTGACTTTTTTAGTCCCTTCCTGACATCATTGGACTAGCACCCCAGTCTCATCTTTTACCCTGACAACCTGTTTTTCTTTCTTATATCCCGTGTGGCCTCTTGCCAACTAACATGTCCAAAGTGGCTCACATAACAAAGCATGAAAACAAGACACAAACAACACTAATCAACATCAAGTGGAAATAAATCAATAAAATGCAAAAGGCAGCAATGAAAACTCAAAATTAACAAGCTTCAAATGAGCCAGGGATAAATTTGTTCTTTAAGGGATATATATACAGAACCTTAAGTGGAGAATCCTGTGCAGTTATCACCATCATTTCTTTTTAAAGAAAAACAACAACTCTCTATGCAGCTGATATATCAGAGGCTCAGTGAACAAGAACCATCACTAGGTGGTGACAGAACAGGAGGCTACCTGATCTCCCAAGAGAAAAGAAAATGTGCAAATGAACCTAGATAATTTGGATTCATTTCATTCTGGCTTCACGCCTGGTCATAGCATTGAAATTGTTTTGGTCATCCTGGCTGACATAGCATTTTGGGGGAAGAGAGATAGTGGGAATGACCCTGCTTGCTTTCCTTGACCTCTCAGTGATTTTCTGTACTGTTGAGCACATTATCCTTCTGGAGCAGAACAAGGAGGGATGGTTGGGGAACACTGCACTTCTGTAGTTCTCCTCCTACTACCTACCAGGGCCATTTCCAGAAAGTAGATATGAGGGACCACTTGGTGCTTGGAAGTTGTTATGGATGAGATGTGAACCAATAAATTGAAGGCAAATCTTGAAAAGGCAGCTGTTATGCAGTAAAGTTATTGAGTTTGGGAGTTTGGGAAATGGCCTGTTCTGGATGAGGCTGCACTCTCCTGGAAGAAGCAAGATCATAGCTAGGGGACATTCCTGGCTCCAACATTGTCACTGGAGGCTCAGGTGGCAATATTGGCAGGGGTGCCTATTATTTTCAGCTTTGGCTGGTTTACTAGCAATAGCCCAATTTGGACAGAGATGACTTGACCATTATACTCCATGTTCTGCAAACTTCCAGACTCATTGACTGCAATGTATTCCACATGGATCTGCCCTTGAAGATGATTTGGAAGCTCCAACCCGTCCAAAATGAAGCAGTTATTATTGGCTGGGATTTCCATTCAGAACTCATAAAATCACTGTTTTTTAAAAGCTGCATCAATTGTAAGTTCATTTTTGGGCTCAGTTCAAGGTGTTCACAATAATGTTAAATGACTTCCTTCCCTATGGACCTTCTTGGGACTTAAGACAAGCAGATAAATCAGCTCATTAGTTTGGTTAATGGCGCCAGCTTCTCCCTGGCAGGTTGGGGGAGCCATTCAAAATGTTTGGGGGAATTTTCTGCTGGATCAAACTAGTGATCTTGCCAAGGCTCTCATCTTGTTATGGAACAGTGAGATGAGGAGGGCCATGTATATAATCATTCCCCTCTAAGCTTTACTTTTGTGCCACAAGTTCCAGGCATAAGTTATGCTTTAAAGATCCGTGGCTGAGCAGGATTTCTTTTTTGTCCCAGCGCTTTCCCTGGGAAAACTCACATTTTACTGTTGAATTGGGGTAAACGGCAATCTTCAGAAAACCCAACTGCTTTTTGCCCCAATTCAGTGGTAAAACACGATCTTTCCTTGGGAAAGGGGAAGCACCAAACAAAAACAAAAACCCATGCTTGAACACAGAACTTTAAAACCCAGGTATGTGCTAGAAACATAGCAGAAAAGGAAGTCTGCATAGCTTTTTATGCTCCATTAGGCTCCCTGGTATACTGGAGAACTACATGTCATAAAACAGGCCAGATGCACTTTCCAGAAACAATAGAATACATTTTAGTTCTGACAGGCTTTTTCATCTGGATAAATGGGGCTTTACCACAAGTTTCTACCTTTTAAGGTTTTTAGTCTTCTGTTAAACATATTTCTTATATCATTATTTTGTGTGTGTGTGTGTGTGTGTGTGTGTAAATAAGCTTGAGATTGCTGTTTATAAGGTGATTAATAAATAAATTATGACATTAATAATAATGATGCCAAGATGTGTTTCAGTTTAAATGAGAGAAGTTAGCCTGCCACTAGTCCTATAAGAGAAATTTATTTTACATGTGCACATTACACTATATGGTTGAAATGACAGCTCATTTTATCAGTGCCGCTTTTGTGCCACACAGATAATAAATGTGAAGCTGAGTCACAATCAACAGATCACATGGGTAAATGGGAGGAATACTCTACAATAGTAAAGATGGTTCAGTCATGCAATAATGAAGCCTGTCCACCCTCAAATGATAAAATCCATCATGCTTATATGAAAAAGTGTTAAATGGACTTATTATAGCCACAGCTAAATTAGACCTGTTACTGTAAGCATGAATTACTTCAATTTTATCAGCAGGATAGATATATATATATAAAGAGAGAGAGAAAGAGAAGTGGTTACTAATCACCTAATTCTAAGTTGCATCCACTTACATAACAATTTAGAGAAAATGCATGCTAGACACAGTGGTCTTGAATAACTCAGTGCACTTAGGACATATATTCAGTAATTTGTTGCTTTCATAATATCCTGATTTTTTTTAATGGGACTTGGGATGTGTGATCATCATAGTATACAAGAGGAACTTGCCCACCCCCAAAGTTTTGTAGCTGTGGGCAACCAACAGTTAGTAAGGCCTGTATGTTAACCAAATATCTTTGCCCTGTCTCTTTCATTCAGACCTCAGGCTTTGACCCTGAACTTGAAAGTCCTGTACTTTAGCTTCCACTGATGAAAGAGAAGAAAATCAAATTCCTAAGAGTGTGCTGGATGTAGAATATTAAGATGCCTTATTAATTTTTTTTACAAAGCCCAGTTTGTCAGATTTTATTAGGCTTCAGTAACATAGTTTCTGGATAAAAACAAACAAAACAAAACAAAAGTTTTCAGATACACTGTACTTGTATGTATCCATGTCTGTATCTCTGTTGCTCCAGCTTGAAGATGTAATAACACAGACTCCAACTCATGGACAGACTCATGGAGTGGCTAACAAGCTGACAAGCCTTACTCATATAGATGGCACGGGGCCATTCCCATAGAAATTGGCTTGGGTGACCATGCAGCTGATGGCTTATATCCTGTTTGGGGTGATTTGCACCCATGAAGGAAATGAACCCCTTCCTCCATGTCCAGTTCCTCCAACATGATCAGGGGTGTGTGTTTAGGGTACAATTCTGTAACCTTTGCTGACAGTAAGCTCCATTAAACACAGTCCTACTTGCTTCCAAATAAACACCCATTGAATTGCTAGTCATCTTTTGTTCTGTTGCTGTTTTGATCCCACAATCTATGTTTGACATTTTAATGATTCAATATTGTTTTAAATGTTGCAATGCTGCTTTCAGAGTGGCTAGAATGAGGAGTAGGCTGTTAAATGTTTGAAATAAATAAGGCTGCTTTCAATGAAGATAACTTTTTCAAAGCTAAAGAATGGAGATTTAGCTTTTAATTCAGCTATCTTATGTTTCAGTAAGGACAGCTGGCATATACACACACTGAATGTTACCTTTCACAGTTTTCTACTCCTTTGTTAGGAAATAACGGACTCTGAGCTGAATTGCCTTATCATAAATCAAAGTGTTTTATTTAGATAGTAAGTAGACAGAAGTCCATTAACCATAAGTAAAGGTGAAAGAAAAAAGTGCAGTGTGCACGCATCCCTACCCACCCACGTAGATGTATATATAACTTTTACTAGCTTTTTGGTAGGAGTGATAAGTTCTAAGGTATGGCTGTGTGTGTGTCACATTTCCTTTCAGATTTAATCTGTGCAGAAAAGAGAGTTTGCTTTCTGCTTCAGGATGGAACATCTGAAACTGTCTTATATTAAGTCAGACAGTTGGTCCAGTGAGTTCAGTACTATCTACTAAAAAGTAGCAGCTTTTCAGGTTTCCAGAAGTCGTCTTTCCCAGCTCTACATAGAAATTCCAGGGCTTGGAATCTAGGACATTTTACATGCAAAGCATGTATTCTATCACTGAGTAACCTAGTAAATGTTTGTATGGCATGTCTAGATCTGTTTAAGTAATGGCGTTCTTTGGCATAGCTAGCATTAAGCTGACATCACTGTTCCTAAAGTGTATTCCTCATGCAAATTCATCTTTATTCTTGGGGACATCCTCATTTATTTGTACCAGTGTACATTTCATGTGCTTTGTATGCCCTGCATTCCACTCCATTAAGAAGCCATGTCATGTTTCAGCAGCTCAGCATGATTAAAGCAAAAGCCATTTTATCTGGTCATAACATGGTATGACAAACATAATGGACTCCAAAGAGGATAACTTCTCTCCCCAGAACACCTCATAAAAGTTATGGTCTTGATGCTGGAATGTCCAAATACTGTATGGTTGGTGTCCATCTGTCTCGGGAGATAATGGAACAGTGCACCTTCGGGGGTAAAATCAAACAGTTGGAGAGTTACAGAGCCTCTTTAGAGATTGATACAGGAGAGACATGTTTTGTAGCAGCTGAGGCAGATGAAGGCATCAGGTTATGCTGATGCAGGTGAACTCAACACATTATGTTAACATTTGCAATTTCAACAATTTGCATTCTACATATCTTAAGATGGCATCACACATGGCTCTTAATGGATTTTATGATCTTAATCTAAGCCTGGAACCCTCAGACACTCTCTAAGTGGTACAACATCAAAATAATGAGTGCATTTGGACATGTGCTCCATTCTGTGCTAAAGGTCTGTTTGAAGCTCCCTTCTGTTGTATACCATAATTAGTGGCTCAGTTAAAATGTTAGCTAAGACACTTCTATACTGTAATGTTTATAGGGATATAAGACATAAACCTTAGATTACCAAAAATGTAACCAGGTTTTCTCTGTAGCCATAAAACTTAGGAAACAATTGCTATAGGTAAGCTGAGTTCTTGATTACAGGTTTTGTTATACTCATTTTAAAACCCACAATCCAGTCAGTGTGTGCTGATCTATTAGGCCAAATGGGGCACTACCCTGCCAACTTTGCTGTTTGCTGTCAGCCAACCCTCACCTGACTGCCTTTTATTTACAACCAGTCAGGGGTCACAATACCTGTCATGGGCTCTAGCTCCACCAACTGCTGGCCTCCCTGCTTTCCACCCTACCATTCCCAAACATCCTACCTGTTCATATGTATTGATTTTCTGTTCTTCTCTGGTTGTCCTGGATAGCACTATATTTTATCTGATGTTTATGGTCTGTGGACCATAAACTATTGTCCACTATGTGGACCATGAAACTAATTGATTGTTTTATTTTGAAGACAAGCTCTTTGCATAACCATGTAGGTCCACTAAAAAGGCAGTACACATTCTGAAATGAAAAGAACAAGTTTTCCAAGTGTGTGCGATCATGAACAGATTTTTCAAGTTATCCCTTTGATACAAAACATCACATTGCAATTCAGAAATGCCCAACTGTTCCTCAAATATAGCAGATAAGTTTGGGTTGTATTTTGGAAATCAAGACCTTAACAGATGAAGCTTGTACTGCTTTAGTTTAATGGGCTGTCAACTGTCCAGGCAGCCCTAGTACAAAGCAAGACTTGTCTTTAATCTTCAAAGAAAACAAAAGTAAAGTGAATAAATTCAGTTATTAGCTAGGAGGTACAAAAGGAGTGAAGAAGAAGCAGGACTGCTTTTCGTTCTCAGATTAGATCCGAGGAATACAGCTCATTGTGCACTTAAATTATTTGCAGGGGGTTTTTTACACAGAAGTATCCTGGCAGCATATCAAACATCAAGTGCTTTCACCTCTTCTAACATTTCAGTTGCAGTAACAAAGATTATAATACCATGTTGTTCATTTCCATACATACAGTTCAGGTTATATTGCACTTAATCATGCTGCAGCCTTTTCTTTCTTAAAAAATGAATAAAAGGCGCCCACTCATGTCAAACCTGGGCTGTAGAAGGTTTTTTTTGCAGCCTAAAAATTAGCAGATTTATTGCAGCATAAAATTTCATCAACTAAAGTCCACTTTGGCAGATGCATCCATCAGCGTTAAAGATGCCACAAAGCTCTTTGTTGTTTTTCTTACAAATCAGATCCTCCTAATAGAGGGTCTGCATTGCATGTGGGTCTGGGACGCCCTCCCCCCACCTGCAGAGGGGTGGGGGTTGAGTCCTGAGCCGTGTGGTGCCCCCACGGTCATGCCAGGGCCTTTTGGCCAATTAGGGAGAGGTGGTGTGATCGGGGGCCTATAAAAGCGGTGGTGCAACGTTGGGGCCTTACCTGGCTTCACGCCACTGAACACCTGCCCTTTGGTAGGTTTTCCTTTGGCCTTGCTCTGGACTTCAGTTGGTCGCCTGTTTTGGAATAGGGGCCAGGTAGGAATTTTTCCCACTTGGCAGATTGGCACTGGCCATTTAGTTTTCACCTACGTCTTAGCAATCGTCACAACTTTGTAAGGTTTGGCAGTTAGGCATTGGCTTAGTCAGGCGTGGGGGAGGGGAGGTGCGGCCATCACCTGCCCCTCCAGGAACAAGAGTATTCTGTTAAAGGAATCCACGGGTCTGGAATTCATCTGAAGTCCGCTTGGGGGGCTAGGGCCATGCCAGGACCCAATAGGAACCCCAGAGTGAACTTCAGTTGGTTGCCATCAACGGAGCTCCCTTGTTTGGTTGTTTACCCTTCCAGATTTCCTGCAAGGCGGGCAGGAGTCAGATATAGTTTTGCCAATGCCTAAGCCAATACCACTCACATTCTGTATTCAATAAAGTTGTGGCCTAAATTTGCCCATTAACATTTAAACTAAAATTCCATGTCAACATGTTTTTCTTATGGGGGGGTATGTTTGGGGGCCTTGACGCGCAACAGGCTAACCCTTTGTGTACTCAGGGGCCTTTCAACATTGCCTAGCTATATAGTAAGCACCTTCCTGAGAGTGGTTCCCATGTTATTGGAGTAACATTTAAATGAACCAACCATAACTTTAGGGCCTGATTGGAAAAATGGCTTTCATGCAGTGAAAAGTAAAAAAGGCTGCTTGATCTTGGGAGTTTCAAGGCTCATGCTATGTCCAATCTGGCAATCATTCACATCAGTTAACCCCGCTTTGCATTTGATGGAGGAGAGACTTTCTTTCATCCATGTTTACATAATAAATCTTAGACCTTGTGCCATAAATCTCAAAGCTGACTAGTAGCCCATTGAGTAGATTTATAAATTGTATTAGTGTGTTCAATAGAAAGGGGCCATTTTGCAAAGAGTCTTTCCAACTGTTAAATTTCAGTTTACACTGTAGCCTGAATACATTGGTGTTAGGCTTTGAGACACTTTTGCAGCATGGATATGGAGAAAGAACCAGAATGCTGAAGTCATGCATTGCCACACTACACAGCAGCACAAACATTACATTACATTACATTACATTATTATTGGCATCATTGCTTTGTGAAATGAATACTGTTAAGACTATTGGCCAGATATAACCAGACGCTTCATTGTCCAATTTGTCATTTTTGTCTTTCTTTTCTGACCAATTAAATTACTGGTGATTGAATCAGCAAAGCAAGATCCAAGGTCATATTCTCCTGATCCTGATATCTTCCAGAAGCAATTGCACCCCTTGGCACTGGAGAAGCTTCTGTTCCTGTAGTGGCCCATTTTAAAGACTCCCATAAGACTGGCGAGAAGAAGAATTGGCCTTAAGCATTAGGTATCTTCGGCAATAACTATGATGGATGAGTTCTGCTTCATGGCCAAATTGCTTATCCATACTTGGACAAAATAAAATGCCTGCATTTCCCCCCTTTGACCTTCCTGTGCTTTATATACTGTAATATGCCCTCTGCATACAATTATGCTCAGAAATGGGGTTGCATGCTTCCTAGTTGCTTTCATTTCCAAGTGCTGCTTTTATAACATTTTAAAGTGTGTGTCTGTTTTGAATAAAATATTTAAAACACTTGCATTGGGGAAACAACTATGCCAATGACTTATGTAGACTAAATGTCACATCTTAGAACCAGCTGCACTGGCACAGCAGCTTAGATAATCTCAAAGCCAACAGTCGGTGATACTCCTCTGACCTTTTCATGCATTAAATGGCACACACATGGGCACTAATATGGCACAGGTACAAGCAGGTATGCAATTTTGCAGTTAGGGACTAAGAGATCCGTCAATGTCAGTTTCTTATTTTGCCAGTCTTCCAGTTCTCCACATTTCTGCATCAGTTTGCAAAATTGTTTTTATAGCCCTCCCAAAAATTCATCAGCACTTCAGTGCACATTTTCTCTAAGATACAGGGGGGGAGGGTGGTTAGCAAGGTCTTTAGGTTTCCCCCCCCCCAGGAACACACAAACACCCAAATTTACTCTAACATACACCTCTTTATACACACTACACAGTGGAGAGAAGTGTGAATTTAGAAGTATAGTTGTTTTTTTGTTTATATGTTGTTTTAGTAAAATGCAATCCTAACAAAATTCCACACATACCCATGCAGAGGTGCAGTTCTTTTTTTTGGCAGTGAACTCACCAAGTTGAACACAGTCCACCAGACATGAATGTCAGAACACAATCTTCTTCTTTGGCGATCACTCGTAGCCAAGTAAGATTGTCTTCCATAAACATGGTTTTAACAGTGAGTCCGTAAGTGACTGTGGAGGCCAATTCTGGACCCACACGACCTTCCACAGTGGGGACATTGGTTTCTGGGTGGGAGTTGATCACAGTGTGGATTTGCCAAGTGTGCCTTCCTCTTAGCACCTTTCTCCCTTGCATCCTGAGTTCAAGTGTCTTCAAAGCCCATGTCACCTTTGGTAAACGCTGTTCTCCAACTGGAGCTCTCGCAGGCCAGTGTTTCCCAGTTGTCAGTGTTTATACTACATTTTTTTAGATTTGCCTTGAGACAGTCTTTAAACCTCTTTTGTTGACAACCAGCATTACGCTTTCCATTTTTAAGTTCAGAATAGAGTAGTTGCTTGGGAAGACGATCATCAAGCATCCGCACAACATGACATGACCAGTCCAATGAAGTTGATGTTGAAGAATCGTTGCTTCAACACTGGTGATCTTTGCTTATTCCAGTACACTGATATTAGTTGGTCTGTCTTTTTTTTTGGCAGTGAACTCACCAAGTTGAACACAGTCCACCAGCCATGAATGACAGAACACAATAGGACAGTGGTGGGCAGTAGGTAAATTGCAGCCAACTTATGGAATGAAACATTAATCAATTTCTGGTGCTGGGATTCTTCTAAAGAATGCTCAAATACATAGACTTTGGTCTGACTCTGGAAAGCATACTCGACAGTGCAGACTCAAGAAGATAAGATCTGCTATCCCTTTATAATGAGAGTATCCTGCAAATGCACCCCTACTTTTTAAATTAACACATGTTGGTGGGGAGTTTAAAAGTAGAACACACCATATTGGAGTCAGTCCACTTCTATACTAGGGGTTTTCAAACCTCTTTCTGTGTTGTCACCCTATGGAATGTGGTGACAAACAATATTTCCAGGGAATTATGGTGAAGGCAAGAAAAAGTGAATCAGTTCATCTACGTATTTGTTGCAAAATGGTCTCACCCTTCCAGTCAAGGTATCCCAGAATGAAGGCACAATTCAAGAGAGTAGTTGTCAAGGGGAAGAAAGTGTTATTAGAAACCATTCTCAGCAGTTCCTCACACATATTTTTCTAGACTTTGGAACTTTCACAGTGCAGTCCTATATGTGTCTCTCAGAAGTAAGTCTTAGTCACTTCGAGGGGTGCATTCCCAGTTGAGTGTAGGATTACAGACTTGGTTTACAGGTCTGACCAAGGAGCTTTCAGACAAGGGGTGAGAAGAAGGTAGAGTGGAATCTGATAGATCTCTGGACAATTTGCAGTAGGTTAGCAAAATATTTCTGATTTCCAACTGCCTTTAAAAAAAAGCAAGTGCCCCCTAACCTCTAAAAAATAGGCTCCTAAAAGGGAATGCCTGGGGGAAAACAGGAGTGGATTTTTGTGTGGAAGGGTGTCTGTGCTTGGTTCTGATATTGATCACAAATTCTTGGGCTTAGGCACCCTGTTCTTTAAATTTTTGCATATGTCTACCCAGCTGAGCCAGTATTTTGCACCTGGTTCTTGTTGATGGACCCTGGGTTTCTATTAGAAAACAAAGTAAATACCAGAAGCCTGACGTCTACTCACTCCCATGTTAAATGGTGGAGGTTGTCATAGAATCATAGCATGGAAGGGGCCCTGAGGATCATCTTGTCCAATATACAGATATTCCTTATGGGGATCAAACCTGCAACCTTAGCATTATCAGCACCATGCTCTAACCATGAGCTATGGCAGATTCAGTCCATTGATGAGCTGATAGCTAAATAGAAAGAAGGTTGCAATGAACTTCTCTGAGAAGGATTTATTTGTGTTTATATCTTAGCTTTATTTACCTTGATGTTTGCTGAAAAGTAGGCATAAACAGAAAACAGTGTTAATATTATTGATTGCCAAGTGGCAATAACAAGAGCAGCCACTTACATTTTAACCAAGATAACTGCATGTAAAGTCATTTGGTACAACTTCAGCCTACATTCCAAAGGCCTTATTACTGTACTCCAATCCCCTTGACAAATCTTTCTCCAGCTTATTCTTCACTTAACATGGCAGGTGTTAAATCAAACAATTGTATCTAAGCTGCTACTATTTAGTCTATTCAGAATTCTACTAATCATGCGAGTGTTTCTTTCTTTATTTCTGGAAGCCAAGCTCTTGGTACATTTCCACAATTACCAAAATCTATTTTCTCACTCTTTCAAGCCTTTCAGAATCAAGTATAGACTACGGGGATCAGATCACACACAAGCTTTTTTCAGCCAGAACTCACCGGAACTCAGTTCTGGCACCTCTAATGTGGGAACCATTGTTATCATAAAGAGAACAAGAGAGGCGTTCATGGTGAATTATGACATCTCTTTATCTAGGAAAATAGCACTGCAACACAAGGCATGCTCAGGCATTTCCCCAACACTCGCATGTGAATCTAAGGAGAGGGACATGGGTGTACATGAAAGTCCCACCCCCAAATGTTTTGGACTACAACTCCCATCAGCCACAGCAAGCACAGAATGTCCTGGTAGTGATTTCCCCATTAGCTCAGCCCCAAATTCTCTGTCTCCCTGCTTATTTAACTTATATGCAGAATTCATCATGCAAAAGGCTGGACTGGGTGAATCCCAAGTCGGAATTAAGATTGACGGAAGAAATATCAACAGCTTCAGATATGCAGATGACACAACCTTAATGGCAGAAAGTGAGGAGGCATTTTAAGGAACCTTTTAATGAGGGTGAAAGAGGAGAGCACAAAATATGGTCTGAAATTAAACATCAAAACAACTAAGAACATGGCCACTGGTCCCATCACCTCTTGGCAAATAGAAGGGGAAGAAGTGGAGGCAGTGAGAGATTATACTTTCTTGGGCTCCATGATCGCTGCAGATGGTGACAGTAGTCACAAAATTATAAGACCCCTGCTTCTTGGGAGAAAAGCAATGACAAACCTAGACAGCATCTTAAAAAGCAGAGACATCACCTTGCCAACAAAGGTCCATATAGTTAAAGCTATGGTTTTCCCAGTAGTGATGTATGGAAGTGAGAGCTGGACCATAAAGAAGGCTGATTGCCGAAGAATTGATGCTTTTGAATTATGGTGCTGGAGGAGACTCTTGAGAGTTCCACGGACTGCAAGAATATCAAACCTATCCATTCTGAAGGAAATCAGCCCTGAGTGCTCACTGGAAGGACAGATCCTGAAGCTGAGGCTCCAATACTTTGGCCACCTCGTGAGAAGAGAAGACTCCCTGGAAAAGACCCTGATGCTGGGAAAGGTTGAGGGCACAAGGAGAAGAGGACAGAGGACGAGATGGCTAGACAGTGTTCTCGAAGCTACCAACATGAGTTTGACCAAACTGTGGGAGGCAGTAGAAGACAGGAGTGTCTGGCGTGCTCTGGTCCATAGGGTCATGAAGAGTCAGACACGACTAAATGACTAAACAACAACAAAATTCTCTGTATTGAGCAGGGAAGACTTTCAGGGGACATGTCACATTTTTTTGATATATAGTAGAATCCTCTATACAGCTAACTAATCCAGAGCTCCCCCCCCCCAAGTTTGCTGCCATTTTATTGCATGCAACCCATCCCCATTGTGATGAGCACAGTACTGCTGCCACTGTGAAGATGCCATTGCCCTCACATACACACAACATTAGCAAGGCTGCATTAATGTGGTTGGGGCTTCACCAAAAAGAACCCCTAAATAAGGTTCAAGAAAATCCATCTTGAGGTATCTTTAAAAGCCAGCAAATTTATTATTACATAAACTTTCATGGATTAAAAGAAATACTCTGGACAAATGCAGTGTCAACTTTCTGCAAATCACAAGCAAAAATCATTTTGTCAACTTTAAACAAAAAGAAAATACTCCCAGCATGTATAATTTTTTTATTTTTATTTTTTTAAATTAAAACTCTCTTATCATTGTTCTGGTCATTACCTACCAACTCTCAGCCTAACCTACCTCATGCTGCTGTTGTGAAGATATAGAAACATAAAAGGGCGGCAAAACGCTTTAGGCATCAAATTTTGCTTCCTCTAACCAGAGTAATATACTGGTGTACTCCAACTATACATATTTTTCTGGGTATGCCACTTCTGCTAATTAGTACAGTCGCAAGGCTTCAACCAATCTTAATATAGCCTGATTATTGCATGTTTTACTGATGCATAAATCCTACTTGTGTTCAGTTGCACAGGGGATTAATTCCTAAGAGGAGTTATTTTAAACCTGAAGCCACTGTGGATAGAACGGACTCTTGGAAGCAGAGTGATGTTCTTTAATCTTTTCTTTTCTTTTTTACTATTTTAATTTTATATGTTATACAGTAAGGAGTCAGTATTTTTCTTAATTGCAGAGTACAAAAATTAAAACCTGCACCCACTTGCCAATTACTGCCCCAAACACCAAAATTATTGAGATGAGCAACATGATTTTTAAATGTTATACAATAGTTATAATTTTATTAATAATAATGAGGCACGGATGATGTGGTGAAGGAGGAGGCATTGTGTTATATGTCAATGTAGACAAAACAGTGTTTTGGATTTAGTTGATCAGATTTGGAGATTTGAATTGAATCAAAATGAAGCAGAACACATACAAAAAAAGAGAGGGCTGCTTTCAAAGTTACTGATACCAGGGGTATTTTGTGATCACTGCACACCCCTACAATTCATCTATTGTAGACTAACCTCTGGGTTTGTATATTTCTACTTTTTATATTAAAAAAGTCCACTCTCCTTTAGCACTTAAATAATAATTTCATTACTATTGAACTCATTATTTTGGATGAGTTCTAATGGAGAAGTTTCTATGGTAAGGATAACTTTGAAAGTAACTATCATCAAAGTATCAAGTAAAACAAACTCCAGATGATCAATCAAAGCACATATTATAAAACACAGAACATTCTTTTATTGCTAGATAAATTCTAACTTTTTAAGTCTCCCTAATTTTCTGAGAAGTTCCTGATCTTACATCAAAAATTCTCCTTGGTGACTTTTCCAGTGCTCATTATAACTCATTAAGAGATAGGATCCAGAAATTAGAACAGAATGTCAAAACCTGAAAAGCAGCTGAGGTTAGAAAATATTCTTATTCAGGGTAGCATAGATATTTGTTTCAGTGTGGTTACTCCCCACATCAAAGAGGAAGGAGTTAAGGGGAGAAACACAGAGATACGCACACACACACACACACAGAGAGAGAGAGAGAGAGAGAGAGAGAGAGAGAGAGAGAGAGAGGAGATTTATGGCTAAAGAGTAGCTAGGTGTTCTTTACACCTTTGCAAAGTTAGTGCAAAGGTGTGAAGGGATTTTGAACCAATGTTTCATGGAACACACTTAGCAACTGTTCCCACAATCAGAGATCCTGGTAAGTTCAGGTTTTCGCTCATGGGGATATTTCTAAGTGTTCAACTGAACATAATTTTAAAAAAACCTTCAGAATGGTGAGAACCAGGGCTTGGGGAGAATCCTAAAGACCAAACAGAAAGCAGAAGAGGGTTGAGATTGCTCATTCTTAGAGAAACCTTTTAGTCAGATCAAATAAGTCTCTTCTTAAAACAATTAAGCTCTGAAGAATTTTCAAAAACCATTTAATACAATCATTGTTATTTTTTGATAATTTTCACTCCTTATTTTCACCCAACTATACAAAAGACTGTTTAATTGTTTGAACTACTTGCCTAAGTGCTCAGGTTAAGCAATGTTACAAGTTGCATGAAAATGATTTAAGATGTAAATCTCAGTGGATGTGGTCATATTTTTTTTTGTAGGGGAACAGTTAAGGCCAGAAGCACCAGCCTGCAAAGGTGATGGGATGGGGTGATGTCACACCTGTGAGCATTGCGCCTCCGTAAGCCAGACAGAAGCTTCCTGGGATTTGTGATTAAGGGGCCAGGGGGACATTTCAAGGACTAGCCTAGTCCTCCTAGAGTAGTCCACTTCATGTAGATCATTGCTGAATATTCCTCAGTCCAACTGGACCATGAGCTTTTAGGGTAAAGTACGGTTAGAGAGATTTTAGGCTTCTAGAATTTACTTTGATTTTTGCCAGAACCCAAAGATCCCCCAGTCAGAACCTGGTGCAAAATACATACTCATAGAACTCAAGAACTCTGAGTCCAGAAATTTGTATTTAGTGCAAAAACTGGACTAAGGTCACAATCCTCCCACAGCCTAATCTACTTCTGATCACCCCACTGCCTCACTTGTTCATTTCAGCAGTTTAATTCTGATGGTGAATAATTTTTATTGTCACCATTGTTAAACAATTGGGAGTCAAGAATACTTGCCGACCTACTTCACATTGTCCATGTCACCCTGATCTGCCTTGTACCATTCCCTGGTGTAAAATACTACATTCCAAGATTGCACATGGCTTCGTATTAACAATCCTGGAAGAGATGGGGGACTGTCACAAGTGGCTTTTCTTTAGCAGTGCTAAACCACAGAGAATCAAATACTGCCAGGAAGACTCAATTTCATTCTGTATCAATTGGAACTACTGGTACAGAAACTCACTATACATACACTAACATTTTTTCTAGGGCACCAGAGCCTTGAAGGGGGAATTGGTTCAAAGGGATATAGGCCAGGAATAATATCCTACAATCCCTAAGTGCCTGAGGGAGAAACTAATTAAATGAGCATGGGGGAGATAGAGTGGGAGTTTCTTTCTTTGCTTTGACTATAATAAGCAAATTTGTCCAAGGGAAAAGGATAAAAGCCAAATAATTGCTAAGCTGAAAGCATGTATGCTCATTTGCATCCAGGAACAAGTATAGATCAAACAAGTATTTTCTCAAATCATTTAAAAACATACTAGTGCAAGGTTAACTTAAAAGCAAACACACACAAAAAACATGCCTATAATATATTTGGGCACAAAATAACTACTTGTTGCAAAAGTAGGCTAGGATTTCTCGAAACAAACTGCAAAAGTGGTTGTTTGTTGCATATGATGAATGAAAACAAAATGAAAGGGAAAAAATGTATGAGACAGGTTTGTAAATGAAGAGTTTCTTAAATCTGTAACAAGAAAGTAAAGCTTTGTTATTTTAGCAATTCAGTAAGTAAACCAAATGTGTTTGGGAGTAAGTTCCTTTTGAACTGGTGCTACCAATTTTTAAGGCAAATTGACAGAATTAAGGGTGAGCAGAATGGCATATGTATGCTAGTTTTTTGTGGCTTCTTCTTCTTCTTCTTCTTTACATCTGTGATATGTGCAGTAGCTTATGCAGCACACTATTTGGGATTTCTATAGATTCTTGTCAAACCCTAATCTGATGCCAAGTAATGTGACCAGACTTGAGACTGAGCCTTGACTTGAAATATAGGATTGTTTTTAAACAGCAAAATGTCTTTAGCCAGCCCTTGTATGGCCTCTCCTGGGCAGCAGTGGTCCCTAGACATCATATTTAAGGTGCTTCTTTTTTTCAAAGAAAATCTTACACCTTCCCTTTTTTTGTTTTTTTGATTGGGAAGGCAAAGGGAATTTACAGCAAGGCCTAGACAGTGCAACTGTTAGGCCCAACTCCATATGAGCTTCACATCCTATCTCAAAGGTGGTTGGAAATGGAGCTTGCATTTTGAATATCTCCGAGGTGAAGTCTTGCATGCACACAAACCACTTCTCTTTTTTGAGTAAACGGCATGCCATAGTCAATATGAATAAATGTTTGTGTGGGCCCATGAGGTCTTTGATTATAGAGCATGGTGCTGATAACACCAAGGTTGCAAGTTCAATCCTTGTATGGGGCAACTGCATATTCCTGCAATTCAGGCGGTTGGACTAGATGATCCTCGGAGTCCCTTCCAACTCTAGAATTCTATGATTTTATGACATGATATTGAGAAGAATGGTAATTGAAACAATGAAAATATGTTCGCATGAAGTACTGAAATCTGTTGTAAACAGAAGACATTTTTGACACTCGTGCCAATGAACACAAAATGAAAAAGTAGCTTTAACTCAGCCTTACTCAAAGCCCTGTGTTATTTTGTTCTTCAGCATTTGCCTAAGTTGCAAACATATTCCTCACCATAAGCATCCCTACTCCCTCTCATTTATTTAAATGGCATCTTGTGTCATAGCTGAGCTGAGCTGGGATAAATGCTTGCTGAATAGAAATAGCGTTTTTTTGTCACCTTCCATAAACTATGATTGAATAATAGAAGAGCATTTACATACCAGCTCTTCATTCCATCATCTTGGACATCAGCCTTCGTTGCTGACTTTGGGAATTGTGCTGTTTGCTGATTAACTTGACAAATGAAGAACACATTCACTTCCATCAACATCTATCAGTATTTTGCATGCTCAGGTCAAAGAGTTTAGGGCACCTTTAGCCTCCAAAGTGATTACTCTATTTTAAATTAAAGTTTTATCCATGCTTCCCATCTAGTATCCCATATATTTATGCCTTTTTAAAAACATACTTTGGGAACTTTTCTGATTCTATTAACTAGTGATCGCAAATGCACCTTTATATCAATGACAAAGTGAGGTTTTTTATTAATACAGATTATTAATAAGCCCAGTATTTGCATTCTCAAAAGTTGACACGCCTTTAGTGGTAGTAGGTTCATTAATTCTACTTGGGAACTTTTGAGCTCATGTCATCTTGAGAACCCAGATTCTGTATCCTTGAAGATTCCCCTTGCATTTAGTACCCCAACTTCAACATACTCAGGAAAATTCCATGGATAGAAAATTCCATGGATAGAAAGGCTTCCCATTTCTGTCACCTTGCTTCAGCTGAAACACTTTCCCTCAATAGTCAGCTGATGGTCCACTCAAGAGCACTTTGATACTCAGTAAATACTGTCCAGAAATTCATTTACCTCAGCCTTCCCTGGTGCCACTCCAGAGTCATGCAAGCATTCCCCCCCCCCGACTTGCCTTTTGTTTCACTGGGGCTCTGTCCCCCAACCTCCTGAGTTACTAGGAGTTCTGGAGTTCTGGAACCTCAAAATGAACATCTGTGTCTCACATCCCAGGTACTTCCGATACTGCACAGAGAAGGGCAGCTTCTTGCCTTACGTTCTGGTAGGCTTTCTTCATTGCCATTCTCTACCAGGAAGCCTTGTTGAATGATTCTCACTCTAAGCAGGTGAGAAAAATAGGGTGTTGTAGTGTTGCTTCACGCTGACTTTTATAATGAATATTACATTGCTGTAAATGTAAAAAGCTGCCATTTAGTTTAATATAGACCTACATATCTATTTTATCCACCACACTTTCATCTAGCCATCTCATTTGTTTCCCACCTTCCTTCCTGTTGGTCAGCATTGGTTATCCAAATTCTCCTTGTATCCAACAGAGCTGGATTCCATCCTACATCTGTCATGTATTAATGTTGTTAGTGAATTCTCTCTCTCATTCATTATGGCTTGGCATGTTTTTAGGTTCATATTCCAAGCAATTCATGCTATTAACAGTTCAGACCAAGGACAAGGTCTTGCCAATGAGCTGTTTTAGGCCTAATTATATCTGCTGTTTGCCAGGACAGTAGCATTCCCAGTGGGACTACCAAGTCAGTGTCCTGACATTTACATTGATTCAACATCACATGACTGAAACAGAACATTGGGATGGGTGGAAGGTACTACTGCAGTGACTACTGGAATATTGTCACATGGTGCGCCATCTTGGCAAAGTTATTATGTACTGCAGAAATGGTGCAATGTAGAAAACGTTGGATTGGTGTTAAGGCTGGGAATGGCTCTGCCATTTTTAGGGATTTGGACCACCTGCAATGCTAACATGAATGCTGGCCATGCTTCCCAGCTGATATTTGATTGACCTCAGGTTGAAGGGCTCTGCTTTTACAGATGTAGGCAGTCCTTTTTTATGGGGATACACATACCCCTACACATTTTGTGAATCTTTGTACTTTTGTCCATTTACTGTATTTATTTTTCCCAATTTGAACTATAAAATGGTAGGGGTTTTGAGTCAAAATGAGAGTACCCCTAAACATTTTTTTAAGAAAAAAAGCACTGAATGTGGGCGTTCCAACATGGCATGGGAACCCTGATGAATAAGGGGTTTCTGCCTGTGTAGGATGCCTTTCTCACATTAAGACTGGCACATACTGGCTTGGTGGTATGGTTGGCTTGCATCATTGTCAAGAAAGCAGGACTAGGCCTGTGCATCTCTCCCCCAGCCCTGTAACATACCTAAATAAGACGATAGACACTAAAGGGATTTGGGTTCACCTGGAGCCACTGCAATGGCATGTTGGTATGCACCTGAAATGTAGTAGTAGAATGTAAGCCACTACAATTGAGCAGAGCCTAGCAAGATGGATTTGCATGGGATGCTACTCCAGCACGTATCTGACCAAGCCCTTCTGTGTGCTATATCTGCCCATTTTGTAAAGAGTTCTCACTGATGGACATTTAAAAGTGGTTCCTCTCTTGGGCATTGCTTCCCCGGTGCTACCTTCTTTCTGAACATGTGCAACATTGAACTGTATATAACAAAGCTTCAGCTCTAGTTTACTGGGACACATCTCCTTATATGGTTATATGTCATAGGCCATCATTAGGCTTTAATATAATATAGCAAGTTTTCCACATAACATAAATAGGCAAAATGGCCCCAGGCTGCTGATGAACACAGGATTCCTTGCTTCCATTTGAGAGAGTTCTAACGCATTCGTTGACATATAAAATAAATGTATTTTCTACCACAACAAGCTTGTTTTGTCTTTTTTTATGCTCATGTACTTTATGCCGACTGGCAAAATCATTTCACTGCTCTGTTCAGTCAGTAGTTCATAATTCTTAAAGACAGAGATAGGTTTTCAGGTCATTTCCAGAAGGCAAACAGCAAAGCTAGGGAAATCAGGATTTCTTGAGGAGGGTTATGTTCTTTTGTGGAGCAGCTTCTCATACTTCAGCACTCATGTAAAGATTTTGAAGATATTGGAAAGTTCCCTTCCCAAATAATGTGCAATTAATTTTATTCAAGATGAGCTCTTACAAAGGAATAGTATCTGAATGGGGTTTATGTTCAAGACTAATGAGGTTTTCTTTTCTTTTTCTAAGGAAAAAGAAAAGCATACCAATCAAAATTATAAAACTGCTAAATATGCCTCCATCACAGATTCGGAGTTCTAACCATACTAAGTTATTTAAATAAGAATAGTGAAAGCCCTGGGTTTCATTCAGAGGTAAAGAAGAAGACGGGGGGGGGGACTCATCTCAGTCAGAAGTTTGCCAAAAAAAGTTCTAAGTTAGTCCCAAGGGCTTCATCATGAATATAAATGGACCTCACATTCATTTTCATATTTTGCTCACTTTCAGTTGAAAGATGCTCCCTCTATGTTTTTCCATGTTAGACTTGTCTCAAACGTCATTCAAAACATTTTCTCATTTATAAACTGTTTTCTGCCAGTTCTTTCTGTAATTCTACTCCAGTGCCTTTTAGCACTGACAGTCAAATGGCATCTACAACATATTCAGGTCATGTGAGTTTATTCCTCATACTGTAAAGACTAAAGAGTGTTGGTGGGAGGATGATTTTACTTTATATTATATAGGGAAGAGAAGTCACAAGGGTGCTTTTATTTTAGTCTGTATTTTCTTGCTGGTAATACTGCATCACTGTTGAAGAATATGAGTTTTCCATTCTTTTCCTAATAACAGCAACTACTTGTTACATCTTTATTACAAAGAACATGATACATCCTCTATTAGTACAGCTGTTTGCTGGGGAGGGATCTGGAGTACAGGGCTGGTGCAAGACATTTTTACTGTCTGAGGTGGAGGAAACAGCATCAGCTGAAGGTGCATAGTGCCCAATTTATTTTGGCACCTGAGGCTGAAAAGGCCACAGGTGCCTTTCCCTTGGAGATTAAAATACAACTACCCAGAACCCAAAAATAACAAACTGGGGTAGCCACTTCACTCTGCCTGATGATGGAGCTGGTATGCACAATGAAACTACCCTTCCCTTCTTGGCTCTGGAAGATGGGTAGGGGGTGGAGAAAAGGACTGGGTGCCTCTGGGAGGCATTAATCAGAAATATAACACGGGTAATGGGCTTATGAAAACCTACGGCACAAAATGTAGTGATGGACTTCCTAGAAGCATCTGGCTGATCATGGCTAGAGACAGGGTCCAAGAAATACTCTTTTGCTGGTTGCATACATGCTAACCTGCTCACAGCACAGTCTGGAACCATTTACATGCATCTTCAACATATTTCTTTCAAACTAGATTTATTCTAGATTCTGCCATCCACAAGGGTGTATGTGGTTGTTTGATAGGTGTTTGAAACCTCTTTTTTCTGCCTTGGACACATTAGTGTCGTCGTCGTCACCAGAAGGCGCTACAGCTCTCTTTGAGAAGTTTCTGTGGAGAGACTTCCGGTTAGCGCCGGCGCTTAATGGCGGATCTCAACCGGAGCTCCGGGAGAGATCTGCTTCGCGGGTTCGGGTCCTGTCAGCTACGGCGAAGCGGGGACCCTTAAAAATCACAGGCGCGTTGCCTGTGAACCGGAGACTCGGCGGGCACCTTTGCGCCCCCCGACGCTGCGAAATAGCCTTTTTAAAGGCTGCGGATCAGCGGAGGGGTCTTGGAGCGGTGCTGAGAGTCGTCTTCACCCAGCCTGCGAAGCGAAGCCGCGTCGCCATTAGCGGAGAGCGCTGACTTCTTCCCGTGAAATTGGATTAAAAGAACAACTATCCGTGAGTAGGATTGACTGCTAAAGTATAAATTGGACTCTAAAATAAAGAAATTGGGCACCGAGACGGATAAGCACTAAAAAGGAAGTCTGCTTTCCGTTCTGTAGCAAGATCAAAGCGAAAGGCACTCTAGCTGTAACTGCTTGAGAGGAAATTTGCGGGAATTAAGAAATCCACCACCAAAGTAAAGAACTCCCCCCCCGAAGGCAGGAGGGGGGGGGGGAGAAGATTTTAAAAGTGTTTCCCTGCCAATTTAAAAGAATTGGATTAAGTACCGCTGCTCTTTAACCTGGGATCGGACTGCCGGAGAAAAGGAACCGGCTAAGGACTGTTGCTATAAGAAGCTAAAAAGTATCTTAAATTGACTTTGGTTACTTCCAATTTGAAACACTGTTTCTGTGGTATTACAAAGTTACTTACAGGACACTATTGATTGGGATCCCCTTGAAAGAGAAAAGAAAAATTGAAAGGGACTAGGAAACTTTTATTCTTTTTTTTTTTGAAGAGTGTGGGATTATTTTGAGAAGCATAGAGCTGACTCTACGCCCTCTAGAGGACCTACAAATTGTTTCAGCAACAAGTGGAGTTTAAAATTTGAGAACTTTTGTTTGTGAGCTCCAAAGTCTGGGAATGACCTTGACTAAAAGACTTTGTTATGGCAGATGGTAAAGAGAAAGGGGATTTACAAGAAACAACCTTGAGATCTGGCAGACAATATAAAATTGACCCTTTCATGCAAAGAAGGGCTTCTGTAACAGGAGCCTCTGGAACTATAGTGGCTGCAAAGCCAAAAGTGAAAGCAATGTCTACAGAAGAATCATTTGCTAAGGTATTGGAGAAGATAAATGACTCTTTGGAGGAACTAAAAAAGCAAGGTGCAGAGACTAAATTGCAAGTTGCTGAAACCAAAGTACAAGTTGCTGAAACAAATAAAAAAATTGAAGAAATCTCTGGGAAAATTGACCTAAATACTAAAAGTATAACTGACCTTGGGAATAAAGTGAACTCAAATGCAGAAGCAATTGGGAAATTATTGGAAGATTCATCTATAACACGAAGGATAGCTGAGGAAGCTAAGGAAATTGCAACTGCTGCGGAGGAAAAATTTCCACCAGTTTACAAGAAATTGGACGAATATGAACTGGCACTCTCTATGCAGGATATGCAACGCAAGGAGAGGAATTTAAGGATCAGACTTGTGCCGGAAAAGGAAGGAGACAACTTGGTGGATTATTTGACAAAAGAATTTTCTGATTTTTGGAAGCAGGAGTTGAAGAAAGAGGACTTTAAGATAGAAAGTGCATTTAGATTGGGAATAAGACAGAAGAAGAATCGACCCAGAGATTGTCTTATTACTCTAAGATCAAAGGAGGAGCGAGATAAAATACTGAACCTGCACTACCAAACAGCCCTTCGAATTGAAGACTTTTTTATTGAGATTTTTAAAGACATCCCTAAGAGTATTTTGGACGCAAGAGGACATTATAAGGACCTGGTGACACTGCTGAAGAAGAACTACATACCATTCAGGTGGGAATTTCCCCAAGGCTTGTCTTTTAAATATAAGGGAAAGAAGAGAAGAATAAAGACTGTAAGTGATAAAGACAAGTTCTTGGGAGAGCACGAATAAGACCTACAGAAAGAGACATTTCCAGGACAGGGGCATCCATCACTGGACACGAACACGGCACCACCGACGGACGAGGAACAAAAACAGGGAGCTGTAGGAGGAAGGAGTAAATAATCCCATCATGGCTCTGCAACTTCTAACCTGGAATTGTAACGGCTTAAACATTCCCAGGAAGAGAAAAAGTATATTTCATGCCTTAAAGAAAGACCAATTGGACTTGATTTGCCTACAAGAGACCCATGTGACAAGAGCACATAGAAAATTACTAATAAATAAAAGACTGGGACAGGAATTTATATCCTCAGACAGAGTAAAAAAGAGAGGAGTGGTGATCTATGCAAAAGAAAAATTGCAACCGAAACAAATCTTTAAAGATGATCAAGGAAGATATTTGGCAATTGAAATTCAATCCCAAGGAGAGAAGTATTTGATAGTGGGAATCTATGCACCAAACGAAGGGAAAGCTGAATTTTTTAAGAAGTTGCATGAAATCTTGATGGACCATATGGATTACAACTTAATTTTGATGGGAGATATGAATGGAGTAGTTTCAACAAATATGGACAAGGCACAAAGACAGGTAATAACAAAAGATGGAAGACTACCAAAGACTTTTTTTGAAATGACTGACAATATGGACTTGATTGATATTTGGAGAACAAAACACCCATTAGAAAGAGAGGGAACCTTCTTTTCTGAAGCCAAAATGACATGGACAAGGATTGACCAAATCTGGGTGACTAGCAGTATGGCTCCGAACATAAAAAAAGTAGAAATCTGCCCAAAAACTTTCTCCGACCACAATGCTGTAAAGATGGTGATGAGGCAAACAACAACTGGTTCCTTCAGATGGAGAATGAATGACACCTTATTCAGAGATGAGGAGATGTGCAAGAAGGCCCAAAAAACCTTGAAAGACTACTTTGAAATTAACTTAAGGTCTGAAGTAGAAAAAAGAATAGTATGGGACGCAAGCAAAGCCGTGATGAGAGGGTTTTTGATTCAGCAAAATACTTTAAAGAAGAGAAAGCAAAATGAGAAGAAGGAGAGAATCTTGGAAAAGATAAAAGAAGGGGAAAAGCAATTAAGATCAAAGCCAAAATCCCAAGAGATTTTAAGAGAAATCAAATTTCATCAAACACAATATATGGAACTGATGAATCAAGAATTAGAGTGGAAAATTAAACAAATGAGACAAAAGACCTTTGAATCTGCTGATAAATGTGGCAAGTTACTGGCTTGGCAAATAAAGAAGAGACAAAAACTCAACACGGTAACAAATATAGAAGTGGAAGGAAAAAACATAAGCAACCCAGCGGAAATTAGGAATTGTTTTCAGAACTACTTTAGACAACTTTACACACAAGGGCCGCAGAAAGAAATGGACATACAACAGTTCCTCGAGGAAAATGGGCTGAAAAAGGTTTCGCAAGAAAGTAAGACAATATTGAATCAGGAGATATCAGCACAAGAAATAGAAGATGCCATTCAAGGCATGACGCTGGGCAAATCCCCCGGACCGGATGGACTGACTTCCAAATATTACAAAGTTTTGAAGGAAGGGTTGATACAACCTTTGAAGGAAGTCTGCAATGAGATTATGAAGGGGAAAAGGGCACCCGATACGTGGAGAGAGGCCTACATTACACTTATACCAAAGACAGAGACTGAAAAGACCCAACTTAAAAACTACCGACCCATCTCGTTATTGAATGTGGATTACAAAATCTTTGCTAATATTTTAGCAAAGAGACTGAAAAGAGTTTTGATGGAGGAGATTCACGGGGACCAAGCGGGCTTTCTCCCAAAAAGGCATTTATCGAACAATGTAAGGAATATAATTGACATTTTGGAAAAGCTGGAAGTGAACATAAACACTAAAGCTGTTTTGATATTTGTGGATGCCGAGAAAGCCTTTGACAACATTTCTTGGAGTTTTATGTTGAAGAACCTCCGGGGGATGGGGGTAGGCCAAGGGTTTGAGAATGGTATAGGTGCAATATACTCTGAACAGAAAGCCAAACTAATTGTAAATAATGTGGTTACAGAAGAGTTCAAGATTGAAAAAGGGACACGTCAGGGGTGCCCTATCTCCCCATTACTTTTTATATCGGTCCTGGAGGTTTTGCTTAATATGATTAGGAGGGACCAGTTGGTTAAAGGGATTCAGGTCGGAGCTAAACAATATAAACTGAGAGCATTTGCAGATGACTTAGTACTTACATTACAAGAGCCAGAAGCTAGCACGAAAAGAGTTTTGGAAATAATTCAAGAGTTTGGTCAAATGGCAGGATTTAAATTGAATAAGTCTAAGACAAAGGTTTTGGAGAAAAATTTGACACAGATAGAAAAGGAAAGGTTCCAGAATGAGACAGGGTTAACTGTGGTTAAAAAAGTGAAATATTTGGGTATAAATATGACAGCTAAAAATGTGAATTTGTTTAAAGATAATTATGAAAAAACTTGGAGAGAAGTGAAAAAAGATTTGGAGATTTGGTCCAACTTAAAGCTTTCCTTGTTAGGCCGTATTGCAGCTATAAAGATGAATGTATTGCCAAGAATGTTGTTTTTGTTCCAAGCATTGCAAATAATTGATAAAATGGATTGTTTCAAGAGGTGGCAAAAAGACATATCTAAATTTGTCTGGCAGGGCAAAAAGCCCAGAATTAAATTTAAGATATTAATGGATTTAAAGGAAAGAGGGGGGTTTGCCCTGCCAGACTTTAAACTTTACTATGAAGCGGCAGCTTTCTGCTGGCTGAAAGAATGGCTACTTCTTGAAAACACAGACATTTTGGATTTGGAAGGTTTTAATAACATTTTTGGGTGGCATGCATATTTGTGGTATGACAAGGTTAAAGCACATAAAAGTTTCAAAAATCATATTGTCAGAAAAGCACTATTAAATGTCTGGGTCAGATATAAAGACTTGCTGGAAAATAAAACTCCAAGGTGGCTGTCGCCAATGGAAGCTAAGGCAGTTAAAAAGTTAAATATGGAGTCCAAGTGGCCAAGATACTGGGAAATTTTGGAAAAGGAAGGGGACAAATTGAGATTGCAGAGTTTTGAGAAATTAAAAGGGAAGGTGAGAGACTGGTTCCACTACCATCAAATAAATGAAGCGTTTAAACTGGACAGTAAAATTGGCTTCCAGGTGGAAAAATCAAAATTGGAGATAGAACTGTTAGAACCCAGTACTAAGAATTTGTCCAAAATGTACAATTTGCTGCTGAAATGGAATACACAAGATGAAACGGTTAAATCGGCCATGATTAAATGGGCTCAGGACATTGGTCATAATATTTTGTTTGCTGATTGGGAAAAGTTGTGGACCACCGGGATAAAATTTACGGCATGTAATGCCTTAAGAGAAAACATTATGAAAATGATATATAGGTGGTACATAACCCCAGTCAAGCTTGCAAAGATTTACCATGTGCCTGATAACAAATGTTGGAAATGTAAAGAAATTGAAGGTACATTTTTTCATCTTTGGTGGACTTGCCCGAAGATTAAGGCATTCTGGGAAATGATCTATAATGAACTTAAAAAGGTATTTAAATATACTTTCCCCAAGAAACCAGAGGCCTTTCTCTTGGGTATTGTCAGCCAAGGGGTGTTAAAGACGGATATAACTTTCTTTATGTATGCTACAACAGCAGCTAGAATACTCATTGCAAAGTACTGGAAGACGCGAGAACTACCCACACTGGAAGAATGGCAGATGAAGGTGATAGACTATATGGGCCTGGCAGAAATGACGAGCAGAATCCGAAACCAGGGAAGAGAAGCAGCGCAAGAAGAATGGAAAAAATTCAAGGACTATTTAAAGAAATATTACAAAGTTAATGAAAGTTAGAATGATGTTGGATTGGAAAGTAAATGGTTACTATTAGCAATGGTTATGACAAGGAGAATAAGGAAGAATAGTCTAAATTTAAATTAAAATAAGGGAAGATTTGCTGAACAATCGATAAGAATTTGGAATACAGAAAGGGGAGGCATGAGGAAGTCGGGGAAGATAGGATATGAAATTAGGATATGAAATGATACATGTTTTTTGTTTTGTTTTTGTTTTTGTATGTTTATGTTTGTTGTATTGTGTTTATATGGAAAAATAAAAATATTATAAAAAAAAAGAGAAGTTTCTGTGGAGTTTTTGTGTGTAGATTCTGAAGGAAGTGGCTTAAGATTTTAGAGAGTAAAGAAAAAGTTGGGAGACCAGAGGAAGGGTGGGAGAAAGGGACTATCCAGAGATGACAGTGAAAAAAGAACAGCTGACCAATGTTTTTACTAATTCCGAAGCCATGGAATAACAGAAGCCAAAGCCATCAGCTACAATCCAACCCAGAGCTCTGAAATGTCAGCCATATCTAAGGGATCCTCATTGATCAGTAGTGGGTGACTACATTCCCTCCTATTTATATTTGTTTCAGTTTTAAATTGCATGTTTATTTGAATTTATCCTTTTGCTTCATCCTTTTTCCCATCTTTGCTACATATATCCTAGCTGTTGTGGTGGTGGTGGTGGTCTTTGTTTTCCCCATCCAGTTGTGTGCTCTACTGGCTTTTCGTCTACATCTTTTCATGAAACTTGAGGCTGGTACACAGGAGGCATTGCACACTACTTTTAGGCCCCCGTGCCAGTAGAAAAGTGTTACATATAAAGTATGCACATACAAAATGTTCCATCCATAATCCACAGATCTTGGATTGTTTAATGAAGTTTATTGTCAGGAGAGAAACAGGTAGAAGCAGCGTTCTACTAGTAAGTGAGCATTTTTCACTTTTAAAAAACATTTTCTTTAGTATCCAAAGTTTCATAGTAATGTTTTGGATGGAAGCTGTTTTGGAGAAATCTACACTACTGTACTATTTTGTGTATAATGATTAAGGTGAAAACCAGTAATTTTTAAAAGAAAGAGCACAATCCTATCTTAGGCATGCATGTATGTTCATATATAAATTTTGTTCAGCATAAGAAAATCCTGCTGGATCAGGCCAGTGGTCCATCCTGTTCTCACAATGGCTAAGCAGATGCCTATGGGAAGGCAGAACACAGTTATCACCACTGATAGCCTTATCCTACATGAATTTGTCTAATCCTCTTTCAAAGTCATCCATTGTATTTGCCATCCATTCAACTGAGACATTTGTGCCTAGACACATGCAAGATTGTTGTTTCAGATTAACATCCTTATGACATCCCTTCACCTGCTCATTGTGATCTTTTGTATTTTCCTTTCCATCTCCACGCAGGAATGCACATAAGCTTTCTATACTATTCCCAAGCATATAACATTTGACACAACTGCTACTCTAATTATAGAAAGTGACTAATCTCACAGCTGTCCTGCCTTCAGCAAAATGAAACATCAAATACTTTGGTATAGCTCTGGAAACATCTTTTCTGGACAGCCAGGCAATGAGAGAACAAAAAGATCATGTAATGAAAACACCCACTGATTAGAAAAGGATATGGCAATGGCACTTGAGAAACCCTATAATGACACATCCACAATAATAAGTTCATGTACCTACAGCTCAACAATTTCTGCATGCACTGTAGATATATGGTATGTACATTGAAAATAAAGGGGCAGGATTTAACTGAAGGAATGCAATGGGACTTTCCCTGTTCTCATCTCTCATTTCACCCTCCTGCGTTCCTCCAAATTAGCCCTGGAGGTCAGGGTCAGGAGAAACCCCAGAAAAGTGTTCAGACAGAGTAGAAGGGAAATTCCATATTGCAAGCAGAAATGCTTTCTCTGACGGAACAATTATAATAGCATGATGTTGAATTGGAAATGGGGGGGGTAGAGCTACCAAGTGTAACTCTGCTCTCCATTGAACACCTGAGGAACGTCAGTATCAATAAAGGTAAAGGTAAAGGGAGCCCTGACCATTAGGTCCAGTCGTGACCGACTCTGGGGTTGCGGCGCTCATCTCGCTTTATTGGCCGAGGGAGCCAGCGTACAGCTTCCGGGTCATGTGACCAGCATGACTGAGCCACTTCTGGTGAACCAGAGCAGTGCACGGAAACACCGTTTACCTTCCCGCCAGAGTGGTACCTATTTATCTACTTGCACTTTGGCGTGCTTTCGAACTGCTAGGTTGGCAGGAGCAGGGACCGAGCAATGGGAGCTCACCCCATTGCGGGGATTTGAACCGCCGACCTTCTGATCGGCAAGTCCTAAGCTCTGTGGTTTAACCCACAGCGCCACCTGTGTCCCTACTTGCACCCAATTGGTATGAGGAGAGGGGTAATATCTCTGGTGGGGGACACATGCTCTTTCTGGGGTAGCTCGTCCACCTTTGGTCCCCACCCTACATTCAGCTCTCACCTGTGGCTTTTAGAAGTTGTCAGCATGTGACAGTGGCTGCAACCTGGGGGATTTGACTGGATGGCTAAACCAGGTGAGGGAAGCTGATAGGTCTCAAACCCTCAATGAGTAAGGGACTTCCCCTGAATGTGAAGACAAGCTTTGGTAGATTGAGCGGACAAGACAAATAGAAGGTCCAACTGTCAAGAAGGCAGTTTCTTCACGTACTGTAGAGGGAAGTGAGGGGCAGAGGGGGCTTGTCCACCTGGGAAGGTAGCCCACCTAGGAGAAGGAAAACCCTGATTCTAAAACTCTGTTGCTTTGTGGCTATACCCATCCATGAAAAAAGCTTTGGGAATAAACCTCAATGAAAAATCTGTACCTGCTGCCTTGCGGGACATCTTTCAAAGAAGAAAAAGCTAATCTGGGGTGGGGTCCCTAAGATGGTTTGATGGCACCTTCTGGCAAGTTGTTGGACATAACTTATAAATATTATGACTTCATCATGTGATTCAGTGCTACAGATATTATACGAGAGCCCCAGAAAGAATACATTTTATTGTATTTCTTTCTTGAAATGATGATTGAATAATATTGTTCCACTTAAATTGTCAGAATGTTTTGTCTGTCTGCTATGCTTTGAGACTTGCCAATAAATAATTCAAACTATATGCATCTATATTATGTTCTGTGGCTACAGTGAAGAGGGTCAATCAACTAACCACTCACACTGAAATCTGTACTCTTGATGGCTTCAAGAACACCTTCCATATTCTCTCCTTTCTCTTTACTTAGAAGTGGTTTAAATCTGTTAATCTGTCTAAATGCAGCAAAAGTAGAAGCAGGATGAGCAAATATGCTAACTGTGGTATCTCTTAGCTCCTCATTTTTCTAAGACTTCAATTTTTGACATTTTCACATCATTTTGGTGTAATTTCCCCCCAAAATACCCAATGCATGCAATCTTGCCTGGTATACATTTTTTTCTGCATGAATATAATGCATTTTGTATGCTGTGTTCATGACTATATGAATTTTATGCATATTTCACCATAATATTTGTGTATACATTACTTGTTTGGAGAACTGCACTGCAATATTTAGAGATGTGCAGATATTTGAGAATATCTGTGTTTTGGATCACAAACTGCTTTGGAAAGTTTGGGTTAGGTAAGTCTGCTTTTGAATGTGAGCTAAATTGAATTTTGCTCCCATCCCTAGTGGTAAAGCAGATGTGTATTAGATAGGTGGCAGCCTAAACTTTCGTACTTTACCATTGTGCTTTGAAAGTATTACAAAAATGCAGCTAGAAATAATAATAAAAGAACCAGAAACCCATGAGAGTCACTAATAATGTTTCCTTCCGACTGTAATGCTAGGGCAGGCTTCCTCAACCTCAGTCCTCCAGATATTTTTGGCCTACAACTCCCATGATCCCTAGCTAGCAGGACCAGTGGTCAGGGATGATGGGAATTGTAGTCTCAAAACATCTGGAGGGTCGAGGTTGAGGAAGCATGTGCTAGGGATTCAAATAGAAGACAAGTGCTAAGTTTGGACAATAAAGATGGGTGTTTTTCTATTTATTTCCAGTAGGTTTAAAATCATCTGCTGGTAGATTTTTCAGAGATGGAAATCAGAGAGATCACTGAATGTGTAAGCAGTTGAAAAAGATAATATCTCTATCTCTTATCTACATGTTTGAATTCAGTGAATTCTCCTATAAGCGAAGGTCCACTCCTGGGTTCACATTAAGTTCACATCCAAGCAGTCTGTCTTATCCTTTACTTTTTGCTTCTCTTATTTAATATATGGAAACCACAGGTGAAGAGGCTTACAAATTTGTCCAAAGAAAATATAATCTTGTTATATGGGGCGGTATATAAATTCAGTAATTAAAATAAAATAAAATGCTGTATTGCTTTTTTAAAAAAGAAATCATTAGTTGTCTGATTTCAAGTCGAAGCAGCACTGGAAATTGCCATGAAAGCAACAAAGGAAACTGCATCTTCAATCATGTTTGTTTCATAAAACACATAGAAGTCACATAGGCCAAACTGAGTGCCAGAATATTATTTTACATAATAATGCTCAACCTTCATTTATAAGAAAATCCATTTACGATTGCAGTAAATTTCTGCAGCTTGGAACCAATCAGAAGCATTATGACTTATTAATTTTAATGTAATTCCTTTCACTTTTGATAAATAATACAGCTGTCTCTTCTCTTTTAATACATATGAAACAGAATTAGGAATTATTGCAACATTGCTAGTAAACCCATTCTCTTTAGAAGACATTTTTTAAAACAGATTCTTCCTCTCTCTCTTTATGCTAGATAATTGCCATTTGAAATACTCCAAGATACAAAAATAATAGTGCTCATTCCCATCCTCATATACTTATAATCTTGTAAAATTATATTTAAATTTCAAATTGTAGCATTATTGCAGCACAGTTCCATTCCATAAAGTCAATAGCTAAACAGTTCATTGTCTGAGACCCATTAAGTGACGTTGTTGTTTATGGATTAATTGATTTTAATACTTTTCATTTTATGCCTCCCTTTTATCTATTTTTTTTTAAAAAGGAAAAAGGCTCATCCACTATTCAAGAGTAATATGGAATAAATGTAATGGATTCAGTGATATATTTGGTGCACTTAAAAAAAGCTGCATCAGTCCTATCTAGAAATAATTGCTGTTTTATTTATCATATTCTGTTAACTAGACTGGTTACTAAATCTAGCAATCCCTGCTGCACCTCATTTCTCTTAGTATTATTTGTCTGGGTTTTTATTGCAAATTTAAAAAGAAAATTTCTCTAAGGTTTGGGTATTATCTGGGCATTAGCAAAATGAACTAATGTGCCTCATATTACACCCCACTCCATGTCTACATCTATCTATGAGCACAAAATACACAGAGATAGGATTTCAAAAAGTAAAAACCAGGACACCCTGAAAGTTATTGAGCTTCTTTTTTTTTTACAAAAACTCCAAAAACATGTGGAAATCAACAACAAACCACCGCCTTCTGGAAATTCCCTCCGGATATGACACCTACCTTTGAAATCCTGGTAATGTCCCTACACACAGAGAGTGTGAAATATAAAGTTGGATACAAAGAGCCCAGAGTGGAAGGCAAAGTTTCATAAATTCTGCAGATTCACAGAGCTCAATTACACAGTTCTATAGCTGTTTTCATGCTTTTGCTTGGGTGAGAGATTGCACAATTTGCAACATAGGCAGAACCAGAATGACATCTTTGAATTTAGTTGTCCTTCTTCATAGAGCACATTCCAAAGAAGAACATCTTTGGATCAGAACAACACGCAATAGAGTCTCTCAGAGATTTGCATCAGCTATAAAGATCTAGTTTTGCTATAATGATGATGATAATAATTTTATTATTTATACCCCACCCATCTGGCTGGGTTGCCTGAGTCACTCTGGGCAGCTTCTAACACATATAAAAACATAATAAAATATCAAACATAAAAAGCTTCCTGATATAGGGCTATCCTGCCATTAACAGTTTTGATGCATTTCTACATATATTTACCGTCTTATAAAACTAGGCAATGCAAAAACAACAACAGCAACAAGGGAAACAAATACCCAAAATGTTATTCATCTTTTACTTGAGATAAAAATTGTCACTGTACTGTTTTCAGGTGCACTAATACCTCATGAGGATTTGGTATCTGCTTTGAAGCATCCCAGCTGCTGAATGTTCTAGAGAATATATCCTAGAAAACAAATCGGCTCTGCATGTCAGTAAGCTTAGATTTCTCTGTATGGCACGCAAATACTAAAAATGTTTACTTGGTTTCAGTGGAATGTAGACAACCCAGTCATAAAAACTATATTGAGGTACGGTGGTACGGACAGGGGATTCCACCATAACAACTAAAACAATATTCATGAGCAATATCAATAAGCTCAATAGCCTTCCTTTGAATTTGAACCTTTTTTGGGTGTTCCCAGTCCCAAGGAGAAATATCTCTATGTATATAGCTGCACATGCAGGGGATCTCTTTGACGTTCTGCTGAAGTCATGGAATATGGTCATTCATGATCCCCACTCTCACAGCTACCCCTGTGTATAAGAAGACTGAGAGAGCTCCTTCTGTCCAAGATCCATTAGATTTCTCAAGGAAGGAAGGAAAGGAGACAATTTTTTCTATCCCTTTCCTCCCTGGCAGCAGGGCCGTCTTAAGCATATGCGGCGCCAGGGTGCAAAGATCCGCCCGACGCCCCTCACCCCCCAGGTTGCCCAGAATTGTCAACCTTTTTTTTTTTTAAGGGAGTTGACACCACACTTATCTCTGCTCAGGAAAAGAAAACAGGAAACATTAGGAGCCCAGTGCAACAAACCAGCCCAAGGTGCCAATCCCAGGCTCGCTCACCTCCAAACTCGCGGCACAACGCCATCTGCAGCAGAAGAGCCTGCTGCGGTGCTCCAACCAATGGGCGGGCTCTTCCCTGGACTCCAACTCTCAGGCCCTGGACTCTGGGCCTGGTCCCCTGAGAGCCTGGCGCCTGGGTGCCCGGGTGCCCTGGTGCCTATGGTTAAGACAGCCCTGCCTGTCAGTACCTAAGCTCCCTCACATTCCGCTATAAAAGGTCCTCCTAATGCAAGATGAAGGGTCCTGTGCGATAGGCCAAATAAAAATGATCCGTCAGCATGGGAGGCTGGGGGGAAGAGGGGGAAGCTGCCAGGTTAGAGCTGGGAGGGCTGATGCTTCTGTGTGTGGAATAAGGATTAAGATATAATTGTGACAGAGGGCTTGGTATTTGCTTGCTTGCTTGTTTCTCTTTCTTCTCTTCTTTCTGGTCTCCTTCTAATCTCCCTTCTTTAGATTATTTTGACTTTTATTGTGTTTTATGTTGAAAACTTTCAATCAAAAAGTGATTATTATTATTTTTAATACAAAGGGTCCTCCAAGCATCTTAAGTAGATTTTCAGGGGGCACAGAAAGCTGCAGGATGAAGGAAGAACTGGCAGAAATTGCCTCCCCCCTTCCTCTTGCACAAGATTGAGAATCTGGATCAGACCTATATACATAATATCATGCCTTGAGGATTCATTGTGGGGTAGGAGAAGCAAAGATCCAGCTGTGTTCTGGCAGTGCTCCAGTGTTCTTGTATTTCTCAGGCGATGAATTGTAACCTACATGAATACTCTTATAATTGTTTAGCTGGGCTGTTGTGGAAGCAAGCCCTGCAGGTTGGTGCTTCAGTCACCTCTGCAGAGCTGCCAGCCAATATTAAAGAATACAAGAGTAACAAAATATTGCTTGAAATATCAGTAGAAGAAACAGTGACTTTATCTAAGCCACTTGCCAAGGAATGTGTAGAATAACAAAACCAGGTCTGCTTCCATCTGTACCAACTGCACCTGAAGGGCTGTCTCTGATACCAGTGTCACTACAGCAGGTTTCCTTATGGATCAAAAGTCTGAAAGACAGTCAAGCAGTTGAGCCAGAGAGGACACAGACCACATGTATAAGGAAAGGGGGAGGGGGGAAGCGAAATATCTTCCTTCTCAAATCGCTGTCTCCAGCTCTGACAGTCTCGCAGGAGACTCACATTTCAGACTTACTTTTTTTTTTTTTTTTTTTTGACAGCTTACCAGCACTGTCACTACCAGTAATAACATGGCCAGGATGAAACTAGAGCTAGAGTGTATGTTTTGGAAAATGCCTGGAATCAGAAATAGAATGGGGCACTTAGTAAAGGGGGGGGGGAGCCAGGCCAGGGTTGATTGAAATGAACATAACAGTATGTTATGGATGGAGGACAAATTTTATTTGGTTCACATTTAACAGCCAATTTACATAATTCACACTTTCTGAAACAATGTAGTAACTGAAACACATCTATCCTTTGAAATTCACACTTAGCTGAATTTTCCAGTAATGTGTTTGTTTGTTTTAAAGCACATGCTAAGGTAAAGTGTGCATCAAAATACATATAAGTAAAAATAACACAAAAATGCATTATATTAGGGGAAATGACTGCAAAAATTGTATATTAAAATACGTATCTTAGGAGAAATTCACATTCAAATACTGCTGAATTTTCATAAGCACTTCATTTTTGTTTTTGTTTTAAATACAAACTGATATGGAAATGTTGATAAATTATAAAAATGAGAAACAAAATGGTTGAATTCTTTAAAATAATGAAACATGGAATTAAAACACACCTCATAGCAACCCCCTCTCATTTAAATCCAGAAAATACATCCATTATGAATTATTGTATTGAAATTGTCAAGTCTACAAGGAGGGCAGCTTAAGGCCTAAGGAGCAATTTGGATAATGTCCTCCATTTTCAACTGAGCTGAAACATATGCTGCCATTTTCAACATGATTATTATTTCACATCTATTCCCCGAAATGCCTGCCGAGCCTTCTGCAGTACCTGCCACTTGTACCTGACATCTGTTGCTTTCCACATAGACATCTCAAAGTCTTCCTCTCTGTCATGTCTGTGCCCAAATTGCCACTTGTCACTTACATGTGTGAGAGAGGTGAGATCAAATATTCTTCCTGAAGCAGTGACTGTAACAGCATCTGCTGTGTCACAAGATGAAGTACAAAAGCAGTCATTCTCACATAAATAAACAAAAATTATTCATTTATTTGGAAATGATCCCAAGATATTTTTAATCAACTCATAACTGTGGAGTCTCTAATGAGTGGGGAAACTTTACTGTAGTAGGATGTGTGTCAAATTTTTAATATGACGGTAGCCTGTGCCAAAAATTACACACAACTTCTCCTCTAAGTTCCACTTTAGAATGTAAGAAGAGCCTCTGAGAAGCAAACCGGAATTATTCTTCCAGGTGTTTTTGGATATTCTATGAAGTCAACATCCTTCCTCTTTAGTTTGTTCCCCACATTAGAAGTCTATAACTTCTAAAGATGATGTTTCTACTTCAATCAGATGTCCTTTTTGTAAGGATGCACTAACAGTGGGTCCAACGGTCAAGAAGGTGGTTTCTGCACATGCTGCAGAGGGAAATGAGAGGCAGATGGGGCCTGTCAACATGGGAAGGTAGCCCATCTAGGAGAATGAAACCTCTGATTCTAAACCTCTGCTGCATTGTAGGATATCTTTGGGAAAAGAAAAGACAAAGGAGTAAACCCTACAAAATCTGGAGTGGAATTCCTAAGATGGTTGGAAGCTGCCTTGTATGTCTCCTTCTGGTAACTCCTTCAGTCAAGTTAGTGCCAAACACATTGCTCTGCTTTTCTTTGGACCACAGCCCAGGAGGGCAGCCAGGATCTCCACACACACTGCCCAGGCTTGCACCCTGGTGTGGTCACTTTGGTGCTGCTAATACAGCAGTTTGACTTCACCCCCGGAAGTGCACTCCATTGTCTCTCAAGACAGATGGATGCCAGCAACTTAATAGTGTATGCAAAGTTCTTTTGGGCTGGTACTAGAAACACTGGAGTCTCCTGAGAGTCAAATGATGAAAAGATATGTGGGTTGTGGTGAGTTTAGAGACACCTGGCATTCCCATGAATGGAATTTAACCTAGTGTTCAGTCATAACTATTGCTCCACCTACTTTTTGCCTCTAACCAATGGCATGTAGCTCCCCAAATATTCCCCATGATAGATTGTGGTCCATGGGTTGAAACAGGTTTTCAACAAAGTTCATTGAGTAAGGCTAGGAAGGACCTGCCCCTGGAAAGCCGCAGGCTAGATGGACTGTTGTTCTGTCTGACATCTCAAAAATCTTATACCACTCGCATCAACACATTTGTGAACCGCTCTGAGATTTTTGGATCTTTGGATAAAGGGCGATATTTAAACAACAACAACATTATCTGGCTAGCAGCATGCTTCCTTTAGCTACAAATAACTGGAGTACTCAGTTATATTCCACAAGTTCATCACACATAGCAAGTTCCTTTTGAACAAGATGGCAACTAAATGGAATATATTCACAGATCATAGAATTATAATATTGTAGAGTTGGAAAGCCACCAGGCATTAGAGGCAAGTGAGGAGAGGGAGTAGAAAATAAAATACACTATAATGCTCCAGCCTTTTGGCTCTCATTTACAAGATGAATCAGTGGACAGTGGAAAGAAAACTGAATCAGTTGTTTAGATCTAGTTCTGAGGCAAACACTTACATGCATCCTTAATTTTACTACCCGAGAATTAATAGGATGCTTCAAAGAAGTGTTTTTGGTAGGAAGCATAAGTAAAAAAAAAAAAAAAGACTAAATAATTCAGTGTTGTTATTGGTGGTAGTAGGGGAATGAAGCTAACTGTGATGTAATATTTCTCTAATAGTGTCCAGTAAATGAAGCAATTCTGCAAACCTAAAGTTTCTATTTATCAAATAGGCCCCTGATTTAGCAGCCTCATAACTATAAAACCCATAATGTGCGGGGACTAGAGACATTCTGGGTAAATTAAAATGGCAGATGGCTGGAGACCAGCACTTTGTGTTGCAGGATGCCTACCTATCAGATTAACAAAATAAAAACTATAAAGATAATCTGAGAGGCAGGGAGCTCATGAGCACCAAAGGAGGTGTCTGTGGGGAAAGCAGAAATAGGTAGCAAGAAGCTTGCATTGCAGTTCTTTTTACCTTTATCTCATTTTACTTTTAAAATGCATGCACATTTTGCTTTTTTTAAATAAGGGCTTATCCACACTTACCTTTCCTGGCATGGTCTGTCCTTTAAATCTCCAGTTCTGAGCATCTTCCAGAGCATTGCCTGCAAAAACCTGCTCTTTAAAGCTGAATAGGAGCAAATGGCAATCTGCTGTTTGTCAAGCTTCAGCTTTAAAGATTAGGTTTCCAATGGGGAAAGCTCCAGAGGGTGAAGAAAGGGGGGGGGAGTGCTCAGAAACAGAGCTTAAAGTGTGGGTCAGTGCTGGGAAAGAGTGGTTCAAAAGGTAAGTGTGGATAAACCCTAAATCTGCTTTAACTTCTTGATTGCCCAAGCAGGTGCATTATGTGACCCACGAGAGCAGCAAAGAACCAGACTGTACAATGGTGATGGGATAAAATCAAGCCAAATATTCATTGACAGGGTAAGGGTTAGCATGGCATTGGGGCCAGGATCAGTTCATCAATCCACAAATCCCATGTTGATGGAATGGGTGCACAGGGTTTGGACCACCCAAAGCCCGTTTCCATGGGAGTCGGCCAGTGTTGAACCTTGCTGTGGTGCAAGCCAAACAAGCAAGGTCTCACTGGGTGACCAGGGTGCAGATTTCAACCAAGCAGATACTCCAACCCAAGCTTGAGAGTGCTGTGGTCAACCCTCCCCTCAGACCCCTTATGGCGGGACGGTGGGTGGGTGGAACACTATACTATGTTGATCCTGCCCAATGCCATCTCCACCCTCATACAAACATTCTTCCACCTAACAAAAGGGGGGCATAATTTCACTGAGGGAAAGATGGGGGTAAATTATCCAGGTTGGGAGAAAACAAATTCTGTTGAGGCCCTGTCAGCAAGCAACCCAAAAGTACTCATTAAACCTCTAACCCTAGGGTGAGTGGGCAGGAAGCTCCTGAGTCAAAATAACCCAAGACCTTCAGGGTAAGAAGCCTTATATAAACTTTCCTCCCATACTTGCAAGGGCTCATGGGACAGTTTTTCCCCATGAGGCTATTGCATGGGCAAGATGCTGGTCAAAACCTTGTCCAGTATTTTGCTGCAATCTATGGGCCCCAGCATCGCTGGGCAAAGACACCTTGTGCTTATTGGCATGAAATGACCCATATCATGACTCTGGAACTGGATTTTCTCTACCTATGCAACTGCAATTCAGACACTTGAACCCATCCCTAAATATGACAGTGCTTCTTGTATTAGAGGCTTGAGAAGTGGTAGCCGATAGCAGGTGGCTAGAACTTTCACAATTTAGCAGATTCCGAACCCTAAGTCGATCATGAACTCATGGCATCATTCACTTTCCTTTCGTCTTCCTTTATGTATTTATAAACTATAATATATTGAAAATATGTGGATACTTTTGGGAGTTTGTCTTCCTTTCTTGCAAGAAATCTTTCATCCCAGATGAAATTGTCAGGGGAAAACAACCCACGAATATGCTAATTTTCAGACGTGGCGAAAGTGATTGCAGCACATCACTGAATGTGCTACTGTGATCTTCAGTTATAATACGTTAATGTTAACAAAAATAGTAAAGGGAAGGATTGCAGCTTGTCTTTTACTATCTAGCAATGGATAGATTATCCAGCATGTAGGGAGCTTGTGCAGATTTCTGAGTGGTTGTAAGATGAAAATGAAGTGCATTCCACTAATGGGGCATGTTTTTCCTTGCTGAATGCAACTTTAGTCACACAACTGCAAGGAATATATTTAGAAGTGCAGGCACAAAAAGTTGAATCTCAATTACAAGGGAGTAAAAGGGAATAGTCCACTCTTTTGCTGACATCTCAACTAGCACTGTATTAGCACATATAATGCTTATCTGTCAGTGCACTGCAATTAATTCTGAGCCATCAGTCATCCTGTCCTCTTCCCAAAGAAGTGAAAGCAGCAACAATACCCAGAGAACTAGTGAGGGCTAGCTACTCTAATATTGCTTCCATAATTGACATCTTAAGTATCATTCCAGATAAGTGGATCCATGTGGCAGGCACTGAGAGTGTGTACAATTGCTATGTTGACAATGGTGTCATTGTAGTACCTGCAATGGAAACGGTGGTTCTGTAAACATCTTTTGCTCTGCAGTGCTTTTAATCTCACTGTTGGGATAACCTTGGGAATACACACACATTGTGTGTGTGTGTGTGTACAAGCATTTCAAAGGCAAAGCCTCTCTCCTCCTGTGTCACAGATGTGGTAAATGTAATTGTACATCTAAAACATTTTCAAGGAAAATGTAATATGCCCCAGCATACATTTATTAAAAATGTATCTCACAATTTCAGTCCCATTTCCTGCTAATTGGCTCAGCTTAAAAGAAGGAAAGGCATACATCCTGACTATGAATGTGGCAATGTGAATTCACAGTAATTCTGATTCCTGATCTGCAGTTACCCTGCATATTCTGGTAAATGAGATGAACATTTGCCTGTTTCCCCTATATCGCTGCTAAAAAAGAAACATTGCATTTATGGATCACTGGACAAAGAGGATCCAGAATGTTGGTTGCTGCTGCTGTTGTTGCTGCTGCTGCAATAGCTTGCTAGAGATCCTTAAGAAATCAGGTGAGGCATGCCATCTCTGGAAGAGTGCATGTGGCTTAGCAGTGGATGAACTCTATTTCCAGTTCACAGCACTGTTGCAATTCCTCATTCATAAGTCCCTTCCATCTCATTTCTGTTTTAATCTGTTACTTTAAAAACATCCTCACAAATGCCCACAATGGTGAGTTGTTCTCAGTTTTGGAGGTTGAGAAGCTTACCTGTTCTGGATGTTGTTTCACTCTATCTAAACGGTATGTAGTTTTTGTTTTGTTTTTTTCTTAAATTTATTTAATTTAATTTATCAATAATTTAATTAATTTATCAATAAACAGGAGAGAGAGAGAAGTATAAAACAAAGTGCAGAGAAAAGAACTCTGAGTGCCAGGTATAAAGAGGCAAGCAAATGGGTGGAAAGAATAATAACAATAATAATAATGAGATGGGGGAAGGAAGCCACACAGAGAAGAGGAAATAGAAAGTGGGCAAGCAAGCGGCCAGTGGGAGCAGGGACTCTGCCTTCCTCTGCCCCCGCCCTGTGAGTGCGCGGAGCCTCCCACCTCCCTCTACCCCGCCGCTTCTGAGGTTCTGAGCTGCCCAGTCCGAGAAGCCATGCACGCATCCCTGCCTCCTGCTCCTTCCCCTTTCAGAGGAGAAATAGAGATGGCAACGGCTATAGTGGCTGCCTGCAATGTTTCCTGCGATGGAAAGGGACTTGGGCATCTCCAGAGCCTGCCTGCATGCAGTCCCTTCCGGGAAAGCCCCGCCCCACGTAGTTCCCAACTCCGCGGCAAGACTGCATTGCCACATGGAGTTGCCTGAGCCAAAACGATTGCACGCCCTCCCCCCACTGCTTGCTCCCTCTGCAGCCTCCGGGCAATTGCCGGGTGGGCTGGGTTCAGGACCCTGGAGGACTGGATCCGGCCCGTGGGCCGTAGTTTGAGGACCCCTGGTTTAGAGCTTACCATACAAGAAATGGGATAGCTGATAGACTGACTGTGAAAACTATGCATGTGTTAAGATGTTACTTCTAAATTATATTTAAATTGACTATTTCACTCCTAATTTATGTTTATTTTAGAACACACATACAGTGCTGAGGTGTCACAGAGGTGCTTGTAGAGCACTCTGAAAGGAGGCTAAACATTAAGAGCATCCCATGAAAGTAACAAACTAATATCTCAAGCAAAGCTTCTGTGCCATGACATTAAGTTGAAAGAGATATGATCCAGATTTGGACTGCAGAATGAACTAGAGATGTGTGTGCATGCAAACATGGCCTGTTCTTACTCACTTCTTTGCCCTTTTGGCTAATGTTCCTGTTCGTGTTGCTTGATTTAATAGTGAGGAGACTGGTCATCATCTTGCTACCAAGCCTTTATTTAAAGCTGCTAGAAGGAAACGGCAGTCTATTTTGCAAGAATCACTGGAGGAGTGTGCTATACTCGGTGCAGGAAAGGTATGCAGATAGCATAAGTAATCATGTGCATGCAGAAATGTATGTTAGAAAGTATGTGAAGAGGAAAACAAGAAAGAGGCTGCAGGAAATTCACAGCCAGGCTGATTTAAGAACATGTCATGTCAAATAATCGTATGAGAAGCAAGAGCCTTAAGGCTATTCGGCTTCCTAGGTCAGCCACCTAAAGTAGCATCTTGATATGCCTGGCAAAAGGGCAAACGCATCATCTGCCCACTACCAGCATGCTGCTTGTAACTAGAAACCAAGGACAGGCTTAGTTTCAGACTACCAAGATTAAGAGTGCTAGATAAATTCTGAAAAGGGACCACAGTGATTCAGATTGATATGTCTGGTCCTCCACTTTACCTGGCACTGAGGTCAGAGCTTCCCTCCAGGCCCCAGTCTGGTGGTTCCCTAATTTATGTAAGAGCCAGGTAGCCAGTTGAATGGATATAAATAGAAGATAATAGCTGTGCTTGGATTCATAGATGTTTTGCATGAGTGGAAAGGGATTTCTGCTCATGCAGGACAACCTCACCAAATTCTCCCAATTTCTCCATCTCACTGCTGCCCCCATATTCCATCACAAGCTGTTCCAGACAGTCACGTGACCTCCAGGTGCAGCTTTTCAGTGGTCAGCAAGGACTTGACTGGTAGTGTATCCTGGGTGGGTAGCAGTTGTGGCTCCTCACCTTTTGCCACCATCCCTGACAGTCAGAAACAAACTTCTTTGGCCAGCTGCTGGGAATTTCCCCTGGCTGGACAGGCTGTGGGGTGGGACTTCCTGTCAAAAGATAAATTTGAAAGGGCCAATCAGAGCCCCCTCCATCCCTCAGAGCAAACCAGGGTGGATCACAGCACTAGTAACAATATATACAGTGGTACCTCGGTTTTCGTACGTCTCTATTGATGAACATTTCAGTTTTCGAATGCCATAAATCTGAAAGGAAATGCTTCGGTTTTTTAGCATGCCTCGGAAGTCGAACATGCCATGCGGCTTCCACTGAGTGCAAGATCCTGAGGCCTAGCTGTTGGCTACTGAGTTTTCAGATTTCGAATGTTTCAGAACTCAAACAGTCTTCCAGAATGGATCATGTCAGAAAACCGAGGTACAGTGATATAGGGGAAATGCTTCACACATAAGCCTACATAAAACAAAGAGATTTTTTGCAAAAATGTTAGACTACATACATCTGCTGGTCCAATTAGACAAGAAACAATTACCATCCTCTTAGCACGCATCCCAGGGCTCATAAAGGCACACATAAGGATTCTTAACTGGGGATTTAGGAAGAGAAAGCGAACAATGCTAAAATCATTGCAAATGCATGAAAGGGACAATTCAAATACTAAACCCTTGATTAGCATATTTATATGTTTTGCAGTGTTATTTAACTAAATATTCTTGTCCTTTGCTTAGATTTATTTGTGAATGCATTTGAGATACCAGGCTTTTGTTTTCTTTAATTGAAAGGTAATGCATTAATTAACAGTTCCATTGAAGAAGAAGAAAACCTCAATCCCCCATTCTTTGATTGTTTTTCACATCTCAAAAACATGAATCACTTTATTAGCAATTTTAATTGGTTTGCTCCACAGCAAATGCAACTTTAGACACCCACTTTTTCAGTTGCAGTGATCTTTAATATGCTTTAGGCTCATTTTGGCATTTCTCATAATGCACAGTTGCTAGCTTTGAGTTGTACTGAGCCTTTGGCTACTTTCATTCTACTCCTCCCTCCTGGAAGCACAGTTGTTTGCTACCTCCTTCCCCTATAGCCTTCCACTTCCACACAATTCCTATATTATTTATTGATCTATTGCACTGCATGTCAACCCAAAGTACTCCATTGTGCATAGAGCTGAAGAGGGATAGTGGCTTGCCTAAAGCTACCCAGCAGTTCTTTCATGGCTGAACTAAGATTTGAAGTGCAGACTTCCAGTTCAGAGCTCATCCTTATAGCCATAAGCAGTAGTCACAACTCACTATCCAGATTTTTCTACAGTGACAGTCAATTATTAAATTGTGTTGGAACACACAGTTGGGTTCCTTCCCCCATTCCTTGCTACAAGGATTTGGATTCCAACCTTAAGTTCAGTTTGTCCCACATCTACATGAATTTATGAGGTGTTTTTTTTAAAAAAAAAAAGCCTGCAAAAGAAAAGTAATGTCACTCTTTCCAATATATGCAATTTTATACACAATTTTGCATAATTTTGCAAGCAAATTCATCGGTGTAATGTAGTTTTATAAATTATCTTCACTAATATGTGCATCCTCGTGTGTACATTTTGGCTGGAAAACTACAGTGCAAAATGTAAAGAAGGGTAAAAATTGAAAGAAATTTGGTTTGGGAAGTGCAAACCATGAGTGGGTTTTTGTTTTGTTTTTTTGCCTCTGATGACCACATGTGATGGTGGGTGGTGACAGGGGGAAACATGCATGTGGCAGACAAGGCTATCAGTGGCCAGAGGTAGAACATGTGCTCTTCCCCTTCGCAACTCTCTCTCCCCCCCACACAGTTTCCCTCCTCCACACAAAGGCAGACACAGTATCCCAACAAATACCCTCACATTCATCCTAGCAGGCCAGCTGATAAGCATTAGGAATAACTGGGTAACTCAGCCTCCCTGCTTCCCTGCTACTTTTAGGGTCAATCAGCTGGAGGGAGGATGGTGTTCCTGTGTGCTGCATGGAAATAGGCCATGGATCATATGTGGTCTGCAGGTAGCCCAGATGGGACTTATAATATCATTGCCATACAAACCGTCATTGGTTAATAGCTGGGTATTTAACTCTATGTTATTATGAGTGTTATTTTCCTTCTATAGAGTGTTACTCTCTAGAGTGATCTGACTTCTGTTGTTCCATATTTGAAAACTATACCTATTATATGAGGCTCCATTCATTCTGTTTTTCTGAGATACGGTGGATGTAAACATAACTTCAGCCAGATGTAGTTTACAACTAAGAATTACAAATATGTAATTCTCTAGGTCACTGCCAAATATTGAAATAAAAATCGATACCCAATACAACAAATTGGCATGTTAGATCATGAACACAGGAAGACGCAGAATAGTGAGAAAAGGAAGCAAACTCTAGCTACTGAGACTGAAAGGATTCCTCTCTCCTTCAGTTCCTTTATTATTATATGGATTTGCTATCCTCTGCATCCCCCTAATTATGGTTTTAAGTAGCATGATTTCTATAATTACCTTCTGCCACTAGGTCCTAGAAAAGGGCTGCCTCACTCCTCTGCCTATTCTGGAGGTGGCAGCTTGAACATAGTACCAGCTAGTGGCCTTTGGGGAAATGCTTCATTCTACTCATTCCTGCAATCATATCTTTTTCCTTTTGCATGTTTTATCCAAGTGTCCCCACAACTGTCCCAAATGGAAAAAGTTGCACATTCTTAAGGTTCCAGCAAGCTATAGTTTGGCTCATCTTGACACGTAAAGATGAATATGATTTTTATGCTTTGTCACACTTTCAATCAAACAGCATATCTCTTATGCAATCAGTTGAAAAAGAATGTCACTAGCATCAGTGTTTGTTTGTTTTTGTGTGTGTGTGTGTCTGTCTGTCTGTCTCTGTGTGTGTGTGTGAGAGAGAGAGAGAGAGAGAGAGAGAGAGAGAGAGAGAGTCAAAATTTCCTGAATTAGTATCATTGATTATAATTTAAGCCAGGGATACACTAAATAGTCTATTAAGCACATCCCAAGAATTTCAGAGATGAATTCTGTCAAAACCTGTGGGAATAATAATAATAATTAACAACAACAACAACAGTTTATGTTGTTGCCTTTGTGTCATTCAATGCTTGAATGTCTCCAAGGCCAGCCACAAAGCTTCAGTGACTCACTAAAGGCTTTGGAGCATCAGCATTTTATTTTTCTTCCATTCCCAGGGAGCTTAATGTTGAAGAAACTGCTACAGTTGCTTCACCTCCCTATCTGCCCTCTGTTTGCAGACACACACATTGAATGGATTCTAGAGAACCAGCAGTGTTTGTTTTCAAACCATAATAAACCAGTACAAAAGGGCCATGTGAGTGTTCTTTCTCTATCAGAAAACAAAGTCTGAGGATGAAGGCAGAGAATATGAAATGCTTTTAGAGGTCTATAGATAATGGATTTGAATTTGTTATTGCTCTCAGTTTAAGTGATACATACTGTATATATGACTCGACCTGCTGGATTTAAACACAGCCCTGAATGCCGATAGTTCTTTCCTGCTCAGGATTGTCTGTATTGTTGCATGGAAGATCCAAATCAGTGTTATCCTCTTTTCTCAATCTGCTTCACTGTTACTTCCATCTCCATTGTTGCAAGACACCATCATCACTTTTTGCTCATTGCCATTCAATATGAATCAATGTGTAATCGGAAATACCGTAGTTGTGCTATAAAAGCTGGCTTATGCATGACTGGTCCTATATGCATGCAAGCCTATATACATCATTAGCAGTGAGATGGCAGCAAGGGGGAAATGGGTGACAGATACAGTGACCATCCTGATGGGGACAGACAAATGGCAACAGTGACAACACTGGGAAGTATACTGAGATATTCCTGATTGGTTGAGACACAGCCTATGCTAGACATTGAATAAATTAAATATATTAGAAACTTGCAGAAAAATATATTTCTGGTTAATCAAAGGAGACATTTCCCTTGAGTGTTTAGTGTGCTACAGACATCCCATGACATCACAGCAATAATGGAACAGGGAGAACTCAGGCAAAAGAGAACGTCAGCATTTGCCTGCGTCCAGCCTTCAAAGTTTGGGGTCGTCCCCCAAATCCCATATTTTACTCTTTTTGTTCAGCATCTGGGAGCCCACCTAGTTTATAGGGTAGGTTTCACTGGTTGCTGAGTTTGGAACCACACTGGGGGAGGGATTCAATGCTGTGCTCTTCAGAATGTTCCATCAGTGCAAACATTTCTGCTTACCAGATGGAATAATCCCTCTCTCCCCACTCTGTTCTGGGGCTTCTCCTGACTCTCCAGAACAGATTTGGAGAAGGCATGGAGGAAGAAAGGGGGAAACGCACCTTTGTATGAGCAGAAGCCCTTCCACTGGCAGGCTAGTTGAATCCAGGCCTGAATTGTTTTATTTTTATTTTTTTGTCATCTTGGCCTGCATTGCTATGTGGATAAACATACCCCCATCAAAAATAAGTTAGGTTGCCAAGTATTAATCTAACAATTTAGAAGGTCAGACAGGTGTCATGTTATTTCTCGATAGAAAAGAATTATTATAGTGTTGTTTTCATGTGTGCCAAGCAAACCCCATTTGTGAAAATGGCATGCACAACCTGATGTCCCCAACAACCCCTCTGGCATATCATAATGCCCAGGATCACAACACACCTCCACCTGGATTTTGTCTGACTCACCTAAACAAATACATGAGGCTCAAGGGTGAGGTGGACAGGCCATCCTCAACACCTAAATGTAAATAGCACAAGACCCAGAAAAGCTCACTAAGGGGGAAAATGAGGTAGAATGGTGAACATGCTTCTATCTAGCTTATTCTGACAGGTCACTCACACGGAGGTGGGAGAGCAATTTATGTTAGGCTGTTTCCTATTGCATAGGACCACAGGACGCTGCCTTATACTGAGCCAGGCCATTCGTCCCTAGAGCTCAGTATTATCTATGCAGACTGGCAGTGACTCTCTGAGATTTCAGACGAGTCTTTCCTAGCCCTGACTAGAGATTTATGGAACTGAATTCGGGATCTTCTGCAGATACCCTTTCACTGAACCATGGCTGAAACCCAAATCAGTTTCAGATAATACAAGAAACATATGGAGTTGGCTTATATGGAGTCGTAGATCCATCTTGCTTAATATTGCCAGTAGTTGAATCCTGGAGCTTTTGCATGCTAAGTAGATGCTTTACCATTGAGTTACAGCCCTTATAGATCCCTTACAGTGAAATAAAGCTGTTGGCTAATTCAAATACAAAGTAAGTGTTGTGTCCCTTAATGGTGGGTGAATAGGTACAAAGCACCAGCTAACTTCCAACCACTTTCATAGCTATGAATTTTGCTGCCCAGTGGTTACTATAGAAATATAGTCCTTCCTCAAACTGGTCATTTGAAAACTAATAAACAGGTGTCATTTCTTGCTGCTCTTTCACAATTCTTGATGACACTTGTTTGCAAGGGGTGGTGTGCCAAAGGATTTCTATACTACTTGCACGAAGGTAGCAATGATAAATTGAAACCATTTCTTTCAAGAGTCCAAATATGAAGGGTTTCTTTTCTATTAGGAAAAGAAATGATTAAAAAGTGCTTTAGCTTGATATACCTTTTCAAACAATTGCTCCCCAAACACTGTGCTAGGAAAACAGATCACAGACACTTGAAGGCATAGTGGAAAAATATTTTGAATTTAAACATATGTACTTTTCATGATGCCGAAGAAAAGAACATATGTTTCCCACTCCACAAAGGCATTTACTGTGCTCATTTTCTTTTTTAGAAGCTGTTTCTTTGACAAAATACTCTGCAACTTCAAGGACATCATTTTCTCTTTCAGGGCAAATGATGGACTTTAGTCAGTTCCTATATACCGATGCACACAGCTGCTACTTTCATGGTTTCTGATCCCTATTGCAATATCCTGCATCTGGAAATCACAAAGGAAAACATGATAGGAGGGAGTGTCTCCTTCTCCCTCCCTACTGAGACTGTGGGTTCCTCTCCATTCCCAGGACTGCCTGTCTGCTCAACAGGTATGGAGAAAGCAAGATGATCCTGGTTTGTTCGTGATGCTTTTGGCTAATCACATGCATCTTGAAGTATTGTTTTCTCCATATAACAGCTGTTGAGTGGAGGGGGTGATTCGGGGGGGGGGGAGCTCTCTCAGTTAACTTTCCTTGCAGTATCAGCCCCTCTGCTGTTGAGTGTTGGGGGTGATCTTTGGTGAGCAAGGCTTCAAACCGTAGGAAGGTTTTGCCATGTTGCCAGCCTCATGTTACTGTCTGATGTTATGCCCTTTGACAGCCACAGATCACTTTGGGCCTTTCAACCCAATCTGCAGTGCCCTGTGGCTGTTTGAACTTGACTTGTTCAGTCCCTCCAAATAGGCCCAATTTGGTTCAGGCCTCAGCCAAATTGGGCACACAGCCCTAGTAAAGTTTCTGGAGCTGCTCATTTCTTCCCCCTCTAATACAAATAGGCTCCATATCTGGGATCCAAAACACACTATTATCATGGCCCATTTTCCTTCTCTCTCCTCCCTTCCCCAATTAAGATTATGGAAATGAATAACTCACTCTCTTCCTCCCCCTTATTTGTAATTAACAAATGCATCTTAACATTATTTTTTTTGGAAAAAAGAGTCCGATCAACATTATAGCACATCCAAATTATGCACCATAGACAATCAGAGATAATTAACTGACCTTATGCTGGCACATGAAGTATATCTAATCTAACCTCCTGAATATTGTTTCATGTGCTTACCTGCAACTCAAAGAGAATCGTGAATGGAATACTAAGTTAGATTTAAAAGACGGAGGTTAAACACCTTTTTACTCCTCTTTAGCCTTCTTGAGATGCTCTCTGTTTTTGTTCTTCCACCAGTTTATGGATACTTCCCCAATTAGTCAGACATAAGTATGCAGGATTCTCTCAGGTTCAGGAAGTCTCCTGAAATTCCCATTTGCTGTGGTCTATAACCTAGCCAAGCTCATCTTTAACATATGGTACTTTCCTCAGTTGGCTACTCTGGCATTCAGTTGTCTTGCAAAGAAGGATGAAGGTTTGAGTGCATATCAATAATCCGGACACATGAAACAAGATTCTCCAGCACTACACCTCTTTTGAGGTATCAGACATCTGCTTATGCCTCCCACTTAAAAGTAGCATACAATTGCAGGCAGGCAAACACATTACAAAGCAGAATGTTTCTTCATACTTGGATTTTTAAAACAGGTTTTGGAAAACATGGCTAATGTATCTTTTCATTATCATCTGAATAATGAGTGGAATGGAAGATCTAAATTATCACAAAATTAATATTTGCATATATTTTTGGCTTGATTAAAAACAAATTAAAATTCAACCGTTTTCAAGGAATGAGACTTTTCACAAAGTTTTCTCCCAGTGGCTAGAAATTGAGAAAATTTGGGAACAGTTAATGATCCTTTGCACTTTGGGATTTTTTTTAAAAAAATAATGCCTCACAGCAGGAGCCAAACATAGCTTGTGATTGTTGATACAGTCTTAATATCAGTCATACCAAGAGATTACCCCGCCATAGTAAAATATCATATATATATATATATATATATATATATATATATATATATAGCAGTTCAGTTTTAATACCAGATATCCACATGTATTTCCAGATTGCTACTCCCATAGCTTTCTGTGACACTCTCTGTCCACTGTCCTTCAGTATGTGGAAGTACACAGAGGTGTCATTTAGGCAGGGGGGAACAATGTGCTCACCTTAGTCCCATGTTTGAGACCACACAAAATTTGGGCATGCTGTATCTCTGGCCAGTTCATTCATTCTATAACTATTGTCATACAAATTGAATGAGCCTATGAATAAAGCACAAATCCCTTTACTACTTAATAAATAGGGATCAATTGTCTTACATTAATCATATGCTCAGGAGAACCTCTTCAGCGCATACAGTCTGCACCTCCCACCCCTCCCCATCATCTATGACCCATTATTTCTGCCCCCAATGTCCACATGTAGAGAGGAATGTCAACCAGGACAACCAGCTATGTTTAAGTGAATGGGGATGCATCATTCAGATATTATTTGATATGCTAGCTAAGACCCTGATGGCACCATCCTACACAGAGCTACTCAAAAGTCCTCCTGAGCACCAATGCTGTTTTTCTAGAAAAAGAGGTGCCAGAACTCACCATTAAGGTCCCCCTTATTCTTTTATCATGGCAATGGTGCCCACCTGAGAGGTGCTGGAAAGGAGTTCCGGCAAGTTCTACATCGGAAAAAAGCCCTGCTGAGTACAATGGGTATTGCCCCCAAGTAGGCAGAGAGTTGGAACTATTCCAGGATCAGGATGTCCATGCTATCAGTACCTAACTGCATACAGCAGAATTTTCAAAATTTCAATGCTGAAATAAAATTAGCTTAAGAATGATTCATTTCAGATACGTACTCAGTGACCAGTGATGATTCTGCTACTGCTGGAAGGCCATATGGCATTTTAACTTGTAAGAAACAGAAAATGAAAGAAAGTGCAGTGCTGTGCTGTGCTTTCAAAAATGCAGTAAGAATTTATTCCCTTAACAAATTGTGCTATAATATCCCAGGTTATTTTATTTTATTTGGGATGTTTATTTGGATGTTCTATTTCCCTTTCAACTAGTGACATTTATTGTCTGTATTTGAAATCAGTTCTTTTAAAGAATTTCCTTCCTCTCTTCCTTTATTTATTTATTTATTAATTAATAGTATTATTAGATTTCTTTATATCCCACTTTTTCCCTAATGGGACTCAAGATGACTTACAGATAAAAACATGAACCACTAAAAAGATAGAAAAATTGATTGTTAAAATACCTTTAAACATTTATAGAATTAAAACTATATACATATATAAAATCTGTTTAAAACATGCAAATAATTACAATAAAAACAGCAGCATGGCACCAGCCTTTTAATTAAAACAGTCAATTCCCAAAGCCTGTTGGAACAAGGAGGTTTTTACCTGCTGATGGAAGAACAGCAATGAGGGAGTTGCAAAGTCTGGCAGCAGACACCAAGAAGGCCCTCTATCATGTCCCCACTGTGTGTGCCTGTGGGGGTGACAGGGCTGAGAGAAGGGCATCCTCCTAATATTCCTAAACCCTGGTAGGTTCATATAAGAGAATATGGTCTTGATCTCCCACCATTACATTTTGTGACATTTGCAATAAATGATTTACAAGAACTGATATGATATTCTGCCCGACATCTCTCCTGCATCTTCTAACTCCTTTTCTGTCCTCTTCTTTCATTGTAAATTTCTTCTTCTGTCAAAAGTGGATTCTAGAAACGTGCTGTTTTACAATTTATTGTTCACTCATTCTAAATAATCAGGCATCCATTCAAGAAGAAGAAATACGAGCTCAGATTTTATAAGGGGGGGAAATGCTACATGCGATATAGATTTACATAATGAACAGGTGTGTTTGGGTATGTGTCTATTTACAGATCTCCTCAACTTCTATTTTTACCTTAAATTATTTTTGCAGGAAGAGATGCAAGACTAAAAACCTTCATAGCTGCTTTGATCAATTTATCATGTTCCATTAATGTTCTGTGCCACTGATATTCAAATTTCTTGGGTTGGATGACATCCTATATATTCAATATTTCTTAATTTGTAGTTTCTTTATTTTTCTTATTACCTTTTACTTAACAAAAGTGCTTACCTCAGCTCATTTAAATCTTTTTGAATGGAAATGAAGGGAAAGTTACTTTTATAATTATGCCCCTTGGTCTTTAGGTAGACAAGTAAAATGATTTCTAGATTACTTTAATGAGCACAATTAAATGTAATTGAAGGGAATAGATGAGAAAATCTGAGACATCAGTTGTGTACGCTTCATGAGTTTTAAATATCTTTGAATGGACAAAAGATAATAACCACTGTGTGTCTTTCAGGGGAGCCTTTTCAAGTAAGTATAGTTATGAATGCATTATTAGTGACTATTTTTATAAATTCCATGAAGCAGTTTCCAATGTGGAATGCACAACTTCTGCTGTTAATTTATAATAATCTGTACTAATGCAATACAATGTGAAATGATTGCTGCCTTTTGTAAAGAAAGGAAAAGAAAAGAAAAAAGTAGCAGGTATATACACTGTAAATCTAACCATGGAGAATTTTGCAGCATTGCAAAAAATCACTGTTAATGGTGTCACCATTTTTATTAGGGGGAAATTGTCCTTGCTTTTCTGTTGCTTACACATCACACAAGACAGGTTACATTAATTAAAATTAGAATGTCACTATTAAACCATAGCACCAATAGAAATATAATAGTGGCAGGCAGGACAAATTAAAAAAAACAAAAAACAATCTTCCACTTAAAACATTATCTACCTGGCAAGAAAAAAGCCTAGCAGAATATAAACGTCTCCATCACCTTTTGGAAAACAGCAAGACAAAAGGTCCAGCTGAACCTCATGGGTCTTGGTGATATCCTGTCACTTCCAAGGAGAACAGACTTTTCCCATAAATTAGTGCACATATCCCGGCTCTCCCTGCCCATGTGTAGGTTTGTCATGTGAGCAGAACACCTTCATATGGCTTGTGGATTATGGTATTTATCCTCCCCCCAAGGTCTTCTCTCTACAGTATCCCATCATAATTTGCACTTTGAACCACTACACTAGCAGAAGTGGTTCATAGGAAGAAGACTCAGAGACAGACTGGGGAAGTAGACTATCTTGAAAAATATCAGTAGAACCAGTGCCAAGAAGGGGTTCTGCCTGAAACCTTGGGGAATAGCTCATAGGCAGAGGTTGGATGGTCATATGTCATGGATGCTTTAGTTGAGATTCCTGCATTGCAGTGGGCTGGATTAGATGGATTAGAGTGCATTCCATCTCTACAATTCTATAATTATATGACCCTTTTACTTATCTGTGTCAGCTCAGCACCCTGAAGAGGCTTAGTGCCTTAACCTCAAAAGATTTACAAGAGCATATGGGAAGGACCCCAGTTAAGTAACTGGCACTCTAATAAATTGTAACAGCTATCACCTGTGTTGCTGTGTGCATGTGTGTGTCTATACGTGTTAGTCCAATGGAAGGCACAACTGCAGGACATATAAAATGGCCTCTGTACCAGACCTTAGGCAACAGGCAGACTAGTAATGGGAGGAGGTTGCCCTTTAAGTATCTAGGATCCAGACCATTTACAGCCTGAATCACCAGCAATTTGAACTACACCTGGAAACAAACTGCTAACCAGGCAATGTTCACACGGGCAAGTAATGTAGATCCATAGATTTACCTGAGGTTTTTTCCCCTCAGCGCTAGTATGAAATAATGGGGAGCATATTTAGATTCTATAGGTCAAATTCACATTTGACCTATAGAATCTATGGACCTTTATGGAACCTATGGACAGTTATACATTACAAAGTTGAGTGTAAGGTGCTGTAGCGGTTGCTCGAGAGAAACCAGGCAGGACTCCGACCTGTCTTTTACAGGCTTTAATTTGGTGCAAACGATTTACAGTGAAGAGCGTCATAGGTTCATGTCTGGCTCAATCACTAGCAGAATCCGGGAGTGGTCTGTTTTTGTACCTTTCCCAACATAAAAATTTCATCACCCCCAGCCTTTTCCACCCCTCCCTGCACCTCAAACTACTGCGCAGGATGGGCGATGGCAAAGGCTTCCTCCTCTCCGGCTTGCTCAGGCGCGGTGTTAAGGCTCTTACTAGCATCCTCTGGTCCTTGCACCTCTTCCCCACTGGAGGTGGGGTTTCCCTCCTCACCGGAAGAGGAACTGCTTCCCAAGATTTTCGGAGGCTCCCTGTAACACACCTGCCCCTCTATCTCTTGCCTCTGAGCCGATGGCAGTTCCCTGACATTGAGCAACACTAGCTGTTTCTACCACTTCTGTGTCTCCATTCTTAAAGACACATAGGGAAGACTAATGTCTGAAGAAGGCCATACATAATCCCTGAGATCTTAAAATACGAGGAATTTTTCTAAGGAATAGATACACACTGGCATAGGCCCATGCTGCTGCTGCTGCTGCTGCTGCTGCTGTTTTCCAGCCTAATAGTTTTGAGTGTGCTTTGATAGAACCTGAAAGCAGAATTTTGACTCTTTGCCTTCCAGTTAAGGCATTGCCAGTGAGATGATAGACAGCATTCAGAGACAATCACAATGATTTCTGTTCATGAGCTTAAAGGTATCTCGTTGTATTAGTCCTGGATATCTTAAATGAATAGGATTCTGTTTTCCTCATTCCGATGGTCCAAGACTCAAGATATGGCATGAAGCTGCCTTGTAAACATTTTTCATGATTCTTCTTCTTTCTGTTTCTCCTTCTTCATCTGTTCGACAGATGCAGGTCTGCCCTGGTTCCCTTCACATGTTCATTTCTATAGCATTTGACCATCTGCACAGAGTTTTGAAGAAACCTGAGCTGAATGCAACCCAGAGAGCGGTTGAATGTTTTAAAAGAATGTTTCTGAAATGCTGCACAGTTTTTTGTTTTTGTTTTAAGGAGAGAGAGAGAGAGATCTTTGAAATGTTTTTTCGGTCATTTCCTATGTATCAGAATCACCCCTGCAACAGAACTTACAAAATACGAATACTGTATGTGGAAACTTTATGATCCTATGTGGCAATACACTTTTTGCTCTGTATAGTAAAAGGCAGACAGGCAGCAGTTTACAGGGGACAGGACCACAGTTTATAAGGCTATTAATAATATATGCTTAGGGAATTTCCAAATGCCTTCATCTGACCAGGCTATGTTTAATGGATCTATAAAACATAGTCTGGAATCTCTTTGGTGTATTATAATATATTCTTGAACTTTTAGATTTCATTTTTAAGAGATAAGGGGTTTTTTATTTTTTATTTTTATTAGAAACTCTATTTCAAAGGATATAATAAAACTCTATTTCAAAGGATAGATTTCTTTTTGGAAGAAAACACCTGGAATTTTATTCTAATTCTGGAACAGATGCTTCCATGGTAAAAAAAATCAGTCAGGTATGATGAAGCTATTTCTATTTTAAGTAGCAGAGAAACTTACTTCAATTGCATACTTTTTGTGTGTGGCATTTTACATAATACCCTGAGAAGCTCCGAGCTCCTTATTTGACATTTTTTTGTTCTGCACTAGCAGTGTAACCAAATACTGTTCAGTGACCCTTTAATTTAAACTTTCATTTTCAGTTAGAAAAAGACAGATTGAGAACAGCAGGCCCCAGTTCTCCTTATTTACTGTGGCTTTTCTCATAGAAAATTTATCAATCATTCAAAACATATTGTTAAATCCAGATGCAGTGCGCACACAGGAAGCAGTTTAAGAGATTTAAGCAGCTCTTTGATGTTCTTACAACTGGTCACATGAGCTGGGCTGGTTGTGAAATTGGTACAGCAGGCATCTGCTTCAGATTCTGGTTGCACCTTACAATACTGAAATAAACCCATGTCTTGAAAAGCTAGCTAGGAGTCTTCATTGATTTACAAAATGTATATCCAAAATGGTTCCCTTCTGAGTCTAATTGATTTCAAAAACAGCTTAACTTTTTCTCACTGAAAAGTATAGGGACTAAAAGCGATGCACTTTGGCTAGCTGCCCATAGCCTTTCTGGTGTCTTGGACCCTGATGGGGGGTGGGATAAGCATATGAAAGCTTTGGTGAGAATGGGCTTCCCTTTTCTCTGTAGTGCCAGAGGCATCAAAGAACCCTACTGGATCAAACCAAAGGTCCATCTATTCTGGCACCTTTTTCTTGGCACTAGAGGCCAACTAGTTCCATATGACAAGCCCACAAGCAGCATATTAAGTCAATAGCATTCTCCAACTCATGATCCTCTGCTGCTCTTACTTGTGATTATAATTGGGAATTCCACCAATCAGGAATGCTTGTGCGTGCATTAAAGCTTTCACACATGTAAAAAAGAGCTGGATGTGAAAATAAAGCAGTGAGAACTTAGGGAACTATATGTGTTTTGTTTAATCCTTGATGATTCTTTATGTTTTAGAATTGTGCTTACATTCTATAGTAGTGAAGTATATATGAATGGATTGTAATGGTTTAACAAATGAATAATTAGTTTAGTTAAATAAATTTATAAACAGCTTCCCAGAACAGAAAGCCTATCAGAGAGTAAGAATAAAATACAGTGCTACAGGAAAAAAAATACATGAGCATATTATAAAAACATCACCTCCTAGTGGTGCCACAATAAAACTGCTTTCACATTTGCAAAGCTAAGCCGGTCAAGTATGGTTTCAAATTGGAACCATGTGTGGAGGAGATTCCTGCATTTCAGAGGCGCAGACTAGATAACCCTTGGGATGCCTTCAAGCTCTATGGTTCTGTCAGCGCTGCCCAAGGTCCCAGCTCACACAAGACCAACGCTGCTCCTTGCCCAAGTTTAAAAGTCTTTATTGAAGTTCAGTCTCATTTCTAGACGCGCAGCGTGCAACGCTACATCTGTCCGTCAGACCGTAGAACTCCCATCTGAATCTCCTCCCCCCTGACACCAGCTTACGATTCTAGCCTTACTCCACCTTTTCCTCTGTTCCTTCTTTCTCTGGGTCCTTCTGCTAGTCGGAGTCTCAGCCCTCCGAGATTCTTCTGACGCTGATTCTCCCGACTCCTCCCCCCCCCTCTTTCGGGCTTTAGGACCTGGCTCCCAATCCGGGTTTTCTGCTGTCCCGCGCTCCTCCACATTTGAACTTGGCGCGCGCGCGCAGCCTCCCACTTTCCTTCTGACCGTTACACTTGTGTCACTGCTCCCCCTTTCGGGGAGGCTAGCTGGACCTGGCCTTCCCTCCGTCTCCCCACTCCCCGATGGAGGAGAAGCTGGTCCTGACTCACGTGACTCTTCCCCCCCACTGTGCTCTGGTGGGGGAACTGGCCCTACAGCTCCGCTACTCCCTTGGAACTCCCCTCTGGTTCCTTGTTTATGGATCGTCCCCTCTGGGATTCGCCTCGCCCTTACCATAGGCGCCCCCTCCTGGGAATCTTCAGATTCGCTGGAGAAGCTCATGGAATCTCTCGGTCCACTGTCATATTCCCCTACGCTCCCCTCTGATTCCTCTCCTCCGCTCTCTATTTGCTCTCTCCCCTGCTCTTCTGCTCCTGAGCCTCTGACAGGTTCTATGATAATTTTCTATGATATTTTTTTCCAAATGAGTAAAAATATACAATCATTGGTGTTTTAATTGTCCAGTAGATAAAAATACATATTTGCCTGGTGCCTAGACAATGACAATGCTGGTGTGAGATGGGTCTTCTTGAGGAGAGCATTCCATAGAGGGGGAGCTACTAAAAAGCCCTGTTTTCTCATAACTACCCTCCATACCTTTCAAAGGTGGCATTTTCAGTATAGGAGCACATTTCCTTGTACTGAACCTAGGGCTTGCCGATCAGAAAGTCAGCGGTTCGAATCCCCGCAACGGGGTGAGCTCCCGTTGCTCAGTCCCTGCTCCTGCCAACCTAGCAGTTCGAAAGCATGCCAAAAAGTGCAAGTAGATAAATATGTACCGCTCTGGCAGGAAGGTAAATGGCATTTCCGTGCACTGCTCTGGTTTCGCCAGAAGCGGCTTACTCATGTTGGCCACATGACCCGGAAAAACTGTCTGCGTTAAAAGTTGGCTCCCTCGGCCAGTAAAGTGAGATGAGCGCCATAACCCCAGAGGCGTTCACGACTGGACTTAACTGTCAGGGGTCCCTTTACCTTTACCTTTTAATGGCCCAAGAATCAAACATTTAAGTACGCCTATAGATGTACATTATTTTAAGTGCAATCCTACTATGTCTACCCAGAAGTAAATTCCATTGAGTTCATTGGGGTTCTCTCCCTAGTTAAGTGCCTAAGTGGCTGAAGTACCATCGAATCATATTCACCACAGTACATGCAAACTTTCAGTTTCATATATGGAATTTTACATAAAAGGGGGAACACACTTCAACCAATCTGCAGCTAGAGTGGGCTGTGCACAGCACTGGTTGCCCGGTGTCTGTGATATTACAGGTCCCTTTCTCTTTCCCATCATGGAGAGTTTTGGAAGATGTTTAAAACAGATTTTCTTCATTAACAAAAATGAAAAGATGAATGGACATTTAAATGAACACACAAATAGACAGAAAGCCTACCTAACATCAGAGAAATTCGGAATATGCACTGGTAAGTTAGTTAAATGTGTTGTGATTGCAAAGCTGAGTTCACTCAACAAAAGAGGAAACACAGTGATTTCTGTTTAAAGGGACATCTGTAACTCTATGCATTCTATATAAGGTGGAATTTCCTGGATGCATGATGATATTCCTTTTTAAGAGACACCCAGCTGAGCATGATCTTATTGGATTTCAATATTGCTGCTGACCCTAAGTCACTTCTTAATTTAGCCTTCACTGAATCAAACTTAATATTTAATATCTTTGTCAAATAAGGACAGACCTTTATGGATCTATGTCAAATAATTCACTGGTGAAGCAAATGATAAAAGGTTTCTTAGAAGACCAAACACAGGTACAATACTCCCATGAAAGAGGATGGTTTGGATAATAAAAACAACTCTTAAAGGGCATACCTTGACCTTGAGATGGGTTCTCCTCCCTTTGAAATAGCTTTGCTTATAGCCAAACAATCTCTCCTCCAAATGGAATTCTATATATTCTCACCACCCACAAAATCTGCATTTGACACAACTGCTACCTACACCACACAAATTACTGAAGTTGCTGCAGGGTTTTTTTTTGGGGGGGGGACCTCATTGTTAAGAAAAGTGAATTCTGTATCAAAGTGCCTGAAACAATGATCATATGTGAAAGGCCAACTCAAATTGGATCTTGATTATTTTCATATTTTTTATATTAAATTCAGAGACAAAACTATCAAAGATGGCTTAACTAAGCATAGTAAAAGAAAGAAATACAAAAAACTGCAATGGGAATTCCCCTTCCTCTGCTCCTCAAGTGCTCTAAAGGTCTCCCAGCTAGGGATGAAAGAAGGCAGTGATTTCTGTTCTGGCCTGAATTTGTCATAATCAGCATTTCTTTCGGTCTGCTGCAGTTCATTTCCCTCCAAATACAGCCCATGAATTGTACAAAATAGAACTGCTTGTCTCTTAAGTATAAAGTTGCTATTCCAGTAATCTGCAAAGAAAGACAATGATTTCATCTTGATTTTTGAAGTGACATCTTGCAAAATAGGCTTTATTTATTTATTTACTTTAAAAAACACACCATAAGTTGATGGGAATTGTGAGGTTTGCCGGTGCATAAAAATGCAAATCTGTGCAATCACAAATAAGTTACCTATTAACTCTAGATCTACTAATTCTACCAAGAATTTTAAATACAGTATCCCAAAATTAGAGGGAGCTACAGAGGCGAGTATTTAGCTGTGACAGCTACTTCCTAAAATTCTCAGTTTGAGTACAATGGTACAGTGGTACCTCGGGTTAAGTACTTTATTCATCCTGGAGGTCTGTTCTTAACCTGAAACTGTTCTTAACCTGAAGCACCACTTTAGTTAATGGAGCCTCCTGCTGCTGCCGCACCGCCAGAGCATGATTTCTGTTCTCATCCTGAAGCAAAGTTCTTAACCTGAAGCACTATTTCTGGATTAGCGGAGTCTGTAACGTGAAGCGTATGTAACCTGAAGCGTATGTAACCTGAGGTACCACTGTACCGTATTTCTTAAATTCTACATTGATAGGGAATCCTTGATATGCATGAGATGGCCACTAGGAGTGCCATATCTAAATCCTACACAAATTGACTTTCTGGCATATGTAGAAATGCACACTGTAATGTTACATAGTAAAACGATTGCATACAATCAAATGCATACAATGAAACTCAGTGGCATTTACTTTTAGGTGAACATACACAGGATGGTGCAGCAGAACTCTGTGAAACAAGTGTTGTGTTGTAATGCTGTGCTATACATACAATATATGCCTTCTCCCTTTGTACTAGCTGCCTAGATTCAGTTTAGGGCTTGTTGCAAGTAAATGTGCTCAGTCTCATACTTAGGTGACCTGGGCTGACCCGAGCCTCGCTGTAATTATATTGTAAGAACAGCTGGCATTCCTGGCTAAATAAATGTTTGATACTGAGCATTTTCTGTTCTGTGGCATAAACCTTTAGCACGAAGCTATCCTCGACAAAGAAGGAACTGTGACCTTGCAGAAGTGTCTAGGACTTGGCCCTACCATTAAGCTGAGTGAGGTGCCTGTCTCAGGCAGCAGGTCTTGGGGGAGAGGGCGGGGAATGGCTGCAGCCCTCGGACTGTTCCTCATGCAGCTCTATTGGATGATAGAGCTGTGTACACACGTGACTCTTCAGTCAAGCACAGCATACCAGCCCACTGCCAGACTTCTCTGTAAGTGGAATAGGAAGGGAATGGCATCTTGTTCACCTCAGGCAGCAAAATGTAGTTTGCCACATCTGTAGGGGGCCAAACCTCCATATGCCCATTGAGAGTGTGTCATGTTTCCTTATTAATCTAAATGACTCTTGCGGGGGAAGAGAATATCAGTGTGGCTGTACACTTTCATATACTCCAATTATACTGCTGTGCATTCTTCAGAGAGCAAATCCGGAATAACTTTTAAAGCGCATAGGAATTATAATGAATTTTGAGACTTCTAGGTCTACTTTTGATTTTATTGCAATTTCCCCTAGAATAAAAGAATCAATGGAGTAATGAATGAAAGTACAGGCACCTAATTATAGATTGCCTGAACTGTCTCTCATGTATTTTAGAGCTTTTTTCTGTTTCTTCCAACCTGGCATTATTTTGGAGCTTTTAAATATGCATCAGAAGACAATAACCCAGCTGTGAGAAAGCTGAGTATGGTGTTATTTTTAAGTCAAACAAATGTAGGTGGAAAAAAGAAGTGTACAAATACAAGGTTGTCTATAAATGTTAATGCATGTATTTATGTGCACGATTCCAGAGATTTTGTTGTGTATTTTTGGAACACCACTTGACTTGGCAAGGAAGCAACGTCTCAGACTATGAACTACTATATGGGCAAGTAAACATGCTTTTCTATTTGTTTCCCTGTTTCTCCTTATCAAACTATATACCGTACTTTGCATTTTAGCTACTGTCATGCCATCTTTGTTTTTCTAGATGTCCTTAAGCATGACACAGAGGAGATTAAGTGATTCACATTTCCTCTTTAAATGTTTTTGTATCTTTTCAAAAACCAGGAAGTCTGTAGGAAGATCCTCATAACCCCCATCTGTTGCGCGTTGAGGTCCCCAAACACCCCCCCAAAGAAAAACACAATTGACACTTAATTTTTGTTTAAGGTTTTTGGCATAATTTTGGCTGCAACTTTATTCAAATTACAGCAATGTGAGTAGTTGCCTAGGCATTGGTAGCACTAACTGACCCCACACGGGGACAGCTCTGACATTCGCACCCCCCGCGAAGTCAGAAAGGGTAAGTCACCTGGGGAGAGAGACAGGACTGGGAACCATGCCTCACCTCTCCCCAGAATGCTCCCAGGGGCTTGCGTGGCCCTAGCCCCTTGCCAGGGGGTTTCGGACAAAAGCATGGGGAGCCCCTGGGTTCTCTTAATGGAAAACCCTTGCAGCAGCAGCAGCATTTTGGAGGGGCAGGCACAGCTAAATCCATACCCCTCCACCAACCAATTCCCAGACCAATGCCTAACCACAACCTTACAAGTTGTGACGATTTGCTACGCAGTAGGCAAAAACCAAATGGCACACACTGATCAGCCAAATGGACAAAATTCCTACCGGGCCCCTGCCCCAAAGCAGACGACCCCATGACAGGCATAGCAAGGTCAAGAAAACAGCCTAACATTAGGGAAGGGAGGGCGGGTGATCCGAAGCACGCAGCGAAAAGAGGAAGTTCATCATTGCGTGCATTGTATTTAACAAATAGGGCTGTCAATCAACAAATGGCAACATCTAGATTTCCCCAGTAACAGCCCGCCCCTGCTTAGAGGATGGCCAAACCATTTGCCTAGCAACAGTGAGGTGTCTCGTCAGCCCCAACCGCAACCCATGCTCTCCATGAGGGAGAACACGCTTTGTAATAAAACATAAAGTGTGTGTGTATGAGAGATAGAGGATCTGCATGGGTTATCCCTGCCTCCATCAAGGCAATGTGACCCACTGGATCCGGATCCCCCACATAGTGTGTTCGAGAGGGTTGAGGACCTGTCAGAACAGCATCAAAGGCATCACAAGCACTGCAGTTGGAAAGGGGAATCCTGGAAAAAACGCCTCCCCTTCTACAATAGCAGACACTTGGGCTGGATCAAAAGCTGTTTTGCAAGTCTAATGACAGCACTGGATTTCCCCCACTATCTGGAGCAGGCTAAGCATCTGTTGAATGAACCGTTAATGAATACCAATACTCTCCACCTTTGCCTTTGATGGCTTAAAATCTTGAATATATAAAGCCTGATTGTATGGAATTCAAGTCAGCATGAATTTTTATTTGAACACATTCTGCCATTCTCAAATGCCATTATTTATTCTTGTGGAAGCGCTAACACGAAAAATGCTTTTTAAGCGAAAAGGAAAATGATCCACCATCTACAATGATAGATGAGCATTCTTCCTATGAAAAGGCCTTCTAGCTCTCAGCTGTGTTATGTAAAGCAGCTTGTGAAAAGCAACTCAGGGAAGTGGGGTATTAGGTGCTTTGAGTTTCCTTCTGCAGGTGTGTGGTCACCATCACCTTCTACAAATAAATCTCCAAAGAGAGCAGTATCCTAAATCTGTAAGATTGGTTTGGATATATTTTTCTTGTTTTTGTTTTTGTTCTTAAATGGTTTTGTTGGAAGTGATTGATAAATGGAATTAAATAAATAAATAAATAACGTTGCACAGAGACTGGGTGGCAGGCTTAAGCCATAAGAAAAAAACAAAGCACAATGTGTGGATTTTGTTAAATTTTTTTTGTATCAGAAAAGCTTGGTTTTATTTAACACTTAATAACTAATTAAATAAACCCAGGATTTAAAGATTAGTCTTATAAAAGTTGCTACAATCAGGCACCCATGCAGAATGATATATACTGAAGCTAGCCTATAGCACTAACCTTGGTAGAAGCACAAAGACTCCTTTGTAAATGAATGACACAGTTTTACTATGTACACGGATAAAAAGGAAGATAGAGGACTCCCCTCACATTATAAAACAGTTGGTACAAATGTGTGTGTTTTTTACCTTCCTCCCGCATGTGTCATATTATCACAGAGACCCTAAGATGCTGTGCTCTCGCATGAGAAAACGGGATGTCCAGTTTTTTTCCAGGACACTTGTGGGGGGTATGGCATTTTTATCTGTAAATGTATCCTCACAGAATATATTCACAATCACAGTGTTTATGTTGTTGCTGTTTTTTAATCATAGAGTGTCTGTCCAGAACAACACCTGAAGTTACAGTGATGGAGGAACACAACGATCTCCAGTCACTTGCAACCAGCTGAGGGTTTTTTGGTTTTTTTTTACAACTTTTCAAATGTTACGCAATTTCAAGTGAGCTGCAACCATCAAAAATGTTCTCAGGTCTTTATGAAGATTGTTATATTTATCAGCAAGTACCATTAGCAGTATGTATCTGGGATACAGCTTGATCATTTGCTTAGTAAACTGAGATATCTTATGGAATATCTCCCCTGAGCACAATGTCTATAATTACTAAACTATGCTCCTACAACTTTAGCAGAGGAGGCAGCTTATGTGATGTCCCTGCTATTATGTTTTGCAGTGTGTAGGATTCATAGTGTTGCAGAATAGATGAGTTGCATTGGGAAGTAATGCTCTTTGATAGGAATGATTATATTCTAACTCCAGCTCATATATCTGAGGCCCTATGTAGCCAAGGGATATATATGTCTCTCTAATTCAGCCTGTTACTGGGACCAAATTATATCTTCTAAAAACAAAACTCTGTTTCCCCTACATTCATAATTACGGGGAATCAAACATGGGGAATCCCTTCAACCCCCTCCAATTGCACATAACTGGATAACCCTGTCTCCATCATTCTAAATTGTCAGGAGGAATTCAAAAATGTTTCTGTTTGCTCAGACATTTGGTTATTGAAGAATACTGTTCCTGGCAACTCTTAAGATGAGTGGATGGAATAATGTTTTGTAACTGTGACTGTTTTTATAATTTTTTAACTGTAGTCATTTTTGATTTTTTTAAAATCTCAGTTGTTTTTAGAATAATTTAACTGTTCAAGAATGCCTTTGCTATGCTTGTCTTAAAATTTTGTAACTCCCCACCCCACTCCTGGGCTCCCTGAGCAAGAAGGGTGAGGTATAAAATCAATCAATAAAATTTTCTGAACTAAGCATGCTCAGTGGACATGGTATCGTGACTGCTGGAGGGTAGAAGTTGAGAACTGGGGCAGGGTGTGTGTGATGAAATATCTGGAATCCTCAACTAAAGCTCTCTGTGCTGCAACATTTCTTTAATTCTTTTGCAGGTTCCACTTGTTCAGCTGAAACTGGTTCACATAATTCAAAAGTGAACCTAAGAGTGAGAGGTTATCAAAAGCACAAGTATCTCTTTATCTCATGAGAAGAAACCAAGAAACCTGACAGATGCTAGGAAATTCAGATAATAGCTCCCCAATATAAGAACAACAACAAAAAATTTTAAGCTTCTTCTCTCTTTTTGTTTTTTTAATGGAAACCCATAGAGGAGTCACAAGAAAGGCTGAGAGAGAGAAATATCCTATACCACAAAAGACAGTCCTGAGCATTTATCTAACAAAAAAGTCATTTCAGTCATTCTGCTCTCTCTGCACTTTCTCTAAAGACAGGAAGAGACAAAAGAGGCAGGAGGAGACAAGAGAAAATGACCCCATGCAGTCACTAGTTCATCAAGGCACTTGGAGACTTAATGTAGACTTCCTCTGTTCGGAAACGCTGTAAAAGAATGTGCTTAAGTTTCTGAAGAGTTTATAAGAGCAAACTTGAAAACAGTAGAAGGCTGGCAGTTCTCCTGTTGGTACTGCAACCATGCCAGCATGCTTTGTTCCTCTGTGAGGTTTACAGACTCTGGATAGACAATGAGCACACAGTGCTTTTTCTTCAGTAGGCTTTCACTGGAACACAATTGCAACTGCCTCGGCAGTAATGATGTTCTTCTCCACATGGGAAAGGATGTGACATGTGAGGCAATGTCATCTTAGCAGTCAGAAGTCGCAAACTTTTCACGATGTGCCATTCCAGCCAGAAAATCACCTGCCCATTTCCATGATGACTACCAACACAGGTAAATCTGATGTCAGCAGGTTCAAATCTTTGTCCCAGATCATCGATGCTAATGTCTCTGATCTTCTCCCCTCTCTCCACAAATCATTGCATTGTCTGAAGGACAAACTTCTAGGAAGAAACTTTCTCAAAGTTCAGCTACAAATGTCAAACATATAATGCACATAAGAGTCTGTATGGTCTGCAAGGCAGATGTGTGTGTGAGAGAGAGAGAAAGAGAGAGAGAGAGAGAACGGGGGTAACAAAAGAGTGCAAGCTGAAAGCTCTGGAATCATGGTAGATTATGTCTTCGTAGATGGAAATTGTTCATGCTCTAAGTGTGCCTTTGGTTGCACTTACAGACAGAAGTCCAAGATCAGACATTTTATGATATCTATGTATTTGTATGTATTTGCGCATTATGTGACCCATGAGAGCAGCAAATAACCAGACTGTAGAATGGTGGTGGGATAAGATCAGGCCAAATCTTTATTGCCATCAGCAGGCAGGGTTGGCATGGCATTGGGCTCCAGGATCAGTTCATCATTCCACAAACCCCATGTTGATGGATCCATCAGGTTTGGACTGCCCCAAACCTGTTACATAGGAGTCAGCCAGTGTTGAACCTTGCCATGGTGGAAGCACGTGGTGCGGGCCGCCCCGGGTGTCACCACTGAGGGGGGTGACAAAATGCCAGGTGGCACTCACCATGGGGTCTGCAGCACACCTAGCCACACATCTCTCCTGGGAGAGACGTGGTGGATTGGGCATGCGCAGGCTCAGTGCTGCCCAAATGGTCCGCCCGCTGCTCCCCCCCTCCTCAGCTGTAGGATGGCAAAGTGGGAGGAGGCAGGCAGACTCTGGAGCCACTGGGTGGAAGCCAAGCAAGCAAGATCTCACTGGGATGCTATGGTACAGACTCCAACCAGGCAGATACCCCATCCCAAACATGGAGGTGCTGTTGTCAATCTTTCCCTTAGGTCCCTATGGGAGCCCCCTCATATGATCCTGCCTAATGCCATTTCTGCCCACATACAAACAATGTTCTTCCGCCTAACAAAGGAATGCCACAATTTCACTACTGGAAAGGCAAACAAACAAACAAAAAACACCCAAGTGCCAATCAGGTTGAGAGAGAAAATTCCTTGCTGGCCCTGTCAACTAGCGACCCAAAATTTCTCAGCGAAGGCTCTCACCCGAGAGTGGGTGGGCAAGAAGCTCTTGGGGCAAAATGGCCCTGAGCTCCAGGGGAAGCAGCCTTATATAGGCTTTCCTCTCCTCCCCCTGTGCAAGGGCTCAAGGGACAGTTTTTCTCATGAGCCCACACAGACTGGAGATTGGGCAAATTGCCCAGGGCTGTCCTACAGCTGGGGGGGGGAGGCAGCGGGCGGACCGTTTGTGCAGCGTGAAGCCTGCATGCACCCACACCACTGCCTCTCTCCCAGGAGAGACGCGTGGCTCGGGCACGCTGCAGGCCCTGTGGTGAGTGCCACCTGGCATTTTGCCACCACCCCCACCTCAGTGGTGACACCCGGGGTGGCCCACACCAACTGCACCCCCTTCCCCCTCCCCTGCAGTACATATGTACCAGTGTATACATTTTAAGTACCTACATGTCAGGGTGAGTGTGTGCTCTGATTGGACCAGAGTTCTGCCTCATGTGGAACACATGTACATCAGCACTAAGCTTATGTGGTCCCATAACCCCTTCCCATATTCTTTCAAAGTGGAGAGGAGTTGCCTAAAGCTCCCTATCATGACTGTGCATGGAACACAGAAAACAGCACAATTTCCTACTTGTTGCATCACCTCTGACACATGCTGGATCATCTACCGCTATCCTTTGCACATGCACTTCCATGAAATTATTATTTTTACTCATTTATTTTTATAAAAAATTCTAAACCGCTTTCTATTCATGAGAAGAATAAAATGGATCACACACACACAAACACACACACACACACACAAACACACCTAAAACCAAAGTAATCCATATACTTCATAATGCAAATGCATCTGGGACTGATACTAAAGGGGTTACAAAAGGCCAGGGTAAACAAATGGGTCTCTAACTGCCTAATTTCCCTCGGGAGCATTCCACATAGTGGACATCACAAAGTAAAAGGACCTTCTTTGGACTCCCACCAATCCAACCTTTGTAAGCTGTGGTACTGTCAGGACAATGGAAGCAAGGAGGAGCTGGTCCTGCAGTCCTGAACTCTTTAGGTCTTTGTGAACCAAAACTAATGCCATAAACTTGGGTAAATGGCAGATATTGCAGCCCCTTTGCTCACATTGGTAGTATTTACCTTTATCCTTACTACTTTTAGGAGCATGTCATGTCCAAGGTCATATCAGCGTAAGGACTCCAAGCTAGAGCTGCACACCAGGTTGTCATTGACTCTTTTTACAGTGTTCTTTCTAATCTATCCTCAGTGAAATGTGACATTTTCCTATTGCTCCAGTAAAAATTGCAGAAGAGCAATGGTGAAATCTGTGCTCCTGTGCAATGTTCTGTAATTCATTACATATAACTGAAGTTATAAGTCAAGGTCATGAACACTTATCATAATAGATTCAGTTACATTTTCATAACAATAAGCCATCATGCCATTGATGGATCCCAGTTCTGGTTCTACGTCATACTAGCTGCTACTCAATATGCAGTTTCCACTCCTTGTTAATGCTATGTGTTTGTTAGCAAATGCACAAGTGTCTTCTCTCTCTCAACAATAGCATTGTCACTAAGCAAACTTGTAGTTTGCTTCCATGCAAAGCACAGTTTGTGAGTTGAGCCCCCTCCCCCCTTTGTAATGAAATAAGACACATGGACACAAGTATTTTAGGTTAATGGGCTAAAAAAGGCCACAACTTTATTGGTTACAGAATGTGAGTGATATTGGCTCAGGCATTGGGCCCAAACAGACTATACTTGACTCCTGCCTGCTCTGCAGGGAGTCACACAAGGGTTAACAACCTGTAGGGGGAGCTTGTTGATGCGAATCAACTGGAAGCTTTCCCTAGAGTCACCGGAGGGTTGTGTCATGGCCCTAGCCACCACCTGGGCATTGGACAGGAACCACAACCTCCAGATTCCTTTAAAGGAATACCCTTCAAGGGAAGGGGTAGGTGATGGCCACAACCTCCCGTCCAACACACAACGTCATTTCCAATGCCTAACTGCCACCTGAGCTGAAGCCAGGAACAAGAAGGAGGAGCTTGTGTGCCCACAGCTGTTTTAAATGGCTAAAACCATGCCCACCAGCCAGCTGGATTGGCTGGCTGGAGTGCATGATGCGGGCACAGGATTCCCGGCCACACCTCCCCTGTGCACACGGGAAGCGATTTCCGCTCACAACCCCTCCCCTCCAGGAAGAGAAGAGTCTTTGTTGAAACTGCTTCGCCTAATTTTATTATTTTTTAATACAGAAATTCATCTTGTGTCATTTGCTCTTAATGAGAACTACTGGGAATTGTTTTCAAGATACTTCCATTGGCATATAATATCTATGAATCTTCAGGATAAGGGGTATGACAAATAAATACGCACAATTAATTAAAATGTTAAAGCAGTACTTTTTGACACATAATTTGTTAGGCGTTCACATACCTTCCAACAAAGATGTTATCCAAGGTATATTAACCTACATGCTTAATCTCTTGCTGAGACTACGGTACTGGGAACATTTCATGGGGTCTTGTTTCACAAAGTGAATGAAGCAATGCTTTAGAGTTTAAGAACTGTATCCAGTGCTGCAGGACCACTGGTACATAGGACTATGTGCAATGGTTCTTCCTCTCCCCCTCCTTGTCATCTCTACCCTCAAAATCAATTTTGGAAGAAAAGATAATCTAGAGCAGATTTGGGGGGCATGTGAGTGGATGAGAGAACACAGAAGTTCCATTGCACAAGTGGAACTATGCATATGGAGCACTGGATACAACCCTGGGCTTATGAATATTGCAGTCAGCCTTCTGCAAGAGTGTATGATGTGTTGTTGCTAATTATTGTAATTTCTTATATAATATTTTATTATGTATTTATGTATCTATCTATTTATTTATTTATTTATTTGTATATTATTCACTTAAAAATATGAACACTGGCAGGTGCTTGTCCAACATGGCTTATAAACTCATAGGTTTTCAATCGATGCAGGTTTACACAAGTTGTACTGAAACAAAATCCAAATTCAGAGTTCTACCAATTCAGAAGAACCATTTGCAACTATCTCTCAGGATTTTCTATCCAGGTGTTTTAGGAAAGCTAAGAATTGTAGTTTGTAGCTTACAAGCATGTCATCAGTAAGAAATGAGTGGCTTAGAGGGTGCCTTTCTATTAAAATGAATAACCACAACCAGGGCTTTTTTCCCCAGCCAGATCTTGCCGGAACTCAGTTCTGGCACATCTCAGGTGGGTGTCATTGACATTCTAAGAGAACAAGGGAGGTGTGATCCAGAACTGTTGAAATGTGCAAAGCAAAACACCCACATTATTCCAGGTTTCCAGAGTTGCAAACAGATTCCGCCCCCCCCCCCCCCCCGGAAATATTAATATAGAAATGAGCACTAAACTTTCACAAGATTTCCAGAAGCAATTTTTATACTGTGTGAAAGAATACACACACACACACACACACACACACACGTACTGAAACATCATGAAGATGGAACAAAGTGCTGTCTGAATGCAGCCAAATATATTTAATCAAGTTTTGATATAATTGTTTTAAAGCACAGATAAAAATAGAATTGGAATGAGATTATGGATAAAAACATGGGGAAGTGTGATGAAGTAGAATTTATAAATGTTTTTATTTGTATTTGAGAAAGGTGAGAGTCCTTCTTCCCCCTCTCCAATAACCCCTTTCAATCTACTTCAGAAGTCCTCCAACTTTCTGGAACAAAAAGTTGAGTCTGTTTTGGGATCTGTTGATGGGGTTGGAGGGAAAAGAAGAAAACAAGTCCCATTGTATAAGCTAATTTCCATGGTTCAAGTGCATAGGCATAAATGGATTTTATCCATTGTTTTTTGACATTTAAAGCCTGCTTCCAATTGTTTCAATTTTTATATTATATAAGAATATTGACCTTTTTTATTCTACAAAAAAGTTTATGGAAGATAACACATGGAATAGTGGAGATTCAAAGCATTTCAAATGCAAAAGAAGTTGTTTTCAAGAACATGTGCAATATTAGACATTATTTTCTATACCAGGCCATGGGAGAAAAACAGACATTTCAAAGCATTTCTCTGAACTGGCACTGAATGAGTTCCGTTGATTTAGAAGAGCTTCAGAAATTGTTTGTTCTCATCTCTTTCTCTGAATTCAGGCAGGCAGAGATGCTTACCTGTCGACGATGGGAAAGATGTCAACAATATCTACTTACAGAAGAACAAAAATAACCCCAAGATTCAACTCAAAAATATTTTAAATACATTATTAAAGGACAGTTGTTATTGAAGTGCCATGAAAAAGGACCAAAAATAATTTCTTTGAATTTGATGTTGATTTTGCTGCTGCTGTTGTTGACTAACTTCTCAACTTGAAGGATATGTCTACCTGTCACTGTCGGATCTCATGTTTCCCCACAGCACAGCATCTGACATAGCACACGGATGAGTCCAAAACCAGTCTGTATAATATTTGTTTCTGCACCTATCATATAAAATTCTTCAAAGGAGTGGCTGTTCCCTTTATGAACCAAAGTGCTGCCCTCCAGCTAAGAGTGTGTGTCCTCATGTTACCTTATCTTAACCCTGTAGAATCACTGCTAAGGCAAAAAAGTGCTCTTAGTCTTTATAGCATTTCATCTGGTTAGCATTTCATCTGAGACAGAGTCCTAACAAGACGATTACTGGCCAGTCAAAGATAATGAATGAATGAATGAATGAATGATAGGGCCCATCCACCCCTCATCAGAAGGGGCTAGTAAAGATCTATATCAGAAACAAGGGAGAATAATGAAGATCTACATGAGGACCTTCTGCCTCTGTGGATCTGGCAACCTGAGGTGGTCACTTCACCTTACTTCATGGGTGGGATAGCCCTGAGACTATCAGCATGTGAGGGAGAGGGATAGATTTTTAAGAATGGGATTTATAGTACAGATAAACTCACTTCACATGAATGAGATTGGCAACTTTGCAGACAACAGAACTGGATAGTGAGCCAATTCACATGGAAGCTGTCTGGCCATGAGATGACCTCATGATTAAAATCTTCCTTCCTTCCTTCCTTCCTTCCTTCCTTCCTTCCTTCCTTCCTTCCTTCCTTTCCTCCCTCCCTCCCTCCCTCCCTCCTTCCTTTTTTCTTTTGAAAACAGCACAATGGAATGCTTCTTTGGCAGCCAACTTCTTGAGGATAGCACTGAGCAAGCCCTATTTCTGATTATGCAGTAGTGGGGAATCTACATGGAAATTATGGTCTGGAAAGGACAAATCCCTTGTTAGGAGGAAGTGACCTGCCTATTTTGTGAAGAAACCCACCTGCTTCTGGTTACCTCTCCCATTTTGCAGATGCAACCAGATTTCTTCTTTCAAAAAGGACAAACCAGAAGTGGAAGGGAGAAGCAGAAAACAAGTGATGCTTTGACCACAATCCAGATGTACATGTCCCTGGCCCTAACTAAGAACAAGGCACCCTCTTTTTTGGAGTTGGGGAGGTTTGCTTTTCAAAACCACCTTTTGAATATTAGCTATTGTAAAGCAGAGGGCAGTAAAGCAGTATGGTCCTCCATATACAGATGGGCTCCAGCTGCTGGTTAATGGTCAGGGATGAGGGGAGCTGTAGTGCAACAATATCTTGAGAGCCACGGGTTGGACACGCTCATTCTAAAAGATAAACCTGCTGAAGTTTGTGATCTAGCTTTCTTGGTAATCAAATCAATGCTGACCCAAATGAAGTAAAACAACACAATAAAAGTGAATTAATCTGCAGGTTATTTAGTTTAGTAATAACCTTTACCTTCAGGGGTTTTTTTTATGTAAAGCTTGGGATTTCGGTTCTGAACATTTCTACTAGCATTGCTTTCTAAAGTCTGAGGAACTGATTTCTGAAATGACAGAGTAATGTCAACTTTTATAATGCTTCACCTAAGCACTTTTTTTTTGGTGATGCAGCAAATGTTGGCATTGGGCTGCTTTGCCATCTTAGCTAATTGGGACCAACTGGCCCCAGTGTTCAATATGCGATACCTTTTAAATTTTATCTTGTATTATAAATTTTTAGTGTTTCTTTGCATTTTCATATTAAAGGGATTCATATTACAATGGTTATCTGTCCAAGACTCTTTGTATTTTCTAATTGGGCTGTACAGTGTCTTTTATGAGCCTCAAGATAAATAATCAAAGAACCACAGGCTTGATGCTACTTTTTGTTACTCATATAAAACACACAGAGAACACACACAGCCATTGTTACATATAAATACTTAAAATTCTACCAACATATCTATATCATTTTAATTGATTATTGTGTTATTCAAACAAAAGCATATCCTATAAGTGAAAGCCCACCTGGGCCTTCATAATCTTGATAACATTTGGAGACACAGAGGCTGCATTCAGACATCACTTCATCCCATTTTCCTGACATACCCTTACCTCATAATTTATGCATTTTAAGTGACCTTTGACATGATGGAAAATCCACTTCTTGAAATCTGGTAGAAGGTTAACATTCATTTTCATGTTAATTGCTTACAGGAAAAAACAAACAAACCTGTTTTCATGCCTTTTAACCCAGAAAATAATTGGAGGAGGCGGGTTCTGCTGTAATCTTCCAGCTGTTTTCATAGATTGTGCCATGTGATAAAATCTGGAGCAGGACTTCAGCATACGGTTCTTTCTGGCTGTTTTCATGGGTGAATCATGGGGAACAGAAACACATATGAACAGAAAGGGTCATAACACACCCAATCACATCCACTGCTTTGTTATACCATGCCCACTGGTGTGAAAGAATTTTACTGTGACATGGTGGTATATTGATCAAAAAGGCCCAGTTCCAAAGTGTTTATCCACAGTTTCTTTTGTGCTGTGTTTCTAGGCACAGGCCTGGGCTTTCCAGGTCTGTGTCCGATCAGGGTTTTTGTGTTTGTATGTCCTGCCATTTTCCCTGGGAAAACCCATCACTGAATTGGAGTAAACAGGAATCTATAGATAACAATTTTATTATTTATACCCCACCCATCTGGTTGTGTTTTCCCAGCCACTGTGTGGTTTCCAGCACATATAAAAACATTTAAAAAATGTCCAGTAGCACCTTAGAGACCAAGTGAGTTTGTTCTTGATATAAGCTTTCATGTGTATGCACACTTCTTCAGATACACTGAAACAGAAGTGTATCTGAAGAAGTGTGCATGCACACAAAAGCTTATACCAAGAACAAACATAGTTGGTCTCTAAGGTGCCACTGGACAATTTTTTTAATTTTTTAATATATTTTGACTGCGTCAGACCAACACGGCTACCTACCTAAATATAAAAACATAATAAAATGTCAAACATTAAAACTTTCTGATACAGGGCTTGTTCTACTTCAGTGGTAAAACAGGGGTTTTCCCAGGAAAAGCGCCAGGACAAAAGCCCATTCAGACATTGACCTGGAATGTCTGGAACTGGACCTAGAAAAATGGCACAAAAGGAACTGTGAATGAGTCCTTAGTCTCCATGTACCCATACTTTCCCTTGGCCTTCTAGGTCTAAATCCAGATGGGGAGGTCAAAATGCTTGAGATTAGCAAATCTGTCCAGGAAAACTAACCTGATAATCCAAATGCACCCAGAGTTGCTTAAGCAACTTGGATACTGAAGAACTGGGGCAGGTCCACACATTGATTCTTGCTCTACTGAAATAAAGACAGAACTTTGAAGAGGAAGGCTTGGAGGAATCACAATGGAGTCTGCTCTTTCCTTAGCAACGGCACACACCTCAGAGATACTTGAAATATAGGAAATCAAAGTAACACAGATTCATACCATATGAAAATTAGGCGTACCTTGTAGCCAGAAAATAATATTGGATGCTTTCATTTCTTCGCTGCAGTTGCTTGTTCGAAGTGACCTCTGAAGTACTGAACAGAACTCCTCTGAATACCACTTGCTCTCCTGCCATGCTTTTGGGCTTGTCAGAGACATCTGGTGGGCCATTGTGAGAACTGAATGGTGGACGACATGGACCTTTGTTCTGATCCAGCAGGACTATTTTTATGTTGGAAATGTTAGGAAATCAACAAGATTCCTGGGAACTTGTGAAAAAAAATTAACAATCCCCATCTCCCAGCAACATACTTGCTCACATATACATGAACTCACTTAGGATCTAAGTAGATGTTATATGGAAGTCTCATGAGTGTATCTCTTGACATAATTTTCCTGCTCTTACAGCTCAGTCAGTAGAGCCTGGGACTCTTAATGTCAGGGTAACAGGTTCCAGCCTCACAAAAAGATTTCTGCATTCAGGGGACTGGGCTAGATGATTTTGGGGAGTCCCTTCCATCTCTACAATTCTATGAGTCTATGGGTATTTGGAAGAAAAACAACAGTTGTGGCAACTCTCTTTTCATGCAATGCTGTGGCCCATCCTAGTGATCTACTCCTCAAGAGGGCAACTTTGGGGTTGGGGGGGAACATAAGCAAAATATGAGTGCCTGAAAGTTTTCCAAGTTGTAACTAATGGAAACTAGGGAGGGAGGAGATTTGTATCAGATAATCAGTGTGAGGGGGAAAGAGTTAAACCTTCTTTCCACTTGCACGCAAGCCCTTATTTAAACCATTCCCCTCACACAGATGCTTTTAGGAGAAAGAAAATACATTGGGAGAGTCAAGAATGCAACATCTAGTTATACCCTCAGTTGACCACCATCGAGGGGTGCCAACGTAAATAAAATATTGCAAGGGCCCAGGTAAGCTCAGCCCCACATAAGCAATCACATGACACAGTGCACACCCCCCAAATGAATGGCAATGTCCATCAACTTTCTGTGGGCCCAGCCCCTTCAAATAATTTATTGTGGGGGCCCAAGTCCCCATGACCCCTCAGAATTAGCTCTTGTGCCACCATCTGTCTCTATCACTTCATCTGTGACACCCTATTGTACTGGAAAGTGTTTGGAAAAAGCACTGGGGGAAATGCGCAAAATGCTTTAAGCACATTAAATTATACTATATGTTTATGATTAAGAATGCACTTGTGGATGGGAAAGAGGGGGGAAAGAACAAGCATCCATTTTTAAAGCCAACTTGTGTTTCAGAACAACACAACCTGAATTGTGCTCAGTTTTGTCTGGAAATTGTGTTTCCCACTAAATAGGGACATTATTTAGGCTTCCGCTGATTATCAGTTTTTCCTTAAGAAAGCAAAGCATTAATTGCTTGTGTTTTATAGTCTTACATAATTCGTTCATGAAAACAATATAGACTCAGGAGAGTTATTCGTCAGCGTCTAAGTGCATAAGAAATTACTTTAATGGTTTGCTTTGTCAGGGCCACGAGGATGTATGGGGAAAGACATGTGTGGGGTGCCATTTGGTGTTCCACGTCAGGCAGCAAAGTATCTTGGGCTGGCCCTGTTGAGAGCAATGTGATATATAAAGCAGTTAGTCACAGTGGATTACATAAAATCTCTATGCAGAAAACTACCAGCATAACAGATATTCTAGCTAAAGGCAAGAGAGACAGAGCTATTTCCCTTGCTATGACTCTTGCTTACAGGAGTGCACATACTTAGACTTACTTTCAAGGTGGAAATGAGGTTGTCCTACCCATATCAATTATTGAATATACCTGTGTCTGACTCACTTTTACCTTATTATTTTTATATATGCTTACAGGCAGATTTCTGTGACTGATAATGTGAGAATTTTAGAACATTCAAAGCTCTAATGGATACCTTCAAGTGTTGGCTAACAGTCAAGTACAAGATTTCTGCCTATCTGTCTATCATCTATAGCTATCTATCTATCTATATGTTAGGTTTTGAAAAGATTTGGTCATCCTACTTTTCAGTGGTTTCAGTCAAGCTGTCAAAGTTGAGGCTTCATAGCGGGATTGTTATTGAGCAGAACCAAGTATGGGTGGGCCAAGAAGCCAAGGGTATGCTCTGATGGCACATGATGCCATCACATTGCTGAAGCTCTCTAGGTCAGTGGGTTTCAATCAGGGATCTCTCCCAGCTCTACCCAGAGATGCTAGGGATTGAACCTGGGGCATTCTACATGCAAAGCAGATGTTCTACCACGGAGATATAGCCCTTCCCCATATAAAGTTGGACTGGAGTAGGCATCGGCTGGGGGCTAGGAGAATCTTGGGTATGACACTGTTTATATAGATAACATTTGAAAAGTATATTCAATTAAATTAGCTACAACTGAAATATATAGCAATGACAAAACTGCTTTGCATATGTGCAGTATATTCGTGAAGCTGATCTGCTTGCTTCTATGCACATAAGGAAAAGGAACAATCTGGAGAATACTTCTTCCTCCCTATGGATTATCAATCTGGAAAAGCTAAAGATAGAGAATGATTAATGAAATCTAAACCCAACTTCAATGTTCTAAGACGGTTCTCACTGAGAAGGTCCAGCTAAGGTTCCTGTTGCAAGGTTAAGAAAACTAGCATTATTCACTCGCTTAAAATGCTAAATCTATACCAGCAAATATGGAGGAGGAGGGGAACATTTTAATAATGGATTAAAGTTTGTGAACAGGACAAAAGATAAATGATACTGGCTCAAAGTCTGACCCAGGAGCATATTATTAATACTAAAGGACAACAATGTGTCAGTGATTCTTGAGCTATGAGACCCATGCATAAATGCAAACACAAAGCACCATCTGTTTTAAATGTATGTGGCTTTGCAATGTTTGTAAACTATGAGAACCTTTTAAAGCCTTCAGTTATTATTTTATCTTTACCATTTTTTAAAAAAGCATTTCCTTCAACAATGCATATTTTAAAAATCTGTATTTTTCATAGAAATCACATGTATTATTTGAAATATTCTCGTTATGTGAAATATTTCATGACAAAGTGAAAAAGAGTAACCCTGGGAGGTATTGAATGCAGTCATTGTGCTAGTACAAAGATTTACACTTGCACAATGAAAGCTTCCTCTCTTCCTTCTGCATCCTCTGGAGGGTTTACAACCCAGAATACAGTACATTTAATGGGCATGAGGCAGGAGAGGGGGGGGGAGTTCCACTGTAAAAACATGAATTCTTGTATTAATTAAACAAGTTACTTAGTGCTACATTGGATACAACCCTCTGTTTCCTCTTTGGTCTTTAATTTTCTAACTAGTGCCATGCCTATTGGTTCCAATTAACTCTGCACTATATTTAATGGTGTTTATGGAGTTTGACAAGAATAGAAAACATTTCATTCACTTCAAGATGGGTGTTTCTACACATTTCACAACCCTAAAGAACATTCTAAAATGCACATTAATATTGTTGATGGAAATCTTCCAAAAATACAGAGAAATGTGTCTTTAGAAAATTAAAATATCTGATCTGTAAACATTGTTAATCAATTCTAGTATAATATTAGAAGCATTTGTATGTTCTTTATTCTATAACCCTCCCAATATGCACAAACCATAAAGAATTTCTGGAAAGCCAACTGTTTATGATGAGTTTGGGCCAAAGGGGTTCATTAATTTAGAACAAGAAACCATTTGTTATAAGAATGAAAGGAAAAAAGATGCTTGTTTCTTCAAAATCACAAATCTAAAGATTGCAGGAGCTTTCTGCAGCCAATCAAAAGCCACTCTTTGGTTTCCAAATGTTTTGGAAGTTGAATGGACTTCCGGAACAGATTCCGTTCGACTTCTAAGGTATGACTGTAGTGATATTAGATAATTTAACAGATAGTTAAATTAGATGAGCTTAATTAGTTCCAGAAAAGGAATATGGATAAATAAAGGTAAATAATGGCTACATTCTAGAACTATTGAAATAAATGGGATGGATCCAGTAACTGGGACAAGTGTAGCTGCTAGCACCGCTCTGCTTGTGTAAGGATTTGTGCAGTGCTATAATGGGTTGATGTTAGAGCTCTTTTCATCAGTCCATTTCTGATGGGGGTTATGCAAATCCACATGGAAACATAATAAGATTTTTGGTTTGAGTTTCATATTGCAGTGGTTTAGTACAGAGTGAAAAACAGCCGTCCATGCCTGGAGATGCCCCCCACGTGTAGAAGGGCATAGTTGTATCCCGAAATAAATTTGAAGGAATATGGATGAGACGATGATTCAGCTAATAGCATATAATTATTCTGTGTTTCAGAATTAATTCTTGTTTTCTGTTGGTTTGTTTGATTTTGGATGTGATTAAAATAAATCAGCGCAGACTTCGAAGCTTACTGTTACTTCTTTTTTCAAAGTCAAGGTATACACCAGTACAATACAATCCATATATTGTAGCTCTGTTCATATAGGCAGTTATATATAGGCTCAACTGGGATGCAAAGTTTTTTTCATTTTAAACCCTTTTAAATTTCAGCCCTCCAGATGTCATTGGGCAACTCTCATCAACCCCAGACATTAGACATCCTGGTTGGGTCTGAAGGAAGTCGGAGTTTAGCAACATCTGCAAGGTCACTCCCATTTTAATATTTTTTAAAGACAATGGGAAATTATTTAATTTAACCAGGTCCCTCTTATTTGTTTTAGGCTCCAATCCTATCCACACTGAGCAGAGATAGAGAAGATTTCATTGTTAGAGACGGGAAATCCTCATGCAGAAACAAATCATCTCAGAATGACTCAGAGCCCAGCATAACATGAAAGTGCTACTTTGAATATACTGTAACTTCAAGTGATCTCAATGACTAGTCATTTTTCATTTCTGTTGGTGCTTTTTGTGACCAGCCCAAGCATAAAGAGACAAAACTCAAATAATGGGTTGCATCCGCGGAAGGAAGCTAACAACCTCAGGCTCAGGCAAGTCAAACCCTGCATGTAAATGCATAGCCTTAAAACCTACAGCCCACTTCATGGGCAATAGAGAGGCCTTCATTACTTACCCCCTCCAACAGACCCACAATTTCAGTCAGGTGTAGAATAGGCTCCTTATCCAGGCTAAGGGCCCCACAGCCAAGAGCAGGTAGCCTTCAGAAACACCCTTCACCTCTAAAAATGCCTAAGGCTGCCCACCTGTTCCCTTATCTAACATTAACTGTTCTCACACCTTCCTGTCAACAAGGTGACCAAAGTTACTATACAACCAAATAAACCTATTTAATTACCCCTACCCCTTGGCCCTAACGTCCCCTGAGGCAGGTACAGAGTAGGGTTAAAAAAAGCTGCACCACTCAACAAATTTGTGGGCAGGCAAAAAATAAGTCCTGCTTAATCTCAAAGCAACTGGAATTCTAGAAGAGGCTGTTAGGTAGGTGTAAATAAATGGCCAAAATGTCCACATAGAGGCATCACTAGGTCTATAAAGCATATGGCTGCACCCCCAGACTAAGATGCCTCATGTTTGTCTGCAGTCTTAGAATCAAAGAATTGTAGAGTTGAAAGGCACCCCAAGGATCATCTAGTCCAGCCGCCACACAGCCATCCCTTGGTGGGCTTGAACCCCCAACCTTCTGGTTAACAGCCAGATGCACTGACCCATTGTGCCATAGTGCTTTTCCCCACTCCCAGAGCAGCTGCAACAAAGTTATTATATACGATGTTGTCCTGCTGTCAGGAGTAGACTCATATTTGCCATTCGTGAAGAACTTTGCTAACTCCACTTAGCAAAGTTCTTACATAAACTTAAACATAATACTGTACAAATCTAAAGATTTGTGTATGTTTCTTATGTTGTATGCTGTAAGAGTGTTGGATTTGATATATAGGTCCAAATCCTTGCTTAGCTGTGAAGCTAACAACTGAATATTCTTCTCTAGGAAGCAACTCCCTTGCTTCAAGTATTCTCTTGCTGTTGTTTCCTTGCTTCAATCTCAATTTCTTTCAATTATGCAGATGGGGAATCTTCTGACATTTTGGGATTCAGAGGCAGTAAGGGGCTCTGTGCTGTAGTATTTTTAATGTATTGTTTAAAGCTAGAACTTGTAGAAAAACATGGAAGCAGAGTCCATTATGCAGGTAGTGTTGATAATCCTTCGGAAAGTATTTTTTACTTTAGTTACTATATTAGGCAAAAATATATGAGACTCTAACGGCAACACAGCCCTTCTTACAGTAAGCTGTAAACTTTTCCAAAATGGCTTTGTACAATGCCTGTGTTGTTTTCTCAGTTATATCAGAAATGTGTGAAGCTACACACAAAGAATTCCAATTGACAATAAAGTGTTATTCCTACATTTCTAAATAATGAAGCTGTGTTAATAGCCCTCTGGGGCTTACTTTGCCGACCAGATTGCACACGCTGAACTGTTAGCTTATTACAAGGGTAGAAGAGCAAATTAACAAAGTGCATCACAATTACCATTAAAAAGAGCCTGTCTCTTTGCTGGATGATAAACCAAGATTGGTGTGTTTGAGACAACCTGTTTTCTATTCAGTATCAGTAGTTTGCTTAAACTGAGGTGGCAAAGGGGAAATTATTTTGTTTTGTACTTGTGTGGAATAAGACAAGAGGCAAGGTAGGAAAGAAAATTAAGCAACATAACCATTTCTGTGTATAAGAGGCGTTACATTATGTAAAGCTCTCCCCACAGCCAGTGTTAGGTGGCATTCACATGACAGTTTATTCCACTTTCCCTAACTGTTAATTTCCACATTATATCTGAGCTTTCACACAATGTAAAAGCCGCTTCTGGAACTATAGTGGGATATAGTGCCGGTTTAGCACTCATTAACATATTATTTGAAAATGGGTTTTCTTTTTCTGGACGCAAATAACATAGAAATGAGCACTAAACTTGTACTATATTTCCCTATAGTTCCAGAAGTGACTTTTACATTGTGTGAAAGCTCAAATATAATGAAGAACTGAGAAAGCTGGATCAGTTGTCTGACAATAGTATAAGGCAGATTCCTATATCCCTAACAGCTGAAGGCAGATCAGAGCTCAAGTCACTTATTGATGAGTATCTAATATGTCCCAAGATTCAGTGATTTGCACAACTGAACTTCCAGGTAATGGTGAAAAAAGAGGAAGGTTTTAGGAAGCTAGGTTGTCAAGAATTTACTAACTACTTCTCCAAACAACTTTTCTCTATGCCAGATGTGAAGAGCCTGGGTACATTTCAACAGGAAAAAAATATTTTGCTGTGCGAAACATTCATACTAGAGACTAGTTCATAAATACAAGAATATTCAGGAGTATTCTCTACAGTCCTTTATGGTCTCTTGTTGTAGAGTAATAGGAAATGGTATATAGTTTCTGCTGGTTGGTTAACACTACAAGCCCTATTAACCATATTACTCATGCAGAGAGTATTGCCATGTATTTTTAGGCAAATCACCAATGGGGTGTTTCCCTCCTTACACTACCACAGGTTGCCTGAGAGACCAATATTCATATGTACAAGCAGGAGCGCCATGCGACTGAGATACCTGCACAACTGGGTGTCACAATTGCATGGAAAACCACACATGACTAGGAGCTCATACTTTGGACTCCTACTTCAAAAAACCACAGGTAATTCACTGTTGAGGATGAGGCAACATCAGGAGTGGGCCTAAAAGCATGGCTCACTCCAGAGTTATCACAGTGATGCCCTACAATCAAAATATGTGAATAGAACTACAGACTACTGACAGTTATTCAGAAAAAGAAAGCCCATAATCAATCAAATGCTTGTTTGGCTGGGAAGAAAGCACTCTTTGCTTTGACGTGGCCCTGGAGAAGGAGGTTAATATTCAGTTAACTTACTTTCAAATTGCATTAACCATGTCAAACTTCATACAATAGCTCCAAATCACTTGTGCTCCTTGAGGAACACAATGCAAAGTATTATGGGCAACTTTTAACATCTTAAGGGAAAGCTGACATCTAGGTTATAATTTAGGTTGCTGATTGCTACATGCACAGATTCTAAAGGGCTGCAATTATGATCTTTGTTTTTGGGTGGATGGTGGGAGGAACACATCATTTCCATAAAATTGGAGCAGAAAGCACATAAATATCTGCTTTCACAAACAGCAGTGCTGGAGAGTCAGAGGAGAAAGGGAGAAGGCTATTTGCTTCTATACCACAACCCATTCATTTGCCATTCCTGGATCTTGTTGTAACAGGGACACACAGCTTACATTTTAAGTTTAAGATACCAATCTATCACAGATAGACGACAGTATTGTATGTATATTCATTCTCTCTCACCCATATTTAAATGGGGATAATGGCTCTCTTGCAGAAACTTCAACATAGTTTCCAGTTTCACAGACAGTAGTGATCTGGCTATACATTTTGCAGGATCTTGGCAAGTAATGTAAAAAAAAAATTCTTCAGGACTATTTGAGCAGAATACTATATATATATATATATATATATATATATATATATATATATATATATTATTGTAGTAATGACAGCTACTACACAAAACCAACAGCAAATATGCAGAACTGTTTCCTTGTTATTTATCTTACCACCTGTATGTTTATAACGAAGCAAAGAATAGGAATGTATAACCTTCTCTCCTTCCCTCAGTTTTTCAACTGTGTCCCTTTTCAGAGAAGATGACTTTTACCCTTAATATATTCTCATAAATTTGTTTGTTTTGTTTTAAATGTGCTTTCTGGGTATAGTTTTCATTGACACACACCCTACCTTCCCATTTACTCACAAGTCATCTCAATTTATACAAATATTGCTGATGTTGGTATTTGTCTATCTCAAGAGACAATGGAGGAGAGTGTGCTTTTGGGAGTGACGGCAAACTGCATATCAACAAAATATTCACATAACACACAGAACTGGTGCCATTCATTCACATATACAATCTAGTCACCTCATTCACTAACATAAGCCTCCTTCAGATAGCCTGTTAATCCAGCATTCACCCTGATTTGCTTAAACAAAGTTTGATATGGTTATTAAACTATGTCTGGTCTTTATTGAGGGTACCTTTGAAAGTGACACAGAAACTACAATTAATGAAGAATGCTGCAGCTAGACTGGTGACTTGGAATGGCCACTGAGACCATATAACACTGGTCCTGAAAGACTCCCAGTATTTTTCCAAACACAATTCAAAGTGCTGGTGCTGACCTTTAAAACCCTAAATGGCCCCAGCCCAGTATACCTGAAGGAGCGTCTCCACCCCCATTGTTCAGCCCAGACACTGAGGTCCAGCACCAAGGGCCTTCTGGCGGTTCCCTCACTGCAAGAAGTGAGGATACAGGGAACAAGGCAGAGGGCCTTCTTGGTAGTGGCGCCCCCCCAGTGGAACGCCCTCCCATCAGATGTCAAGGAAATAAACAACTATTTGACATTTAGAAGACATATGAAGGAAACCCTGTTTAGGAAAGTTTTTAATCTTTGATGTTTTATTTTATTTTTTAATATTGTTGGGAGCCACCCAGAGTGGCTGGGGGAACCCAGCCAGATGGGTGGGGTATATGATTATGACTACTGAGATATGAATTTTCATTGATGACAACTAACTTCATCAGATGGATGAAGTGTACTGTGGAGAGTTGAAGTGCAGTAGAGGATAAAACAGATACTTCCTGGATCCTAATACAGTGGTACCTCGGGTTACATACACTTCAGGTTACATACGATTCAGGTTACAGACTCCCCTAACCCAGAAATAATACCTTGGGTTTAGAACTTTGCTCCAGGATGAGAACCGAAATCGTGCTGTGGCGGCGCGGCAGCAGCAGGAGGCCCCATTAACTAAAGTGGTGCTTCAGGTTAAGTACAGTTTCAGGTTAAGAACGGACCTCCAGAACAAATTAAGTACTTAACCCAAGGTACCACTGTAGTTGATTTGCAATAATAGTAGTAGTAGTAGTAGTAGTAGTAGTAGTAGTAATATGCAATATATAATGTAAGCATTTTCACCTGGACAATTGCTTTCTGTTGTGAGAGAACACACAAAACTCATTTGAGTCATTTGCTAATTCTGTTGAAACGCTTCACTCACTCCAAAATGCTGCAGTCACCAAATTATTCTCATTATTGACGCCGTGACCTCCCTGCCAATTTAGATACAGTGACTGAACTGGAGGTCTCTCGACTGACTTTAGGTCCAGTGTTGGACCATTTCGATCGGATACTCCCTACTGATGTGGATAGATTCCTCCAAGTTGGTAGGCCCACCACCTGCCTCCTTGATCCGTGCCCGTCTTGGCTGATTAGGCAGTGTCCAGATGTTGCGCGGACCCCCCTGGTTGAAATTATCAATTTGTCCCTTGACACGGGGACATTCCCAGGGGAACTGAAGGAAGCAGTGGTGTGTCCACTCTTAAAGTAAACTTCATCAGATCCCTTAGACCTATCCAATTACCGCCCAGTTTCAAATCTTCCATACCTGGGTAAGGTAATTGAGAGAGCGGTTGCTGAACAGCTTGGTAGGTTTCTGGAGGAAACATCGGCATTAGATCCATTTCAGTCCGGTTTCCGTCCTGGTTTTGGGACGGAGACGGCTCTGGTTGCCCTAACAGATGATCTCCGTAGACAACTGGATCGAGGCGGGTCAGGACTGCTGATCCTTTTAGATTTGTCAGCAGCCTTTGACATGGTCGATCATGATCTTCTGGACCACCGCCTCGCAGACGTGGGGATACAGGGCATAGCCCGTAACCGGTTGTGCTCTTTTATCTCTGGTCGGGGACAGAGGGTGGCACTAGGGAGGGAAATGTCGTCGTGCCACTCCTTGGTGTGTGGAGTGCCACAGGGCGCAATTCTCTCCCCGATGCTTTTTAACATCTTTATGCGCCCCCTTGTCCAGATTATCCGGAGCTGTGGGCTGGGCTGTCACCAATATGCTGATGACACTCAGCTCTATCTGCTGCTGGATGGTCACACCGATTCGGCCCCGAACACACTGACCAGATGCTTGAAAGCTGTGGCTGGATGGTTTCGTGGGAGCCGATTGAAACTAAATCCTTCGAAGACAGAGGTCCTATGGCTAGGTCGGGATGGCATGGGGATGAGGGACCAACTCCCTTCTCTTGCGGGGGCCCAATTAGTGCCATTGCCTTCCATTAAGAGTTTGGGTGTAATCCTTGACGCCTCCCTTTCCATGGAGGCGCAAGTTACAGCAACAGCCAAGGCAACATTTTTCCACCTTCGCCGCATCAAGCAGTTGGTCCCTTACCTTTCCCGCCCTGACCTGGCCACAGTGATCCATGCAACGGTCATCTCCAGGCTTGACTACTGTAATTCGCTTCAAGGGCTGCCCTTGAAGCTATCCCAGAAACTCCGGCGGGTACAGACTGCTGCAACGAGGCTCCTCACGGGGTCTCTGCCATGGGAGCATATTCACCCAGTGCTTTTCAAGCTGCACTGGCTCCCGGTGGAGTACAGGGTCAGATTTAAGCTGCTGCTTTTGACCTTTAAAGCCCTTCACGGCCTAGGACCCTCGTACCTACGGGACCGCCTCTCCTGGTATGCCCCACGGAGAGCCTCAAGGTCCATAAATAACAACACCCTAGTGGTCCCAGGCCCTAAGGAAGTTAGATTGGCTTCAACCAGAGCCAGGGCCTTTTCAACTCTGGCTCCGGCCTGGTGGAACGGTCTGCCTCATGAGACCAGGGCCCTGCAGGATCTGATTTCTTTCCACAGGGCCTGTAAGACAGAGTTGTTCCGCCTGGCCTTTGGCTTGGAGCCAATTTGATTCCCTCCCTCCCTCTCTTTCTTTTTTTCCCCCTTCTCCTCCTGCGATGAGGCTACATTTTAATATTTTAATGTTCCATTATTTTAATGTTGTTTTTTATTTTTGTTTTTAAGTTGTAATCATTCATCTTGTTTTTATTATTGCTTGTAAGCCGCTCTGAGCCCGGCCTTGGCTGGGGAGGGCGGGGTATAAATAAAAAAATATTATTATTATTTTTATTATTATTATGCTTTGGATTAAATTTGGTAGCACCTTAGGGTGCCTCCAGATTGTGGGCGGAATTCAAGCACATATCATAAATTAGGTTTCCACAATTAAAGTGGATTAAAGCACTGTTTCCCTAGTGCAACAAATCCACTTAATTTTTTTGTGTGTGTGGTTTGGAAAGTGATGGAAGAATGCATTGGAAAAAGTAGTACAAATGATTACCAAGAACATGCGTAAATACCCTGCAAGCATAACAATATGGGGACCCAGCAAATAAATAAGAACAAGAAAACCAGATGCAATCTATTATCCACATTAGCGTTGTGCAAGCAAATCAAGATGAATCCTCAATAAATAGGTTGTTTGGAGAAGTCCTTAGGTGAAATGCCCTTGGGAATTTTGACAATCTTATTCTCCCTGGGCTTCCCCTAAAATTATTCAAGATGTGTTGCCCAAACAGTAACCTCTCAATTCACTTCCAATGAAATTTGCTATGCTGAAGGCACCAACCCAATTTCTTGTTGAAATTCAGGAAATTTGTATTAAAGAAATTTGTTCAAATAAATTCTAACTTTGGATTCAAGTGTTTCTGAAATCTATAGGAATGGATTCTATGCAAATATGTTCCAAAATAAAGGGTAAGGTTACCTGGTTAGGGAGAAGAAAACATATTTGAGGCCTGATATTGCTGATTGCTCAACACTTCGTCTGCTTTGAAATGAAGACTTGCTTATTGAAAAACACTTGGATGACTGGAGGTCTCTTTTTTTCTACTGGCAGAGCAAAAGTGCTATTTGAAATCTGACATTCGATCTCAGACAAATCAGCCGGGTCAGAGAATTCTAATAGAGATAATGTCTGGCTACAATGAACATCTCGAGGAAGATGTCATTTTGTTGGGATCCAGACTGTGAAAATCTGTGAAGGAACTAAATATGTCTAATTTTTTAAGACCAAAGTCCTCCCATTACTGTACTTGCTTTTAATATTTCAGAGAAGATCTTAAAAGGCAGATGCCCCCCCTTCTCCTCTGTACAAGAGAGGTTCAGCAAGTTCAAAGATTCAAAATACTTTTCACCAAGGGCTGTAAAAATCTACTCCCTACGTGTGGGGGGAAAGTTTGTTAAACTTAGTTAAGGCTGGCATTTCTGAGTCTGGGGTCATAGAGCATTCTAATGAGTGCCAATTTGGGACAAAAGTAATGCAGGAGAGAGAGCAATTTTCCTTTCCATCTACGGTATTTACATGGGGAAAGGGTAATGTCAGCCTTCTAGGTTGGAGAGCAGCAGACACTTTAAAACTGATTAGGGAAGTTCTCAACATCACCTGGCTTCATGTCTAATTAGAAATCCTGGTTCTGACCTGCTTTTCAGCTGCTAAGAGCAGCAGGACATCTTCAGAACAAAAAAATAATGAGCTTCGAATTGTTGCATATGATCTCTACAGATTGTTTGACATATTGTTCTAAGGCTAAAACTAAACTAACTCAATCCCTGGCTCAAACATTTTTCAAAACAATATAATATGCTATGTAACAAAGTAACTTGGACATCTTTAGTATAACGTCTCTCCATCTGATCTTTCAGCTTGCCTTTGAATTCCAAATGTTTTATTGTTTTAAGTCAGCTTATTTGTTTGATTTATATAGTGAGCATCAAGGACTCACAGTCTACTCACCTGTGATTATGAACCAAGGGCAAGCAAAGGACAGTGGACCATTGTACTAGCTATGCTAGAAAGAAACCAAGTTGCTGAGGGGCCTGTGTGCTCCATGCACAGAATCAAAGTAAAGCAGAGGTGCCAACTTGTGCCCAAGATTGAGGGAGCCTGATGTGCAATGCACACATATGACGCCAGGTGTGCAATGCACAGCATGCATGTGTGTGACATCATGTGCCCAGCGGACATCATGCACAAGTAACGTTATATATGCAATGCACATCTTGTCATTGGAAGGAGGCCGTGAGTGTAGCCCAGTGTGGCACAGCTTTAATGACTTGTGGCTCCTTAGGAGGAACCAGCCGCGGAAGCCATGCCTCAATCAGCGCCATGCTTGGCCTCCTCCATCCTCTCAGCACTGAGAGGGCCCACCCCCCCAACAAATATTGGGGGCAAGGGTGAAGACACCTCAGCCCCATAGAGCTGGTGGCCCTGAAGTAAAGGGTTACATGCTTAAACTAAAGTCCAGTGTTCTGTTTGTGTGTTTATTTAATACACGGCAGGGGAAGAGGGGACTGGGAATATTAAGTTCCCACAATTGCCTTCCCCAGGTTGGAGATTGAACTTCTGAACCAAGGAGGTTCCTTGCATGGTTAAGAACCCTGGTGAGTGGGGACCTTTCACAAGTACAGGAGCATCTCCCAACCTCTGAAGTTTGACTGCCATCTTATGAAAGGTGTCTAGGGCGGCAACAGGGAAAGAGTTTAGTGAGCTTTCAACAACTCTCCTCTATGTGTGCTAAATCTACATTTAAAATAGAACAGCTAGGTATTTCTAGCCTTTATAGAACCAGATATGAGAGACAATTTGTTAAAACTGATTTATTTTTTCAAGCATTGTATCCTGCCCTGGAACTTCATGGTGACAGGCTGCTAAGGGAGCTAACAAATAAATAAATAAATAAATATGTGCAGGCAGTATTCTACCTAATCATTTTGTGAAGCATGAGCCAGCTTCTACTGTCAAACCAGTGAAGGAAGACAGAGCTAGGATTGACGCATAAGGGAAACAGTGATATCAACAGAGAAAAGAAATCCTGAAGTAACAATTCAATTGTCCAGAGATGGAACTTCCTTGTTCACAGTACCTCCAGGGCAGAAGTGCGAACTGCCGAAAGAAAACAATAAATCTTTCCAAGCATATTGATGTGCTGGTGCCAATGCATTCCATTATCTTCATATTGCAGTTTAGAGGTTGGGTGAGGGAAATTTAGATTTCCATTTCCAAAATCACCTAATGTCATGGACTGGTTGGTCACAGAGGAATGTGGGGGGGGGACCAACTGGGGAGCCCTCAAGTGGAAAAAACTCAGAGTCCAGGGAGTGGTGGTGGGATGACAATGATGTCACGGCTAAAATGGCCGCTGTTTCTTTAATGCTAAAAAAGCTGGGTCAGCATGAGTCAGTGGTCTGCACTGGGTTGTATATATAGAGTGAGAAGTGTTAGTTTGTTGTTGGGTTGGTTGGTTGGTTGGTTGGTTAGTTAGTGAAAGCTGGTAGTGTTGATGTGTACAGTTGGTCAGTCGCTTTTGCAGACAGGCTTTTAAGAATAAAAGCAGAAAGCACTCTGCAAGGATATTCTTGTGGACTCTTTTATGACAACAAGGGTCTGAAGACCAAGCTGAGGAGACTAAGGGAGGTCAGAACCCTTTCCTCTTTTTTTTTTTTTTACAAACACTGACAAATGAGTGGTCAAAGGGGGAAGACGGAAAAGTTTGGGAGAAGGAAGTATCGGAAACTGAAGAGGTAACAGGGCTTAGTGAGCTGAGAGAGTCTGTGGCAGAGAGAAGTCCAGAAGCAGAAGCAGAAGCAGGCAAGGGGGAGGAGGGAAGCCAAGAGGCAGCCTCAGGAAGAATCATGGGTGTCTCCATCTCCTACTGTAACAAGCTCCCCTCCCCACTTGTCTCCCATAATCAGAAGACGCATGAATGGGCAGAGAAGAGGTTGGCTTTACTCAAGGAGCTGTCTATGCTACATGGGCATCTCATTTTTTATATGTGGCTTTTTTCTATATGCAATTGTTTAAACTTTTTTATTATTTAGAAAAATACATTTGTTTCTATATGATTTTCTGCATGGAAACCTTTTTGAACAGCATTTGTATATGGAATTGGTTTTAGTTGTTTTACATAGTGCTACTAGTGCCACGTTGTGGGACATTCTTCCAGTGGAGTTTCAACAGCTCTTTAATTTTTATTGTAGATTAGCAAGTCACCTTAATGATTACCTAGCTCTGTATCTGTATTTTTTTAAGTAAATGTAACTGCTTTACTTTTTTACACTTGTTTTATGATTGTAACTGTTTTAGTTTCATGATAGTATATTTTATTGTGGTAGCATGCTCTGGGACATGATTATAAAGGGCAGGTAACAAAAAAAGTCTAATAAATAAAAGATCTTGTTTATGTACACTTTTATTGCACTGCAAGGTTGATTTGTGATGTGTCATAGGAAGCAATTTATAAATGAGATAAAAACAAAGGGATAAATCTTCAACCTGGATTCAAGCACCAGATCAGTTGACAGGTGATCTCTACTTGTCCATACCTGTTCATTGTAAGGTATGCTAAGGAGGCACCTGATCACCATCTCACTCTGACTGGTAAGCCTTAGATATTATGAGACCATCTTGGCCCAATGTAGGTCTCCTTACATATTCCCTTAAGCCAAAGGGCTGTGAGAGATTGGTTACATAACCACCCGTTCACCATAAAGCTATTCTCCAGTGCTGACCAGGATTACCTCTGGAATTAAAAAATAATTCACCAAAACAGCCAAATGACTCCACTGCCCCACTATAGCATGAAGAAGGCTTTAAAAATAATGAGCTCCAGATTGTAAATTAAGAGACAGACCCAAAATGTATTTTATGTGACTTAATTAGTCAACTGACTAATCCCATGCTGAACATCTGGGGTGGGGCAAAGCTGCTACTACAGGTATTAAAAACCGGAAGAGAGGTGGTGGTGCTTGCCTTTTAAGGAAAGGGCTTGGTAGTTATAGCATCTGCTTGGCATGAAGAAGTTCTCATGTTCAATCCTGGCATCTCAAGGTAGCACTGAGAAAGACTCCTGTCCAAAACCCTGTAGAGCCATTGCCAGTCCATGTAGATGATACTGAATGAGATGGACACAGTATAAGGAAGTTTCCTGCATTTCCACAACCTCTGTTTCTCTCTCATTGGCCCCTCCTAGCCCAACAGGTAACCTGGTGCTCCATCTCAAGCAGGAGATGAGACAAAATAGCTAAACACTTTCATGGGCCATCTAGATTAATGGTCACTTGGACACCAGTCCCAACCCAGAACTGAGGTGCCTGCAGAAGAGCCTTGTGCTTCATTGACTTACTTGCATACACGTTGCATTTAGAAATGTTTAAAAAACCCTCAAAGAAATGATGTTTTGGAGAAAAATAAAGAGCAAGATCTGCATAACTAACAATCAACTAGCATAAACTTCCAATTAAGGCTGCTTGAATTTTGGAAATTGGAATTTGACAACTCTACGTGGGGAGGGAGAATGCCATAGATCTGAAACTCTATGACAGGATTCCTCAAACTCGGCCCTCCATATGTTTTTTGTCCTACAACTCCCATGATCCCTAGCTAGCAGGACCAGTGGTCAGGGATGATGGGAATTGTAGTCTCAAAACATCTGGAGGGCCGAGTTTGAGGAAGCCTGGTCTAGGAGCTGCCCCACTACTTGACAAGGAACAACCATTGTGTGTGTCTACTCATAACTGGGACTTTTAAAAGTGTTGAGAGATATTGACATTTGACAAATGTGGCACAAATTGGAGCCCAGAACAAATTTGGTGCAGAGGAATTTGATGGTGTGAGGAAACAGAAAACAAAACAGAAACTTCTTTCAGGGTCTTCGCTCATTAAAGATCTGCAGATTCTGCTTCCAGCAAGATGCAACTGCATACCACAATGTTGCTACAGCTACAGTAATAGTAACATGGTTATGAGCAATTTCTAGGTTATCTGGGTAGATGTAGCCTATTGTTAATCAGAGGTGCACAAAATCTTGTTATGATAGATAATATCTGATTGTTTAGACCTTTTTAATGGCCTTTTGACACCTTCTGTGTAATTACAGGACTCTGTTCTCTGTGGATAACAATTTAAGGGGAAAAAATCTCCTTCTAGCCTAAATTAATTACCTTAGAAGATATGTTTTAAACTTGAATCTTCCACATATTAAGTTCATATTCTATATTAATGTGTGGGAGAACTTTCTTTTCTTTATTTTTAGTTGTACTGTTTCAAGTGATCAAAGATAATATAGGCTTCCAGAAGGACTGAATTTACATATTTTCAAACAAATTAGTACAAGCATTTATTTTCCACATACTTGGAATTTTGAAAAAGACAATGCAAAAAGAAGTATGAGTGTGCTTCCTTTTAGGTCTCATGAGAGACGGGTGGAGATGCAGATTCTGCCCTCATACAGGTGAGACCCATAAGTGTGGGGAGGGAAAAGAAATTCACTGGAAGATGTGGTGTCAATAGCCAGTTGGTGTAATGCCACCCCAAGTCCTGATCTGGTGCCATCTCATCTGTTCCAGGGCATGGGGTGCTGTATTCCAGAGGATGGAGATCCCCAGATGATTCCCAACCACAGAATATTGGCTTTGTCTATGGTACAGCTGGCCCACCCAACATCTAGGATGGCCACAGATGTACCACCAAAGAAGAAAAGAACATAGGTTTGTATACCATTTACATATATATAGGCAAATAGAAAATACAACATGCTTTCAGGTGAACTGTGTGTCTGCTTCATCTGCCCAAGCAATGATTTGTTGATGGACAACTTAAAGTCCCTTCCTCTCCCTTCCTATGGTTCTTTATCTTTACACTGATATTCAGCTGGAAAGCCCTGCAAATAGGGCAGTGTCCTTTATAAAGTACAGTCGTACCTCTTGTTACGTCAGTCTCCGGTTGCGTTTTTTCAGGATACGAATGCAGCAAGGTAATGTATACTTCCTGGTTTTGCCATGCACGCATGTGCAGAAGTACTCTGCACATCTCAAACATGCACAGAAGCACTCTGTGCACATCACGCGTGCACAGAAGCGGCACTCTAGTTGCGGACTTTTCAGGGTGCAAACAGCACCCCAGAACGGATCGAGTCCGTAACCAGAGGTACCACTGTAGGACACATGGCAACCTTATTGCAGGGGTCAAAGGGAAAAGGAGGAGGGGACTGAAAGAGGTGGGACCATGGATAGGTTAAGAAAGCTCTTTCCTATTCCATTTTTAATTCACCAGGACAGGCTTCCCTGGACATCCCTTTCACCACTCTGAATAATTACATAGTACAGGCTACATTCTGTACACATCTCAGACAGTGGCAGAGGCAAATGGGACCCAGAACATAGAATTTCAGGGCTCTGGCTGTGCCTGCCCTGCAAGCAGATCCGGAGGCTTCTGGCAACTTGCTGAACAGTAGTCATACTGTTCCTGTGAAAGAGAAATCCACAGTTCCTCTCTAACTGCAGAAAGTGCTATAGTGCATGTGCACACACATGTATGTAGATGTCAACTACAGTGATGATAGTATCTTGTGGAAAGGTGCTCACTGTGTGGAGAAACCTTGCAACAGGTCTGGATGCAGCAGGAGTCAGGAGAACTTCATAATTGTACTTATTTGTGAACAACAGATTAGCATGTCAGCAAAGCAGCCAAGACTTGCTACACAGGCAAGGAGAATGTTCCATTGAGTTTCAACTGTGCTATGGCAGGACTCACACCAAGGATGGGAGTTTCTATTACAGAATAGACATATCTCTTAAAGGGACAGTCCAAACAGACTACTGTGACTAGATGAAAATGAATATATGAAAATTTCTTTCTTTTCTTTCTCTGTTCTGCCCCATTTCCATTTCTCCCAGTGTCATTTGAAGAGCTCAAAGAACGCTTTCTGATATAATACTCTTGCCTTCATGCTGTCCGTCCTAGGTGCCACTGTATGATATATAGAATTGTCTGGAGACAGGACTTTACAAAAGGAAATAAATGTTCTTAATGTGTTACGCCATTCACTCGTGCATTACACAGTGTGTTTAGCCCAGGACATACAATCCTTACAATTAAGAATTGTAATCCTTACAATTAAGGGAGAGCCAGATCATGGAAATGTTTTGTTCATTTGCTGACTTTTAATTATTCCATCACCATGCCAAACACAGACATCTTCCTGGTTACTACTGCAGCTATCCTTGCTTCAGATGAAAGGCTGCACTAGAACTTTTACAACATACCATTCCATCCAGGCTTGGGTTTGAACTGTGGTGTGTAAGTGTCAAGAGTTGTATCTCATAGCCTTATTTATTGGAGAGTAGTGATGGAATGTTCAATTTCAAACTTTTCTATTAAAGTAACATTGAAAGCTGCCTTATACTGAGTCAGACACTCCCACTCCGAATTGTCTTCACTTATTGAGAGTGGCTTTCCAGGATTTCAAACAGGGTTCTGTCCCAGCCCTGTTCATTTTCTTTCATTTCTTTTGGTTACAAATGTGTATACTTACTTACCTGTTTATGAAAAATTAAATGATTAAAAAAACCTCTTTAGTTGCATAATCTGAATTTGCTGCTCTGCAGTTGAATCCCACCCAATATAGTGACAATCTTGAAGCACCATTAGAAATAATTACTATAAATACAAATATATCTCACAAGTTAATCTATGTACCTGCTTGGTGAGCTCATCAAGATCTTCAATGTTGATGACCAGATTCAAGGCCCCTGCTCAAGGTCCCTTCTGGTTCTTTGAAGATTTGGACCAAGCATTCCTTCAAAAAAGAGGAGTCCTTCAAATAGACCATTGTCCTCTGTCAGTTCTTCAAACAGAAGGCTCTCCTTTGTAAAGTTGGACCCATGGCTGGTGTGAAGGAGGCCCTGAGAAATCTTTATACAGAGAGATAAAGGAAAATATCTGAAAAATTCTACACATAGACAAAAGTATGTATGGCAGCGATATAAAATAGATGATTCGCAATTACTGGCATATTGTGGCTTTTGAGCGCATTGTACAGCAGGTGTTTATGTAGTTTTATTAATAGTTCAAGGTATTCACATGGAGATAACAGCATTGTTCATAAATGGGTTCAAGTTTGGAACCGCCTACATTGGTTCTGGGTTTGTGTCTGTCGTCCACCACCTTCACATACTGCTTGAACTGTGAAGGATTTCTCCAGTTGCACAGACTGCATCCTCTTAGATTATGTCCTAACTTCCTACTAGGTGCACAGTCTTGAATATAATTGAATCATTCTTGTGCCAGCAAAACGTATTATAGCAATGTAGAAATGACTTGCTTTGAGCACACAGTGTGAAAGAACAGGGATGTCACTCCCTGTACATCTCAGGAGTATAAGTATTTTATGCCGTCTTGCTGCTAGGGAAGTTTCATCTCTGTTTCATCACTGCTGTCACCTTACTTTGTTTTTTTTTTTTTTTTAAATAATATTTATTAAAATTTTTCAAAAATACAAAAAATATCACTTTACGGGACTCCCCCCTTCCCCCACCCCTACCATATTCCCCTTTCATATTGTTGGCCAAACAAGTTCCCCATTCAAATTGAAACTTAATTTGTTTTACAGTAAAAAAAAGAAAAAAAAAAACCCAGTGTTCTTTCCCCAAGACCCACCCCATGTCATTCCACAATTTCCATTTTTTAATAAAAGAAGCACCCCAGATAATAGAAACAGAAAAGGTAGAGAATAAAAAAAATATAATGAATAATAGACCAATTCAGCAAAAAATAACCAAGTTGGCAAGCCTTTGGAGTTTTAGTTCTCCCCCCCCTGTCCCCGGTTTAATTTCCCCCTGACCATCAACCCCTGGTGTCTGCCTGGAATTCTTAAGACCATAAATCACAACTTTTCCCCAACTCCTTGCTGGCTTTTTCTTTTTTAAAATTAAAAATAAATTTTTTTGAAAATCAAAATTATTATTATTATCATTATTTTTCAAAACTTTAACTTCAGTCTTTAATAAAACTGTAATAAAACTCCCTCCATTGTTCTTTCCAGGTTGTAGTCTGATTTCCCTTTGTTCCGCTGCTAAAACGTTGTAGTTCGAAAGTTTGGTAAGTCTGCAGGGATGGTTGTTATTCAGGGGCAAAACCTTACGTTCAGTCCCTTCCTTTCTTCAATAGAAAAATCTATTGTCTCCTTTAAAAAAACAAAAAAGAAAACACCCTGAAGACGAGATGTTATTTCCGTTTTGCAGCTTTCCCAGAAGATAACCAGTCCTGTAAAGTTCCATTGGTGTTTTTCCACTTTCCCAATCCTTGTAATGTCCCGAAACTCCTCAAGGGGGATTGTTGTATCTTTGTTTCCTCTAATCCAAAAGTCAATTTGTTATCCATATTCGCCATTTTGTATCCAAATTTTAACAAGTTGTAGCAAATTGTATCAAATTTAACCAGCCAAGTTCTCATAATAAAATCCACTCCGCTTTTCGACTTTGACAGCTATTTTGACAGCTGTCAAGATCTCCGACTCCTTTCACCAGGCTCTCTCTTCAGTCACCCCGGTTCCCAGGGGGGGGGGTTGCGTTTCCCTTCTCCAGTTCCTCCTCCAGCACAGTTCTTGTAGTTCCCCATCGTGAAATTTTGGATTTTTATCAGCAATGCAAGCCTTTTTGGGTCTTGGTTTCCCCGTCCTTGTTTTGGAAAGTTTACAATAGGGAGGGGACTGACTTCCTTTTTGGATCCCCCCCGCTCGTATCCAATTCGAAAAAAAAATTTTTTTTCCTCCTTTTGAACCCGATTTCCAAATTTACTCACGGGTTGTTGTTGAAAAGTCCGAATTTTCAATGGAAGAAGTCAGCGCTCTCCGCCGAATGGCATGCGGCTTCGCTCAGCAGGGGAAGCAGAGAACTCAAGGCACCACGCTTCTCCCCGACACCCGATCCGTAGCCTTTAAAAAGGCTCCTTCACGAGTCGGGAGGGCGCTAACGGTGCAAGCCGAGTCTCCATGTCCACGGCCTCCGTGGCCGTGGTTTCTAAGGGTCCCCGCATCGCCGGTGCGGTAGAACCCAGCCCCTGCCGAGCAGACTCCCTCCGGAGCTCGGAGGGAGTCCGCCATTCGGCGATGGCGCCAACCCGGAAGTGACTGCTGTCACCTTACTTTGAACTGGTAGAATCCTGCAGGTCTATTTGGCAAAAGATAAGTTCTAACCGCTGCGTTATGAGGCTGAAATTTCACTTTCCAAGGTCAGCACACTTTCCCCTCCTTTTCCATTGCTCCAATTCAATGCCATGCTCTTTCAGGTCATCTTTGGGATACTAAGTTCAGCTTTATTTTTACTGCACTGATGGCCAGGTTATCTATTCCAATTTAATTTACAGTCTCTTTATTTAGAGCATGAAAGCATGCAGGTGGCCCATCTACAGCTTTGGTGGTGGTGGTGATAGAATGCGTGTTTTCCCTCAGAGAGAGCACGTGTTGCGGTGGGGTCTGCCAGGCCACCCCTCTGTTGCCAGGCAGGGTTACTAAGCTGACCTGTCGCAACGATTGGATGGCTGGGTTGCTGGGGTAAATTCTATGTTGCAATTTGGTGGGAGGGATTGGACGTTTTAAATTCTGTGCACGCAGCTTTGAGCTTTCTCTTTTGCTGCATGCACCGGATCACCCGCCCACCCGCCCTAATTTTAGGGGTTTTGCGTTGACCTTTCTATGCCTGTCATGGGGTTGTCTGCCATTGGGGCAGGGGCCTGGTAGGAATTTTGTCCATCTGGCTGATTGGCTGGGGCCATTTGGGTTTTGCCTACTGCGTAGCAAATTGTCACAACTTGTAAGGTTGTGGTTAGGCATTGGTTATCAATTGGTTGGAGGAGGGGTAAGGATTGGCTGGGCCTGCCCCTCCAGTGCTGCTGAGGAAAGGGAATTCCGTTAAAGGAATCCAGGGGCTTGCCATGATTTTGTCTGAATCCCTGGAATGGGGCTAGGGCCGGCAAGCCCTGGGAACATGCAGGGAGAGGTGAGGGCCTGTGGCTCAGCTCCATTCTCCCCGATATTGTTTTCCCTTACTGGCTTTCACGGGAGTTCGGAAGTCAGTTCTGTCCGCAGGTGGGGGGACAGATAGTCTTAACCAATGCCTAAGCAACCACTCACATTTATGTATTTTAATAAAGTTGTGGCCAAAATTATGCCAAAAACCTTAAACAAAAATTATGTGCGAGTTGTGAGTTATTTGAGGGGTGGCTTGGGGACCTTGACACACAAAGGACATTCTCTGCAGCAGATGTGTGTCTGGCATCTTCATTTTACAGCTTTTGGCAAATGCTGAAGACACCTCTTTATTCTGGTTTTTCACATTTGAGATGTATTATTGTTATTATTATTATTTGGATTTATATACCGCCCTATACCCGGAGATCTCAGGGCACTTCACATTTTTAGGTCTGTCTTATTTCTCTGGTTGTAAGGTGTTTTAAACAGCCCCTTGAGGTGCTATAACTATTATGTAGAATGGAAGGCAAGAGGCAGGGGTGCCAAATTTTGGCATCACACAGGTTGCCGCTGAAATTTGAGACCCCATGGTCTGCCACTGAAACATGTATAGAAGAGAAGCAGTATAGACCACTACACTGTCCCCACTCTTGACACCATAGGTGTCTAGAAGTGTGTTATTGCATGATTTATCCACAGAGTTTTCTACCAGTAGAGAAAGAGGTATTAAAATTAATGTCTTATGTGCTTAAAAGGTTATGCTAGACATAAAACCTTAAAACAACTGAAGATGATATTTGTGAGTCCAGAATGATGTTTTCACTGATGTCACTGATTCATCCAAAGATGTGTAAAATAATAATAATACAGAATACTGGTGCTTTTAAATGTGAGTTTTGTGTTTTATGGAGATTATTTTCAGAAAGCAATTCCTCATCAGTCCTGCAAAAAAATAAAAGGAAGAAAGAAAGAAAGAAAGAAAGAAAGAAAGAAAGAAAGAAAGGCAAGAATAGGAGCTTTTCTGGACTTTCCTTTTAAGTTGATAAATGGGAAAATCTGCTATAAGGTATAAAGAACCCCTTGCTTTCTGCTGCTCTCTGCCCTTCAAAGTTAATACACATCCAGGGAAGTAATAGAGTTCTGAAAGGGAGAAAAAGTAGTACAGCCCTAAGCAAGGATATTGCTGAACCTGATTTTGCTAGAAATAGTAGGTAGCAATGTAATTTTGTTGGTGTTCCATATCTTCTCATAATCCCTCGGTGGCACATATTCCTCATCCGTTCGAAGAAAACATGAACCTAATGTAAGGATTTTTAGATTAAAGAATCAGGTGTTGGAAGTGAATGGCAGAAATTGCTTTGTATCAAATTGTTTACTTTTCCTTTCCAATTTGGGAAGAAATATATAATGTCCACATGAAACCACCCACCAAGGCAGTGTAACTTTCATTTCAACAGCAATATCACCTCTCCTCCCCCCCTCACCCCCGCTGCTGAATGAAACTGTCAGCCTACCTATGCAAGACTCATAGATAATAGTGCTCCTTTTTATTTTTAGCTGGGGAATATTTGTTGGAAACAGCAAGGGACATTTCTTTGGGGAATGGGTCTGGTAGAGGATGGGCAAATGGAAAGCTGTAGCTTTGCAGAAACATTTTCAGTGCCCGCATATTCATTTGCACTTTTAAGAACCCAGCTATTTATAACAAGATAGTCCCTGGGAAGCATTTAGGGATTCACAGCCACAAATCTGCAGGACTTTGTCACCAAGTTTTACATTTGTTAGGGCTATGCTACTCAAAAATGGAAAACAACAACAACCCACAATTATATATATAATAAAAATATTTGCAGTCGAATGGTGCTTTATTGCTCAAGAATGGCCTAACTGTAGATCCTCATGTATAGCAGTGTTGACATTACAAAATGCTAAATCCGCAGCAGTTTAACCACTAATAATCTATCAAATTTTGGAAAATCACAAAAGTGAAAGATATACCTAACCATACTTCTTTGACTCAGTGGGTAGGCACATATCCTAACACATATCCTAAACAACAACTCTAAAGGAAATATTTTGACTATGCATGGTTTTTACACATCTGCAGAATCCACTCAGGGCCAAGGATATCTCCTGGTGCAAATAATTCCAAAGTTCTTTATGGGAAATACCCCATTTTGTCCTTTGGATAATAGGGCACATGGCCTCCTGCATCCCTAGGGCATCCATGTGTCCTACGTCAGAGGATAGTCCCCTGTTTGAAGAGTTCTCTGGTCTATGTCTAGTTTAAAGATAGAGATAAATAAATGTAAGAAACTTAAAGAAAGGAGAGCAGAGACCTTGATGTTACAAATCAACAGTTAGTTCCTAGACACAGTCACAAGGATCATGTAGTTATAGTCTTCTCCACCATGATAAGATATATTAAAATTATATTAATAAGTCCTACATTTTAAATCTCTACATGTAAGTTGTATTTGCACATGCAAATTGTATGCAAATATGTCCTATTAGAATCATAGAATCATAGAGTTGGAAGAGACCACTAGGGCCATCGAGTCCAACCAGCTTATTCCCTCCAGCTTATTTGGCATTCTAGTTCCTCTTCGTGTATCACATAAGTGGACACCCTATATATACCCATGACAGCAGCAGGTTGTGAAAAAAAGATTCTTATCTGAATACTGTACATGAGTGGGATGAATAGTCTCCTGCTTCAGATATCCTGGTTCTAAACCATTTAAGACATTAAAGGTAATTAACACTACTATGAATGGCTTCAGGAACAGAACATAAACTTATCCAATCTCCCTGTGTTCCTTCAGTAATCCTTTCATACCTTTGTGACATTTCATAGTATGACCACAGCTGAATTGAAATTTCTCAGTTGCCATTGCTTTCCAAATAAATTCCTGAGATTTTCTGTTTTTGTCACCAGCAGCAGAAAAATGTATTCTTGGGAGAAAAAGAAAGATGCTGTATTAGAGCCTTAAAAAACAAAAACAAAAATGGCCCAATTTTCACTGTCAAAAATAGGATAGATAATTCTGAGAGAGCATTTCTGCACAGCTGTACAAGACAGCCATTTCCCCTTGCTGGTTTCCTTCTTTTTTGTCAGAACTTGCTCTCTTTTTCACTCTCCTTGTTTGGGCATGACTTCCACTTTTAAAAATAAGTCTTCTGATATTTTACACCTCCCCGGCTCTGCTTGTTAACCGCTGTGGCATCTTTCTGAACTTGCTCACACTTTTCCTCATCTATGGGTCATTATATTTGAGCTTCTCCTTTTGCAGTTTTTACATAACCTCCAAGATTTGATCCTCTTGACTCTCCCTTTCAACATCCTTCTAACTAATTCCGTCATTTTTGAGAACCTTCCTCTGATGAAATTAAATGTAACAGTGCTGGACTTCTGGGCAACTTTCCACTTGCATATATGTCAAATTTGATAGCACTCTGTTCACTTTTCCCACTTGGTTCAACAATAAATACATCTTACTCCTGAACACTACCCAAGTTTAAAAGTCAGGGTTGTCTCTGCTTTAATCAGTTCCATGCCTGACTCTTCAAAGCCACAGTTATTTATTAGCTCTAGCATTTTTGACTCTCTTGTCACATTTGCCCAATCAAGAAGAGGATAGCTCTAGTCCCTCATATTACACAATTTATTTTTCCATCTAAAGATCATTCTCAGAGGTTTGCTAAGGAAGCAATGCTATTTGTTTTTATGTATTAGTTATACTTATAACTCATACTTCAGCAAATGGTCCCGGGCATGTTACATACAAGCTCCCAATTTAAAGCACTATACAATTCATTAAAGACATAAGTTGAAACCACAAAACTAAAGAAAATCACAAGTGTGGTAAAAAAGATTGCAGCAATACAGCGTTCTGTACTAAATTACTTTTCAGATGAGGTATGTTCACCCACACTGATTCTGTGTAGAAGTTGATTCCTCTTTTGCTTTCTAGTTCATTGGACTCCATGTCCCCTTTGACATTCAGAGCAACAGCATTCTCAATGCACCATTCCTGGTTCTTTTTTAATATCCAAGCGTAACCATATCTCACTGTGTATATTGCCCTAGATTTCTAATGTAGCCACTATAGGTAAGTTTTCTTTTAGAAACAAGTAGTTCATTTTTCCCAATTTGACTTTGAAGTTTCTATCATTAGCATACCTTACAGACTGAATCGTTCTCCAGATTTCTTCTCATGGGCAATTTCTTCAATGACTCTTTGGTATCTTTAAACAGCTATCCTCTCTCTCTCTGTGTGACACACACACACACACACACACATGCTCATTATCAGGTTCTTTGCCTTCCACTTTCAACAGCGATACACTTGGAATGGGATAATTCATCCTTGAGCGATAGTGGTGCAAATGTTTGGATCATCAAATTGGCTTTCTCCCGAGAAATCAGTTTAAAAACTGCTCTTCATCTTGATATTAGTGCCAACAGTCTGCTTACCTTTCACCCATTCCCCATTCTGCTGTCGCACAATGGGCTTGCAAGCAGAGAAAAGATTTCAAGTAACCTTTAAAGTAATCATCCTTAGAATCACAGTGGAGAGAAGAGATAACCAGTTAAGGAGCCATCCTTAAAGTAAGCCCCTTGTAAGTGATCATTTGTTTCTTTTTCAGTATGCTCTTGTGCTGTCCAAAGCCACAGTTCAGGGGTTCAAAAGCTGATCAGAGCTCTCAGTCAGCCATCAGGTGGCCATCAGGCAAAGTAGTACAGAGTTAACCAATGCTTAGCACTAACATCACAGTCAGACAACAATCTAACATCTAAACTCAGGACTAACACAAGATGAGCCATCCCACTTGATAGATGGGCACCCACAGAGCTGGTGGAAAACCATTGTTCCAATGCTCTATGCTTAGACCTGAAGGCTTTAAGCCTTGTCCTTCAGAGAAGGACATGTACAGGCCATCTTGATTGTATGAGGATTACTCCACTAGTGATGAGTAGCTTACTCATGGATATCCCTTTATTCATGATGAAACCTTGTCCCCCAGGTGGTCCTTCAGCAGCTGGCAGTTGACTGAACCTACACCTTTAGGTGCCTGCTTGGCATCCACCTCCAAATCTGTGTATTGAGGGGAGGTTGGGTTGCCATGAACAATGTGGGCCCTGGGTTCTCGGACCTGCCTCAAGTGCCTCGTGATCTCTCAGTATGGCCTGCTCCTCCATGATGTTTCCCTCTGGGAGCGCAGGTCATATTCCAAAGAGGATTTGTCCAGGAAGGACATGACAAGAGCCTTGAAACTTAGTGATGGGTGGCTTGGAAAAAAATTAACTTCTTCTTGCAATATTTTTCTTCTTCTTTAAAAAACAACAACTCTCTGGCCTTTTCTAATGTTTACAAGGGATCATAAAATGCAAGAAGAGTTCATGAATCTTGAGAAACATAGCTCTCTAGAGCTGCTTATGCCTGGGATGCTGCTCTTGTTTATGCCCGAGAAAAAGGGAGCAAGGAAAAGGCAACCTTTAAAGAATGGAGAGAGAGAGAGAGAGAGAGAGAGAGAGAGAGAGCGCTCCTTGTTGCTGCTACCAGTGTCACTGACCCACCACTGTTCTTTTGAAGGGAAAGTGCAGCAGGAATAAAAGAGAGGTTGTCTGTCAGCAGTCCTGGTGGTGGGCAAACCTGATACAAGTCATTATGGACCCAGGCCCAAATTTAGAACTACTTTGTAGTTGTGCTGAGCCATATTTAAAAGGGAAAGTTGTACTCTTAACTGCCAGTTCACGCTTCGCCTCCATCACTGCACAGTGCCTTCTTAAGAACAAATGTTGATAGCTAACTGATACACTTTGGCCATTAAATCAATACTAGATCACAATGGAGAAAAATACTCAAAACTATATAATAGCGAATCAAGCCATTATTTTCAGTTGTTCAGGTTGCCCTATATATTTTTCTGTATCAAATGCAAACGTCTTCCCCTGCAAATCTCAACATCTAATAGACCTATGATGTATGTTGTCCTTTCGAAGAGAAAGAGTTAAGTATGTTGATCTTACCTAGGGCTAAAATGTGTTTACAAAATCCCACTGTGATTTGAAAAACCAGTGCTGTAAAAATTACCTTTATTCAATGTTTCTCCTTTTTTTAAAGGATAATGATTTCATCTGGTTAGAACTGTCTGTACCTACTTAGTTTATTGCAGGAAAGAAATTGCCTGCTCACTCATGATAAGATAATTTGTCGCCTTGGAAATTAAATTACCTATCCCAGTTTACCTTGAGGAGGAATACTATATAAAACCTATTTGTTCCATTATACCCTTTACATCAAAAGACTCTGTTCTATAAATAAACTACACAATCACAAGCATTAAGGTAACTTAAAATAGACCATGACTGCTACATTATGAGACACCAGGATCCCAATATGTCACTAGTTTTAGTGGTTTGTTCAGTAGAACCAAAGAGCCATCCAAATCTCGTCCCCTCTCTGTTTTTCTACATGAATTCCTAAAAAGACCATATGCATCAAACAGAATTTATGATATTAGCAGTGATCTTTTAGTTCAGGGATCACCAACCTGGTGCCCTGCAGATGTTCTGGTCTAAGGCTCCCATTGTTCTTGACCTTTGGCCATGCTAGCTGAGGCTAAAGGAAGCTGTAGTCCAGAACATACTACCTCTGCTGTAGCTGATCCAGTTCCTCATTCCTCTAGCATTTCCCCATTGCCTGACAGCATCTGATCCACACTCCTAGAGATATAAGCATTTAGATGGGATTCCATAAAACTGTAGACATGCAATCTGGTAGACATGCAATCTGATCGACTGTGCAGAACACACAAAGAACTCTATATCCCTTCCCATTCAAATCATCCTCTTCCCCAGTCTCAATGCCACAGGTTTTTTGTCCATCAACTGCTTTACTAATTCCCTTCTTTATCACGCTATCCCAACAAATGTCCATTCCAGGCACATCATCCCGGCCACAATCTCTAGTCAAACTTATTTCCTTTGTCCCCTCCACACTTCATTAAAGAGTCCCTCTTCCCCTAATTCACCTTCTTTCCTCTCATGGCCAGGTTGGAATGATGTGATAGCCTTACTGATGCCTAAAGTACATATGTACTTTACATATGTACCCCTCCCCTCTCCCGCTTTGTTCTGCTGTGACTGTGGTGGAACTGCTTTCCTCCAGTTGAAGGGAAAGTAATGGAGACTGCTGCTGATAGGAAAGTAGCTATGGATAGTTTTTTTCCATGGGTGTTGATCTGTGAGCTAAGCACCCACCAGCAGCAACAACAGCCCTCTGCTCCTGTGGCTGTACATCTATTGGGGAAGAACTCATTGGGAAACAAAATGACAAAATTTGTAGTTTAGCCATAAAGGATGCTATCCAAACTAAATATATAAAAAACTATGTTTGTTACAAAACCTTGAATGCAGATATCCCCCGCCCTTTATCTGAACAGCAGATTTCCATGCCACACTGAATATGAATTTTCCCTTAGTTCCAAAAACAACTTTCAGTGTGCATGAAATTTGTTACTATTGCTTTACTATCCTGGTATAAAAAAAAGCACTTTGGGACACATAATAACAGTTGCACTCAGATACGCCCCTTCACTTCACTGACTTAAGGAAGCATTAAAAGTCATACTCCTTTATGCCCTGATTTGTTTGTGGTAGAGAGAGACCTGTTGCAAGTGCTTACTAGCTTGCAGAGGAGATGTGCTGTACTGCTAAGAATGAGCAGCTTGCCCACTTCCCTCATTTCTGTTCTGAATTCCATTCTTGCTGAATTACGATTTTCACCTGCAGAACATTAGAGTGTCAAAGCAATGATTCTTCAACATCAACTTCGTTGGACTGCTCATGTTGTTCAGATGCCTGACTATCGTCTTCCAAAGCAACTACTCTATTCCGAACTTAAGAATGGAAAGTGCAATGCTGGTGATTAACAAAAGAGGTTTAAAGACTGTCTCAAGGAAAATCTAAAAAAATGTAGTATAACCACCAACAATTGGGAAACACTTGCAAGTGTTCCAATTGGAGAACAGCCTTTTCCAAAGGTGTCATGGGCTTTGAAGACACTCAAACTCAGGACGCAAGGGAGAAACGTGCTAAGAGGAAGGCACACTTGGCAAATCCACACCATGATCAACTCCACCAATGTCCCCGCTGTGGAAGGACGTGTGGTTCCAGAATTGGCTTCCACAGTCACTTACAGAGTCATTGTTAAAACTGTGTTTATGGAAGACAATCTTACTTGGCTACGAGTGAAGAAGAAGAAGATTATAGTTTATTTTAGAGCACTTTTAGCATGCCAAACCATTCATATCCTTCAGATCATTTCTATGTGTTTCCTCTTTAAATTATCAATGCATATGCACTGACAAAACTCTGAACATAGCAATCTGCTGTGGTTATATATATGATTGCATTTATATTTTTTTATGTGTAGTGGTTCCCACAGGTACACCTCTGCATTGGTAAAACACCACACCAAATGTATTTTGATAGAACATTATATAAAAACATATAAAAACTCCCCCTTCCCCCTTTCTTTTGCTGTGTTTTATCAATGAACACAAGTGCAGAGGGGCCTTGGTTAAGCACTATAGAAAAACATTCTTGATATAATAATATGTTCACTCACAGAAAGATTAATTTTTGCAGTACTTTATCAATGTATACATGCACATGTAATATAGGGTGGGATGGAAGGACTATCCTGAATGAAAGTAGGGATGCTCAAGAATTTTGTTTGGTCTACATTTTTTAAGTGCAACTGGCCTGATTCTTGCAGCTTTCCTTTGATTTTTATACTGAATTTTTCAGTATAGTCTTGGCTCAACAAGCACACCCAAAGGCATACAAAATATTGTACCTTGGGTTAACCTGTGTAGAATAAAATCCACATTTTGGAGGTAAAATGCATATTTTGTAAAAATATGTAGAAGCACAATGTGAATTTTTGCTTTGCTTTTTCATTCAGAACAATACAGCAATGGGACAGTTCAGACTCATGAACCTGACCCCAACCTGAAACTACTGACCCCAACCTGAAATACAACGATCTCGCAATAAGCAGCTATATACTGTACATGCAAAGCTCTCCATACAAAATTTGGAAATGGAAGAAGAATGGAAAATTTCTAATGTTTTTGTTCCCTTTCAGAAAAGAATTAGGAGAATTTTGGGATTGGCAACATTCATCCATGTTTCACTATTTTTATTTTTTGCTTTGAAACAACAGCCTCTTGCACACAATGTTTTAAATAATATCATTATTTGGGTCAGGTTTGGGGAGATCTGCTCTCAGACATATCATCTGCATCCCAAAGTCATATGCTTGAGCCACTTTGCGAGGAGTAAGAACCAGGGCTTTGACATTCTGAAATGGGAGAAAAGGGAAGAAAAGGATTGTAAGGTAAACCCACTATAGAGCTTGAGTAATGCAAAAGTGGATCCCTATTCTTTGGACTTCAGAAAAGCTTTTGCACAAATACAAGAGACTTATGTTTGCATTATTTCGTGAGGCAAGGCAATTAAGGTGAAGTGTGCTTAGTGTAAAGATTACTCATATGCAGGTTTACGTGTGTCTGACACTTTGAAAAGGGACTGTAATAAGAAGGCTTAAGAGGTAGACACTGTTAGCACACATTTGTCTGTACAGCAATAATAATTGGCTTAAGCAGGAGACAATGTTAGCACGCATCTGTGCTCTTTGGAAAATCCCTTCAGTTCTGTTTGCCCCTCACTTCATTTTGTAGGTATTACACTCAGTATTATTTGACTATCAAAAGCAGATTATCATAATTAGATTATATCCGAGTACACAAAACACTCGTATTTCGGAACAGGAGATGAGGAAAGCTGAATTTCCATGGCAGCTTCTATGACGTCATCTCAGCAGGTAGTGACATTTTGAATGCTTGATGACATTTCCTTTTGTAAATAGACAAAGGAGTCCGATGGCATTGCACTGTTTTACCATTCGCAAAATGTCACTGCACCGAGGAAAATGAAAAGGCCTGGGTTTCAATATTATTTTTTATAAAGGTGTGTGTGTGTGTTGGCGGGGTGGGGAGTTGGAGATGACACAAGGCTCAATGGCTTTTAGCAATGCACATTTTCCTTTTGCTGTTTGCTTCTGTTGCCCGCAAAATTCATTCTCACTGTATGCACAGTGGATTTTTCTAACAAATAAATCTTTATTCAACTGTGTGTTAATTAGATTTCTCCTTATACATGTCCTTCATCTGTAGAAAAGACATCACAAGTAACCTTAACATATTTTTTTCTTGTACAACCTTGAATAAATATACCAGCTTTTTTTTCTATTCCCACTCATTTCTTTTTCCTTTTAGAATCATAAATCATTAAGTTTTATAGCTGAGCTTTTTTGGAGGGAACATCTGGACATCATCTAACATGCTTTCTTCTTATCTTTCCTTGTCTCATGTACATTATTTTAGAAATCTGAATTAAAAATAATAATAACAGGAAGTCTTGAACAATTTGCAAAACCATTCCTTATACCAGTTCGAAATCTTTGTCCATTCAGCCAAGCATTGCCTACTCTGACTGTGACCCATGGTCCAGGATCTCAGGCAGAGGTCCTTCATGTCACCTGTTACCTGTAAATGCCAGCACTGTAAATTCCAGCACTGGACTTAGTATGTTTTGCATCTTATGGATTCTCCTCCTCCTCAGTTCTCATTGAGCTGTGGGTGAATGAGAGAAGAGGCTACCAGTTTTGCACATGGCGACAGGCTGCTTCATAGTGGGTTAGGAGCAGAAGTATGAAAATGAATGGACGTCTTGAGCTAAGTGATTGCAAGATTATCCTATCTACTGTATGAGAACCTATACCATGCTGCAAAAATCAGCAGGTAGTAGAAGAAATGATGAACTTACCATGAATATTTATTCATCCGTCACCTCCATCATACCTGTTAAATAAGAGCTAGAAGCACAGAGAGAATTTGGATTGTTGCTGTTTGCCATTGTGATCACCCCTATAAGTGATGGCCCTGTGGTTTTTCCCTCCTGCTTCTTCTTCACAGAATTTTAAATAACACAAACTGTTTAGTGTGAAGATCTCCTGATGCTATCGTAAGTGGCAGTCAATGAATGGAACAGGAAAGGAAAATCTCACAGCACAGTTATGTTATATTAAAAACTTGCCTTTAAAAAACCTCAGAGAAAGGAAACGAGGTGGCAGCTATATGATGGGTGTGAAGTGTAGTTTCAGCCTAAGATACATGGATGTAAAATGGGGCAGATGGCTGTAAAATTGGAGATATTTCCATTGTATGCCCAGGTGGAGACCCCCCCCCCGAGCTCCCAGGTAGGCTCCACCCCCTTTTTATGCTTAAAGAGCGGACCCAACCCTTACTTGGTCCTCTACCCTGGCTACGCTTCTCCAGTCACGATTGGTTCTTTGAGCTGAGGTTTGGCAGGAACCTTAAGGTTTGTGACTTGGTCCAGGAGTGCTCTGCCGGGAGTCATGTAGGAATGGGGGTGCTGCACACGGGCACACAAAGGGCGCCCTCCATTTGATGTGGAGAGCAGTCATTGTAGCATCTCCATTCCCCATGCAAAACAAAGCAAAACACCCCCAAGTGATTTAGGATCTAGGAAGGGATGGATTCTCCCCGAGTGGGGTTGTAGGGGATGTGCCCAGCACTACTGTGTAGTAGTTGTTTTGTAAATATGCATCTCTATGCCCTGAATTGGTTTATATTCTTAGCTTTATATTAGTATTCAATCTCTGTATGCTACCTTGAGCTTCAATTTGACAGAAAGGCAGTCTTGTAATTCACATCAGGGAAACCTGTGGCCTTCCAGATATTGCTGATTCCTACTCCAATCATCCTTAACTAGCATGGCCAGTGGACAAGAATGATGGGAATTGTAGCCCAAGGATATCTGGAAGGCCACATGTTCCCCAGCTCCATTGTAGTGATACAAATAGTTGTGGAAGTCATAGTTATTCTACAAGCAGGATTAAAAAGCAACCCACAAGTGGCACCATCTATCCACACACAGTAATTCACAGGAGCATAAATTTGCCAGCGACACAGTAGCACAGATTTGCCAGCAACATGGCCAGATGCCTGCAGGAGGTGGTGACCCCCCCCCCCGCCCGAGTATATACCGTATTTTTCGCCCTATAGGATGCACTTTTTCCTCTCCAAAAATGAAGGGGAAATGTGTGTGCGTCCTATGGGGTGAATGCAGGCTTTCGCTGAAGCCTGGAGAGCGAGAGGGGTTGGTGCGCACCGACCCCTCTTGCTCTCCAGGCTTCAGGAAGCTCTCCGCAAGCCTTGGGGGCCTGCGGGAGTTCCCGCCGGGCTCCCAAGGCTTGCTGACAGTAGCCTACATCCCGAAACCTGGGGAGCGCAGTGGAGCGCACCCCGGGCTTCGGGCAGCTCTCCGCAAGCCTTGGGAGCCCGCGGGAGTTCTTGCCGGGCTCCCAAGGCTTGCGGATAGCAGCCTGTTCTGGGGGCTGGGGTCGAGGGAAGCTCGGGCTTCCCCCGCCCCAGCCCTGTGCCTGGGGGGGGATTTCCCCCCGTTTATTTCCCCCCAAAAAGGACTAGGTGCGCCCTATGGGCTGGTGCGCCCTAAAGGGTGAAAAATATGGCATTACATCCACACATAAGGTGGATTGGAAAATAGACTTTATTCCTTTCTCATTCTCACTCTCTCTGTATAGTATCAGTACTGAACAACTTAAATAAGGAAGTAAACTGAAGAAAGGGCTCCTAAACCAGGTAGATTAATCTCTTGAAAACTTTCTGCTTGAGCCTTCTTACATTAAGTGGCATTTCCCATGATCCAAATAATTTATTCATGAAAGTTAGGGAGGTTAATCAAAAGTTCATATAATTGTAATAAACAGAATCCATAATGGACTAATCATGCAATTCAAAGCATTTTGTAATTTATTTGAAATATCAGATAAAAATAGCTAAGAGGTGTGCCAGGAAGGAAGCAAATAATTTGGAAACTGATGAGCATGGCCTACCTGCTGAACTATGAATAGATAAGGTAATGCTGAAAAGGATATAAATAAATAAGAGAAAGGAGCAAGTGCTTTGTGTGCATGAACAGCTCTACATCATTTTAAATTGGCTTTTGCCTATGAAAATCTTACTCGTCTAGGGAGTTGGTTTGGGGAACTTGGGAGCTGCACCTGTACCATGATTACTGCCAGAATGGACGAGTCCAAAGGAAACTACATATTGTTGCATTTAGCGGAATCAAAAACAAGGAAAAGGGGAACTCTTACTGCTATTTCCATGTCTCTAACTAAAATTATAGGGATGGGGTAGTGTGCCAGGCAAAGGTATACTACAAGACTACAACCCTATATGAATACTTGAGAGTAAGTCCAATTGACTTAAATTGGATTTATGCATGCATTGATATGCATTGGCTTGTGCTGCACATTGTATAAGACAAAAGCAGGGGCAGCTTGTAGGATGCTGTTTATGCTCCATTCTCACAGCCGAGGGGCCCCTACCCTACAAAATGCAGTGACATCAAGGATGCAACAGCATATATTTTGTCTTAAGTAATAAATCAAGGGAAGGTAGTTTTGCTTCTGTGGCACAGACACAGCTTCCACATGATCTGGTAATAGTTGACAACAGGAACTGTATGGGACAGACATGCTAGTAGTAACTCGCCTTGGGACTAGATAAATGTAATGTGGGGAATAGTTACCCTTCTGATCACATGTAGTTACTGCTTTCATGTGCTCCCAGGACTGTATGGTATCAGACTATGCATAAAAATCAAACCCTAATTGCCATCATTGATTAATTGACAATTTAATGCTGATAAAAAAAAATGCTGCAGGCAGGTCTTTCAATTCCAGCATAGGCATATAGGAGAACAGCTTTACAGAAGGTAAATTCTTATGTTTGAGACAACCAAATTCTATTGAAGCTTTGAGAATGCCTCATTCTCCCAAGACAACATTTGTTGAACAGGCACTTTTTTTTTCTCTTGCAGGCAATTAAATTCTCCTCCAGCCTGTGGTAAACTTGTTTCCCCACAGGCATGTGGTTTCTTTCATTTTTTAACCAAGAGGTGAGAATATAAACAAGAAAACAAGCTTTTTTTCCTGACCATCAAACTCTGCATTTAATGAGAACTGTTTCTGTGATACAGTTCTTACTTAGAAAGTAATCTTAAACCACTTATGCGGAAATGAGTTCCAAGTAACTATGAATGACTGATTTAGTATTTTACCTGCTTTGGGACGGGGGGGGGGGGGGATTAACCACAGGAAAGTCTCCCCCCACCTTTTTTTTGCTTTGCTTGTGTAAAGTCATAAAAGGGATGGCTAAGGACGATTCCAGGAATAGAATAAGCTGATACAACCTTCCTCAACTTGATACTTTGGACTGGGTATAAGCTTTCGTGTGAAAGCTTATACCCAGAACAAACTTAGTTGGTCTTAGTTAGATGCTACTGGACAATTTTTTAATTTTTAAACTTATTTCGACTGTGTCAGACCAACACGGCTACCTAGCTGAATCTTGATGCTTTGGAGTACAAGTCCTATCAGCCCTGACCATTGGGCATGTCGGCTGAAGTCCACGGAAACCACGAAGTTGTGGAAGGCTGGCCTACTGCATTTCCCTCAGTTTGGTGTTATACTAATCGCTTGAAACAGCTAACTAATTGAAGAAGAAGAAGAAGAGTTTGGACTTGATATCCCGCCTTTCACTCCCTTTCAGGAGTCTCAAAGCGGCTAACAATCTCCTTTCCCTTCCTCCCCCACAACAAACACTCTGTGAGGTGAGTGGGGCTGAGAGACTTCAAAGAAGTGTGACTGGCCCAAGGTCACCCAGCAGCTGCATGTGGAGGAGCGGAGACACGAACCCGGTTCCCCAGATTACAAGACTACCGCTCTTAACCACTACACCACACTGGCTCTCAGTGCTTGAAACAGCTATTGAATGATAGTTGAAATCAGCACATAATGTTCATAAACACAGGCAGATCCAAATAAGCATGATTAAAAATTAATACAGAACTATTTAAAAAGGAAAAATGCTCCAAACAGGCTAGGTCCAATATTAAAAATATGTGCCCCATTGCAGCAATTCCTGTGAGCATTTAGGTATCCATGTGCTCACATGCAATTCTGCCTGAGAAAGGCCTGCCTCATCTTCTTCCATGTTAAGGAAAGTTATTTAGGCACACGGGAATGAGGATGTGCAAATTTTCCACTACACGGAAGAGAATAAGATAACCCTTATTCTGGTGGCATTTCATGTGCATAATGATGTTCAAAGAACTATTGAAGCAGGCTGCTAGTTAATAGAGGGCAGAAAATACACCCAAATATATATAATATACAAAAGTAAAATTTTGTTGAGAATCAATAATAATTATTAGTAACATCCACATAAGTCTGCTTTCCACCACTACCACCACCTCTGCACACTAGGGTAGTTTTTTAAAAATGTGGTTTTTCTTTAGTAATGGCAGAAGTTATTGAAATTTGTAGGCATACTAGTCCATCCAGAGGTGATAAAGCCTTCCAAATTACAGAGTTTCCCCAGAGGCTATTCTGCTGGGAACTGTTGTTGTTGTTGTTGTTGCTGCTGTTGTTGATATTATTGTTATTGAAAACATTTATAACTGTGCAGTTTGGGTCAAATTGCAAATGAATAGGCCAAGTGGATTTTGTAATAAGCACCATTCAAAGTTGGTTGGGGGGGAAGGGGAAAGAAGTATTGCAAGAAATCCAGTTTATTTGCTCTAAGGACTATAAACATGAAATACAGTAAAGGGTTATCAAGGCATTTATTTATTTATTTATTTATTTATTTATTTATTTATTTATTTATTTTTAAAAAGCCTGTTCATTGGCCTAAATTTGGATGCACTACAGATACCGGTAATCTTCACTGGAAGTAAAATTCAAGGGCACTGCTTATCTGTCTTTTATTATTATTGAAAGATACAGTATCTAATCCTAGAACATGGATAGGTGCCAATTAGTGTCTTGTCTCAATTCTTACACTCATTCCAAGAGAACAATATTAATTTACATTCTAACCTTTAGATTCCTAAGCGACATCTCCGTGTGTCTGCTAAGATTTGAATGAAACTATTTTCTGATTCAATGCACAACACCTGTGTGAGAACTTCCTGTAAAATAAAGAGTGGGGCGGTAGCTACATCTCTGAAAAGAAATATGAAAAGTGAATTGTCAGTGCTTGTGTATATGGAACTTATTTTTCTGATTGTTTAATGGGGGTGGAATATTATGGGGCCATTAGAGAAATTTTCAGTCTCTGTCTTCCCATCAAATTTAGGCTAATCATGCTCACCCCATTGTTTTCTGTCAACATAAGCAAAGGAGGCCATCATAAAAGGTGATTCAAACATTGGCATTACACCATTTTGTGTTTGATGGCATATCAGACTGCAAAACTTTCTGCAGCCAATCAATTAATCTTGCAATAACAAATAAACAATAGCATCTAAAAATGCAGAAAAAGCATTTAGAAAAAGTACCCGATCTTACCCAAATTTCGGGAAAAGCACTTTCTAGCAGGTCTATATGTTAAAAGTGGAATCTGCTGCAGTTTTGTCAATATTGTTCTTTTTATATACACAGTTGTGTGAGCTACCTCCCCCCCCCCCATTTATCAAAATATGTATTTAACTAGTGAACTCCAAGGTGAGTCATTATATCAAAAAGTGGTTTGGGGCATTGTTCGGGTTAAGCCTAAATCATTAGAGCTGTTTTGACTGTTACAGACTCCCAAAATTTCCCTCCTGGCTGTGCAAAGAGCTTGACAGCTATGGGCTTAGGTCATACCACTTAAAATCAAGGAACTGTCAAGACTTGTTTTCTTTCTGCTGCTCTGCTCATTAGCTAAACTGGATGTGGTTTTTTTCTCTCTTGCAATGGGTCTGCATATTGCATCCTTATCTTAGCTTGTGATCCCATGACAATCTGCCATGTAGGAAGGGACAAGTTGGGTTGTTTTTATTTTTTGTCATACTGACCCAGCTATGGCAGCTTCCTACATTTGCTTCACAAAATCTGACAGCTCAGCATGTGACAAGTAAAAGGAGGCTTTGGTTTTCCTCATCTTTTTTGTATGATGTACCTTCCGGAATTGAGGACCTTCACCAACCCAAATGCACGTGCAGCAGAGATGCTTTTACCAGATGGCCAGTATTTGACAGTCTAGTGGCTGCATGACAGCATTTGTTGATTACCTAAAGGAACTGAACCATCATGCATAATTAAAAATACACAGAAAATGTTCAGAGAAAGAAAAGGGGGAAATATTCATCTTCTATATTCGAAGCTCATAGAGGCTTTGAAATAAACCAGGCAGTGTATGTAACAGGGATAAACAAAGTGACTACAAAGTGAAGACGGTGTTCTTTGATCAATACTTGTGGCCATCATTAAACCAGAACTCACTCAGGACAGATGTAGAGGCAACAGCACTAACCATCTGCAGGCATACAAACATAAGAAGAGCCTGCTGGACCAGGCCAATAGCTCGTCTAGTCCAGCATCCTGCCTGTGCCGTGACCAATCAGATGCCAAGCAGGACTTGAGCACAACAACACTCTCCCCTCTGCAGTTTCCAGAAACAGGTATTCAGAAGCGTCCGGCCATGGAGGCAGAGCATAGCCATTCAAAATAGGTGCAGGGTACTATTGCTCTAGGGGACGCGGGTGGCGCTGTGGGTTAAACCACAGAGCCTAGGACTTGCCGATCAGAAGGTGGGTGGTTTGAATCCCCGTGACGGGGTGAGCTCCCGTTGCTTGGTCCCTGCTCCTGCCAACCTAGCAGAAAGGACGTCAAAGTGCAAGTAGATAAATAGGTACTGCTGTGGTGGGAAGGTAAACAGCATTTCTGTGTGCTGCTCTGGTTCGCCAGAAGCGGCTTAGTCATGCTGGCCACATGACCCGGAAGCTGTACGCTGGCTCCCTCGGTCAATAAAGTGAGATGAGCGCCGCAACCCCAGAGTCAGTCATGACTGGACCTAATGGTCAGGGGTACCTTTACCTTTACTTACTATTGCCCTACAAACAACTGTGGCAGCAATGCATGGAGTGCTCTTCCAGTGACAGTGGTGCTGCATTCACCAGGATGAGTTGATGTGAGGTGGTGATGAGGTCAGAGGAACTCTGGGTTGATGGAATAAGCATTTTTGCATGTGCAACCTCACTGCTATCACATCTCATCCCATCTCTATCCTGGGAAATACAGTGGCACTAATTCCAGGAGGGTGTTGAGGTAGAAACCAGAAAGTAACCTTCAGTCTTATGGTTTTATCAATCCTGATCAAATAAGAAAAGTTACCTCTTCAAGCCTGACATTTTTGCATGAATAACCCCTGGAGGCAGATATTATGTTAGAAAATATAGATAATTGTGGTCTGAGGCAAGCCCAGAGATAGTTCAATTGTGTGATCCATGGAGTGGAGGTGAATGTTCAAGACAGGGATGTCCCATTCTAGGATTCCATTATGCAGCATTTCAAATTAAGTCTTTGATCTCCTTGATTAGGGCACAATATGATATTCCATGGGTACAGATCGAGGCTCCTCCCTCTTCACCATTAGTAAGGGTATAAAATTTCCTTTCCTAAAACTGTCCCAGATTGAGTGCAGAAAGATTCAAATCCCATTTATAGGCAGTGCTGATGGCGCGGGACTCAGTTCTGGCCAACCCTTGCCATTGACTCCACTGTTGGACCATCCATCATTCCAACAAGAGGATAAATATGGACAATTGAAAAAACTTGAGGAGAAAGGCATCTATCAGAGAAGAGACCTTCAGCCTAGAGGTAAAGCAATCTCTATGCATGAATTCATGGAGAAACTGGATGATGTCCAGTTAACCGGGTTTCAACCTATTCAATGGTGCACATTTGCAAGATACTTGGAACGCAAGGGGGAGGGCCTTTATTCACTTACATCATTTGAGTCTTGATGTGACAAATCAAAAGATGGCATAAAAGGAGCTTCATCTTTAATTTACAGCATTCTTTTAGAACAAGGTGCAGGTGATACAGGAGGCCTCCAGACACAGTATGGGAAAGAGGGATCATAACTGCAGATAATAAGTAGCAATCCATTTGGCATAATCCCTCCCTATGAATAATCTTTGCTTAAAATTGTATTTCGCTGGCACTGTACTCTATCATGTATGGCCAAAATAAACACTACCATCTCTCCCCTATGCTGAAAAGGCTGAGGAGAGATATGCTCATGTTTTCACGCATGGTGGAGTTGCACAATGGTATACTCCTTTTGGGAAAAGGTGTTCCAGATTATTGCCAAAATTACTCAGCAATCCCTTCCACCCAATTCAGCTCTTGCCTTGTTAACCTTAGACTCAAATTTAAATAATAACCATAAATGCAGAGGCTCAGTATTTTTTCTGTTATCAGCAGCCCGATTAACAATAGCCAGTTACTGGTAGCAACCTGTAGAAATCCCCATTGAAACCTGGGTAAATAATATTTGGAATGTCTCTCTATCGGAATGCCTTACTCACCATAGAAGGAACAAAAAAAATTTTTTTCTTCCAGTAGCACCTTAAAGACCAACTAAGTTAGTTCTTGGTATGAGCTTTCGTGTGCATGCACACTTCTTCAGATACACTGAAACAGAAGTTGCCAGATCCTTCTATATAGTGAGAAGGTGGGGAGGGGTATTACTCAGAAGGGTGGTGGGAATGGGTGATTGGCAGATAGCTGTGATGAGCCTGTTGACGACTCTTAACGACTGCAATAGGTCTTACAGGAAAAAGCAAGGGGTGAGAAGGTAAAAAATGGCTTTGTCATGTATAATGAGATAAGAATCCAATGTCTTTGTTCAGACCAGGTCTCTCCATGGTTTTAAGTTTGGTAATGAGTTGCAATTCAGCAGCTTCTCTTTCCAGTCTATTTCTGAAATTCCTTTGTAGTAATACAGCTACTTTGAGATCTTGTATAGAATGTCCTGGGAGATTGAAGTGTTCTCCTACTGGTTTCTCTGTCTTGTGATTCTTGATGTCCGATTTATGTCCGTTTATTCTTTGGCGTAAGGTTTGGCCTGTTTGTCCAATATAGAGAGCTATATATATATATCAACCTCACCATAGAAGGGTAATTAAAGGCTCTTCAATTATAGACACTTTTAGTGAGACTTGGCTTCCATTCTTTTCCTTTATAAATGAGACAGAATATGCTTTTATTCCACCCACAACACAAGAACCTCTGTGGAGAGGATACTTGAATTGACAATGCATAAACGTATTGCTTGTGTACGGAATCAGAACATTGGTCCATCTAGCCTCAGTATGGTCTACAGGGTCTGGCAATGTCTCTATGGTGCTTCAGACTGGAGTTTCTCTGAGCTCTACCTGGAGATGGTGGGGATGGAACCAGGGACCTTCTGCATGCAGATCAGGTATTCTACCACTGAGCCTTCCTAACAAGTAAGCTTCCTTCTCACAGCCTCTGCAATATCATATTTTTTAAATCAATCACAACCATGGGAGCCTTGTCTACAACATTGCCTAATACTGCAGATTCAAAGAAGATCACTCACTCACTTCTGAATGCCACTTATAACCTGTGGGTCATTCCTATGGTAATCACAATTCTAGATTACAGCAGTGAGTCAAATAGAGAATTCTTAACTACACTTAGTCCCCCTCACTGATTGTATGGGTTTAGGACTACATTCTTAGCTCTTCACTAAGCAAAAAACCTTCCTGACCTTCAGGGCGAAAATGGTAAATGCAACTTTCATTATAAATGAGCTTCATAAAGGCAATATAAAAAATCTCACGTAACTTTAAAGTTAGGATAATGCAGTGCTTAAAAAAAAAATTATATATTCTGTAACTCTAGTGCATAGCAGGGGACTGTTAAAAAAGTGAATTTCCTCTCCTGTAGTTAAAGCTAATAAAAGGAGTGCACTGCCCCAGTCTCAAATTCACCATGTTTTCTACACATATATATTAAAAGTTCACTAATATGAAAAACTAAATAATATTTTACTTCAATTTCATTACAGTTATTCTGCTCTTATAGTTAGTTAGTTATATTATTTAAGTGGCTGGGAGAAATGAAGTCAGGGTAACCATAAATATCCACTGGCTTCCATCAATCTTGAATTCATCGAATTGTAGAGTTGGAAGGGACATCTTGTCTAAACCCCTGCAATTATTGTTGTAACTATTTTGGATTGGAGTAGATATTACGTGAGCAGAAGTATCTGTTCTGTCTCACCTCCCCTTTCAGCCCCTGAGTCTCTCTAAACCAGGGGTTGGCAACCTAAGGCCCATGGGCCACGAGCGGCCCATGGGGGTTATTTAACCAGCCCATGGGCCCCCACTGCCCGCTTGGTCAGCTGCTGTGCGCCATGCTAAACCAGCATGGAGCAGAGCGGGGACCACCTTCTGCGATGCTGCGATGCTGGCCAGCTTCCCATTGGCTGCAGGAAGTTCCTGCAGCCAATGGGAAGCTATGCACGCCTCCTCCACACCAGAAGACCAGAAATAGCATTTGCACATGTGTGCGTGCGTGCACACACACACACACACACACACACACTGGCCCACCAAGGTGTCTGCGGGACTGTGAACCGGCCCAAGTCACAAAAACTTTGCCGACCCCTGCTCTAAACTCTATCCTGTGTGGCAGGGAGCCTTTGTGTATGTGTGTGGGGATGTCGTTTGTTCTTTCTTATACACAGAGCCCATACACATTCCTAGAACTTTTGTATCATACAGCCAACATTTTTCCTTTCATGTCCTCCTAAATTTGTGCTTCAGTTCATGTATGTCAGGAGGTAGGAGAAAACAAATGGTTAAACTGGAAATGACCTAAGGGAGAAAAACAATGTAGATATGGAATCTGAAAAGGAAAATAATATTAACAATGTGATAAGGATTACCCTGAGTTAAAAGCATCATAAGGATAAGGGAGGGCTTTTTTGTCCCGGAGCCAATCGCGCTGCAGAATTTCACCACACAGACAGCCCTTTTAAGCACTGTTGCCCAGCCAGGCAGGGCTGGAGCCAATGCCTGGCCAGCCATCAAGTTTCTACCCTAGCAGTGTGATCACTGATTGCCTGTTAGAATGGGCATTTTGGCAGGAATCTCCCCCTAGATCCCCAGGCCACAAGGAATCCCCCGCAACAGGTGGAAAGCAAGTGCTGCAAGGTGGTGGGGTTCAAAGGTGGAGCGTGAGAGACTACAAATATTGCCCCCTGGGAAGGCAGTGAGTAGCCATTATGGAAATATGTACTAATTACCTGCATAGGCTTGGTGGATTAGAAAGATTTTCAGTAGGCATTTAAAAGTTGAAATGCTTATATTATTCTCTTCCTACATAGGATTCTCAATAGCATTTCATCCTGGTTCATATCCACTTAAAAATGGTAGTGCCACAGTATCTGGTGCTTCCTATCACCTTAGCTGAATTCCCCATTGGCTCAAATTTTTTTAAGCTGAAATAAATGGAACATTAACACATTCATAGGTGCTAATTAAAACCGTTAAACATGCCAGTGAGTTAAGGATCTGACTCTAGGAATACAATATAAGGTCCACCAAGTATATTAGGTAAGGGCATTTTGATTTGTGAGAAATTACATTCGAAGAAAGAAGCATTATAACCTTAAACATTGAATTCCAGCAGTATGATTCCGCAAGTTTACAGCTACTTACATTTAAATATTCCTAGGCTTTTTAGAATTACAAAGCCTGTTCTAATCCGAAATAAATGTAAACACAAACCAAGTGGATTTCTCCCCTGGAGATAAATCATTGTTGCAGCCAATAAATCTGCTCAGGACTGATTTGTTAGGAGGCTGGAGGCAAAAAACAAAACCTTCACCCCCCAAAAATCAACAACTGCAAAAACCAATATTTTCACTTCCAAACAGAAATAAGACAGATTTAAACAAAGGATGCAGGTTAATCAGCAGCATAACGGGGCTGTTTTCTTATTTAGAAAATATAATGCGTACTGTACTGGTTCAAATAAGTGACTTTGAAATTTCAAAACAATCAATTCAAAGCATTTCCCATATTTTGAAGAACATTTTAATTTATAGGGGCATTTTTAAAATGGGAGCAGATGCTTCCAGAGAGGCTCCCCTAATCAAGGCTGATATCTCTTCGCATGCTGAGGGGAAATTACTTGGATCCCTTTCCTATAGTAATTCTCTCTAGTAGTTGTACGCTGAGCTCATGTACACAGGAAATTTATCCCTTGTTTCCAGAAACTGCTCTGTTTACCTCTAGGCAGCTGTAAGCCCAGAACCATTGATGCTAAATACACTTTAAGGATCAGTAAGCTTCCCTTTAAGCAGTAGCTAGAGGTAATTTGTTCAAGGTAAGCAATAATCTCCCATGTAGTAAAGTGCAGCCTACATATCATGTAATGTGGTAATGACTAGTTGACGTGTAATATGAGGACAAGGATGGTCTTCAATAGGCCGCGGAAGGCGTGCTAGTACAAGTCCCCATCTTGCAAGAAAGTGAAATGTTTGGTTTTCATTATGTCACAGCACTCAGTTGCCCTGTTAAAATGCAGTTAATCTGGTACATACTTTCCATTTCAGACACAGGCATCTATTGCCATTGAACATTAATCTTCATTCGGTATAAGGACTATAAGGTAGCATGATAGAAGTTCATAAGATTATGTATGGGATGGAGAGAGTGGCTAGAGAAAATTCCTTCCCCTCTTATAACTCTAGAACTCTAAAAGGAAGTACTTCTTCACATATCACATAGTTAAACTATGGAACTTGCACCTACAGGAGGCAAGGAGCAAGGCCACCAATTTGGATGCCTTTCAAAGATGATTAGACAGATTCATGGAAGATAAGGCCATCAGTGGCCACTAGCCATGATGGCTATGCTGTACCTCCAGCTGTCAAGGAAGTTGGTTCCAATAGGAATAGGCTATCAACAATTGAAAGGTGCTTCATTAACACCTGAATATGCAAAATCTAAAACTGTCAAAACTCACAAATAATTAGCTTCAATTCCTGCAAGTGTTTTGAGGTACTGACTTGCTTGAGAATGTAGATGCAAGTACAGTTTTCTTTGCATTTGGGGTGTGGTGTCTTAGACATGGCCACCAGAGGAGATATATATACACTCACACAGAGAGAGAAACATAACATATAGGTGGTAGAGGGAAGCAAAGGTATAGAGCAAGGAGAGAAGAAGAAGAAGAAGAAGAAGAAGAAGAAGAAGAAGAAGAAGAAGAAGAAGAAGAAGAAGAATTTATACCCTGCCCATCTGGCTGGGTAGAGCATTAGGAGAATAATAGGTGGATCCTATGGACAAGTTCTGGGTTGGTTGCTACAAATATATACACTCAATAGCACCCATCAGATTGTGCAAGCGTAAAATATATTCCACATGATCAAGCAGTAGTGGTGCTCCCCTGTGCCCTATTCCCAAAGTTCCTCAGTTTCCTCCCAGTTTCACCTGTATCATCCAAATGCTGGGTATAGATATGTGCAAGGGACAATTCTACATGTGTACCTCATTGCAGGAACCCTGCTAATACGCATAGGCTTCCTTCCTGCAAATGCCCACGTCTAACACATGAACACTGGGGGGCAGGATGGGTGCTGCCTGGTTGATGCAGATCCATAACAGGAGCTTGTCAGCAACAGTTCCCCATGTATGGAATGTCCTTTCTATGAGGGGCACCTGTCTCCTATCTTATTCACACAGATGGAGAACTTTAAAACAACCTTGCTCACCTAGGCATTTGATGGCTAAAATATCATGTTCCTGGCAACTTGAAATTATTTATCTGTGAGGATGTTTGATTTTGTTTATATTTTGTACTGATTTGCTTTTTTAATATACATCAACCTGGGCTCCTTTGGAATAAAAGGTAAGATAGAAATTGATATTAAATCATCACCATCTTCACCACTATCATCATCTACTCTCCCTTTATATTGTGCAGCGTCCCCTACATGTGGATAATTCCATGATTATAAACTATTTTGCTATACAACTGAGTGGTATGCTTGTTCCATTTACTTATAAGGGGGAAGGGCAAGGGTGCAAAATTGGGAGAAGCTTGATAGAGGACCTACATAGGCTTTCAGTGTGCATGTTCTATAGTCACATTGAAAGTCCAGTTTGAGCCAGGAAGAGCCATAACTTTGCACCAGTCCAGGATGTGCCAGAACTTTCAGAAACAGCTAATAACTATCATCCCATTTGCAAAGTCATCTTTTCCATTCCAAATCAAACAATTATCACTAATCACCAAAATAAAGGAGACCTGTTACAGATTATTGAACATGTTCTCAAACATGTCCAAGAAGCAACTTTATGTATCCCCAAAACACGTGGTTAGGAAAGGAAAACATTTTCCACATTGAAAAATAACTTTCTGCATCATGTTACAAATTCCTTTTGGACCTGTTCAGGTTCAGGATTTCACTGAAGAGAATGCAAGAGAAGAATGAGAACCTGCTGCTACAGAAAGCTTACATCCAAGTCCTTCTTTGAGAATCCATTTAACATATTAGAGGAAGAAATATTAGAAGACCACCTGCTTCTTAATATGATAAGGAATTAAAGACTTCAATCTATGACATTATTTGCCAATTCTTTTTAAGATGGATAATCTAAACTCCATTTTCCAGCTTTTTATTTATTTATTTATTTGACTGCTTTACGGATTAGCCCTCTCCATAATTACTTGAACCTGCTGTTATTTCTTAAACGGCGTTTCTTATAATTTGTTCTAACAAAAAGCTGCCATTGCAGGCCTTCAACAGGTTGTCTTGGGGAAAAACCTTTGTGCCCCTATCTGTGCATACAGGAGCGACATGACCCACATATCTCATACTGAAATGAAGCATTTTGTCATTCACTTTCCATGTCAAGATATATTTAGCAGACTATAACAGTCTCTTCACAATCGCTTTGTTTCTTAGATTCCCCCCTGCCTGCAATACTCCATTTCTATGATTTACGCCTTTCCAAAGAGTTGCAGCCCTGTGGACTGATTAGATCCTAATTCTTCAGATGCACTGTCAGCTGATCTCCATCAGAAAACTATCATGCATCTTTCTTTTTTTTTGCTTTTGCTGCTCTCCTGAAATTTTGTTTCCCTTTCTGTGTTTCAAGTCTGTTCTTTGTGATTTTCACCTATTTTGCCTGAAGCTGTCTTCTGACAATATGTTGCCACCGATCTCTGTGGATTTGTTCTTTGCCTGCCCATGTAATTTATTTATGCATTCACTTCCACTTTCCTATTATCTTGGCTGTGTGACTTTGTGCAGACGGCTTTTCACTCAGCCTTAAATCTTTAATATATTATTAACAGTTTGAAATTGTGTAGAGATGTGTGTGTGTGTGTGTGTGTGTGTGTGTGTGCTCGCATTTCTTCCCCCGGTAGAAATTTCTTTTAACAATATTTTCACAACTGTTATGTGTTTCAAAACACTCCCCATACAGCATATATATTTACACACAGAGCACCAGAACCACCCGCTACTTAGTGCCATGTGTGCACATAATGGATGGAGTGAGGAATAAGGAGAGAGGGAAAAGAAAGGTTGTTTGTGTTTCTTTCTTGGCAGCTAAATGGCATATTTAAAGTAGATGCCAGAATAAATAAAAATCACTCATTGAATTCCTATCCTATTCTTGTATTTTCATTATAAGGAAAAATAAATAGCCTTTCAGTCTGCAGAAGCTTTCCAAACAAGGTCCCTGCATGTGACAGAAACTCTACCCCGTGGCATATCCCTAAACTCCAGAAATAAACTTGAGAAACATATTCAGCTAAAGATGGTTTTTCTGTTGTTTTTCATTAGTTTCCCCATGTGAGCAAAGTGAGATGAAAAGAGACGTAAGAAACCAAGCCACAGAGGTATCACATCAGTCCTATGTTTGTTTGTTTTACTCCATGACAAAAATTGTATCATGTTGAAAGTGCTGGATCTGACATGGGCAAAATGTTGATGACATGATATTTAATTAGATTTCCCTAGGAAACGTGCAGGGATTGAATTGCCTCGACTTCTTACTACAGCAGACACAAGCTGCTTTATGTACCCTATTGCTTTCTTTAACACATTCAGATGTGGCACATAGTATGCCTTTCTGCTAAAAAACTACAAATGGCCAATCATGTGAAACTATATTAGAAGATAGGGAGGATGATCTAGAAGACAAAGGCAGTAGCTGGGTGAATATTGCTACTCAGGAGAAGTAGAAGCTTTGGGGTGTTAAGGAATAGGCCATCTGATGCCACTTCGTTTCACAAAAGATCACTTGCAAAACAAAGTACTGTACTTAAGAAACCCGCTTAAGGGACGCGGGTGGCACTGTGGGTCGGCGGTTCGAATCCCCGCGGCGGGGTGAGCTCCCGCCATTCGGTCCCAGCTCCTGCCCACCTAGCAGTTCGAAAGCACCCTTAAGTGCAAGTAGATAAATAGGTACCGCTTTATAGCGGGAAGGTAAACTGCGTTTCCGTGTGCTGCTCTGGTGCTGGTTCACTGGAGCAGCTTCGTCACGCTGGCCATGTGACCCGGAAGTGTCTGCAGACAGCGCTGGCTCCCGGCCTCTAGAGTGAGATGAGCGCACAACCCTAGAGTCTGTCAAGACTGGCCCGTACGGGCAGGGGTACCTTTACCTTTAATATCAGCATCACATGCTGTTTTTGTAATATAGTAAGAGAGCATTCATGTAGTCCTGATAGTTTACAAAGGCAGCAAGCAAAACAATGGATAAAATCACAAGATCTCACATTCAATGCCAGTCTCAATGGAACAGTGAATGTGTCTTTGGCTCCATCTGCACAATCCATTTAAAACAGTATCATACCACTTGAAACAGTCATTGTTTTACCTAAAGAATGGTAGGAACTGCATTCTGTTAAGAGTGCTGGGAATTGTTAGGAGACTATTCACCTCACAGCTACAATCCCTGTAGAATGGTTGGTTGTTTAATAACACTGTGAGTTGTAGCTCAGCATCCATAAAAAACTACAATTCCCACAATAATTTGGGGAAAGCTATGACTGTGTAAGGGACGCGGGTGGCGCTGTGGGTTAAACCACAGAGCCTAGGACTTGCCGATCAGAAGGTCGGCAGTTCGAATCCCCGTGACGGAGTGAGCTCCCATTGCTCAGTCCCTGCTCCTGCCAAACTAGCAGTTTGAAAGCACGTCAAAGTGCAAGTAGATCAATAGGTACCGCTCCAGCGGGAAGGTAAACGGCGTTTCCATGCACTGCTCTGGTTCACCAGAAGCGGCTTAGTCATGCCGGCCACATGACCTGGAAGCTGTACACCAGATCCCTCGGCCAATAAAGCGAGATGAGCACCACAACCCCAGAGTCGGTCACGACTGGTCTGGGGTCCCTTTACCTTTACCTGTGACTGTTTAAAATGGCATGAAACTGTTTTAAATGAGGGCCTCTCTATTTAGAGTGCAGGCATTTTCATTTGCAGTTGTTAAAATAGCCAGTTGGGGTGGCAATTATGGAGATTATAGCAGGTGTGGAGAGTGGTTTTAACCATTTCTTTTAATGCTGTGGCACTGAGGAAAATTTCTCATCTGAAGATGACACTTTAATTGGGAAGAAATCTGCTACTGACAGTACCAAGCCAAGGGATGGGCCAAATATAGGGGCAAAGGTGGACAGCTTATAAAGGTATTTCTAACCTTTCTTGGTTTCATGACTCAGTGGTACAGCACATGTTTTAGATGCAGAAGATCCCAAGACTATTCCTCATTGTTTCCAGGTAGGGCTGGGAAAGAATCCACCTCTCAGTGTAGAAAATATTGAACTAGATAGCTCTATGGTCTGGCTTGGTATAAACAGCTTTCTGCGTCCACACAGACTGTCCCCAGATTCTTCACTATGGAAGACTACAGACAACATCTTGTATTTAATCTGTAGCACGCACCACCCCCCTTTGTGATAATGATTTCGGACTTCAGAATTTTGTTTAATAGCTACCTAATAAGTGTTTATGTTCTGCATGTATTCTGCAGAGAGATATGTGTACTTGATTATATTTTAATAATTACATATCAGTTTCTTTTTATAGGATAGCTCTTAAAGTTGAACTCTTAACTTGCTAACCAAATTCAGTGACCTTTTAAGTAAACTCTTCATTTCTTCTATATCAAATATGGATTCAAGTTTTTGGGTGAGGGTTGTTTCTGGGGCTTTTTGTTGTATTTTGGTCTAATATGTGACCTTTAAGTGCCATCTGGTGTTGGATTTCATCTTCTTTTGAAAACATAGTGCAAAGAAGGTAGTTTCACATTGGACTTTAGTTCCAAAAAGAAAATTGTATATCTAGAAATACTGGGGTTAGGAGACCAAACAAATTATGCCTAGTGTTTCAACCTAGAAGGATGTCATTAGGCATGTCATAGATAGAAGCAACTGTTGTTATATATCAGACTTTTTGTAAAATCCCCCAAAACAGAGGTAGTATTATTATTATTATTATTATTATTATTATTATTATTATTATTCGGAATATGTTCCCAGACTCATGATTTACATGAGCTCAGAACAAACATCTGACAGTGACTGTATACATTTCTACTGGTTTGAGGAGCATGCTTAACTTGTAAAGCACTTCACAATTTTTATCAGGGTTGTCATTTTGGAGGCTGACCTCTTAGTACAATCCCTTCCTGAAATAAGTAATCATTGATGGAGGCTCATCCATTATGGCAAATGGGATACTGCCCCACCAACTCGCTGTACCCTCATACCATCCCCTCCCCTAGGTTGTTTCCTTACTTACCTCAAGTTTAGCGGGTGGCACTATGCCAAATTTCTCCTCCTCCTTAGTCTCATCATTGTTGTCTTATAGAAGTTAGCAGACAGGAGGATAATGACAAAACCAGGATTGGTTGAATCTGTCCAACTTTGGCTCCCTGTCTACAGCCACTGTTGGCACCCCTGCCTTCTGCCCTTCCAGTGCCACTGGGCAGCAGCCTCCACTGTTGACACCTATATAGAACTATGCAACACATAACATGGAATTCAAGAGTAAATTAATTCAACAGTCGCTTTGTCAATTCTGTTATCATCGAAAACGTCAGCTGGGGAAAGTACTTGCCAAAATTTCACTAAAGCAGGAAGATCCAGAACATTGTCATCCTGATTGTTATCTGCTTGAGGAAATCCTGAACAAGAGACAGCTGTGGATGATCATTTCATTTGATTGGCTGATTTCTCCCGCTGTGCTTCCAAAGTATAGTTGATGTTGGAGGATGATTCACAAGCCAGGTGGAGATAATTATGATAAATGTGAATGATCCATCCTTTGGTGACATAGAATAGGCATTTTGCTGACATCAGGCCTTGCAGTTCAATTTTATAGATGTAGCTTATAAAATATTTTGGGAATTTAGATTTCCTTTTATAGGATCAATTTTTAATTTATTTTTAATGCAACAGTTGGGGAAAAGTGAAATATTGCTAGACTCCATTTGAATATAAAGGTTAATCGTGCAATTTGCACAATATGTATATTTTAAAAACACTATAATGACCATAAGATGTTTATATGCATGAACTGCGGTGTCTAGTACAGTTTGGAGATGCCCCCAGGCAGTTCTAAGCCTCTGAACACTTTAGTGTGGAACAGAGCATCTGCCTTGCATGCAGAAGCTCAAGAGATCAATCCCAAAATCAATCTCTGGTAAAGCTGTGAAAGACTTCCTGTCTGAAACTCTGGAAAGCCACTCCCTGCCATTGTAGACAATACTGATATAGATTGACCAATGGACCTGACTAAGGGCTTGTCCACACTTCCAATTGTCTTGTGCCTAGAATGCATAGGTTCAAGCAGGACTTTCCCCACCTTCCAGCATGCACTCAAGGGTACGCAGTACCGGCACCTCTTTTGTTGTTAAAAAGTATGGCACTTACGGTAACAACTTCATGGTGAGTAGCAGCATCTATTTTTCTACGGGGCGGGGAGCACTGGGTCGAAGAGGCTTTCAACTTGTCCTGTACTTTCTAGGCACGGGTCCAACAGTTTTGCCTTTGGTCCAACATCCTGGTCATTTGTCATATTGTCTGGGGCTGATGGCGATTGCAGTCAGGAGGGACTAGGCTGCCCCCAAATTAAAATAACAGCTCTCTCAACTCTTCACACAGTGAGCTTCCCATGTATAAAAATCCTCATGTTGTTTTTTTCTTATGATGGAGTTATCTAACATCGGTTTCCTATACAGTGGTACCTCAGGTTAAGTACTTAATTCATTCCGGAGGTCCGTTCTTAACCTGAAACTGTTCTTAACGTGAAGCACCACTTTAGCTAATGGGGCCTCCCGCTGCTGCCGCGCGAGCACGATTTCTGTTCTCATCCTGAAGCAAAGTTCTTAACCCGAGGTACTATTTCTGGATTAGTGGAGTCTGTAACCCGAAGCGTATGTAACCTGAAGCGTATGTAACCTGAGGTACCACTGTACTGGTATTTCAAGTATTTGTTGCTGTTCTTTTGGCATTGGAGGAGGGAATTTAATTCAGTTTAGGAGCACAATTCTTGTAATTTATCTGTCAATGGATTACTGTGTTCCAACCTGGAACATTCTCCAAATATATGTTAGCTTAATGGGGAATGGTTTATGTGATGCATGAAAGTGCCTTTCTTCAATTTGTTCTAAAATAACTTTAAAGCAAATGCTCCTGCGTTAAAACATTGTAGGTATTGGACTCCCCTTTCTTATATCCCTCAAGTTTTGTTCAAAACATTCATATTCTGGAGTTTTTGAAATTAGAGACAGAGCTGTACTTAAGCAAGTATTGGCCAGATGCTGTTGGGTGAATGCAATAAACAGTTGGACTATGGCCAGCAAGACAAGAACTAATAACATGGGAACAGATTATGTTGCAAAATGTTAAAATGCGATTTTTCACAGGCAAGCATAAAAGAGATTGCTTGTAAATGTGGGCTGTGGTTCAACTGCAAGCAAATAAATTTAGCTCTGCATCAAATGACTCAAGAAAAGAGGTTTTAGTTAATAATAAATAGGTGGCATATAACTTTAACAGCAAACACATTAAAAATAATTTAAGTATTGGCTGTTCTGTTCTTTGGGAAAAAAGACTATTATGGCATGGGGCACAATGATTTTTGATGAATGAGGTGAAAATCCCACTGGAGCGAAATCAATCTCAGCTAGGGGCCTTGTACTATTGATCTACCTAAAGTATTATATTACTAATTTGAAAGGCCTGGGATCCAGGGAAGCAGGGAATGGAGAAGGAGAAAATTGCCTCCATAATCTTCAATGTACTGGTTTGGGTGGAAAACTAAAACCTGGCAATTCTATATTTAAGATTAGTTTCTGACACCATTTTACGTTTCTTTCAAGAACTAAAAATAGTTTTCCCGCTCTTTTAATAATATTCTTTACTGTTATAGCTTGGTGAATTGAAGAGAGGTAAGACCATAAGAGCAGCCTGTTGAATCAGGCCAATGGCGCATCAGATCTAGCATCCTGTTGCGACAGTGGTCAGCCAGATGCCTATGGGAAACCCACAGCATGATTTGAGCACAAGAGCACTCTTCCATCCTGTGGTTCCCAGCAACTGCTATTCAGAAGCATTATTGTTTCCCATAGCCATCTCCTCTGTGAATTTGTCTAGTCTTCTTCTAATGCCATCTAGGTTGGTGGCCATCACTGCCACCTTGAGGAACAAGTTCCATTGTGTAGTGTTGTCTTGTAGCTATGAGCTTTGAAGCCTCCTGTTGAAACAGTGACATAGACAGGATCTTACGTGATGGCTTAAGGAGAAGCTGTATTCCTACACTTAAGAATATGAAAAGGGTCTGCATGGATCAGGCCAATGGCCCATCTATCCCAGCATCCTGTTCTCAGAGTGGCCAACCAGATGCCTGTGGGAAACCAACAAGCAACATTGAAACATAAGAACAATTCCTCATCCTGTTGCTTGCAGAAACTGGTATTCAGAAGCATCCTCTGACTGTGGAGGCAGTGCATAGTGATTCTGGCCAGCAGCCACTGATAGCCTTATCCTCCATGAATTTGTGCTGCCTACTTTTAAAGCCACTGAAGTTGGTGGCTATCATTGTCTCCTATAGTTTAACAATGCACTGTGCTTTCTTTTACCTGCACTGAATCTTCTAGCATCCAACTCCATGGATAGCTATGAGTTCTAGTGTTACGAGAGGGGAAGAAAAAAACTTTCCTTTATCCACTTAAGAATATTTAAGGCTCAGGCTCAGGCCCTCAGAATTCATCCCAGACCATGCTCTCTTCCTACAGTCCACACCCCTCACTGGCCCTGCCTTGCTTTAGCCTGGCTGGAATGTGTCCTTGAATTCTAATTATACTCTTTGCTTGTCTGTGTGGAAAAAAGGTTGTGCTAAGTGAGCACCTGTAGAAATTAACCTACTGGACAAAGATATTGCTCATCTCACTTTTGCCCACCACTGGCATGTGGCACTTGGAAAGTTCCCCATAAGCAAATGTGGCCCGTGGGCTGAAAATGGCTTCCCAGCACTTCCAATTCCGCACTTCTGTGAAGAAGGAACTGGGAAGATGCTTTGACTATTGCCTGTCAATAGTCATACACTCCTGATACCTCTTCACTGTAAAGGTCTCCAGTGTGACTTTGCAATGCTTGAGGTGTTTAAAGCATTCCACAAATGCCTTGTGGGTTTTCATCTGTTAATATAAAAAATCATAGTCAGGTTCCATGAACAACACAGGTAGTTTCCTGACCATGCTCTTTCTAGCTTAAACTGAAATGGCTCAGTTCAGCTGCAGCCGTAGGAATAAAACAGAACCATGTCCTTTGGGAGCATCCTATAAAAGTCTGCCTAGACATTCACAATGCTAGACTGCAGCGCAGAGCACTTGGCTGAAGCTGCGACAGCTTCTCGAAAATATAAATGAAAGCTTCCATGGATATTATTAAGTAACCTTGAAATAGGTTTCATCCAAGAATCATTCATCACTTATTAATATGAATGCATGCATTGGAAAGAGCTAATATTGGCTGCTGACTAAAATGTCTTATGCTGCCCCAGCCTTCTTTTCTCCTGTGGCTTTTCCATTCAGTATCAGTATGGCTTTCAGGCTGCCAGTTCAGTGGACATTCACTAGAATTTTTGCTCCATTCACTGCATCTCTCTATAATAGCAAAGTCCTTTCTCGAGGGGATGCTATAATACATCTTTTGTGTGTTGTACTCTCCATAGCCTGGAGAGCACCTGTTAGTAAAACCCAATTTTGGAATATTACTGAAACAACATCTGGAATACAAAAGTGTAGCAGCAGCAGCAGCAGCAGCAATAGGGAAACAAAAAGTACAGTGCTCTGGGTACAAATGAATCTACTAAACTGGCCTTTGATGGTTCAGAAATTTTGTTTTTTTGAGACCCACCTCTTTTGCTAACTTTATCCTGTCAAGTTTTGGTTGGAACACTCATTTTTATAATTGAAACTGTTTTATCTGTTTTTATAGCTATATATTGCCATAACCCATCCAGGGACCTTATGGAGAAGATAGGAAAGCTTATCAATGAAATAAAACAGAATTGCCCAAGAATATAAACAAACCCTGTGCAACTCCCATTTCTAAGAATGAGGCTTGCAGAATAGAAGTTGGAAATGAAGGGTTATGCAACTTGTGAGCCACAATGAGGAACCCAAACAGTGTTCATGCATGGTGGTCCACTAGGACTTGATGACACCCCCCCCCCTTTGGCTGGCTGCCTCGGATTATGGAATGAGACTTATATGCCTAGTGGGCTCCTATGCTGGTCACGGGGGGGGAGGGGGAATTACCGTGAGGCGTGGTCAAAGTCCAGTCCTGGGCTGAGGGTCTGGAGACTGTCCACCAAGGGGGAAGCGGGGTCCAAAGCAAGAAGCTAGGCGTGGTCGGCAACTCTGGAAGAACAGGTCTGGGTGCTGGCAGAAACAGGTTTCCAACGTCATTGCTCCCGCAACCTGGGACTGGGCTGACTGGCCTTTATCTCCTCTGAGGCCAGGGGCGGTCCCGGCCAACAGGTGACCCGCCTCCCCTGGAGGGTTACTGGACCCAGGAGCAGCTTCACCTTCCCCTGACAGGGCTGGGAGAGGTGCACCTGCAGGCAATGGGTCCTCAATCACCTCCAGAGCCAGAGTGGATACATCTGGTGTCTGCTCCTGAGGACCCGGCACAGGTGCAGGCCCTTCAGATTCAAGCCGCTGCCCCGGCTCAGCCGGCCCTGGAGGTGGGGATTCCTGTGCAGGCTGGGACTCCTCAGATTCAGCTTCTGAATCAGATTCCCAGGCCATCACAGCTCCTTTGCCTTGGTAGATGAGAAGTTATGCTGTTCCATCATAGTGAATTTTGCCTAAGTTTTTAATTTTATTTCACAATACATGCTGCTATAACAGAGCTTCATTTCCTATTTCCATATTACTTTAATATCCTATTTCCAAATTAGTCTATTTTATTTCTGCAGTTCTTAATTCTGGTTGGTTTTTTGTTGTCATACATTTTGTCATCTGCATGACATCCTGTATTCTATTTATGTATTTGGTTCTGGGATTCTCTGAATGTAGTATGGTTAATGCATTCTAAAATGAAATCAATAAAAAATAAACAAATTTCATGAAATCATAAACAACTCAAGTAAGTGGATGAAGTTACTTTCTACTTCTCCATTCCTCTTCTTGTTTTCCATATAATAAATGCCACAGATACATCAGAGCTTTGCAATATTGATTAGCACACTCATTTTGTAATATATCTTTTCTTTTTGTGCAAGATTCACCTTTGAAGTTCTTAACCTATATAATCACTTAAGGTCTGGAAATTAGTCTAACTAAATTAAACTAGGTTTACATAGAAACAGAGCCTAGTCTGCATACCAAAACATTTAATACAATAGTCCAAAGTATTATTTAGAAATTTGATAGAGGGCAAAACTGCGCTATCCTTTGGAAAATATATGTTGATGCATTAGAAAACTTGGTTACATCTTGTTTTCCCAATCTTTACCTTACCTTAGTGCTAAAAATGTAATATTCCCTATGTGAAAAGCCACTGTTTTTATTCTCTGCATGCTAAAATCAATGATGAACAGCTCCAAAATTAATTTAATTACCCAAATGAAAAATAAAAACTTCAAAGAACATTTTAAACAACTGATACCCCATCTATTTAAAGCTATTAGATTTTTTCCTTGCTATGACATGTCATGAATAGTCTAATATTTCCAAAGCCCACAAGAGAACAAATCGAGACTACATTCATATATAAGATGTTTCAATCATTTCCTTGTCTTCCCACATTTTATATTCAGAAAATATAGTTTAGCTTATCTATTTTCAATGTATAATCACCCTAGTTTAGCAGATTCAAGAATTTGTATACTACTTCTTCTTCTACTTTTTAGAAAATATGAGGATTAACAATAATCATGGGGAAAGAAAGCCTATACTGCCAAAACAAATGTTACCCCAGTAACAAATGCAGCTTATTTTTCAACATGTTTGTCTTTGATGACTTGTCAAAGAAGAATATTCTGTTTCTCAGCTTGCCCCTAATAAAGTAATATTGACTGAATGCAGAACAGTAGCCTACTATATGTTTGAAACACTTATAAATATGTGTGAAGTAAAACATACAAACAAACACACACACACACACCCCTGCACATTTTACAAACCTAAAGCTCCTAATGAATGTATATGGACCTTTCAGAAAAAAGAAGAAAGTTTTCTTCCCAAATGTTCCCTGAGGTCACCTCCAGACTATCAGTTGCTTTGCAGGACAGATTTACACTTGTCTGGAAATTTAGTTTTTAGTTTTGCCCTGGCATAACAAATCCACTTTGAAAATACCTGTTGATTTGCAGTTGGGAAAGTGATATAGAAATGCACAGAAAGGTGTGTGGTGAATAAATGTTTAGCTAAAATACATAGAATTATTGCCCAAGCAAAACAGAATGAATGTTTGTTGATGTATAACTTCCCCACAAAATAATCAGAATTAATGCTTAATATAGACCACTTAATCACGAAGCCAGTTCCAAAATGAGCTGATCTGAGCTCTCCCATCTGTAAGAGAAATGCAGACAACTCCATGGAAGAAAATGTGTTTGGATCTGCCTATTTAAATAATTGAAGATAGTAGTTCCCAACTACTATGGGGTCCCATAGTAGTTCTGTGGAGATCTATGTAACCTACCCCAGGGGATCCATGACACCATTCACATAACAAAAACTACCATAGAGGTACTGTTGCAGTGGGAAGGTAAACAGCGTTTTTGTGCACTCTGACACTCGTCACAGTGTCCCGTTGCACCAGTAGCGGTTTAGTCATACTGGCCACATGACCCAGAAAGCTGTCTGTAGACAAACGCCTGCTCCCTTGGCCTGAAGCGAGATGATTGCTGTACCCCATAGTCAAGTTTGACTGGACTTAACTGTCCAGGGGTTCTTTACCTTTACCTTATTTTATCAGGCTAATGAAGAGAGAGAGAAAAGATCTCCATAATCATGTGCTAGACAATTTTTTTTTCAAAGAATGAACATGACAATTTAATGATTTTTAAAGTATTTTTTGCTCCCATAGATATGGCTTGACTTCATGCAGTAAGTGCTGATGTTTCACAATGATGTGTGAAATTATCATTGAAATGGGAAAGACCCATTAAGCGATTTTCTTTGTCTCCTAAATTTCAAGATTCATGCCTCTATGGCATTTCTTAACATTTCAGCCAATTCAGGTTTAAATTACACTTAAAGTAAGCACATAGGTTACCTTTCTGCCCTGGGTAATGACAGCTTTCACTTAAGAATCCTGGACATGTGACCCTGCTGTTATAGATATCTGGCTTTATTTCACTTGCTTCTGCAATTTTTGTAGTTAGCAGCACTCCAGTTTTATTCCAGAGTGGGTAGGGAAGGATGAAAGCAGAAGGGACTACTAGAAGAGCGACAGTGACTGCATAATATACACATTTTTGCAAAGAAAATCTCCTAATATTTTATATTATTTTCACTAATGTACAAAAAACTTCTTTGGTTTGTATATTGTTTGGGAAAGTGAAAATTAGGTGGGTCTGCCTTTAAATGTGAACTGAATTGGATTTCTGTTCCATTCCTAGATGGAGGTCAGCTTCACTGAATTCTGTGGTGACTAAGTCCTGAGTAGACATGCCTGAAATTGCACACATTTGGTTAGTAGCATGAATATAATTTATGGGCTAAGTAGCAGACACCTTCCAAAATCATTGTTATTTAAATATATTCTGAAATGATGCTCCTGGCTGATTATACCACTGAGGCACATCAACCCTGTGTGTATATCAACAGCAGAGCGATGTCCCTCCAAAGTGTGATGCTTCAGATGTTGCTGAGCTACAATCACTTGCTGACTTCTCCCCCAAGTTAAGACCTTTCAGTTGAGGAAAGGGTAGAAGAGAAGAGGATCTACAACTATTGTCCATTTTGATCACCAAAGAAGAAATTCAATGCCTTGAAAAGAGCAATGATGATAAGAAAGATTTAGGAATATCCCTTAGGATAAGACATGGATGGATACTATTAAGTGTCCCATGTTTCTTGGAACTATTGATATTGGGTTTACACACCCTAATTCCTTGAACTTGATTTGTGCTTGCTAATGCCACATTACTCAAATATAAATATATATAGTCTATAATTTAGAGGTGGAGGATTAACCTGTCTCGATGACATAGATGAACCAGTTCTGACCTTACTGGGTCTATTGATCTGGTTGGATATTCAGCCCTGAAACAGATTCATTTCCAGATTCATCTCCAGATTGAATATGATGTACTTTGGTGATCTTGCTTGCACACATACCTATTGCAGATAGTGGGCTGGTCTTGATCATTTGTATCTTGTGTTTGGATTCACATAGTGTTTTCACATTTTTCCTAGTGTGCCATACACTAACTCATCTGACAGCACAAAAAGGAACCCATGTAGAAAACTTAGGGCAGTTGCTCACTCTGTCCACGAAGATCAGAATCATAGAATTGTCATGTTGGAAGGCATCCCAATGGTGATCTAGTCCAACCCCCTGTAATGCAGGAATCTCAACTGAATGGCCACCTGACCTCTCTTCTGCTTAAAAACCTCCAGTGAAAGAGAGTTGGAACAGGATGCTCTGGTAAAAGGTTAGGAAAGGTTTCCCAAGTGCAGAATCAGTTTATCATTACTATCTATTCCCAATAAGAATTGTGCAATGAGATATTGGTGGAACATGTTTCAAACATATTTTAAATGCAAGGTCTCTTGATTAAAAGGTATTGGGTAAACAAGACTAGCAAGTGTTGGCTGTGGCTGATGGGAGCAGTGGTTCAAAACATCTGCAGAACACTAGATTGACAAAGGCATCTGGATGATCCATTGAGATCATTCTAACCCTTCGATGCTATGAATCAGAACATGATTCCAGTGGTGACAATAAATGTGTGAGATGCCCATGATAATCTCATAGGGATAGTGCAAGGGTAAATTGGAATTAAAAAGGGAGCTCATTTAAAAGGCGGAAGGGAGTAATAAAACATAAAACAGGGCAGTAGGAGAGGACTGATTGGGAGGTAAATTACAACACTTGGGAGTGATGTATGGCAAAAGTAATAGGTGATGGAAATAGTAAGAATGACAGCAGAGGAGCTGTGACAGAGAGGGGTGAGGAGAGGTCAGAGGAAGCAACATCTGGCAGTGTTAAAATAAATGCATTGTCGTTAGGCATTGATGGCATATAATGAAATTGTATTTGCTGTAGAAATCAATCACAAAACCTTTGATATCCGGCTCACCTCTAATAATTACTGCTAGTAATTCAGTCATCATAGGAAATAATAGAGGAAAGAGGACACCCCTGCCAGGTGCCCTTTTGTAATGAGAAATATTCAGATCATTAAGTCTTACACTGAGTTTTGGTTTCTCAGGGAGTTTTCTGAATGCATTCTGTGAATATTGTTCAGAAACCAGCAGGCTAGAGATGGTTTGAAACCAGAAAACTCACTTTTCACATCATTTAGCCAACAAAGACTTTTCTGAAACCATTTTCGTACTGATACATTTCCCCCCATGTTGTATCATCTCAGCAAGAAATTAGGGTTCATTTGACCTCACATAAATGCTAGGTTGTCCTTTCAGCCCTCATATGAAGGTAGCTTAGGAAATCTAGAAAGAGAGCAAGCAAAAAGATTTGTCTTGTAAAGGTGGTAGATGATATAATTATCCTATTATCATAGGAGAGCAGTAACGAGAGAGGAATTTACCTTTAATGCTGAAAGACCTAGGATGCTGCAGGGCACGTCTGCTTTTCCAGGGGCAGCTCAACTGTCAACAAAGGATGGGAGTAATGAACAGGATAAAGGACTTGAGAGGAAATATTCCAAGGTTTTCCTTCCCAGTGGGTTGGCATGGACATGTCTCCCAGTAACATCTGCCCCTGCACATCCCAGGATACTTGTCAGCAGAGGAGAGTCCTTTAAGGTTGTTGAGTTAGACTCTACCAGCATGAGTTTGACCAAACTGTGGGAGACAGTGGAAGACAGAAGTGCCTGACGTGCTCTGGTCCATGGGGTCATGAAGAGTCTGATACGACTAAACGACTAAACAACAACAACAAAAGTCTAAGGGTAGAAAATGTATTGTATTTCAAAGGGCACCTTCCTAGTGGGCAAAATGCCAGTGGTGGGGGTGGGCACAATAGATATGACTCTCATTTTTCTACAGGAGGTTGCATTCCAGCCCTGTAAAAGTCTGAGATTTCTCCATAGGCACAGACTTCTCTCTATCCTCCATTCCCTTTTCTTTTGCTCTGCTGTCATGGTCTTTTCCTGTAACTGGTTACAAGTGGGTCAAAGACTAACCTAGGCAAAACTGAGGAAATGTTTTCTAGACCCTGTTATTATTATTATTATTATTAGCAGTAGTCGTAGTAGTAGTAGTAGTTCACAAATAACAGGCTTTCAAGATGCTCCCGTCCCTGCCTTTATATTGCACAGAACCCTGTCTAGAGGATCTGTAATCTGTATTTCAACACAGGGAAAACAACAAAGGATGCAAAGGGAAGGGGAGACTAGGGAAAGGAGTTTGTTCTTTCAGATATGTGGACTTACTCTTAGTTACAGCAAAGCATGGTGACTAGAGGCTTGAGCTTCAGTAAACCCTTTTTTGTTCAAGCCTTCCAAACTGGCACTGTTTTAATAGTAGCCAACCTAGTGCCAAAATAGTTTTATTTACATGCTTTGCAAGTGAAACCCCCCCAACCAAAATGACTCGTTCAAAGTTTTTCAGAGCTTGTAAAGGTATAATTATTGTATCCTAATAATTATAACAGAAGACATTTCTCTTCTCCTTCTCACTGTTTGATCTGAACTGCAAAATTCTGATCTTCTTGTCAAAGAGAGAGCTGTTTGCATGGGAATATTCTGAACTTTGATGAAACTTTTATGACACTTCCAACAAAACATGCTGCTCATTAAAGTTTCATACTGAGAGAGCTCTATTGGCATTGTTTTTGAATTGAAAATAACACATAATTGTCATCAATGAGTACTTGATGAAATACCTGTTCCCAGAAATTTTCTCTCTGCAGAGTGGGATTTCCACTCTCAGAGGTACAGTTTCATTCTCCTAGTGTGCTGGGAAACCTTTGCTAGTATGTTGGTGGCCCTGATGGCCCCACAAAGACTAGAATAAGAAACAGATTTGATTTATTTAAAACATTTTGGAAAGGAGGTTTAAAAGAAGACAAATTAGATAATTTTAAAATATTATCCTTCCTCTTTCACACACACACACACACACACACACACACTGCCTGGACTAACAATAGAAAGACCAGTGTCCCATGGGTTTCTCTTATAAATATTTCATTGGGAGTGGAGGGACAAAGCAATTTTGTTATCCAGAAAGTAAAGTACCATGCAGGTTTCCTTAAACATCGGGAATATAAACTCTTGTGTTGTTTTTCATTGGCCATCTAGGGTTTGTATTTAGGAGCTGAAATGATCCCAGCTGAAATGTGATTTCCAGTGAATAGTTAAATTATGAAACTTGTTCCCACAGGAGACAGTGATGCTCATCAACCTGTATGCCTTTAAAGAGTAGGCAAATTCATTCAAGAGAAGGCTGTCAATGACTACTAGCCATAATGGTATGGTATGGCTACTAATAATGTTGCTGCATACCAGTTGCTGGACACCGCAAGAGGGAAGAGTGCTGTTACGTTTGGGTCCTGCTTGCTGGCTTCCCATGAGCATTAACTGGCTACTGTGAGAATAGGATGCTGGACTAGATGGGCTCATCTTACGTTCTCTACAAAAAAATAAAAATAAAATGATAGTTTCCTGAACTAGACCATTTTCCCTTGCCCTCTTCAAAAATGGCATGCTGTGGAACTATTATCCTATCTCCTCACCCAATATTCTACTGTCTGTAGAAGCAGTGATTTGGTAACCCCAACTCCTAACCATCAGCTGTCTTTTATACCCTGCCCGGTGCTGGAAAACTTCATTCCACCCCAGTTTTGGCCATCTCAAATTGGGCACTGCAAACAAACGAGGAGGATTATTGCATCTTTTGTAGGCCACTATTTGTGGCTGATAGACTGCATTCAACTGAGTGGGCTACATTTTCCACTCATTCTGTCCTGATAGTGTAGATCCTTTATTATTATTTTGCCTGGTGCAAATCTACCCTAGTTTCTTTCATCTTTTAAAACATTTAATCGCATCGCCTAAAATAATGCACATGACTTTTTTAAAACCATCAACAAATAAATGGGATCAATCTGAACTGGAACCTAAAACTTTTCTAATTTCCCCACTTCAGCACTGTGATAAATATCTGCACAACCTGCATTGCTGGAGAGATATGTCTGACTAAGTCTGGCTTTCGATATTGTGTTGACAGGTGACTTTGCATGAATATTGTATTTATTTATTATCATTTTAAGTTCATTGGTGCATCAAGCACTGCAAAGCTGTCAAATGCTTCTGCCTATGGAAGGCTTTCTTACACCACTGTCTTAGAATCAAAGAGTAGAACAGAAATTGATTAAAATTGTCTTTGGCTTTAGACCCATTGCATTTCATGATACATGTGTTTTGAATACATCCAGTTAGCAATCCCAGTATTCTATTTAAGCTGATACTTTTTTTATGTAGTTAGAACTGGTTCACATGTAAGCTGCTTAGGTAAGTTACAAAGAGGGATGAGGAGAAATTTGATTGCATTCACTGGATTGAGTTCTGTTCCTGGCATGGGACAAAAAAGTGAACACTGGCAATTTCTTGTTTTCATCAGAATTCCCTGACATCCCTCATATCATGTAAATGATAAGTGTTAATACTGGCATAGTAATATTTAAAAGGAATCAATTTCACATTTCCAGTGTATCCTTCTGCTTTGAAAGGATGGATGTGCTGCTTCGCTAACAATCTGGAGGACATTAACAAGCCATTGCCTCCTGATCTAGGGTGTTCATTTCATTCTCTGCAATAGATTCATTTATGCCTCAGGCATATAGTTGCTTGAGGTACTGTCTTCTAGGACTAGAAACATAATGGCATTATTATTTTTTTGCTTTACTTTCACTTTTCCAGTTGTGGCAGCTACAATGGATAACCCAAGATGGTTTTCCCCTCAGAAGAAGGAAATGAATTCCCAGTAACAGAAGTTGACTACTTAGTTTGCTTGCCAGATACAACTTGGATTATGTGCCACCATGTTTTCATCATAACTTTGTCCCTTTCTTGAACCATCTCCTGAACTGTTGTCAGATATTTGAAACTGGATAGCTATTTTCTTTTTATTGTCTATAGTCTCCTTCACCCCTGATGCTCAAGGTGGGAAATAGTGATTCAGCTAACAAGACTTGTCAGTGGAAACCCTAAACAAGAACTTCCAGTTACACAATGAAACTTCCTCCCTCTCCTTCCCCTGTGCACACCACATAGTCCAAAATTATCTTGGGTAGGATTTGGGAGAACCCCCAGAACAGCTTTCAGGAAGAGGAGAGGGGGGATGGTTCAGTCTGGAAAGCTTAAAAGCTTGCACAGAAGGAATGTTCATCCTAACCCAATGCTCCCATATATTATCAAAGTATCATTAATTTGGGCTTATTGGAAAGTATTCTGGAAGCTCCAGTGCATGCCTAAACTTATCTGGCAGAAAGTTTATATTTGACCATGCAAATTATCACATTTCTGAATCTGACCCTCTATTAAAATGAATAGAGATCTGGCTATGAACAGGACATTGTATCTTGTCAGTTCTGGGCACATAGTGCAGGAAAAGGGATTATTTTTCAGTCCAAGGGTTGCATTTTCTTCAGAGCAACCTTCTGGAGGCCACAAGCTGGTGGTGTATGAGGCCAGAGGCGAATGTAAGTGGAGAAATGAACATAAGCTTTATATTTGTACAGTGGGTTACTTTACACACACACACACACACACACACACACACACTGCTCTCAATCTTTCATTCAGGCAACCAGGAGGCACTATCAGCGAGGAAAAAAATACTTAAAGAGGTTGCACCTGAGGAGAATTCTGAGGGCCAGATAGAGAGTCCTGGAGAGACATGTTCAGTCCCTGGGCATGAGGTTGCCAATCCTGTTAGCAGAGTGGATGCCCATACACTTTGATGATATTATCTACTTGTAAATTCAAAATAGTGACAATTGTCAGGACAGCCGCTGCATGTTAATTATAAGCATATGTTTTATTTCTAACTCCTTAAGAAAGTGATAATTAGAACAGCTGAGAATCTATTTTAATAAAAAGGCTGTTGATTCATAAATAGTGTTAAAGCATGGTGTTTGAGAGCTCTCATTCTTCCCTGATCCCTTAAAAATGGTTACATAGGTCAAACTCAGATAGGAACATTAAATAAATTGGATTCTAGATTTGCATACCATTTCATTGTACATTCTCCAAGGCATCAGTTGCATAATTCACATTTCTGCATTTCCCCTCACCTATGTGGTAAGCCAAATCTTGGTTTACCTGCCACTCCACACTGGGCTAAGTGACAAGAGAGGTACAAAGCATGGGCAAGTTCCTTTTGGGGAGCCAGCATATTCACACAATCCCAGTAAACCAAAGTTTAGATGATTAAACCCAGCTATTCCCACATCACAAATGCCTAGAGCACTATCACAAATCCAATCCACAATAAAACCTTGTGTGCTCAGTTAGTGCATTTGATGCCTAGGGCAAGATCAGATTATATGTGTTCCCTAACTTGGCCAACCATGTGCTGAGGAGCAAGCATAGGTATCTCTTCTGTGACACTTGGTGTGCCAACCCTATCTTTTTGATCTCCATGTGAAAAGAGAATACCACGTATGCAAATACCACGTATGCATGCAGGTGAAAAGTGCATGGTTGATTTTCAGATTTAATGAGGAAATAATCCATATGATTCTCACCTACATGTGTTAACTTGAGGGAGCATTCATACATTCTGTCTCCATATGTCCATGCAGGCTGATGAAGTCAGAGGCAGCACATTGGGTGGGTGGAGAGCATGTACTCATTCCCACTCACTCATTGGGCCATCTGCTTAAATATTGTGCTAGCCTACCTTGGATGTTGCAGGGGATGGGGAGCAAACCATTTTGGAGGAGGAAGTGTTTGTAAAGAAAAATGCCTCTTGCCCCAAGTACTGTTGCCAAACATTGAATGGCATCATAATTTCTAACTCAATTTTGCAGACTTGATATGACATACTTTCTAAATTTTAATGATATCCCTTTGAGGTTACCACAGGAGACATCCTGAGCAAAGAAAGGAGATTTTTAAGGCAGGTGCATGGTTTATAGCTTAGGAGCTTCTTGTTCTACCACTAGCAGTCTACCATATGAAAGTCAGTATGGTGCAGTGGTTAGAGTGTTGAACTAGGTTCTTGGAGACCAGGGTCAAATCCGCACTCAGGTATGAAGCTCTTTGAGTGACTTTGGGCCAGTCACTATCTCTCAGTTTAACTAGGGTTGCCATATGTCCAGGATTTCCTGGACATATCCAGAATACTGCAGTTGGCAGCAATGTCCGGGTGGAAATTGGGCAAATGTCCAGGGAAATCCGGATGTATGGCAGCCCATGGCAGCAGTGCCGTTTTTGCTGATTTTCCATCAAATATCTCAAAAATGGCATTATTTCCGCCCCCCCCCCCCAAGCTCAACAACTTGCGTGTCAGGATTTTCACTGTTTGAAATATGGCAATCCTAGCTTAACACACCTCATGCGGTTGTTTTGAGAGTGAATGAAGAAGGGAAGAACCATGTACACCACCTTGATGAAAGTGGTTGGTCTGCAAATGTCAATCAGTCAATAAATTAAGTTGAGGATCCTGAAATCTAAGAAGTAGGCAGACAGTATTAGGAGTGTGGTGACCAAGATTGTAACATTTCTGTCTCTGCTAGAACTCTTCAAGGAATGCGTTGCCTTTCTGTAGTGAGAGTCTAGAACCTGCTTTCAAAGACACCAGCGACATAGCACTATTTGTTCCAACAACAGGCCTTTCCTTCATTTTATTGTTTTCAAGTTGCATCACAGGACTGGAGGAGTGAGTGGTCCATTGAATGTAGGTAGGCTAGAGCTGAATCATTTCAGTCACTTATCCACAAAGGACAATGTGCTTTACAATTAAAGATTGGTTTTAAAATGCATTTGTGGGTGCCTCAAAACAAATAGTCTGCAAGGACTCACGAGAATCTATACCCAAGCAGATTATCTTCTCTAATATCAGGAACAAGGATTTAATGTCCGAGCTGGGTTCAAGCTTCTTGTGTTAATTCACAAAACCTAAATAACCTGGAACAGTCTGATATTACTTATGCTTCACCTTGATCTCTGAGACCATCTAATGGGACACTTCTCATGTTTCTCTATACCCCTGAGGTTCAGTGAGCCTTAGGAACCAAGCCTTTAGTGTGGCAGGCCCTTTGGAACTCATTGCCAGTAGAAGTTCATCAGGACTCATGCCTCCCTCTTAACCACTGTGTTATTCAAACAGGCCTCTGCAATGTGAATTTCTTTTTACCAGCCAGTATTTATTTGATGTATTTACTTATGCTTTTACTGTTGTGATTGTAGTTTTGTATGGAGTACACAAGCTTGTTGTATTTTTAATGAAGGGGCAGTGTATAAATATGTAAATCAATAAAATAAACAATTTCCACAAAATTAAAGCTTGCAAGATGCCTCATTGTGTTAGCAATGAACAAATAAAATGAGGACACAGATTTTTCTGTGTAGTAGACCATATTGTAGTAGACCAATAAATTGCCCAATGATGCCACATTGCTCAATTTAAGGTGTCTGATGTGAGGTGTCAAAGGAAAATGTGTCTCATACATGCCCTTCCTGACATAGAGGTGTTTCTGCTATGCTATCCCAAAGCCAGGTTACATCAGAAAGACATTTTATCAAAAAGATGTTCTATCAATCTACTAATATTCCTTTCAAAGTTCCTCTTTCCCCCAGCTTTTAGCTCAATTTAAGCAATCCTCCCACTCGATTCTGAGTCACTGTCAGATTTTTTTCCTTTTTGTTTGAAACGAGTGGGAGAATGCTTTAGCTTGAATTAGACTGTCGTTCTCAGTGCCTTTTATGCACAACACCTGCCAGGTATTTTCATTTTTTATTAGCTTGACAATATTTTAAGTATTTTCAATAGTTTACCTCGTAAAGTGGGAGACAGATGAGCATTCATCAGGCTCCTTATGCTCAATTGTTAGTCACTGCTCTGGCTATGTCAGTCTACTGAATATCTTTTCCGGTGACATTTGGCACAACACAAGAAGCTACATGCCTTTCTGCTTTCATTGGGGATTGACCTGTAAGCTCACAAACCTTGCTCACATGTCATATGTTAGATGCAATTGACCACTTGAACTGAGATATGACTCTGAAAACTCACATGGGTGATGCAGGCATTGGCTGGCAGCATCCTATTGCAGTGGTCATAGTGCAGATATTTGGCAGAAAAGCAAACATTTTTGAGGACGCAATCTGATTCTTGGTTCTAGTTCAAGTTTATTGAACATGCAGGAGAAAGGAAAAGAAAAAAGAAAGAGGGGGAGGAAATCAAACTGGCTCCAAGCCAAAAGCCAGGCGGAACAACTCTGTCTTACAGGCCCTGAGGAAAGAAATCAGATCCTGCAGGGCCCTGGTCTCATGAGGCAGAGCGTTCCACCAGGCCGGAGCCATAGTTGAAAAGGCCCTGGTTCTGGTTGAAGCTAATCTAACTTCCTTAGGGCCTGGGACCACTAGGGTGTTGCTATTTATGGACCTTGAGGCTCTCCGTGGGGGGTACCGGGAGAGGTGGTCCCATAGGTACGAGGGTCCTAGGCCATGAAGGGCTTTAAAGGTCAAATCCAGCACGTTAAATCTGACCCTGTACTCCACCGAGAGCCAGTGCAGCTGGAAAAGCACTGGGTGAATATGCTCCCATGGCAGAGACCCCGTGAGGAGCCTTGCTGCAGCATTCTGCACCCGCTGGAGTTTCTGGGACAGCTTCAAGGGCAGCCCTGCGTAAAGCGAATTACAGTAGTCAAGCCTGGAGGTGACCATCGCATGGATCACTGTGGCCAGGTGGGGGCGGAAAAGGTAAGGGACCAACTGTTTGATGCGGCGAAGGTGGAAAAATGTTGCCTTGGCTGTTGCTGTAACCTGCACCTCCATGGAAAGGGAGGCGTCAAGGATTACACCCAAACTCTTAAAGGAAGGCAATGACACTAGGCAGGCCCCCGCAAGAGAAGGGAGTTGGTCCCTCATCCTCGTGCCATCCCGACCTAGCCATAGGACCTCTGTCTTCGAAGGATTTAGCTTCAATCAGCTCCCATGAAACCATCCAGCCAAAGCTTCCAAGCATCTGGTCAGTGTGTTCGGGGCCGAGTTGGTGTGGCCATCCATCAGCAGATAGAGCTGAGTGTCATCAGCATATTGGTGACAGCCCAGCCCAAAGCTCTGGACAATCTGTGCTAGATGACATCTGTGGTCCCTTCCAACTCTAAAATTCTATGACTCTCAAATAATGAAACCTTGTGGAGAGCGAGGAAAGAATAAAGGAGAAAGGCAGATTTACCATTTGTGCTGAAGCAAAGCATAGCAGATAGTTCCATCCACAGCCCTCATTACTATGACACTACAACCTTGATCTCTCTGATGTGCTACTTAGATCTCACTGGCATGCGACCTTGTCTGAACTTAGAATAACCCTCAACAAAAAGAAAAAAAATGAAGTTTACAATAAGCCCAAAAAACCCACACACAGTTCCTTTCTTTGTATATGTACCATTTTCCATATTTGCAAATGTTTCAGTGCTTTTTTTTCAAGAATTCATTATGCTACGCATGAAATTAGCTTAACAGATGCCATTTTATACTTCTTAAACTCTCTATTTTAGCTTTTCTGGAAGGAGTACAACTAGGGGAAATAATTAAATGTAAAGAAAGACAAAAGGCAATTAGGGAGAAGTTCATTGCGATTTACTGTGCACTTTTGGTCTATTTCCCAGTTGTAACATTGAATTGGAATGGAGGTTAAATTGCACAGCACACAGAGTGGCAGAGTGAGATATGCATTCTTTCAGGCGGTAACAAATGACTAAACTTTATATTCCTTGAGAAAATATATACATTTGTACTAAAGGAAAAGAGGTTTGTAAATAAAAGGGGAGAATCTGAAAATAGTAATACATAGAGAAGGCCGATAGACCTGCCTGCAGAGACATAAAAAGTGCTGAGTGGACAGGCTACCTATTTCAAGCCACAAATTGCTTCAGTAAGAACATGCAGCCTGGAATACATTTGGAAAATCATTCACAAATCAAGAACAGCTACATGCAAGTGTAATGAATGCAAAGAGCAGCTTTTTCCTTCCAGTTCCTTCCTCCCCGCTTGCTGCAGATTCAAGAAAAGTAGCAATTTTCAGTGATGGCTGACTGCAGTGTCACAGTAAACCTCCTTACAGAAAGAGGCTGTGAAGCAAGTTAGTCAGCAGAATGCCTTGGTGAAAAAATGAAATCGTGGGAAATGGTGTCATTTAATGTGGAAGGGTTCTGGGCAAATCTGTCAATTTTGCTCTCTCATTTTCTCCAATCTTCACTTCTCTGCATCTCCATATCAGCTTGCATTTTTTAAAAGTCCTCATGAAAATTCATCAGTATGTATTTCCCCTAATACAGACACTTTTGCATGCAATTTTGCCTAATAGACAAGTTTGCCCTCACACCCCTAGAGAGAAAACTCATGAGACATGCATTTGGTGGAAATATTGCAACATAATCAACTAGTAAAAGATCTGCAGTAAGCCAGCCCAACCAACATAGATGGGGGCATTTGAATAGCAAACTAAAACAAAACAAAACATGTTTGCACCTTTATCTCTGTTCTTGGGCAACATCCCCTCAGTTCAAACTCAACGAGTAAGTCTTGTTAATCATTTATGGGTTTATAGGTTTTGATTACAATTAAGTGGAATACAAATTTTGTTAATATATATGTCTCTTTGCCAATTCACCACAGAGATGTGAACACAGTATTCTGCTGGGTTGTTCTTCCAGCTCCCAAGCATCCCTTCAAAACGGTTGGGAATGTGAGGTGATAGGTGAGATGCCCTTCACCTCAGAGTGTTTACTTTCTATCCATATTAGCTCTTAGCCCAACCTAAATGCCAAATTGTGAAGAAAGGATAGCTGTTTGGAAACAAAACTATCCACAAACACACTCCAACTAATAACGGTGCAGAATAAGTGGGGGAAAGAGTCAAAATTCCTACTCTGTCACCAAAGGAAATGGGCACTGCTAGCAGGATGGGGCGGGTTGCTGCAAAGGCTCAAGATAAGAAGACTGAAGATGATGCTTACCATATAAAGGGGAGAAGCCATCCTCACCCCATTGGCCATTCCATTCCCCCACCATCTTCCACACACAGGGACAGAGTCCGAGTCTCCCCTCAAGCAAGGGGGAAGGGACAAAATAATTTCAAGTGTGGGAGTAGCCTTCTGCAAAGCAATTTTGCCTAATACATTGTATGTTATATTCAGTAGTAGCCTATACACATTCTTATACTCACTCAATCCCAGTAAATACATTTTTTGTACACATTACTTGGCGGAGAAGGGCATTGCAAAATTCAGAGAATTTTGATGGATGGCTGCCATACCCCCCCTCCAAAAAAAAAAATTCTAGAAGAGAATTCTATGTCTCATGCTTAGGTCACAGAAAATGCAGGGAGCCTTGTAAGCCATTTTGTAAACACAAACACTCCTTTCCAGTGAAAGAAGGCTGACACTAGAGCATTCTCAACAGATGACAATCTAGTCTCTGCTTAAAGAACTCCAGTGAAAAACAGACCACCACACTGCTAGGTATGTGGTTCCGCTGTCTTACCGCCAAAAGACTCAACTGAAATCTACACCCTTGTAACACAATCTACGTTACAGGGCTTGAGTTATCACCTGAGGTTTAGCATAAAGTGTTCATAGCTTTAGTTACAGGTAGGTAGCTGTGTTGGTCTGCCATAGCTGAAACAAAATAAAAAAATTCCCTTTCGTGTGGTATCTGAAGAAGTGTGCATGCACACGAAAGCTCATACCAATAACAAACTTAGTTGGTCTCTAAGGTGCTACTGGAAGGAATTTTTTTGTTGTTGTTCATAGCTTGTCACAATTGCTTCTAAGTTGTCTCATCAACCTCCTTGTGCAAAATAGCTTACCACATGCTGCACCTTGGAAGAATAATGACCACTGTCTCTCTCTATCAAGAGCTGAAAGAGGTAGAACCAAAAGCCCTTGCCTCTTTCTGGGGCTGATGGGAGTTGAGCCTAGTGACATCTGGAAAGCCACAGGTTCCCCATTCCTGAGATAAAGGAATGCAGGAACATGTTAGTATATATCACAAAAATGGCAGGATGTGGATAGCACTGAATTCCATCAGTAGTACGATTTTGCATTAATATTTGTAACTCAACATACCACCTAGCATCAGACTGACACACACACACACAGGTTTTCAATAGTTTTGATCCTGAAAATAAATCATGTTCTACAGGGGGGAAATAATGATAATCACAGGCTGCTTCCTTTTTAGCTAGGGGATCTGGATTTGTGTGTGACACACTGTGGCATTTCACATAGTCTTGTGTTATAAATTTCCTGCTGGAAGCTCTTTGACACAGCTGCATACTACTGACAGACTGTGATGCCGCATACTGGAAATACTCTTTCTGAAAATGGCTTCAATTTAGTCTTTTAAATTAAATTGCTACAGCGAATGAGAGATATAATTGCTTCAGCGGTAACAAGAGTGGATAAAATTTATTAGATGCTAATTTTTATGCAATTAAGTGATGTGACAGTCTGTATACATCACAATGATAGACGAAGGCATGAGGGCAGATCTTAGCTCCACTCAGTGACTAAATTCAAGTATTCGTTATTGTTTTATAGTGCAAGCCAATCCAATGTGTGCCTTCTCAGAAGTAATTCCTTTCAGTTCAATTAAACTTACTCCCAGGCAAGTGTAAATAGGAATCTTTACACATGAAACAAATAATTGCAGCATTTTGCATGGTTTTATTTAAAAAGGAAGAAAAAAGGATGTCGGATCAACACAGCCGCCTTTGTTAAGAAAGGAACACAGTTAATATAATTACTAGATGGAGAGTTGACTTAGTCCCTATCTACACTATACATTGAAAGTGTAGTATCACACCACTTTAAACAGCCATAACTTTCCTCAAAGAATCATGGGAAGGGTGCTGAGAGTTGTTAGGAGACCCCTTATTCCCCTCACACAGCTACAGTTCCCAGAGTTATCTGTGAATATAGATTGATTGCTAAATTGATTGCAGACAGAGATTTACAAAATGGTTGTTGAAACCACAGACATCCTGGACATGGTATGCTAATTAACACTTATAATGTCCTAAAAACACAATCTACAAGGAAGACCTCTGTAATTCAGTGGTTTCACATCACAGTTTCCTTCCTCGAGGATGACCTCTTTAAGGCTGCTTCCAGAGCAGACATAGGCAAACTCAGCCCTCCAGATGTTTTGGGACTACAACTCCCATCATCCCTGACCACTGGTCCTGTTAGCTAGGAATGATGGGCACAGATGCCTATGCCTGTTCCAGAGTGTCCTGGATTGTTTAAATATCCCTCCATGGGCTGTTGCATATTGCCATTTCCAGTGTTAGATTTTGTCTGTTTATTCTTTAAACTTCCAAAGCAACCTGTTATCCCTCCATTTGTTGATTATATCCACATCTGTCTTGAGAACAAATCATACATCAACACAACATTTCCTGCCCTATTTCCCGTACAGAACTGTAGCACTTTTAGAAAGTTGGGAGACCCAATAAGGAACAATAAAACAAGGTTCTATAGATATGGTACCTAGACTGCATAACTTCTTCAGACAAGACCCTAAGCAGATAGAAGAATAAGATGTATCACTAACAGCTGGTCAGGAGACCAAAGTATGTCAGTATTAAAACTTTTGCTTCTTAATAGCTATAAAAAAGACACCTTCTGGCACACACTTGTTTCCCCATTATTATTAACTTTACTATTTCTGGCCATATGTTCCACTGATGAGAGCAAATGAGAAAGTTGAGGAGCTGACTTGAAGATTTGAAAACTAGCTACAGGATGTTAAAAAGAAGTTATTTAAAAGTAAAGACAGTGTTGTTTGAATACTGAAAGAGAAGAAACGCCATGGTGCATGCGCACCTGTGAAACCAAGTGCCGCAATTTCAGTGAAACATGTCTCTCCCATATTGGTCTCAACAGTCACAGCAGGCACTGTAACTCTCCAATGGTTGGACTTTGCTCCTGATGACACACTCTTCCATCCTCTCTCAAGACAGGCAGATGCCATCAGTAACTGTTTTGAATACCCCAGATCTGCCTGTTTTCCTGATTAATATTCTGGCACTTCCATTCTGCCAAATATAAGTTCATCCCGGAAACAACGTTAGCGCAAATATAATGAAAATGCTCTTTGCTGTCAGAGCTCAAAACGAATATACTGCACTAAAATCCAAGAGCTTTTTTTGCCACCAGAATGAACTGCAGAAGAGTCCATCCGGGTTCACTGATTTGGTTCTGAATGGAATTTGATTTCTCATTGTTTTCTTTGTTGGCCCTTAATCAGTGGCTTAGATATAAACAGTTTCAACTTCAGAAGATGCAGATGGCATTTTAAATTGTACAGCCCCTGCCCATTTCTATTTTTTTTATATAATATAGATTGACCATTAATTGGGGGGGGGGGAATCTGCCTACCAATGGAAGTTCAATGAAAAATGCTAACGTTGGCTGGTCTTCTTTGTAAAGGATAATTTAAGAATCTCTAAAACTGGCTAAATATTTATTGTGATATTGCCAGAAAAATCAGGGGAGAAATTTCAAAAGAAAAATTGCTTCCTGTGAGCTGTTCATGCTTCCCCCAACATCCTCCAACTCAACAATCAGTCAGTACAAGAATATTTCTAATGTATAATTTCTTATCTCTCATTGAATTTTTCGCTTATGGCCATATTAGGAAAGAACATGTGTGGCTAACCAGCAGTAAGTTTGCTTCTGGAATATTTTGCCTGGCTCAGGACTCCTTCAGGTGCCTTGTTGATTGAGCATCCATCTTGATTTGCTTGCAGAAGCTTATGCTAAGGTTAGATTGAGGCTGTGTACACATTACTGCCTTAAAACACAACTAGGTTCTTCTTTTTCTCAAATCAGATCAATGCTGGTTTGGGGGGGAACTGCATCAAAAGACATTATTTAATAAGGAATTATAAGATAGATACAGGATTGATTATGGCTTGTGGCTACCATGCTGTGTACTCTGTTTCCCAAACCAAAAGCAGGGGCATCCTGAATACTGAATAAATAGGGACGTGTACAGTACATAGCCTATGTTTGGTCTTTATTCATTCTGATTGGTTTGTGTAGATGCTGTACTGACAATGAACAGTCATCCTGAATTCATCCTGATTTGTAGACATCATCCTGATTTGTAGACATCTTCCCATTAACATCTTCCCATTCATACCACACTCTTCAGTGCATTTCCCTATCACTTTCTTAGCTGCAAAAAGTTCAGAGTTTTGTTTGCTTGTGTTACTTGCTTTTGGTGGATCTGTTGCAACAGAGTGCTGTAATCCACTTTAACTGTAGAAGCCTAAAGTTCTGGTGTATACTTGAATGCACAAATTTTGACAATCTGGAGGTGAGTTTATGGACTTGTTGCTGTAATCACAGATTCAGAAGCTAATTCACACTTACACAACCATAATATATAAATAATGTGGAAGTAATAGAAATGTACTCTAATCTGGGGTGGGGTGGGGTGGAATCCTGTCTCGTGGCTACTGAAGAATACTTTTGGTGCTGACACTTTGAAAATTGGTTCTGCCTGCCAGATTCACCTCTGCCAGTCAGGTTGGAACAGCTCATTTGATTGTCATCTATGCACCTTTCAAATCATGCATCTTATAAACTGTATGTATGTTATACCTATGCATTTATTAATTAAGCATGTGACTTTGGCCTACCATGTAAGATTTTATGCACAACGATCTGCCAGTTATGTTTTCTTTCAGCTTCTTGTTCTCCGAATCTTAAGTTCATTTCACCATGTTGCCAGTGAAAATCTTTTAATGCCCTTACAAAAAATCATTTTCATTTAGTGTGCATTTTTCTGATATGCACATTTTTTTACAATTTTATGTAATACTGACTTCTTACCCAGTCTTAGAGTGGGCAGCTGTTGCAGCCCCATCACAACTGGCCCCTTCCCTACAGGGAGAAACACATGGGCAGGCGGGCAGCTTTCAGGTAAATCCCCTGACCGGCCATTAGGTCTGGTGTGCTTTCTCACTGCTCAATATTTGAATTCTGGCCGATGCGGCCTCACTGGGTGGTCATGGCTTGGGAGTGGACTGGAGTGGAGCAGGCTTCACTCCAGTCCACACCCAGCCTTTAAAGGCCAGCTGTGCCCAACACTGGGGACCACAGCCATTTTTTCTGTTATCTTTACTAATGTACGGTATGCATTTCTATGCACACTTTCTCATAAGGTGCATATTTTTTGGTTGTAGAACTGCACTACAGGAGTCAAAGAGTTCAACTTGAAGGCCAGCTGCATTTCAGATTCCTTTCAGCTGCATTTTGAGAGGGGTGAGTGCAAATTAGATAGGGTCACATTAAAATCCAAACCAGGCTAAGTTTTCTGTCCCTAGGTATAAAATAATCCCTGACACAGCACAATGCAGTGTTTATTTGTACCAAGTATCTTCCTGCACCTAAAATATATCTTCTTTTTTCATAGTGAGAGATTTCAATGAGATATCAGCTACCACACTGGGCCTTGTGTTATATTCTACCTAGAGAGCAGGGAGCAGAGGTCTGGGACTCATTTCATTCTCATACTGAGTACAGTAATGAATCCTGTTCAAGGCTTCAGTTCCTACAAGGCACCAACGCAGATAGAGCACAGTGATATATTTTGCCGGAAATGTTTGTTTTTAACAAAAGGCTAATTGAGCAGCCTCATTCACAAAAATGTGTATTGGAAGATGGTGCGAGGGCTGTCACTAGGGACAGCATCAAAATATCCAGTATGAACCCATGATTCTTGAACTATCAACACTAATAGTAATCACTCTATTCCAAATATCCTCCAACATTGTGAAGTGCCAAAAGTCGAACAACTTTATAATAGAAGCTTAGCGGATAAAGCTATTTTCTTTTTAAAAAAAGGATTTGTGAAAATGGCCCCAAATCACTGTAATATATAAGTTTTCTCAGCTTCCTCCTATTAGGGCAATAATGTCAGCCCGGATGAAACTTAAAAGGGAAATTAAAATGAGGAAGATGTTCAATGTATTATGTGGTGCTTTCTAATTAGACTAGAAAGCACACAGATGCTTCATATTTGATTTTAGAATCAAGTTTCAAAATGTGAAGCTCCAACAATGGAATGCAGCTGCATTTTAACTGGATTTTTATGCAAATTTTACTATATGCAGAACACAGCATATCTAACACACCTAGGGCAGTTTAGCTGACGGGTTTAAGCATGCTTCCCTAAGCACAGGATTGCACCCCATATGATGTGCCTATCAATCGTTCTCTCTCTCTCTCTTGTGTTTTACATTCCAGGCCTTTTCTCAGCAGCTGCTGGTGTTTGTCCAGATCTGTAAGTGTTAGTATATGGTCTTTTGCATGGACATAGAAATAAATTACTTTTAAGCATTGTAATGGATGGAAAGGCTTGGCTCATTTTGTGATGGTTTACATCGCTAACAAAAACAGTCAGTACCACTCTGTACAAAATGGGGTTTGAACAGTTTAGGGGAAAAGTAGAGTATTTCTTTTCAGGTATTTTGTAAAAGTCCTACTGGAATTATGTAACAAACTCATTCCTTATAGATGAGCTATAGCAATGCTTCAGATGATCACATATGGAAAGCAATGATGTCTTCTTCCATCAAAACAGCATAATGGTGCCTGCTGGAAAGTGAAATGAAATATGACACATTAAATCCAAACTAAGACCCTGAAAAGGTTTTGACTTTTCCAGGTTTCTCTAAAAAAATAAAAGGAGAAGTGTTGGGGAAAGATACTAGATTGTCAGTAATGTGTTCTGAAATCCATCACAGTTGCAAACCTGCAAAAAGCTTCTCAGGGCCCTAGGCTGAAGAGCAGAGCAACTTTGACTGGTTCCAGTTAAGTTCCCATAGTTAAGCCCCCCACCTCCCTGCACCGGACTCAGAAATGACACATTACAGATTTTAAAATACCCTCTCTCCTGCCATGAAGTCCCTCGTGCCGCAAATGCATTTGACTCTTGACAAAATAAATATATTCAGTTGCTTCCTACAGGTGTCTCAGCAGGAAAAGTGTGCTAGCAGCTTACCTGACCTTTTCAGGCAGACTCGTATATGTCACCTATGTACATCCATCGAGTTCACCATTGAAGGTCAAGTCAACTAGGCTGACTTAAAGCTGAGAAAAATATAGAGTCCTTCCCCCCACCCCTTATCTGCCTGTTTGAGCACTTTCAGAGATGAGTTTGATCGGATTGCTTTCTTACATTTTTCTAGGAGAAGGACCACAATGATGAAGAATGAAGTGCATTTGTTTTTTTAAAAAAATCAGATTATGGAAATGTTCCTATATTACATGGACAATATTCACACTATATTCACACACCATACAGCTGTTGTCACTACAAGCCCATTTTCCTATCCACCCATGTGCTATGCTCACATGTGCTTGCCAGCTGGATAAATGCTTGCACTCTGTACATGCTGGTGGGCAGCATGAGAAAATAAAATGGTTGCATAATGTTATACCACAAAACTTCAGAAACTAAGTGTCTGCACTGAGAGCAGCAGCCAAGAAAAAGCATGGGATGTAGGTCAGTGGCAGAGAAATTTATTGGTATAGAGCTTCAATCTCTAGCATCTCCAGGTAGGGATAGGAAATGACTCCTGCATGAAAACCTAGAGAGCTGCTGCCAATCAGTGTAGACAATATGGAGCTAGATTGACCTATGACTCCACATAAGGCAGCTGCCTATGCTATTTGTACTAGCTGAAATTGATTTGGTAAAGGGCCACCGTTCAGTGGTAGAGCATCTGCTTTGCATGCAGATTCAGTCCTCCAAATCTCTAGCCAGGACTGGGAGGGACACATCTAAATCGTATAGAGCCACTTCCAGCCAGCAAATATCATAGTGGGCTTGATGGACTAATGATCTGACTCAGTATTAAGGCAGCTTTATATGTTTCTATGGAAGAGGTTGGTTGCCTGCTTTCCTCACTCAATGCTTGGGGTCAGAGTACTAGATGGAAGAGAATGGATGGATGTGGGCAATCCATGCAGCCAATAAGGGTTGTTCTGGTCAGTTGGCCTGCTTGGGGGTTGAGACTTACTCCACTCACTTCCTAAGTCTGGTAGAAAGTTGTTCCTGCTTCTTACGGAAATAAACAGCTCATCAGATTAGACAGAGCTACTAGGCTAGTTTCCCAATAGGTGCATCACTGTTGCTTACCAGGAGAGAGAGGGGAATGGCTGAGGTGGCACAGAGGTTGGTAGGGTAAAAATTCACTTGTAGGAGCACAGCACTAACCTACCTGCGGCCTTGCAGGTAGCAGCAGAGACTCGCCTGCCAGGCAACCTGGCAGAAAACAACCATCCCTAGCCAGCCTTCCCCATTTACCAAAGCAGCATCCCAACTAGCCAATTCCCATTCTCCTCTTCCTTGTTAAAGCCTTGCCTAGTGAACTAGCAGCAGAGAGAAGGGACCAGTTTTAAATCCCCATCCTTATGGCAAAAGTAGGTGGAGGAATGGATTCAATTTCTTACCTTTGCAGAGTAGGCTAGTTTCTACAGACACACAAACCATCTCGACAAGCAGCAGGCAGTATCAGTGTTCAAAGACACATTCTAAGCAAGGGAAACACACTTGGATTGCAGAGCATGGTCAGTGAGGGTGTGGTCTGGGAAGAATGGGTGCCAGAGATGCCTATCTTATACAGAACACACTAAAAGGGGAGGGGAAACCAAATGAACAAAAAGAAGAAATAATGACCTGGTGATGTCTTCTTTTCAACTTCAGTTTGCCTATTAAGTATTTAAAGCTGTCTATGCTGAAAAACATGTGAAGAATCAACTTTATTATTTCCTTAAAACGTCCCCATTTTATTAATCTTCTTTTTGATCAGCAGCTGCTTTGATTCATGAAAGCTTAAGAACAGAATGAGTTGCTGCCAACATCCAGAGAAAAAGGAAAAGAAAATAAATCTCACTCAACAAGCTTAATGATAGGTATCTGCTCTAACTTAAAGTTGCCTGGCAAAGGCAATTTCGGGTTTCCACTAGGTTTGCTCAAATCACAGATCCATAGATATAAATGCATGGATGTGGGAACAGGGTTGTGCCCATTTGATATAGCCAAACCTCTGAACCTTCTGCTGGAGGTCAGAATGGAGACGACATTTGACAGACTAACGCCTGGGAAACCAGAGTCAAATCCCCACTCAGCCAGGAAACTCACTGGATCATCTCATAGGGTTCATATGAGGATAAAACAGGGTAGGCACATGCACCCCTTGAGTTCCTTGAAGGAACAACAACCAGGTAAGGTAGCCTGTCTCAAGCTGACTCACTGAACTTCATGCCTGGGTATGCATTTTGAACCTGATTCTTCCCACTCCTAGTCTAATACTCTAACCAGCGCACCACACTCATGCTATTTCACAAGGAAAGGACTAATATGTCTGAGTTTTAAAAATGGCTTACAGAAGACCAGCAACAAGACATATTAGTGGCAATCAGCTGTCATGATGTTTCAGGGAAGTGGGAAACGGTTCCTAGACAGAAAGTGTCATGCTCAGCATCACAGCTGACTGGCATTCTGACAGGCTTCTGCTGGAGGTTACATTTCTACACACCGATCCAGGAACATTTCTCCAGAAGATTTCGTAATTGTTTAGGGGGAAACTTGCACAGACAAATGACACATTTGCAGTGATGCTATTCGAACTGTAGAATCTTAATTGGGGATTGCAATTGACCATGTATGTGGAAATCAAAACCTGTCCAAGGGAGGGCAAACCTTGAGTGGTATCATTTTTTAAAAAATCACATTTGTATTGAATTTCCGTCCTATTTTTCTTACTGAAAAACACAAGCAAAGCCTTTTCTTAACTGACATGAAAATTAATAACTTATTTCCATTAATCTGATTGTGACTTGCCACATGGTTTCCCATATTTCACAGGGCACACATCATTTAAGCTGTGAAGGAAACTTGCTTAGTCAAAAAGCCAGCTGTACCCAAATTATTCATAAATGAAATTGCATCTTAGGCAGTTTAAACATGTATTAGGCAAAGGAGGAGGATGCTCACTGGAAGGCAGCTGTTTATCAGAACTTATTCTTTTCCTGGGTACCTACTTGTGAATTCATCTGATCCCAAGAGGAAACATACAAGAAAAGTGGATGAAAGGTATTCTATACATGCAGGTACATTTGCTGTTTAAATCTGTAGCCCACTCCATTGAGAAATCTCACCAGACATGGTCTACAAGAGTCCCCTCACCATACCTTTTCACCCACTTCCAATCTCTTCTGTCTTTGCCTCAGAAGGACTGAAGTAGGAGAGGTGGCTGATCACCAACTTGGATGGTTTTAGGTCAGACAAATTAATGGTTTATTAAGTCAAGAGCACTGCAGTGTAATAGGGAAAGAAAAAAAGGTCTGTACAAGAAACACCTTTTGGAGGTGATATTGCATCTTGTCCCTTCTCTCTAGGGTTAAAAGCGCAAATATGGACGTATGAGAGACTCCTTGGTAGATTCACAAACTAATCTGCTTAAATTGATTTTTTTAATTGATCACATTCTTTTCCTTTACGAGTTCTAATTGTTCACATAAATATTTGCATGCTTATAATAATAGATCAACTTGGATAGTTTTACAAAGCTGTCAATGGCTACTAGCAATGATGGCTCTATATTATCCCCAGTATCAGAGGTAGTATGTCTCTGAATACCAGTTTCTGGGGAATTATGAGCAGGAGAGTGCTCCTGCATTCATGTCCTGCTTGTGGACTTCCCGTGGGCATCTGGTTAGCAGCTGCTTAAAGAGAATGCTGGACTAGATGGGCCTTTTGTAGAATCTTTGAGGGCTCTTTTATTTTCTTATACCCCCTCACTGAAATCAGCAATGGAATTAACAAGTTCCAGGATAGTCACCATGGTGCCCACCAGAATTTGCTGTACTCCAAATCCCACCATCTCCAACTAACTTGGACAATGGTTGTGGATGCTAGTTGTAGTCCAAAAACATTTGGAGGACACCATAGTGACTGTCCCTACCTTAGCTGCTGCACCCCAGAGAAAAGAAACTCCTGTAGTCTGGTACATCCAGAATATCCTCTAACATGCTCATTTTTTATACATATTCTTGGTTGGAGATGTGCATTGCAAAATTCGATGAACTGCAAATTTTGAAAGACGGTTGAATTCAAGTTCAAGAATTGTTTCAAGAAATGAGAATTATTTAAGTTCACATAAAAAATGAAATAGAACTGAATTTTTCCTCCATTCCTATTGTGTCCTATATGTTTTGTTATTTTCCATTAAAAATTCTAACAGATGTTACTATCTGCTGATTGACGTGATACTACATTGTCAGTTGCAAGATGGATATATGAGACGAAACTGCTGCTTTGGACTTGAAAATGGAATAAACAAAATCCCTAACATAACCACATGATGCTCATCTGATTTCACATTATCGCCTATCCCTTTCCCAGAGTCTTGTCGTTGCACTATTCGACTACTTTCATTATTCAAGGTTCACACTTGTTCCTCTGGCCAAAGCTGTCAGACTAGCCATTTTATCACATTTCAGGGCCTGGTATGTTTCTCAATAGAGGGTAGAATTTCATTTGCAAGGCTGAATTATCAGGGCTGCCATGTTAGCTTTTCCTCACTGTTTTCATCAGCTTTTATCTGCCTGCAAAACTGAAACATATCTCATGGTTCAACTGTTTGGCAGTCAGGCATTCAGGAGCTATGGAACTTCTGTTTTCTCCTCAAGTTCCCTTGAATGATCCCAGTAATTCCACTTTTTATAGAAACAGTTTAAAACAATAGGAATATGGTGGGTCCTGAGAAGACAAGAATTAGGTGTCAAAGGCCAGGACAGAGAGGCAGGTCTATAGCATATGACTTAAAATGTACATTGAAGGTGTCAGAACCTAGCACCCTACCTAGACAGACAGACAAATAAATGATGATTTAGTACATTTGTGTATGGTGAAAACAAAACATTCACAGCCTTACTGTACATATACATATTCAGAGAAAGCTGCTATGTTCTGTGGGGCTTTTTACAGGTAAGTATGCTTAGGGTTGAAGCCCAGTATATGTACACTGTTCTCTTCTCAATTTTCAGTTTCTCAATTCATATTGCTTTTGAAAATGTTTTACATATTAATCAAATAAATGGGGCTTGAAAGCACATGCGAGGGTATGTACACACACACACACCTATCTAGTGAACTATATCAACAATGCAAAAAATATATAGGGGCAGAGCAATTCTTAACTGACCTGGGGGATGATCGGAATATATGAGCCACCACAACATCCACAGCCTGGCTACTCCTGCTGGTCAGGAAGGGATGTAGAGAGTGTTGTTTTCTTTTCTCCTGTTATTTGTTTCCTTGCTATGGCCACTCCAGGATGACACAGTAAGGAGGCCTCAATCTTATTCTTCTCTAGGAGCTGGATCAGTATCAGATCACTGTATCCTCAGCCAGCTCAGCTTTGCCCCATTCCTGAAGTATTCTGTTTTGTGGCCCTACATCATCTACTGCCTAGCAGGAAAACCACTAGTGGTAGCTTCCTATTCACTTGGACAGAGGTTGAGCCCCCAGTAACAGACAGGCCCCTCCTACACTTCTTCCTAAACCCTTCCCAGCAATCAGTATTAGGAGAGAGGTTATTCTACATTTATGAATTAATTCCACACAGTTTAACTATTAGGAATGTATTTGTGGTGCCTATACTTCAATTTGTCTCCTTCCCAACTAATATAGAATATTTGAAGAATTAATAAATACTATTCTCAGGACAATATTTTGGTGTGTGTGAAAGACCTATATTAGTAACCCAAATGGAGATCCGATACAAAACCAGTATGCAGCACTTAGAATCAAAGTCAAAGCTAACACATACCTTGGAAAGGTTTCTCTTGAAGTCACATCTGTATGTTAAGTGTGGCTTTATTCTCTTCATAATTTATTTTCAGAATTTTAATTATTTCTGAATACTACATATTTTTATTGTATAATTCTTCACTGCTTTTATCTTCTTTTCTTTAATATGTCCTAAGGTTTAGGGCTTGAATTTTTTACTTTTATTTTCATGAGCTCCTGAATTAACCATTCATTCTTTTTCTACTACTGCACTCCATCTACTTTCTCTACTTTTTATGACTCAGGCTGCAAACCTATACACACTTATATAGGAGTATGTCCCATTGAACACTATGTAGCTTACTTCCAAGTAAATATGAATATGATCTGGTCGCACTTGTATTTTGTCACACTAACTGTCCTCTTTATGCATTGGTCTTATTCACATGTAGCAATAAATATTATTGGCTTAATATTCCATACTATGTACTTCCTGTCAACTGCCACTCCTGGCATGAATAGATAAATAAACAAGGAAAAGGTATCTTAGCATTATGTCTCAATCCAGGAACATGCGCTTTCCCCGCCACCCTTTTTACAATTGGTAAGCCAATAGTAAACAATGGTTAAGGTTGGCTAGCAATCATAGTTTCTCAGGGTGAAACAAACCATGATCCTGAGTTCAACTAGCATACTAAACTAACCTTTGCTTAACTCATTCACAACAGGGGAAGATCAAGGCAGCAGCCCTTCATACTTCATGGAATGCAAGAGCAGCGGACTCCAAACTGTTACCAGACGGAAAAAAATCCAGCATCTTTTTATGTGTTTCCTTGGCCAAAATGGCCGAAGCATTTCACATTCTGTCTGAATGTAAGTGGAAGCCCATTAAATCAAGTTGTAACATTGCGACCTGATGGCCAAATAAAGATACAGACAGGGCCGTCTTTACCCAGTACAAGGGGCTCGGGGCACCTGGGCTCTGAATTCTGGGGGGTGCTAGGCACCCACCGCTGAAGCCACATAAGCTCTTAACTATCTACCTGTTATGAAATAATAAATAATTTTGATCAAGCTATACATATATATATATATATACACACACACACACACACACACACCCTAGGTATTACTGAAATGTATATCTAGTGTTTCACTAAAGGACTTTCAACTTTGTGTGCTCATTTACCAAAGGCGCTTGTCATTCACAATGGCGGCGCTTGACTCATAATAGAAGTTAATTTGTGGGCTAAACTAAATGTGGGGGTGCTGGGCGGATCCTTGCACCCCACCGGCGTATATTCTAAAGACTGCGCTGGAGACAGACATGAAAGCTGGGTTGAACTGAGGGCCCTTTATGTAATATTAAAAACCAAAGCTATAACGCGACCCTGTAGAGGGCAACTATTGCTGTGGGAGCAAGACATGAACCTGAAATAAACTACAGCCATTAGAGTGACCAAATCCCTGCCTGGAGGCACATCTGTCCAGCCCAATTCCAATTTGCAGGCCACATCATGAAGGTGAGGAGGAAGGCCTATGCTGCTTCACCACTTTCCTCAGCCCTGCAATAAACAATTATAAACGTTACATGTGATCTTGATGATATGACTTCACAAAAATGTTACATTGGCTCAAGTTAATCACCAGTTTAACCTAGAGAGGTCCTGCAAATTAATTAAACTGTTTTAATGTAAAATATGCCATCTGTGGATTATGGTCTTTTGGTTGGGAGCTAAGATGAACCCATTTATTTAGGCCAAGCCAATAAATTACTCTGTTGCCCTGTTAGAAAGTTTCCAGCAGCTTTCTTCTGTGTGTATATTCACTATGTGCCTGTTTAATAGACCTCCCTACTCTCATTAGCGTTGATCACCAGCTTCTGTTACATCAGTTATTTGATCTATTTTTTCTAAAGATCGCGGTCAACCTCTAGAAATCCTGTTCTGCCTAAGCTACTGCATTAAATACATACTTGATGACTCACACATTGGAGTGTGTGAACTGATTAATCTGAAAAACATTGGGGTGATGAAGCGTTAAACATGTAATTTCAGTGGCCAGGGGTAAGTGAGCCAACCATTGAGCATGCACCAGGTCTTGCAGGGCTCATAGCTGGAGAAAAATAAAGTTAAACAGGATTAAAATAAAGAGTTAAAAGCTAAGAAGAGAAGAGTGTGTAAAAAAGCCTTTAGAAGTCAGATGGAATCAAAATGTTTATGCCTATCTAAAAGTCATCAGGAATGAGACATTTCTTAACATCCCTAGGGAGAAACTTACAAAACTGAAGTCAGAAAAGTCCCTGTATTGTATTCTCACCAATCAAAACTCTTTTAGTAGTGAGATCTACAATTCTTTAATTATTTTGTTTTAATTTGCATTGTGAATTATCTTTGGATAATACTTAGTATAATTAGAAGGGTCATAGTTAAATACCTTAAATGATTATTATAATGAATAAAATGATACACATAAATAAAACAATTCTCACATACAAAGCATCACTTGATGCTACAGTCACCTGATGATATGCATGTGTGAATTATGCCAGCTGAAATCAACAAGTCAAGTTTATGTGTAAACGAAACAGGCATTTTGTTATCCATCTTGCTCTCCACTGTGGGGATGGAATTTGTAAAATTTGCACTCTTTGATGAAGCTAAAGAAAGAGGTGAACTGGGGTGATTTTGCTCTTCCCCGAGTTGAAGAGTGATGTCAACAAACCACACCAAGTCAGATCAGAGACCTCAGATAGCTTTGTGCTGCTCTATTTTTCTGTACTCTCTGCATTTCTACCCATTATATTTCTTTATTTTCTTACTGTAGGTCCAGGAACTCTGCAAGAAGTAAAGCTGACTAAATGCTGCTTTTGGAGCACTTCAGACCTCAGAGATTTCTTTCTTTTTTAAAAAAAGCCTCTGCTCTAAGGTAAAAGCTTCATTTAGCTTTAAGCAGAGCAGTGGAATTTTAAAGTTCTACAGCACTCTACAGGCAGCATTCAGGACAGGTTCACCTTGTAATGCCTATTGAGAGACATTCCCTTCAAACACAAACAAGCCCCCCAAAGCTGGCATGGCCAGTGTGAAATTGCTATTTGACTACCTCTTAATTATTTTAAGGTATGAAAAAGCAAGAGACAAACCACCACCACCACCCAAAAAAGGAACTAACGTGGATTTTGGAATAATGGTTGACCTAAAAAAAGTATTACCCTAATATGGATTATGGATGAAATGAATCACTTCTACTTTGCTCACAAAAATCCATGGTCTTATTTGACTGCCAATTGGCATGCTTAATCCACTCTGGCGGGTCTCCGGTGCCTGCAAATTTTATCTGCTTCTGCCAAAATAAGGAAAAGTTTTCGATTCTCCCTAAGAATGAATTGCAAGCACAAAGCTGTGTTTTATACAGAACAGCTCAGAACCCAAATAAGAGCATTTTCACATAAACATTAATTTAAAAACTCGGATGAATTCCATTGGCAAGTTATAAGATGTTAACATTTCCTTCAATGGTAAGTCTTTTCAAACACTCTAATCACACTTTTACAAGTTTTTTTTTGTATCCTGTTACTATAAAATATTAAAAGAATGATTGGAAGTTTGAAGCATCACCTTGGGAATTGCTTTTATAGAAAAGTATAATGATGGAAGAAATTGATTTTCCCTTGTCTTTCGCGTTCCTGAACTATGCTTTGTTTTGTAGCAGACGACAATGCAGTTCCTGCCATCACTGTCTCTTTCGTCAGCATTCAAGAAACCATGAAACAGTGTATTAAACACCGTTACCATGGTAGGTTCAAGGCTAGCCATTTACAGCCTCAAAATAGAGATAAGTTAGTTACTGAACCAAGTACTATACTTAGATGGTGGCAAAGTCATTTCCCCCTTCTGCCTACTGCTCTTTAAAGAACCGTGCAATGAGAAATAAGGCTTTCCCATCCCTCCCATTGGAATCAGGCAAAGCTTTACAGATGTTTAATCCATGCCAGAGACAGTAATGCACTGGATGAAATGAAGCTGAATTGTGGCAAGTCAGAGATGCTATGAATTTGAGCTCCTGAGTCTGGGAATGGGCAGAATGGTCTAGGGCTGCATGAAGACAACACTATTTCATATTCCTGCAGAATCTAGTTCAGGCTTAGCACCATTGCTGCAAAATCTTGATCCAACCTAACTAGGAAGAAAGCAAATTCAGAGTGATGACAATGTTTCCTAAACAGAAAAATACTTTCCCCCATTCATCTGCCCTTCATTGACTTTACTCTCAATTGCTGTAGTATGTTCCCATCATATATTCACATTTGAATAGCTAGGTACCATTAGGCCATAGTTATGAACCCAAGAAATTAGCAAAAGAAGGACATTCTATAACACAGCTAAATGTTCACAAAAACTGCTCTTCTTGCAGTTCAGTCTTGCAGAGTAGCCAAGAGAAATTATCACAACTGAAAAAAACAAAAGACTCTTGTGACCAAATAAACAAACCTATACACCTGTCTTGTTTAAGTGCAAGACAGCAGCTATCATTTTATTTTACTGCCAAGTGTAGTTCTTTAACAAATTATTTTAAATATGTTTTTGGTAACAGCTTTCATAAGTAACAAGTTTTTTGCTGCTAACAAAAACATTCCATTCATCTGCACATTTCTGTGATATTATTTCTTATAATATAATAGAGGTAATAATTGGATAGGTTTTTAAAAATGTTAATATATTGGTATATCAAGAAATGCTCAGCTGTCAACACCACCCATGTGTGATACTTGCTCCAGCCCAAGCTTGCCTAGAATTGGCTTGTCAATATGGAAAACCTGTTGCCTAATACTAAAGGATTTACTTTTAAATTAACCAAGACCACAGTCTTTTACTGGAAATCTTTCATTTACTTGCCAATACTGTATTCTTTCCAAATTCATCTGTCTTTCAAATTGTTAGTCATAGAAACACTGACTGAATGCTGAAGGCCTAAAGCATATTACATGCCACAATATAGCAATGTGAGTTCAATACAAGTAGTTACTTGCTAGAAAAGTCTCATTAAACTCAGTAGGACTAACTGGGTAAACATGTTTTGGATCAGGTTCCATATTTTCAAAATTTATCTATACCCCAATATGATATTGGGGGGGGAGAATATATTGTACTGTAGTGAAACCAATGAGGCTATGGCTCAGCTGGGATTTCATTGACTTGTAGAGTTGGAAGGGACACTTAGGGTCATCCACTCCAACTCCCTGCAATGCAGGAATCTCAACTAAGACAAAACCATACCAAGAACTCAGGCCAATATAAGTTTCAATAGTGGGAGTGGTCCCTACTCACAATTCAATAGTCAACAGACCCACTCCCACTATTGAAACTAATATTGGCCTGAGTTCCTGGAATCTCAACTAATTCTTCCATGACATAAAGCCATCCAACCATTGCTTAAAAACCTGCACTGATGGAGAGTCTGTTAGAATTCCTGCTCCATGATTGCAGTCATGGGATTATTGTCTTTCACATGACGGTGTATGTTTTGACTCCACAGAGTGGGAAGTGACGAAGACAGGATGTTTGTGTTACTGTGTTCCATGATGTGGGACTTTTGTCCTTTGTTCTTTTTCTCTTTGCTGTCTGATGCTAGAGAGAGAGGGAGCCATGTTGCAGTGCTCTGTGTGTTTTTATTGAAGAATATTTATTGCTCAGATAAAGCCTGGCATCCAGCCAGCTTCGGCTGCGCAGCTACCGGCCAGGCCTCCGGACTTCAAAGGCCACATTCCAAAGGCTCTGAGCAACACGCAGAGATAAGCAGTGGCCAGAGAAAGCTGCAAACTCAAATGCTTTCCTTCAGTGTGCTTAAATAAAGTCCACTCAGGATCTTAGCAGCTAAAAGCAGTTTTTATTTACAGCAGACTATCCATTGTCGAACAGCATCGTGAAAACACGTCCACTCTCCTCAAAAGCGAAAGTAGAGAGAGAGAACAAAGGCTGGAGACTCTCGGAAATGACGAATCTCCCCCCTTCCGATAGTAGGCAGGGCGTACACTCTGAGCTGTTTAACCCTGTAAGCTCAGGTTCTCCTCACACCCCCTCTCGCCCTGCGCTACTGTGGGGAAAGTATGTACAGAACTTACCCCCAACTCCAAACCACCACAAAACTCCCCATGACTCTGGAAGCTTAAAGGTTTGGTAAATCCATCGGCCAAGTTAATGTGACTGGCACAATACTTCAGCCGAATCAAACCTGACTGAACACTCTGACACACATTTTGGAAACGTATGTCCAGATGCTTGGTTCTGGCCTTAAATTGCGCAGATTCAGCCAATTTCAAACAAGGTTGATTGTCTTCCCAAACCGTGATGGGCAAGCTACAATCCCCATAGATCTCTTGCACCAAGCATCTATAGAACTCTAGTTCCCGGCACAAATCAGACAGTGCACTGAATTCAGCCTCAGTAGAAGACAGTGCAATGAGACTTTGCTTCCGGGACTTCCACCCAATTAGTGACTTCCCAAACTTTACCGCCAACCCAGACACAGACTTGCGGTCCTGCGAATTCGCCCAGTCACTGTCCGCATAGCATGTGAGCTTCACCTCACCTTCAGCTGGCAGCTTAAGACAGAAGTCTTTGGTATGCTACAGGTAGCGCAGTACCCGCTTGATACCGTGCCAAGCACTCACACTGGGCTTTGACGCTTCCCTACTTAGCAGGTTGGTAGCAAAGGCAATGTCAGGTCTGCTCCATTGAGACAGATACAACAGACTACCCAGAGCTGATTGAAAGAGCTCAGCATTCTCAAACTCGGCACTTTCTGCTTGCTGGCTATCTTTCACGAAGTTCGTCTCCATAGGTGTCCCAACTCCTGCACAATCGGACATTCTGAACTTCTCAAGCAACTGCTCGATCTTGCCTTTCTGACTGAGCAAGAAGCTACCATCCTCAGTTCTCGCTATCTGCACGCCCAGGTAGATCCTTACTGCACCCAGGTTATTGAGCTGAAACCGTTTCCCAAGCTCTTTGGCAAACTTCTGCACCTGTTTGTCTGCCTTTCCAATGTGGATGATGTCATCAACGAAAAATAACACCAATTCCTGTGAGTCTCCTGATCCTCTAAGGAACAGGCAACTGTCAGCAAGACTCTTCCTGAAACCTAGCTTCTCCAAAGCTTCATTCAGGCACAAGTTCCAATTCCTGGCCGACTGCTTCAGGCCGTAAATTGACTTGTGAAGTTTCCACACAGTACCTTGCTCATTGCCCTCAAACCCTGGAGGAGGAAGCATGTACAGATCCTCCTGGAGGTCTGAGTTCAAGTAAGCAACGTTCACATCAAAATGATGCACCAGCCACCCTCTTTGTGCAGCAATGGCCAAGAGCAAACGTAGAGATTCACTCCTACAGGTGGGAGCATAAACTTCCGTATAATGCAACCCCCTGCGCTGCGTGAATCTTCTCGCCACTAATCTGGTCTTATACTGCGGTTCTCCTGTCGCTGTGGGCTTAAGACGGTAAACCCAGTGGCTACCCACGGCCTGGTTTCCCACCGGCAACTTCGTGAGGGAGAACACACCTAGAGACTCCATTGAGTTCATCTCCTTCTGCATTGCCTCATGCCATTTCCTGGCTTCTTCCTGAGGCAGTTTCTGAACATCTTCAAAACTCTCAGGTTCACACTGTGCCATTCCGACCCACACGCTAGTGACGGCAAACCTTTCAGGAGGTTTCCCCTTGGTCGTCTGAGCTGAACGGCACAGCACTACTTCAGGAACCCCCTCTGACCCACTGGGGCCAGCCAGAACGTCCTTGGCATCAGAGAGCTCCCCCTCTGACTTACTGCGCCTTCTGGACTTCTCAGCCGAACCTGTGGGGGAAGATGGAGCACTGCGTTGCTCAAACTTCACAGCCTTGGGAGAAGTTCTCCCCTCTGCCTGCACTGGGTCTGAACTCTGAGCCTCAGTAGCAGGTTCAACCTCTTCCTCTCCTTCATCAGCAGAGTCAAACAGACTCTCTGACAGGACGTCTGGGTTCCCATGTATCCTTGCCCAGCCACTCTGCTCACAGAATTCAGCACTGTTGCTGAGCAGAATCCTGGACTGATTCCCTGACAGATAAGCAAACCGCCACTCCTTGGTCCCTCGCTCATACCCACAAAAAATCATCTTTTGGGACCTGGGTTCACCTTTCTTGCGTTTGGCCTTTGGTATGAGGACCCAAGCCTCACAGCCAAAAATGCAGAAGTAGTGCACTTTCGGCTTCTTTCCGCGCAGCAAGAAGTACGGTGTGTCACCTACCACTGAATTGAACGACCTGTTCAGAATAAAGTTGGCCGTTCACCAAGCCTCCCTCCCAAAGCGCTGTGGGAGCCCGGCATGAAACAAAAGAGCTGCGGACATCTCCCCTAGAGTCCTGTTCTGTCTTTCCGCAATCCCGTTCTGTTGGGGAGAGTGTGGAGAGGACAATCTGTGTTGAATCCCCTTTTTGCGGAAGATACTTTGCAGTGCAGACCCGGTGAACTCCCCACCGCGATCGCTCTGAAAGTTTTGCATCCATGTGGAAAACTGCAGTTCCACAGCCGCAATTCAGTCTTTGATTAGTGGCGCAGCTTCATTTTTGTGTTGGATCATGAAGGTCCAGGAGTTGTGTGTATGGTCATCAATCAGAACCAGCGCATATTTGGCTCCGCCCATACTGGTCACAGACATCGGACCAGACAAATCTGCATGAATTAACTGAAAAGCCCTAGTGGTCACCCTCTCAGACCTAGGGTATGTGCACATTTTCACCTTTGCGGACTTGCACGCTCTGCAATCTAGAAACTTAGCACGTGATTTCATTTTGCACCCTTGCATACACTCTGGGATCTTCTTTACTGACCCCCAGGACACGTGAGCCATGCGTCGGTGCCATAAGTGAGCACACGCATCATGAACTGGAACGTTGGCACACTGTGCTTGAGCCACCTCCGTGTCACCTGTACCTGCAAAAGAAGCATCTATCACAAACAACCTGTCTTTACATTCAACACTGACTAGTTGCTGTCCATTCTTAGAAATAGAACACTTATTGTTCTCAAAACACACTCTGTAGTCCTCAGCAAGAAGGGCGCTGACAGACAGCAACACGCAGGACAGTCCTGGAACAACAAAAGCCTGGATTGAATCCTGTAAGAAAGAACAAAACAGTGAGCCAGTCTGCGTGAGTGGGTGTCGAGTCCCATCTGCTAAACAGACAGTCTTCCCAGAAGTTACAGAGGTGCAGTTCTCCAGGAATTCTCTAGATGGCACTAGATGATGCGATGCCCCACTGTCTATTACAAAAGCCAGCACAGCATCCTGTTGACAACTCTTGACTACAGCCATAGAGGCTGCCAAATGTTTATGTTCAGTGTCTCTGCCAGCTGCCTTCGGCTTGCCTTTCCCACGCTTTGAAGAAGCGTAAATATATGTAAATAAAGTAGATTAGCCAAAATGCTGAGTTGCTGAGGTCTGTCACGCATGATGCGAAAACTCTGTGGATCCCTAAGTGTGCCAGTGTCGGTTGGCATCAGTTGCTGTGTTGTTCGAGCAGAAGAAAGCTTTTGAAGTTCCCAAATGATCGACCAGGAGGGAGGGAACATGGCAGTTGGGCATGTGTCTCTGCCAGGGTCCTACTCGAGTGCAGGCTGAACTCCTGACAGAGTCCACCACCTTTTTAGGGAGTCTGTTCCACTGTTGAATAGCTCTTACCATCAGAATGTTCTTCCTGATATTCAGTTGGAACCTCTTTTCTTATAACTTAGAGCCATTGATTTGGGTCCTATCTTCCAGAGCAAGAGAAACAAACTTTCTCCATCGTCTATGTGACAGCTCTCAAGATATTTGAAGGTGGCTATTATATCTGTTCTCAATCTCCTCTTTTCGAGGCTAAACATATGCAATTCCCTCAACCATTCCTCACGAGGCTTGGTTTCCAGACCCTTGATCATTTTGGTCACACTCCTCTGCACACGTTCCAGCTTCTCAATGACCTTATTAAATTGTGGTACCGAGAAATGGACACAGTACTCCATTGTAAAATAAAGTGGTTTTGAAATAAGAGATCACAGGTCTGTTGAACGCTCTTGCTGCTGTCCACAACTGCTCAATGTCTTTACATTTTATTCACAATAGACCGTAAACATACTCTGCAAAACATAGTTCTGCCAATTCTGTATATCAGTGTGATACTGTAGGTAGTATCTTGCTCCTGGTTCAAAGAGCCAAATTCATGACATCCATCCTGAAGCAATGGCCTTATAGCCTTGAGCAAGTCACAATATATGTAGCATTCTTCTGCTTGTTTCTTTTTTGTTTTGCTCTACTTTTTATCCAGTCCCACTGGATTTAATTAGGCTTACTTAAGAAAGCATACACAGGATTGCAGCCCTCATCTCAATTTTTCATCTGTAAAATTGGAGTAATAGCTTCCTGCTTCAACAGTAGAAGGTAAAGAAGAGTGTGTAACATTTGCACATTTTAAGTGCTGCTGCAAGGTTTACATAAGCTTTTTTAAAAAACTAAAAAGCCCCCTTCAATTCATTACCTGACATTGTTACAGTTACAAGATACATTCTAGAATCATGCCCTCTCCATCCTACTTTTTACAATTAGCAAAAGTACACCAGACCTTGACAAGTTATCCATTAGCTCCTCTAGCTTTCCCCCCACCTTAATACTTGATATTTCAAGTGGAAATAACCCCTGCATCTCCTAAGACAAGAGGTTCTGAAACAAGGAGATGACACTGTTCTATATTGTTTCTGGATGACTTTGCTTGTCTATATCTGTCAGGTTTTCCAGCTTGGTGCTTGCATTAGTAGCATTTACCTGATCTGTCAGTATCAGAGACCTTTACAAGGTCAGCTATGTAACATGAGCAAAGCTTAACCATCAGACAAAAGAAGCTGGGACCTGTGTCTACCAGCTTACTCAGCGGTACAACAGTTCCCTCCAGGTTGTTAGATCTTTAATTTGATTTACCATAATAATGTGCATCACTTTGTGTAAAGCGATTAGGATAATGAAGATACAGGCATAAGAAGTGCAGAATATAGAGATGTGTTTCCAGCAGTTTTTACCCCCCCCCCCTTAAATTTAAAGGTGAACTGACCTAATTCACTTCACAAAACATTATACAAACCTTTGAAATTCACATTTTCCCCAAATTTTGCAATGCAGTTCTCTAGCCAAGTAATATTTCTATAAATACATAGTAGTGAAAATAGCATACAAAAATGCATTATATTAGGGGAAATTGCTTCACAAAAATCTGTGTATGCCTAATAAAGGTTTGATGAAGTAAAAATCTGTTTAAGGATTAATTGTTTTGTGAAAATGTGTATATTATGTGCATTAGGTAAATTGTTTTGTGAAATATGCATATTAGGATATACATTTCTGATAATATTTCATGTGCACTTTAAAATCTGTGAATTGTGAACTAAAATTAAAACATGGATAATTGAATTTGATACTGCAAAAATGAGAAACAGTAACTGAATCGACAGATTTCCCCATGCCTACTGAAGACAAAACTAAGACACATTTTGAGGTTCCTACCCAAGTGCAGTGTCTAAAGATCACAGAGAAGCCAAATGAGTGTTAGTAAGATAGCTGTGTTGGGAAAGGATCTTGAGGATCTACTTACATAAGGAGACTCTTTCTGAATCAGACTAGAGGCCCATCTAGTGCAACATCTCAGTGACCAGTCTTTAGGAAGCTCACCAGAAGACCTGGAAGGCAACTCCTTCCTGTTGTTATTCCCCAGCAAATGGAAGCAATGTGGAAGGAGCCTTCCAGTAAATCAGTGGCTTTTTATAATTCCACAAGGGGTGGTAACATAGAGAGAGAATGACTGACTGAGGTGATCTGTTGACCTTTGGTTGTGGCCTGCCCTACTGCTGGCGTTGGCTCCTCAAGCAACATACTACACTTAAAGAAATGTAATCCTTGAAAGGAAAATAAAAAGGTTCCCTACCCCGCACTAGAGTATTCCATGAGCAAAATGAAACAAATATGTTGTTCCACATATGCAACTGCTTGTTCAAGTGAAAGATTGAGAACTCCTACAAACTCACTTTTAAGAAAGCGGTTGCACAAGTATTTGTGAAACCATGCTTGTCAGGATGGTGCAGGTATTCATTCAGTTTACTTTCTGCAGGGCACCTACCCAACCCGACACTTTCGCACTTGCTTGTGGAGCAGAATGCAATGCCCAGTAACTTCTCCATCTTTTGTGATGCCTTTTCTATGTGCAAAAAGTACATACCAAAATGAAGACTTTAGCCCAGTGGCAGAACATCTGATTCACATACATAAGGCTCCAAAGTCAATCTCCATCACCTCCTGACTGCCCCCTGACTTAAAACCCTGGAGAGCTTATGCCAGTCAGTGAAGGCAATACTGAGTTAGATGAACCAAGGGTCTCATTCAGTTGAAAGCAACTTGTTGCATACATGTTTTGCAAAAAAGGATGTGTATAAAAGAAGAATCCCAATGCCTATCTTATGAATGCAAACACTGAAAAGAATTTTTGTTTATGGCTTAAACTTAATTCTGGCCTTTTTGTCCATTCTTTAAAAAGAATCTGCACAAAATGGGATGGAACCGACCTTTGATTGAATTTCGGCAAGACAATTAGCTTCTCAGCCCATTCCCAAGCACTAGGAGTTACTTTACTTCATCTTTTCCTTCCTTGGATCCAACTCTGTTTCTACAAAACAGCAGTGTTTAGAATGGTTACCTATTCGCTTATAATTATTATTATTATTAATTATTTACTGGAACTGATATCCATAAGTCTCTATATATTATATTTTTCTTATAAACCCTTCAGGACTATCACAAGTGAAAATAGAATAATTTAGCTTTCCGTGTCTATTTTTCAAACCTCACCACACTATTGCAGAAGGTGACAGTGACAGAATCACACAATGATGAATGCACATATTATCCTTTAATAAAATATATAGCAAATTGGTGAGATTCTAGTTTAATAGCTGAATGCAGGAAGTTGTAAATCTCACAGTCTAATCCAACTTGAAATCAATATTTGTTTTCTCAAGCATTTTAAAGGAAACACTAAAAAAAAAGAATATGCTTTGTAGGCATGCTAAATGTAATTAAATCTTATGAGCTAAATTATGCCTTCAAGTGCTATAGCTGCAGTGCAATGATGGAAAGCATGATGGGATAAAATTGCAGAACTCTTGCAACAAAGACCACAGCAGCTGAAAACAAACATCTAATGTGTTGTTTAAGCTGCAGTCTGGACTCAATGGAGACTACTTCAGAGTAGACATGTATATGACTGTGCTGTGAATTATAACTCACTGATGGGTTGCAATGTTCCTACCTTCTCTGCTATCAAGATGTTAGGGAGGAACTTTGCAGCCTTCATCAACCTGTTCTCCAGATTCATGACCTGTAATGAAAGGTAAATAGAGAGTGTATGGGTAAAAAAATTAGGAGAGGGAAACAACAGTGACCTTAATGTTGGTATAAACTTAGGCAGGAAGAACTAGCTGCACAAATATAAGATGGGGGACATCTGGCTTGCCAGTAGTTCATATGAAGAAGATCTAAGGGTCTTAGTAGAACAAAGCTTAACATGAGGCAACTGTGTAATGCAGCAGCAAAAAAACAGTACATCTTGAGTACCGCATACATTTCTGGGCACCACAATTTAAGGAGGACATTGAAAAGTTGGAATGTGTGCAAAGGAAGGAAACCAAGATGATCAAGGGTCTGGAAACCAAGCCTTATGAAGAAAGGTTGAATGAGTTGGGTATGTTTAGCCAGGAAAAGAGGAGATATGATATCCTTCTTCAAAAACTAAAGGGCTGTCACATGGAAGATGGGAAAAATTCAGTCAGAATATCCTTTCTTGTAATTTGAAGCCATTGGTTCAGGTCCCACCTTCTGGAGCTAGAGTTCTGACTAAATATAAGGAAAAGGTTTATAGTAAGAGCTGCTGAATAGTGGAATGGACTTCCTTGGAAGATGGTGGACTCTGTTAGTGGAGGTTTTTAAACAGAGGTTGGATGGTCATATGTCATGGAAGCTTTAGTTGAGATACCTGCATTACAGGGAGTTGGACTAGATGACCCTTGGGGTCCCTTCCAACTCTGTACTTCTGTGATTATATGATTTATCCACACTGATACTTGGAAAACGGGAAAGGGCCAGCCTACCTTGTCTCACTTCATTCTTTGTATAATTTACACAAAATTTGCCTAACAAAGCCAGTGCGGTGTAGTGGTTAAGAGCAGTGGACTCGTAATCTGGTGAACCGGGTTCGCTTCCCCACTCTTTCACATGCAGCTGCTGGGTGACCTTGGGCTAGTCACACTTCTCTGAAGTCTCTCAGCCCCACTCACCTCACAGAGTGTTTGTTGTGGGGGAGGAAGGGAAAGGAGAATGTTAGCCGCTTTGAGACTCCTTCGGGTAGTGATAAAGTGGGATATCAAATCCAAACTCTTCTTCTTTTCTAACATATTGCTCCAAGCCAACTGTCATACCTCTCACATATAGGCCAAATCTCATTTGTAATGTTGCATCTCATCATCTTGTTTTGCAAGGCTCATAACTTGCAGAATCATTCTGTCCACAAATATCACAATAAAAGCTGAAGGAGGAGAGGCTTGCTTCACTAATTTTTGATATACACCTCATTTAGGGGTGAGAACAATAGCGCCATTCTTCTCTGAGACAAACAGGACTCTTGTTACAAGAGCAATACCAATCTGTACATATGGCCATCTTTGCAAGATTCTCTCCTTTGTTAGGTCTCTACATTTACAGAATTTATGGGTTTATTTTTTCTTCCAATATAGGTAGAACTGGGCTGAGTTTTCCTGGCCAAACACACACCTTTGCATTTATGTTCACCAAACAAGATATAAATTATTTAGAGGGGATTTGGGGGGGGGGGAGAAAAAATAATAATTGTTTTATCTTAATGATCAGTGGCTGGGAGCTGCCATTTTAATGTCTCAGGATACCCTCAGACATGAAAAGATTGGCCACCACTGCCCAAGTATCATTACAGATAAAGACTAAGAAACAAGAAGCCATTTTCATCCTATAAGTCCCCAAATTCAAGGTAAAGAGAACTTTTGGCCCAGTTTTAATTTGAGAGACACATTTGTTGTTGTTAAATATTTATAAGTCAATAGAGTAACCTCCACCCTTCAGAGGCAGTTTCTAACAGTCAGTACACAACGTAGATACCATTAAGCTTCAAAAACAGTAAAACCACATTATTAAAAATAAGGAACTGAGAAGAATCAGCAATATCAATGAAAACAGTCCAATAAAAGCACTAAGATCCAAAAAGAAAATGATAATAAAGACCACTTTCTACGGTAGGATTTTATTTTTCTTTGTATGTTTACCTAAGATGGTCCCAATAAGCATCTTTGAAAAGATCTATTTTAATTTTACTATGTATGAAAAGTTACTAACACCAGTAAGGTCATAAAGTAAAATATGAGAAGAATTAATACTCATGAGATGTAGATAAAAGCCAAGTGTAAAAACATTTTTAGGAGGGAAGGAATGGAGGAAGAAAGAAAGAAAGAAAGAAAGAAAGAAAGAAAGAAAGAAAGAAAGAAAGAAAGAAATCTCTTGTTTTTTGTTTTGTTTTTGTTTTTGAATCTGCTGTGCTGGGAATTGTATGGTAACATTACCTGAATACTTTAGCCTGAAGCAGTCATTTGTCAATACCATCAGCACACCCCATCTTTCAGCTAATTTGGTAAAGTTGGAAAATCAATTCTGTTTTAGAAATACTAATGCCACAATCATTATCTTTGCTCTAAGGGCTTATATTTGAACACAACATAATTCAGATTAATAATGCATATTTAATAAATGCTAGCATGAGCACCAAAGAAGCATTCTGGCTTTCAAATGAGACTCAACACAAGGTTGTAATATCTAATCAATAATTAATTATAAACTGGTTGACCCAATAGGCGTCTGGCAAATGTATATATTAAAGGCAAGGGACCTAGTAAGCTGATTTAGGAGGTGACTTAAAAAAAAAAAAACCTCTAAAATAATGCATCATTTTATTTTGGAACTTTTCAGCAGTTAACCCCATAAATGAAATTAAAAGCACAATTTAATATATAGTAGATACAGTGCTCTGGACTACTGCCACATACGTGACACATTTTATAACCGAAGACTAGATGGTATATGTTGTTACTTCCATACTGTTTTGAAGCAGATTTCACTAATAAAATGCATTGAAAAAAATTACAGAGGTGGGCAGAGGGACATGGAGCCAATCCTGATCAGGAGTGAATTACTTAATCCTTACCCTTATTCTTACCCTTACTTAATCCTTACCCTTCCCATTTAATTGTCCCAATGAAAATTGCCACCACCCTCAAACATTTGGGGCTTGGGAAAGAGGGGCAGCCTGCTTGGCTACAGGGTAATGGCTGTCTGGAAACAGAGTTGCTATTCTACTTCCAGCTTAAAAACAGAAGAGCAGCAACTGGACGTTGCTGAATTCATCCATGAGAGGAAGTCATCCTGTCTGATAACAGATTCAGGAGAGATAGTAGGATGCATTGCAGTGGGTTGGATAAGATTACCCTTTGGCTTTATCATTCTCCAACCCTATGCACTTAGGAATGGTTAGCAACTACTTAAATTGTAAAACCCTGGTTGACAATACTCTAGGATCCTCAAAAATGGAATTGCTTCCTCCTTTTGACAGCAGGAATCTAGTATTTTTTCCTCGGTACAAATCTCACTAGAGAGACTATGTACTTCATAAGACAGTAAGAAGAGTGGCCTTCTGAGGGCTCCAGATAGTGAGAAACAAGGTAAGCTAAAATATGATGCTCAGTATGATTTATAGTGTAGAAACCCCAGCTAAACGGAGGGCCCTGCTGTCATGTAATTATCCGAGAGTATCTCAGTTCAGAGATTCCCCATAGCTCATAATATGTTTCTGTTCACTCATTACAAGGCCAGAGAGTGTCTCCCACTCTCCCAGTTGTAGAGAAATTTAAAACTTGGATATGTTGTCAAGCATGAGATTGTCCCACTTCCTATTCAGCAGCAGATTTCAGGATGCAGAGTTAGAAAGGTGGAGATGATTGTACAGTCAATGATACATCTATATTCCAGTCTCATTAGGGAAGTCTTGGCAATTTCTTGCAAGGAGCCTCCCAGCACATTGCGTTCTTTCAACACACATTTGTAAACAGGTACTATAGCAGGAAGGGGGAACCTGTGACTCTTCGGTTGTTGTTGGACTTGGACTCCCATCAGCCATAGCTGCTGGCTAAAGGTCAGGGACAAGGGGAGTTGTGGTCCAACATTTGGAGTGCCATAGATTGCTTATCCCTTGAATATAGGAAGGATTGAATATGAAATGCAAATTCTTGACTTGAAGAACAGTCCTGTGGGTTTCTGCTCAGAATAATGTCCTCTTGAGTTCAATGAGGCTTAATCCCAGGTATGCAGGTAAATGGGGCTTATTTCCAAGCAACTGCAATAATTCTCTACCCTGCTTTGGAATAATCTTAAATTTCAAAGCAGGGTGTAGAATTATGGTTTATTTTTTCAGTTGTGTCTATTCCAGGGAACAGGGACTTAGGTCTACCACTCTGCCAGGTATCCCACTCCAAGTTGGGGATGAAGCTAGAGCTCATCACAGTACCACAGGCTAGGATGCCATATCCTATTAATATTGCCTAAATAACACCAAGGTGTGGCACTTAAAAGGTGTTGTTTCTAAGCATTTCAGAGATTGATCAAACATGGAAAGTCCTTCATACCACACCACACCATATCATACCACACCTTTGTAGTATGTGTGCCTGTGTGTGCCCATGTGCACCCACACACTTATTTGGGGGAAGGAATTTCACATCACATAAACTTCCATCCATTTTGAAAACTTAAGCCACAGTTAAGCTGAAGTGTTCACATTTCAGGCAGTCACTGCACATGCACAGATGACAGTGCATAAACAGAGGTTAGTTTCATTGAACTGGAATTGCAGGCACAGGGAAATAAATCAGGTAATGTGCAACAGGTGAAGATGCCCCCTTCTGGGGTGTTCAGCACCATAAAAATGCAATTCGAAATTCAGCAGAGGGGAACGACATTGCTGCATTTCAAGCTGTTAATGCTTGCATTCCTGAAGTCTCACAAAGTCCATTTCCAAATAGCAGATGGGGGCAATCGCAGCCCTACAAGAACGTGAAGGCCATGATATTTAGGCGAAGCTGAAATCTTGACAGAAAATTATACCTTCCATAGAAATCTATCCATCTGGGCTGGCAAACAGACTTCTCAGGATGATTTTGCAATTGTATCTGCTGCCTTTCTAGGGAGGGTTAAAAATTGGTTTGCAAAATGACAATCTGCTGAATTATCACTTGCATAAAGGGGTTGATTTTACAGAGGCATAGCAGAAGATAGCAGAACACACCACATAATATAACAGAGCAATCTGTCCTGTAAATTACATACACATTTTAATGAGCATGCTCTAGGGGCAAAAAAGTCTACAATAAGGGGGTGGGGGAAACACCTCTTTATTCAAAAGACAGTACAGCAGCAAAAGGGAGTATCTGAACTTCTGACATGCTGGCCACAAGGTAGTTAGAGGTCAAGGCCTAAACTCTGAGCTGTCCTCCCAGGACTCACACCAAGTTATGTATCCAAGGGCTTGCTTGCTAGCTCATTACATTTCTTATCACTCACTTCATTTCTCTGCAAAGCACTCCTTTTTTCCATTGGGCTTGTCTTCTGCATTGCATTAGCTCAAGGTACAATCAAGAATAAATAAAGGCAGCCACCATGGGGGATGGGGATATAAGAATACAGATTTAATAATCCCTATTAAAACAATACCTTATAAAGATGTGTGCTATATGAGCATAAACATGATCTATAGGTGTTTACATGTTTTTCATGCAAACAGTCCTGAACCACAGAATACCTGGCAACAAGTCCTGCTGGTGTACACAATCCCATGGTTGATGCTAGCATGTAGTCTGGCAGGCTAACAGGTCCAGAATCTAGTCAGGTCAGGTTCTCACCTCTGTAGCCAATCCAGGGGTAAGGGCACCTGCAGGTGAGTCCTGCACAAGCACAGCTCTGAAGAGCTCCCTAGAACATCCAAGTCCTGATCCAACCAATGTGGAAAGTGGAGCAGACACAGCATCTCAGTTTCCTTCCTTTTTATACCTTACATGATGATTGCAGCATCTGGGCTTGATGGGGCATGTGACCTTCATCTATTCTGAGCCTACTCCAGCTGAGGAATCACACACCTCCTCCCAGACCTAACACACAGTTAGGGAGCTGGCTATGGGCCCTTGCCTACCACAGCCTCCTAGAGCCTTACTCTCACTGCCCTTATGCTTTAGAGTCCATCATGTTCAGGGAGACAGGGGGCCCTCTGGCTCTGGTGATGGGTCCTGTCCACAGAAACCCATCCCCTTCCCCTTCCCCTTCTCCATTGGCCCATTAGTATTTTCTACACCAACCTCTCCTTTTCCATCTCCAGCTTGCCCCAGTGTATCCCTGTGAATCTTAGCAATGTTGCTTTCACTAGCTTGAATTTGCAGGTTGAGAGCTATACAACATTGTATTAAAAAGTTCTTGTGCAGAACATGGATGCCACAGAGAATTAGGGACTCAGAAGGTTAAATTGTAGAAATGATATATAATGTGTAAGTTACTTTCTTTCACCCAATTCCCCAACCAGTCTTCCTGTCTTTCTGCTTAAGGGGCAAAAGTGCACCTTGCTACCATTAGTTAACCTTTGTTTCACACAGTTCCCCAGCCCTCCTTCCTAAGAGGCAAAAACACATTTTTCCTACAATTTGTTGAGCTTTCTTTCACCCCTGACCTAAAGCAAGTTATGTCATTGCATTAATCTTGCAGCCAAGTGTACACAAATTAAATGTGCCTTGGATTAAGAGTCTTACACTTGGCAGAAATTATGCTCCTTGAGTTCCATGCTAAATTTTCTGCGACACCACCAGAGACAGGCACTTGATTTCTACCATAAAGTTACTGACTGGTACTATGATTCTTTTATGGAGAAAGATTCTTTTATGGTTCAGTGGTAGAACATCTACCTTGGAAGTAGACAGTCCTAAATTCAATCTCCAGGTAGGCTTTGAGAAGACTCTTGCCCAAATTACTTGGTAGTTCCTGCAAGTCAGCAAAGAAAATACTAAGCAAGATGGAACAATAGTCTAATAAGGTATAAGGTAGCTTCCTATGTTCTGGTGCTATACAAAATATGACTGACCTATCTTCTAGCGAAAGTACTGTTAGAAGTAGTATTAGAAGTTATAAATGAGATTGGCTATCCAATCTTAGTCATGCTCAGAGAGCAGAATGGAAAGATGAAATTGGAATGGTTTGTAAGTCCTAGCCTTACATTCTTTCTTAATATATGATGGACTCCTAGAGGTTCAGGAGTAACAAATACATTGCAGGAGGCTGAGTATGCGTCTTTGTGAATTACAGTTGTGGGGTATATCTGGGCGAAATTGAGAAATAAATAGACAAAGGACCAGTTAAGACATGTAAATCTGACTTGATAACATCATTCAGTTGAATATGGGAACTAATTTTGCATAATAGCAGCAACAAAAAAATGAGTTTCAGCTGGTATGGAACTTTTCTCTGCATCATTTGACCAGCCTTGCCTCATTCACAAATGGTTTTTTTTACTATAGCTAACCTTTCCCCAATAGATAATATGTGGGGGTATGTAGTCAATGAAAGCTATAGTAGGACCATTGTAAATAGCTGCATAAATATTCTTTGATCGTTAAAGCAGAGGAAAAGAAATGTGAAAACACACAGTTAAGCTGTCATTTGTCAAACTATTGAAGAATGTAGAAAATCAGCTAATTTCTTTCAAAATCAATATCAGAAAACCTAGAGATTTGGTTGGTGCTCTCAAAATGGCTAAAACTTTACCCATATTCCCCAAATGCTCAAACTAATGATAAAACACCATTCAGAAAGTGTGGCATAGTGCAAAAAAAATTATATGCAATGAAAATGCCTGCATATCATTCAGTATTCCTTATTACAATCAGGCATCTATTCATCGTCCCTAGATATGCTCATGAATATGATGTATAATGTACTGATACGTTTCCCTGCTCTAAGAACATGTTATCATGTTCAGTAACATTAAAAAGAGGAAATTTGTATTCAGTACTCAATGTGAATGGTATTGCCCTCAATTTGTTTAAATGAATAGAACTATATACTATAATTTTGTATATTTATCTCCATATAAATTAGAAAAATGTAATCACTATAAACTAAACATTTATCATGGAAGACAACTGAGACTGTTGAGTGAATAGGGGAAAGAGTGAATAGGGGAAAGTACTGAAAGCATTGTCCCATCTTGAACAGTGTTTAGAGAGTTTTATTTCCGCTGTGTGAAAGAATATTAATTTCTACCCCACAGAAAGTGCTACTATATTCACGATGGTGTTAGTATTCTTAAATCCATGCACATTAAATTCTTTGAATTATACCCATTAAAACAATTAAGCTGCCACCACTTATATGTATTTCTGAAAAGGCTAATTCTTTCTTACTAGGAGTAGATGTGCATATATATATATATAATTTACAACATGTACATTATTGTGTGAAAGGCTTTTCCTCTCTTATGAGTTACCAAAGAGAACTCTGAAGATCAACAAATATAAGGTTCTCCTCTCTCTTGCTAACAGTCTAAAGAAGAGGGGTTGGGAACTATTTGCTCTAAAAATTAAAAGGGACATACAGTATTTCCCTGCTCCTCTGCTATAGGTGTTGGATTCAAGAGGAGAAAGAAGTACACAGTAAAATACCACCCCAACTTCCTCAGTCACCATCCTTTTCCATGACGCATGAAATCTGTGATTGGATTAGGGCTTGGGAAGTTCATTTTAAAAGGAACTAGTTCAAGATCAACATGCCCCCAAAGGAACTAATCCCAGTTAACGGTCATGCCTTTACATATGGAGCTGGTTCTTTACTTCAGCTCAAGTTCATCCAAATGATCTTCAGCAAAAAGCAAAAACCAGCATTCATAATGTTACAAGCTGCTGTGCTGAAGTATAAAATATAAATAGGAAGACTAAGAAAACATCAAAGCACACACAAATCACAGTGGAATGTGAATTGTTTAATTTATTGTTTCCCAGCTGATATGATTTTTAAGGTAAATTCAGGTAAATTAGTTCAAAAATTTTGAACTAATTCAATGCACTTTGTTAAACACAGTTCCTCCCAAGCACTGGATTGGATCTACTGGATTTAGATGTAATGGTCAGAATTACAAAGAAAAATGTCATAATCAGGTTTCATAGAAGCTTGAAAGGGATCCCAAGGGTCAGGTCATCTAGTCCCACCCTCTGCAATGCAGGAATCTCAGCTAAAGAATCCCTGACAGATGGCCACCCAACTAATGCAACTAGTATGTGATGCACTGTGCCATCAGCGGCAGCCAACATCAGCAAAGGTGGAGGGTGATGGAAACTGTTGTCCAAAACACTCTGCTGGCTACTCTTGTTATAAGCCATTAAGTTGTTTGACCATGCACAGAAGGTCCATGAGGGGCAAATCAAGTAAGTTAATTCCAGAAAGCAGACCATTCATAGTAATCCCTCCTCCCTGATTTTCTTGCTTTTTCTTGTTTAGTCTGGCAGCTCAAACACACTCAGAGATTGAAAAGTTACTTTGCTTCCTAGGCACGGGAACTTTCTTGCGCTACATCCTACAGGATGGCTGAGGAAATGAATTACTCCCCAAAACTTTCTATTCAGCCTTTGGGCTTTGTTTTCTTTTGTTTTTTGGACACCTGCTCGCAGGATAAGGGTGACACCCTGTGTTTCTTGGAGAAGAAATGGAACGGATATGAAACACTACAAAAAGCAAAAGATTCTCATTTCATACAATAGCCAGTCTAATAATAGATATGGAGCAATCCCTTCTTCAACCTGACACACCTATTTTCTCAAATCTTCTTAGTGCAGCATATTTCTCCAATAATATTGTATTATGAGATCAGTAAATCAAATGAGTAATTGCAGCAATTAATTATTTCGTTCAGTTCTCGTGCTAATAAAATTCATCTTTTGTGGCAGAAAACCTAGTGGTAGCTGTTCTGCACAGAAATTTTCTGCTTCTGCCTGCCCCCACTGCTGTTGCTTCAGAATGTTGGTACAAGTTCTCTCGGTATGATTCAGTAGCATAGGTAATATTTTTTTAATAACTAGTTGAGAAAGATCAAAGAAGACACTGAGAGTTACATGGAATTGGTATTGATCAACATGGCTGACTTCAGGCAAAGCAGGACATTCAGTCAGTACTGCATATGTTGTGAGTCTTGACTCATGCCTCTGTGTGTGGATATTAATAAAAAAAAGTCAAGAAAAGCAATATAACTGAATAAATCCAAGTATATTAACTTAACCTCATGGGGCATCTAAACCACTATCTGTATGCTTAAGAGTGAATGCTTACTCAGAAGTAAGTAGGCCTTTTTTTAGCTGGAACTCACTGGAACTCAGTTCTGGCACCTCTCAGGTGGGTGCAATTGCCATTATAAGAGAACAAGGGAAGCATTCATGGTGAGTTCTGGCACCTCTTTTTCTACAAGTGGAAGTAGGTGCTGTTGTGTTCAGTGGGGCTACTCCCTAGAAAGTTCAGTTCACAGTTTCATGTGAACCACTGAAGCACTGTGGCCCCAATCCCCACTTCTCTGAGATACCCCAGAAGGACATCATGATCAACGGTATAAAAAGGTTGCTGAAAGATCAAGAATGAAATTCTTGAAATTTTTTTTCAAATATCATCAACCAGGTTGACTAAGGCAGTTTCAGTGCCATGACCAGGCTGGAAGCTAGACTGGAATGAATCCAAGTAATCCATTTTCTCCAACCATGCCTGAAGCCACTACATTCTTAAGCACCTTACCCCCAAAGAGGATATTTACTGCTGGGGAATGGTTTAACCCTTCTGGGTCCAGGTAGATCTTCTTAAGGAGGGGACACATCACCACCACTTTAAAGGCAGATGGTGCCTCTCTCTTCTCTAATAAAGGATTATTTACTCCCTGGAACCCCCTGTGCCCAGTCAACCCCCTACAGCTAGCTCTAAGAAGCCATGATGAGCAAAGGGGACAGATATCCAGTCATACTTCATTCCAGTACAGATGGAATGACAGTGTTCTACATGTTAACTTTGGACCTGCTCAAACTGTGGCATCCAAATCTGTCTAAAGCTGAATTCCTCTCAGAATTGTTAGAGCAGGCTGCTTAGGGTGTCAAAACAATGCTGTTTCGGCCAGATGACAAAAGCCCATTCATCACTTAGGAAAGCTTGGCCAGATGGATACTCACGGATGCAGTGGTGGTAGAGAAGTAAGTTTGCTTCACCACTACCATGTGATAGGTGTGATGATGTAGCCACACCTGTACTCAATCATTATGTCTGAGCTGCTTCTGCGACGGTGGGTTGTTGTTGTGGTTGTTGTTGTTTGAGGCCAAACTAATTGTATTCAAAATCACTTACTAAAAATTAAGCATATTATATGAATGGTGCATATAAAAGAGTTAATCCTCATGTAGTACTACTCCATAATTTTACAAGTATTAATGCATAAATATTTATATACATTTCTATTTACTGAATTTGTTTATGTCCTAATTACTTTATGTGCATAATATGCACATAATGTTATATGTCTAATAATGAATATAGTATGTGAGAATTGTTCATTTTTTAAATTTTAAATTAAAAACAACACAAAACCCTTCCTTCTCTTGAGAACAAGGAACAAAATGGAAATTAAACATCAATGTTTTTGTTTTTTTAAAAAAACCAGGAAATAATGCATTAGAGAAGTTATGATTTATTTTTTGCTTAATTTACGCTTTTAAAAGGAAAGATCAGATAAATAGGTTGCAACTGGATGACTAAAAGTCTATAAGATCAGAATTACACATATGAACACATGCATTATAATTTTCAAGGCCATGAATAACACAGAAAATAATAGGCTTCTGGTAACCTTTTATAATTTGATACTCTTTGATGATAGCAAAAATACTCTAAGTGCTTTATACTAGTACCTCTTCATCCTAACAACAAGAACAGACATACAGTATAAATCAGTCTCTCACACAACAGCTTTGCTGGTAATCTAAACATAAACACAGACTTCCCAGCACATCAAGGACTTAATTTTAATAAGTGATGCTTACTTAATGGCCACAAATGCAGCTTTCTGAATGATTGGCAGCTTAAATATGCAAGTGCTGCCAGCTGTTATCATCAAGTCAGGAATAGAGGCTATCGACTCAAAACTGAAGAACTGGAACATTAAATAGAACAACATGGGAAATATAAACAGTTCTAAAATGACAGACCTGTGTGTATCAAACTCACAATTCTTTTCACGTGGGATTTCCTAAGCTTTTCCAAAGTGACAAGCAATAACTGCATGTCTGTTAGACATGCAGATAGTCATTTGTGTTTTCTAGATATTTATCCACTATACTGCTATTATCATATAATTTAGTTGTAGCCAAGATGTAAAAAAAGAAAAAAGTATCATCAATAACAGTGATGAACACTCTCTTTCTGCCCAGTTCTCTTCAAATGATCTTGAAATACTGAAGAAATATAGAGGCTTATATTGAACGGAATTGAGTCCAATTGGATCCCATCACATCCCTAGATGGAGATGCAATGGGCTCCAATATATGTGGGTCTTTCATGTTCCCTCTAATGGTCCACTTATGAGTATCCAACTCTCTCTTGCAATGGGCTCCAAACACTGATGGCCTTCTTCCTCCAACCCTCCACTGATCCACCTATGAACTTCCACTCTTCCCATGCATTTCTGCTGATGCTCTCTCAATAGTGGTAGTAACAAGAAGAAGAAGAAAGGCTTATCTTATCTCCTCCTTCCCCCTTCGTCAGCGACACCATCAAATTAGGTACTAAGAATATTGGGAGATGTAAAATAACTCAGGAGTCATCATGCTTACTTTGTATTTACCGTAAGTCTCTTGAGAGTCATGTTCCAAGCCAAGCAACACAAATGTTGGGTCACAACTCTAATCCAGGGTTATGTATGATCCCAAGTCTAGCCTGCCCATGACATAGGCTGAGGTAGCTGCCTTGGGAAGCAGAACCCTAAGAGGTGGTGCCCCTGTGGGTGCCCCACCTGCCCCGCCATCCCACCTCCAGTGGAGAAGTGGAAGTGGCAGCAGTTTCTGGTGAGACCTCACCAAAAAATTCATGTGGTCTCATGAGCTCTGCAAGATCTTTCAAGAACCAGCCACTGCTGCTTTGTTGGTGCTGCCACACAACTCAGTTAAGGATGGCTGGGGGGTGGGGCTTCGATGGCATAGCAGTTGTGGGGTGGCAGGTTCCCCTTTTGCCTCAGGTGGCAAAAGGGGATGCACTACCCCTGAATGACCCTGTTTCTGACTGACAGGAACGGGTGGAGAAAAGCCTGCTTCTGGGCAGATTCTAAACTAAATCTCCAGTAAAATGAATTACTGTGCAACCAGAATAAAGAATGAATGTTAATAATACTATAGCACCTATCAAGGCATCAGAATCTTTCCTTATTCCCACAGTGCTTAAAGCATTTAGTGCAGAAGGGTGAGAGAGAGTGGCTTGCCCAAGTCCTTGTTGACTTAGTTGCAGACATGAGATTCAACCAAGAATATCCCCATTCATAGCTCACAGTTTTACTCAATATGTTATATAGTTGCGTGCTGAGGTCCCCCAAAACACCCCTACCCCAATAACTCACACATCACACATAATTTTTGTTTAAGGTTTTTGGCATAATTTTGGCCACAACTTTATTAAAATACAAATTGTGAGTGGTTGCTTAGGCATTGGTTATGACTAGCTGTCCCCCCTTGGGGGACAGCACTGACTCCCGGATTCCAGCGAAAACCAGTATGGAGGAACAAGATCAGGGATAACTGGAGCTGCGACACAGACCCTCAGCTTCTCCCCGCATGCTCCCAGGAGCTTACGCAGCCCGCACCCGATTCCAGGGGTTTGGACAAGAAGATGGTAAGCCCCTGAATTCCTTTAACGAAATTCCTGTGCAGCAGCAGCATTGGAGGGGCAGGCACAGCCAATCCATACCCCTCCACCAACCAATTTAAACCAATGCCTAACCGCCAACCTTACAAGTTGTGATGATTTGTTACGCAGTAGGCAAAAACCAATTGGCACACACTAATCAGCCAAATGGAAAAATTCCTACCAGGCCCCCGCACCAAGGCGGACGACCCCATGACAGGCATAGCAAGGTCAAAGCACAAGCCCAATCAAGGGAGGGCGGGCGGGTGATCCGGTGCCCACAGCGAAAGAGAAAGGAACATGCTGTGAGCCTTGTTTAAATAACCTCTGTTCCCACCCCTAAATTGGCAACATCAAATTTACCCCAGTAACACCATCCACCAATCTGATCCAAGCCCCTTCAATCTATCCTGCCTGGCAACCATGGGGTGCTTTGCTCGGCCCCATCCGCAACACGTGCTCTCCTTTAATGAGAACACGCTTTCTCAAAATTTAACAAAATTTAAGTATTGTAAGTTAATGACTTACTCTGCTCCTTCAAGTTGTGGAAGGTTTTTTGTTTTAAAAAAGGGAAATGGCAGATAGGAAGTCTAGGGAAGAATAGAAAGGGATGTAGGACAAGAAGCCCAACACGATGGAAAAGAAACTAGAGTGAGGGATCCTGTAATAAAAAGTTACTCCAAGCCCTAGTGGTTGGAATTGCACCAGACTCTCTCTTAATTTAGATATAGTTTGGAGCTCTGAGGATGCATGGGACCTCAAAGCGGGTATCTGACTCTTACACTCTTTTTTGATGTCTGTGTTCTGTAGACCAGATAAATTGGAACTGAACTGCACAAACAATTTCTGTTGCACTGCTTGAAATTTTTTAAAAACAATGTATGCACAGCTCTGTTTATATTGTTGTCCTACTGACACAGATTAAATGCAAAAGGGCCCTCATATTCAGTCAAAAGATAAACCAATTAAAACTTCTGAGGAATCAGCATTCATATACTTTGATGTGTGTTTTGCAGCTCAGGTTCCTCTCTGCACATTAAATAAAATATGCAGAAGCATTTTCAAGAATTCCATTTGGAGTCTTAGCAATTGTACTTAAAAGAGATTGCAGTTGCTTGAAAATCATCATGAAAAGAGCCTGACAACCTCCAGTTCTCCAGACAAGCATCCAATTTTTGTCCTCTGCTCTGCCTTGTCTCAGCACCTCTAGAGCAAAACAATAGACAATCACCTGCTCCTTGAATTAGCCAGCAGGTGTTACCTTTGTACTGCAGCTATATAAAGCTCCTGCCTCAGCTGGGTTTCCACTGTACATCTCAGGAAGTTAAAAAATAGAATTGGAATTTTGTTGCTGCTCCCGACATGTTCCTGGGTCAGAACTGGCCGTCACAATGGGCTTTTTTAGACTCGGGGCTTTGATATTGATATTCCATTCTATGCTTTGAACTTTATTTTTCAGAGGCTGTTAAATAAAGGCATGCAAGAAATGAAGCAGCACAATTATAAGCTATCAAGGGTGTGTGTGTGTCTTCATATTCTGATCCACAGTGCAGGAGGTAAATCTGGAATCTTTTCACCTGGCTTTTATCTTCCCTCTTACAGCACAATTTTCTCCGTTCTCTTTCAGACAGTCAGCACTGTCTGGGCAAATGCTTTTACATTACCTATCTAAATGCACTGATAATAGCAACAATTTTGGGTTAAGTACAGTTTTTATCTTTGTGCTGCAGTCGTTGGGGTTAAATCTCATGGTAACATGGGAACAATCCATATAATTATCTGCCCAGTCATTTAGTCAATGATCAATATAAGCCTGACTATAAATCAATATGGGTGTAATCTCCAATCTGTGGATTTCTAAGAACAATCTCTTGGGTATTCTTACCACAAAATCTATATTCACTCCTGTCTTCATTCTGGCTGATTTACACTCTGATGCAGTTCACTTTCAAGGACCTCCATTGCTCTAAGTGCTGCCTTGTAGGTAAGCAACTATCCATCAAATCACTACCAACATCAAGGAGGCTTATATTTAATTACAGATAACAAGTCCAGTGGGGCTGAGAACAAAGTGGCAGGACCTGAGATTTTATATATGGTAAAATATTGAGATAGGCCTTAAATTGAAAGAAAATGCCCGTGTTTGCTGTCAAAATAACTTTCTTTTATGCTACTCTTACAGCCCATAAGAATTTTTACAAGGTGAAACCTAAATTATATAAGAACCTAAGAAGAATCTTGCTGAATTCAACTTAATTCCTGTATTGTCCAGCATTCTATGCCCACAGTGGCTCACCAGAGGCTTATGAGAAACCCACAAGCAGAACAGGAATGAAACAGCACTGTTCCACTTGTGTTCCCTGCAACTGGTATTCAAAAGCATGCTGCCTCTGATGCTGTGGATGATACATACCCACCATGACTAGCAATTATTGCTGTCTTTGTAAAGCTGTCCAAGGTAGCCAAAATAATGTTCTTAAGAATCCGGTGGTTATAGAGGAGCAAATATTTATGAACTATTAGAACTAGCAAAAGAAAAGAATAGCCATTTACCTATATTGCCTATAAGTAGCCTCGAGGTCCAGTCACATTTGGGAATCTTCAGTGATATTTTTGTCAAATACCTCATGACCAAATTTACCTGGTCTTACTTTATGTTAATAGAATCTAACTTGGTTAGAGGAGGGATGGGGAACCTAGGGCCCATTAGATGTTGGGTACCAGCTCCTATCGGTTCTTGCCAGCATAGCCCATAGCTAAGGATGATGGGAGCTCAAGTCCAATAACATCTGGAGTGCAGTAGTTTGGCAGTTAAAAAGTAAAAAGGTAAAGGACCCCTGACAGTTAAGTCCAGTCGCAGACGATGCTGGGGTTGCGGCACCCATCTCATTTTACAGGCCGAGGGAGGTGGCGTTTGTCTGCAGGCAGTTTTTCTGGGTCATGTGGCCAGCATGACTAAGCCACTTCTGGCGCAAAGGAACACTGAAACCATAACAGTGCATGGAAACGCCATTTACCTTCCCACTGGAGTAGTACCTATTTATCTACTTGCACTTTTTGAACTGCTAGGTTGGCAGGAGCGGGGACTGAGCACGGGAGCTCACCCCATCACAGGGATTCAAACCACCGACCTTCTGATTGGCAAGCCCAAGAGGCTCAGTTGTTTAGACCACAGCACCACCCACACCCCCCCCTCTAGTTTGGCAGCTAGCATCTTTTAAACATGGGCATATTGAAAGTAATGTTGCATTCAGACCCCAGATATGTCATTTTGCTAAAATAATGGTATGAAGGTGAAGTCCCTCTGGTGACAAACATGCAGCTTTCCTGGGCATTAGATTGTGCTGACCCTCAGACATCACATTTGAAGATAATTTGAGAGAAAAGGGGTGAATCCTTAGGCTGTAGTGCTATACAGATTGAGTTCAACAGAGTGTACCCCAGTGTGGCTTACATGTATGGAATTGTGTATTTGTCATGGTTTCAGGACATTTGTAGAAGAAAACATAAATAAAATAATATTTAAAATTCTGGATCGCTACAATAGTCCATCTCTGAGTTTATTAGGCATCTGTATCACTGCAAGATAGATCTATCTAGTTCTCTGAATAAATCTGATTCCATATAAGCTTATTCAGAATTCTGTAGCAATACTTAGATCAGTCCTTTAAAAATGCATATACCTACTGTCTTCTTCAGGTCTCCCTTTTTGCTCTGCCAGTACTCTTTTCTTGGGGGTGAGTAATTTAATAAGTTAAGTTCCATGGTGAAAAGATAATGCATACAAATGCATTACTATCTTGGTCTTCACCTGAGGTAAGTGTTTCCACTTCTTTTCAGTCATGACTCTCATCAAACTGTAAAATACCGGGACAAAGAGAAAAGCTTTCCAGGAAGCTTGACACAATCCTTGTCATTCCCAAGCAGATCTAGGCTAGGAGCATAACATTATCTTTTCTTTTTTGGCACTTTTTTTTTGTTAACAAGACCAAAAATGTAACTTTGGGAAAGAAGCACAGCTGAAATAGTGCTCTATAACATCTTCTTTCTGACCCAGTGAAATAATGATCCAGAGAACAGGAAATCTATTGTGCTTTCTTACAGTTCACTGCTGTCTGTCGATGGAGCACAGAGAACATCATGAACCTTGTGAGATCTAACACCTAATGGGTACCACTTGCATTCTGCTTCAGTGACAATCCCTGGAAGTTTCTTAAGAGTAAAGAATCAGGATTGTCATATTACTGCTGTTCCAATCCTTTTCTCTTCCAGAGAATAGTAATGATTTAGATCATAGCTACATATGGATCCCTTTTAATTATTATTGTGACAAAATTCCAACTGGCTAATTAGCACAGTGCATTTATAACCTCGCTGAAATATATGCAATATGTTGGGAAATGATTCTAAAATGAAGATCTCATCAAATGAGTGTCATACCGAAATTGTAGATGTGAAATGTACTTCCAAGATGATTTCATCCAGCCCACTGTAAGATCAATTACTCTCATTCCATCTCCTATAGATCTCCCCCCTCTACCAAATCAATGCCAGGAGATATTTGACCAATTCTAATGCAAAATAAGCAGAGCAGCTGCAATGGCTGGCATATACCTAGATAGTTGTAATTAGCACAAGAGAGCAGTAGATAATGATACTTGTGCAAGAAAGGGGAAATAGCTACAATATTTCATGGTTTTCTGCCAATAGGCATGAGGGGATTCATGACATACGTTATTCTTCTGCACTCATTTCATGCCATCTAGCATTTTTCTTGCTATTCAAACAATATCTATCTTTGCCATAATAAGCTGCATTGCAGATGATAATGTACTCGATATATACAAATGACGAGTAGTGGTTTATTACAATTATAATACAATTACATTCAGTTAAATGTTCACTCTGAAATGAAAAAGGCAGCACACACTTACCTCAACAGAAGTTGGTCCAATAAAAGAAATCACTTTGCGTGTGTAGGTCTCCAGGCCACCCCTCAAATAACTTCACACATAACACGTAATTTAGTTTTGGTTTTTTGGGCACTATTTTGTTTTTTGGTTTTTTTAAAGATATTTATTAAAGTTTTACAAAAAGAAAAAAGTTACAGATTTAAAAAAAAGTAAAAAAAAGAATACAAAAAATACAAAAATACATGAAAAAGAAAAGAAAGAAAAAATGCAAAATACAGAAAAAATAAATAGAAGATAGTTAAAAACAAATCAATCTTTTCATATCTTAGATTTCATTTACTTGTTTCCCCGACCTCCTCACAACTCCCTTTTTTGTATTCCCGTTCACATGGTTAATTCAGCAAATCCTTACCCTCTCTGTTTTTATCTTAATTCTATATCTCAACATATTATAACTTTATATTTTCATCCGTTGTCAATCCATTTTTACATATTCTTATTGACCTTCTTGCTAAGGCCGCTTCATTTCAATCCAACATCATTTTAACATTCATTAATTTTACAATGTTTCTGCAAATAGTCTTTAAATTTCTTCCAATCTTCTTCCACCGACTCTTTTCCCTGGTCTCGGATTCTGCCACTCATTTCCGCCAGTTCCATATAGTCTATCACTTTCATCTGCCATTCTTCCAGGGTGGGTAAATCTTGTGTCTTCCAATACTTTGCGATGAGTATTCTTGCTGCTGTTGTAGCGTACATAAAGAAAGTTCTATCCTTCTTTGGCACCAATTGGCCGACCATGCCCAGGAGAAAAGCCTCTGGTTTCTTCAGGAAGGTATATTTAAATACCTTTTTCATTTCATTATAGATCAACTCCCAGAAAGCCTTAATCCTTGGGCACGTCCACCAAAGGTGAAAGAATGTACCTTCATTCTCTTTACATTTCCAACATTTATTATCAGACAAATGATAAATTTTTGCAAGCTTGACTGGTGTCATGTACCACCTGTATATCATTTTCATAATATTCTCTCTTAAGGCATTACATGCCGTGAATTTCATTCCTGTGGTCCACAACTGTTCCCAGTCAGCAAACATTATGTCATGTCCAACATCTTGTGCCCATTTAATCATAGCAGATTTAACCGTTTCATCCTGCGTATTCCATTTCAACAGCAAGTTATACATTCTTGATAGTATCTTTGTTTTGGGATCTAACAGTTCTGTTTCCAATTTTGATTTTTCCACCTGGAAGCCAATTTTTTTATCCATATTGTACGCCTCCCTTATTTGATAATAATGAAGCCAGTCTCGCACTTTGTCTTTTAATTTCTCAAAACTCTGCAATTTCAATTTGTCACCTTGTTCCAAAATCTCCCAATATTTCGGCCATTTGGCCTCCATATTGAGTTTTTTCTGGGCCTTTGCTTCCATCAGTGACAACCACCTTGGGGTTTTATTTTCAAGTAGGTCCTTATATCTTATCCAGACATTAAACAATGCTTTCCTGACAATATGGTTTTTAAATGCTTTGTGTGCTTTAACCTTGTCATACCACAAATATGCATGCCACCCAAAAATGTTATTGAAACCTTCTAAATCCAAAATGTCAGTGTTCTCAAGAAGCAGCCATTCTTTCAACCAGCAGAATGCTGCTGATTCATAATAGAGTTTAAGGTCTGGCAGGGCGAATCCACCTCTTTCCTTTACATCAATTAATATTTTAAATTTTGTTCTGGGCTTCTTGCCCTGCCGGACAAATCTAGAAATGTCTCTCTGCCACTTCTTGAAACAGTCCATTTTGTCCAAAATTTGCAATGATTGAAACAAAAATAACATTCTTGGCAATACATTCATCTTTATAACAGCAATTCGACCTAACAAGGAAAGCTTCAAGTTTGACCATATTTCTAGATCCTTTTTCACTTCTGACCAACATTTCTCATAATTGTCTTTAAATAAATTCAAATTCTTAGCGGTCATGTTAACCCCCAGGTATTTTACTTTCTTAACCAATGTTAAACCTGTCTCCTTCTGAAACCTCTCTTTCTCAATCGGTGTTAAATTTTTTTCGAAAACCTTAGTTTTTAACTTATTCAACTTAAATCCTGCCACTTGACCAAATTCTTGAATCAGATCCAATACTCTTTTAGTACTAGATTCTGGCTCCTGTAATGTCAATACTAGATTATCTGTGAAAGCTTTCAATTTGTACTGTTTGGCTCCGACCTGTATACCTTTGATCAGATGGTCCCTTCTAATCATATTTAGCAAAACCTCCAGAACCGAAATAAAGAGCAATGGGGGAATTAGGCAGCCTTGTCGTGTCCCTTTCTCTATCTTAAATTCCTCTGTCACCACATTATTAACTATTAGTTTAGCCTTTTGTTCTGAGTAAATTGCACCTATACCATTTCCAAACCCTTGACCAACCCCCATCCCCTGAAGATTTTTATTCATGAAACTCCAAGAAATATTATCAAAGGCTTTCTCCGCATCTACAAAAATTAAGACTGCTTTAGTATTAATGTTCACTTGCAACTTCTCCAAAATGTTAATTATATTCCTCGTGTTGTCAGACAAGTGTCTACCCGGGAGAAAGCCAGCTTGGTCTTTATGTATCTCCTCCACTAATACTTTTTTTAGCCTTTTAGCCAAAATATCTGCAAAAATTTTGTAATCCACATTAAGCAGGGATATGTGGCGGTAGTTCTTAAGTTGTGTCTTTTCAGACTCAGATTTCGGTATAAGTATAATATAGGCTTCCTTCCACAACTCTGGCGCTTTTTTCCCCTCCAAAATTTCATTACAGACCTCCTTTAGTGGTTGAATTATCCAATCTTTCAAAGATCTATAATATTTTGAGGTTAGGCCATCCAGCCCTGGAGATTTGCCCAACTGCATATTCTGGATGGCACCTTCCACCTCCTGTTCTGTTATTTTATAGTTCAACATTAACTTATTTTCTTGAGAGATTTTTTGTAGTCCATTTGTTTTTAAAAATTGATTTATGTCAGTTTCTTTCTGTGGCCCTTGTGTATATAACTGTTTAAAATACCTCTGGAAACATTTTCTAATTTCCACTGGATTCTGTATATTCTTTCCTTCCACTTCCAAATTGGTAATAGTGTTAAGTTTTTGTCTTTTTTTCATTTGCCAAGCTAGCAGTTTCCCACATTTGTTAGCCGATTCAAATGTCCTTTGTCTCATCTGTTTGATTTTCCATTCTATTTCCTGGTTCATCATTTTCATATATTGAACTTGGTATAACTTTATTTCTCTCAGAATCTCTTGTGACTTTGGTTTCGCTCTCAATTTCCTCTCTCCCTCTTTTATTTTCTCCAAAATTTTATCTTTTTTCTCATTTTGAGTTCTCTTCTTTATTGCATTCTGTTGAATTAGAAACCCCCTCATAACCGCTTTGCTTGCGTCCCAGATTACTCTTTTTTCCATTGTAGTGTTCATATTTATCTCAAAATAGTCTCTCAAGGTTTTTTGGGCCTTCTTAGTAACCTCTGCATCTCTAAATAAGGTGTCATTCATCCTCCATCTAAAGGAACCAGTTGGTGTTAGTTTCATCTCCATTCTCACAGCATTATGGTCGGAGCAGGTTTTAGGGCATATTTCCGCTTTTCGAATCTTAGGAGCCAGTCCTCTAGTTATCCAGATTTGATCAATTCTTGTCCATGTCATTTTGGCTTCAGAGAAGAAAGTTCCCTCTCTACCCAAGGGATTCTTTGTTCTCCAAATGTCAATCAAGTCCATATTGTCAGTCATCTCAAAAAAAGTTTTTGGTAGTCTGCCATCTTTGGTGACTACCTGTCTCTGTGACTTATCCATGTTTGTAGATACCACTCCATTCATATCTCCCATCATAATAATGTTGAAATCCATATAGTCCAACAATGTCTCGTGCAACTTCTTAAAAAATTCAGATTCCCCCTCATTTGGTGCATATACTCCTACTATCAGAAATTTCTCTCCTTGTATTTGAATTTCAATTGCCACAAATCTTCCTTGGTCATCTTTAAAGATAAATTTCGGTGATAGGCTCTCTTTTGCATAAATTACTACTCCTCTCTTTTTAACCTTGTCCAATGAAATAAACTCTTGACCCAATCTTTTATTAATCAATACTTTCCTATGTAGCCTTATCACGTGTGTTTCCTGTAAGCAAATCAAGTCCAATTGTTCCTTTTTCAATAAATGAAAAACTTTTTTCCTTTTCTCCGGGGAGTTAAAGCCATGAATATTCCAACTTAATAATTGCAGAGACATGGTGTATTTATTTTGCTTTTCCTCCAACTGCACCCAGTAGTTGTTCTTGTTCTGTAGGTGGTATCACTTTCTCTAGCTTGTCCAATCCCAAAGGTAGTGGTACTATGTCTTGTATTCCTGGTTTTAATGCTCTTGGCTCTTCTTCAGCTTCTTTTTGCAGGTCTTCTCCGTGCTCTCTCAGAAATTTTTCTTTATCTTCCACTGATCTTATTTTAAACTTTCTCCCTTTGAAGGTAAAAGATAGGCCTTGGGGGAATTCCCATCTGAAAACAGTTCTATTTCCTCTCAACAGGGCCACCAGATCTCCGTAATTAGACCTAAGATCCAAAAGGTATTTCGGGATGTCCTTAAATATCTCCACTCTTGATTCATGTATTTCCAAAGTCTTCTGGAAGTGCAGATTCAATATTTTGTCTCTCTCCTCTTTTGTTCGGAGGGTAATCAAACAGTCTCTCACCCTGTTCTTTCTCCCCCCTCTTCCAAGTCTAAAAGCACTCACTATCTTAAAATCTTACTTATCTGAGTCTAAGTTCCAAAAGTCTGCAAATTCCTGCGTAAGAAAATCACTCAAACTATCTTTCTCAAGTTCAGGTACAGCCCTGATCCTTAAATTTGTCTGTTTTTCTTTCAATTCAATCATAGACAGCAACGACCTGTGATCCTCGAGTTGCCTACATATTGGTGGTATCTTTTCCTCTACAGCCAATGCTTTTTCCTTTGCTTCTTCAGCTGTGTTTCGATTCGAAGTAGATTCCTGCAGCAGTTTCTCAATAGATTCTGTATTTGAGTTCACCTTCTGCCCCAAGTTATTGATGCTTATAGTGTTTTGGTCAATTTTAGTTGTTGCTTCAGCAACTTGTTTGCTTAATTTTTCCAAAGATTCATAAATTTTTCCTAATGCTGAAGCTAGACCCTCTTCAGATGCCATTCCTTTTAGTCCAACTTGAGCAGAATCTTCCCCTAGTGGAGCAGAAGGGCCAGATGCTGATGCTCTTCGCTGCTGCAGTCTAATTTTTCCCGATCTTGTTGTTTTTTCCTGAGGCAAGTTTGCCATAACACTTTATCTGGGGATCAAGGTCAATCCCACGGCCAGAACTTGTTTTGTAGTGGAAAATTCCCCAGGCCAGTTTAGAGTGGAAAATTCCCTGGCCAGTTGTAGCAATTTCAAAGTTCCTCTAGGGGGACACAGTAACAGTCAAAGCTTGTTACAAAAAAATAACTTTTCCAACTTTCCCAAATCCCCCCTTCAACGAAGTAAGCAACAGTTTCAAGTCCGGAGAAACCCTTCAGAATCAAAGTATCTCTCTTACAGAGTTAACTGTCAAAAAGTTGCATTATCCATAAACAGCGCGATTCACAGTACGGCAGTTCTATTGTCCCTTGACAGTCCGTTTCCAGGCATTAAGTGGTGGTCTTTGTTCCCTTTTCTCTCTTTTTTTTTGCAGGCAAAAAAATACTTCCCCCTTTTCCCTCCCCTCTCCTGCAACTCAGGGAGGGAGTTCTCTTATATTGATGTTAGGATTTAAGTCCTTTTAAAGCAATTTTCGAGGTCTTGGCTTAGACAGTCTTTGCTTTGATCTGTTTACAAGAAACGGAAGGTGGACTTCCTGTTTACATCTTCCCGCTTCGGTGCCAAATTAGTACTTTTTTTCCCTTATTCCCCAATCTTTAAACTTGACCTACCCACGGGTAGTTGTTTGATAGCCGAATTGTCACAGGAAAAAGGTCAGCGCTCTCCAGCAACAGCTGTGCAGCTTCACTCCACGGAGAAAGCAATTGACTCTCAGCACCGCGCCAGACACCCCGTTTCGCTCCGGAGCCCGTAACCGGGCTCCTTTGCAGATTAGGGGGGGCGCTGAAGGTGCCCGCTGAGTCCCACGGTCACAGGTTTCACCCACCTGTGGTTTCAGAAGGGTCCCTGCTTCGCCGTAGCGGCAAGACCCAATTTCCGCGGAGCTAAGTCCCTCAGAGCTAGAGGGATTCCGCCATTGCCGATGGCGCCGCCACTGCCGATGGCCACAACTTTATTAAAATACAAAATCAGTGAGTGGTTGTTTAGACATTGGTTATGACTATCTGTCCCCCCACCTGGGACAGAACTGACATCCCGAGTTCCGATCGGTAGCCAGTAGAAGGGAAAGTCAAACTTGGGGGTCATTTGAGCTAAGCGTCGGACCCACGCCGCTCACCCCAGCAGCTCCCCGAAAGCTTGCCGGCCCTGGTCCTATGACAAGGATTCCCATGACAGGGATTGGGCGGCCCTGGTCCCATGACAGGGATTGGAAGAAATCGTGGCAAGCCCCAGGATTCCTTTAACGGAATTCCCTTCAGCGCAATAGGAGGGGCAGGCACAGCCTATCCTGACCCCTCCACCACCAGCATGTTATAACCAATGCCTAACCGCCACACAAGCTCTAACGCTCGCCGCCAACCACTCACAAACCCAACCATGAACCCAATTTAGTAGCCACCGCATCCAGCCAAACATCATTCCCCAAATCGGAGAGGTGCACTCCATCTGCCTGGTAAAGCGCCTCAGCCTTAAAATTAATGTCTGGGTGCGAAATCACCAAACCACCCAGCTCCAATACCTTCCCGCAAATAGCAGAGTTAATGCGCTTCCTGGCCCTTTCAGCAGCCTCCGGGCGGGAAACACCGCGCCAGGTTTGCCTCTGCAACAGGTGAGACCAAATTATTCTCACTAAAGGTAATAAGGCTGCCAATGCCTCCAAATCCCTTTTTGGATTGAGGTGCGCAAAGCAAGGCAATCAATAGTTGCCACATCATTTTCCCCCAGCTGCACCACTATGGCCATAGGGTGGGGAGGTCCGAGAGCAGCCGGCGACCAATCAGCGGCATAAACTCTCCCCATGACATTCCGCGTCTGGAAAACCATGACACTTGCACGTGCTCTGGGAGGCCAAGACACGCTCCCCTTGCAGACTGCCTCGCTCTGCTGCCAGCCCAATGAACGATGCTGTGTCCCACTATCCAGATGCGGACCAGCGTGGGATCTACAAGGGTTGAAACAAACAAGCATTAGTACCAAACTCAGCATTTGTTTTGCACATAACCCTTGAAAGCATCCGATTTCCATGTCCCAAATCCTTGATCCTGGCAGCTGAGAAGCCCCAATGGGCCGCCATAGTCACTGCACCTATGCAAAAGGAATGAGGGGCGAAACCAGAGGCCGAGATCCCACAAGCAGAGATGGCCTTACGCATGACTTTTGTGAACTAGTGTCGTGCCAAAGGGTGACCATTTTCATGCATGAGTAGGGGGCCGTCCCCAGGAGGTCTCAAGGCCAAGTACTTCCTTACATCCTTGACCAGGCACGGGCCCACCTCCCCAGTCGCTGGGAGGCGGACAACCTCCCCCCGACCCAGCTGGTCAGTTTTGGAGTTGCGCACTACAAGTCTCAACTCCAAAAGGGAAACGCATATATCCTGAAGGAGCAACCCATGAGAACCAGCAACTTCTAGGATCGAGCCAGCCCCCCAGGGGAACAAAAAGCCAAATATTTCTGGTATCCAATAACAGGGCAAGGGCCCACCTTACCTGTGACTGGAAGCCTGATGAGGCCTGACTTAGAGCTCCAGACACTTATGACAAGCTCCAAAGCAGATAAGGAAAAATCCTGAGGCAATAAGCCTCCAAACTCTCAGCCCCGTGCTGGCTCCAACACAATTTCCCCAACCCTCAGTACACCAAAATTACAATGGAATACTGAAAGAAGTCTCGTCTAGATCTAGAACCAGGAGACAAGTCTTAACTTGTTGCGGATACTGCCAACCTTCCGAGACCCTGCGCACGACACACTTTTAGAAGGGTATCTGAAAAATTAAAGCTTTACTCTAGCAGACATTGCAGCGGACTGAATTCTGGTAGATTTAACAGTGCATCCGATCTGCAGCAGGTAGGCCAATTACTGCAGGTCCTGCTCAGAGAATGGAGGCAAGTTCCTCTGAATGGCCGAGGACTGCCAGCTAAACGCTAAGAAATCAGTCCAGGCCTTCTCATAAGACCTGAAAGCAGAAGGGGAAATGTAAGCTACTACTCCTCTTAATTATCAATTGTTGCCAAAGCGCCATGGGAGCTCCAGAAAATCCGGCTATAGCCGGGCGTCCGGAGCCCAGGATCTGAGCTCTCCAACTGAAAACGGGATAGAGTGACAGTGAAAACATTAGATGATCCTGAAATAAAGCAAGCAGAAACGCAATATTAAACCTTAAGCAGTGCAGCTGGAAAGCACATAAAAGGGGGCAGAGACTCTGCCAAAGCATGAGGACCATTTTGCCAGGACCCTCACACTGCCTGGTTATCAGACCAAGACAGACCCAAAGGTCCCTAAACTCCTCAGTCCAGATGTGCGCTGACACTACAATGGGGAGAACTCAAGAAAAGTTAGGTCACATGTGATAGCCTTGCCCTGCCAGGCTCAAGGCCACTGTACAGGATGATGAAGGGACCCCAGGCCATGAGACCACCTGGCCGAGCAGGAATGGAAGGGGCAGCCTGGAACAACCACCCTGCATGCCAATTTTTAACTGACTTAGCAATGATAGAATCTGACAAAGCAACATTTGCTATCAGAGGAAGTATTACAAGAATAACGTCCTTCACGGCAAACAGCTTTTCCACAGGCAAGCAGAGGTATGAGCAACGATATCCAGCTAGCACCCAAATACGTTAAAAGGGGCAGTAGGAGCCACTGTCCTATCCACTGCCAACGGAACACCCAGCTCCTCAGGGAATATAAGGGGCGTCCAGTAAGCCCAAGCAGGGGCTGGTGTCATATGAACCAGCCAGTGAGATAATCCAAATAATGGTCCCCCCAGTTAAACGAGTCATGACTCGCAATGTTCAATCCAGAAAGACGCTAAAGGACTCGAGTGCTGCACAGCCTATAGCGCAACCCATTAGCATCGCCTTATTAATTTAAGGACCATCCAATTAAAGCCCAACTACTTATAATCTTGAGGGTGAACCGGCAGCAGCCTAAGAGCCAATTCAATATCGCATAATGCCAACCAGGCCCTCTTCCAATTTGTTGGTAAGCTCAACTGCCTGATCCAAAGATGCATATTTCACGGAACAATTCCAGAGAGTCATTCACTGAGGTGCCTTTGGGATGCGATGAATATGGATTATATGGGGCTTTCTTAGGGACGATCCCCAAAGGGGATAAATGAAAATCAGGAATAGAAGGAGAATCAAGGGGATCCCACCAAACGTCCCAATGAAAGCTGCTTCCTAACCTTCTTACTTGCTACCGCAGGTAGCTCTCTGACTGGCTTTTGAGTTGCTGTATTCTGAGCCACTGGTTGAAAAACCAGAGGAATTCCAAACCTTGGGAAAACCCTTCCCACAAGCACAAAACCACTGACCCATCTAGATAACCTTTTAGCCAGGCTTTCAAGGAAGATATTTTTATGGTATTGAGTTATTGCTTGCTAGCCCCCAGCCCCCACTTGGGCAGAATGCCCTGCCTTGAGTTGCCACAATGATGTGTAAATTTACAGGGCCAACACTGGCCAGAAACCCTAAAGAAGTCCCAACAAAGCTGCCACCGGGCCAGCTTCCTGCATACCAGCTTAAGGTTCTATTGCTCAGGGAATTTCCATTTGAAATGTGGAACTGCGCAAGTGGTCCACATGTCCCCGTCCCTGCGATCCTAGCAAGCTGAGGGGATGATGGCATCCCTGCATCTAACATACCCATAGTGAATTGCAACTTAAAGAATAGTGGGGTGGAAGGGACCCTGAGGATCATCTAGTCCACTCTCCCACAATATAATAATAATAATTGTCATCATCATCATCATCATCATCTATTTGTACCCCGCCCATCTGGCTGGACTTCCCCAGTCACTCTGGGCAGCTTCCAACAAAAGATTAAATACAGAAATGCAGCAAACATTAAAGGCTTCCCTAAACAGGGCTGCATTAGATGTCTTCTAAAAGTCTGGTAGTAGACATCTGATGGGAGGGCGTACCACAGGGCGGGTGCAACTACCGAGAAGGTCCTCCACATGGTGCCCTGTAACTTGGCCTCTCACAGTGAGGGAACCACCAGAAGGCCCTCGGCGCTGGACCTCAGTGTCCGGGCAGAGTGATGAGGGAGCATGCAGCTGTCCATACAGGGACCAATCCTGCAACCTAGGGATTACCGGCACCATACGCTGACCAGCTGAGCTATCCAGGATGATCCCTAAAGACCCAGGTTTGACATACCTGCAAGGAGGTGTAAGCATCATCCCTGCTCCCCTTTTCCCTGCTCCTGGATCGCCACCTCTGAAGACGCTTCCTTCTGGATGAAGGCACCTAGGGCATCAGCAAGTCAGCCTCTGCAGGAGAGGCAAGCTCTGGAGGAATCTGCAAAGGCCCTGTCATAATCTGCAAAAAAACTAAATGTGAGGAACTGGTGAAACCAATGCTTTGTGCACCACATGGGGAAGCTATTCAGGCCGGAAACGCTGCCAGAGGCCATCAAATTCTAGGGCCAAGCGGGCCAAACCCTAAGATCACCTGCTAGGCCAGACATAAATGTTTCCAATGAGATAACAAACTCGAGGCAGCCCACTACCTGACCAGGTACCCCTGTTTGCCCTCAAGAAACCCAAAGTTCTTTTTGGGAGCAATATCACAAGTGGGCCAAACTACCCAGCAACAGAATAGTCCAAAAGGAGCAGTTTGTTTTGTTTTGTGATAACAATGGCTAAGTGGGGGATATGAACCCTGACTCCCAGGTCCTAGTCCTGCACTCTGGCCACTAAGCCACAGTGGCTCGCCTCTAAAATAGCAGTTGCCACTATCAGGGCAAAACAAACTTGAAGAAAATAAACTTGTTCAGAAACAGCATAGTTAAAGAGCATACACAGAGTGCTCTTTTTTTTTAAATAATATTTTTATTCAAGAATTTTTTCCATATAAACATAACATACATAAACATACAAAGACATAAACAAAACAAAAAAAAAACATGTACCATTTCATATCCTAATTTCTTATACCTTTCTTCCCCGACTTCCTCATGCCTCCCTTTTCTGTATTCCAAATTCTTATCAATTACTCAGCAAATCTTCCCTTATTTTAATTTAGATTTAAACTAATCTTCCTTATTCTCCTTGTCTTAACCATTGCTAATAGTAACCATTTACTTTCCAATCCAACATCATTCTAACTTTCGTTAACTTTGTGATATTTCTTTAAATAGTCCTTGAATTTTTTCCATTCTTCTTGCGCTGCTTCTCTTCCCTGGTTTCGGATTCTGCTCGTCATTTCTGCCAAGCCCATGTAGTCTATCACCTTCATCTGCCATTCTTCCAGTGTGGGTAGCTCTTGCGTCTTCCAGTACTTCGCAATGAGTATTCTAGCTGCTGTTGTAGCATACATAAAGAAAGTTATATCCGTCTTTAACACCCCTTGGCCGACAATACCCAAGAGAAAGGCCTCTGGTTTCTTGGGGAAAGTATATTTAAATACCTTTTTAAGTTCATTATAGATCATTTCCCAGAATGCCTTAATCTTCGGGCAAGTCCACCAAAGATGAAAAAATGTACCTTCAGTTTCTTTACATTTCCAACATTTATTATCAGGCAAATGGTAAATCTTTACAAGCTTGACTGGGGTTATGTACCACCTATATATCATTTTCATAATATTTTCTCTTAAGGCATTACATGCCGTAAATTTCATCCCGGTGGTCCACAACTTTTCCCAATCAGCAAACAAAATATTATGACCAATGTCCTGAGCCCATTTAATCATGGCTGATTTAACCGTTTCATCTTGTGTATTCCATTTCAGCAGCAAATTGTACATTTTTGACAAATTCTTAGTACTGGGTTCTAACAGTTCTGTCTCTGGCTCCACTCTGTCTGCCTAAGATATACATTAGCAACAAGTGAGCCTGTAAACAAACAGATAAATTCTTATAGAGAAAATGAGTCACATGTCACAGAGACTTAACAATTTACTGTACTGCTAACTGTAGCAGGCTTAGGCTTGAAAGATATGTGCAGGCTGAGCAGGCCGTGAAGGCCTCATAGTCTCATTGCAATATTAAAGGAACTCAATATAGTGCGCCCACCCAAGGCTAGATTAAAACTCGGCCAACAGCACTGCATGCACCCAAAATAAAGCCAACCTTTGGGGATACTATAAACGAAAGTGATTCCAGCTAAGCTGGGAACAGCCCTGACTAGCCCCACAATTAAACAGGCAAAAATGAGGGAAACCTTTTTGCAAAAGAAAGCCCCTAATGGGGGCTCTCTCCCTATTGGGAAAGGCAAGCCACAGATACAGGGAGAATCTTCCCACAAGGCAGGGTAAGGGGTGGGGTGAGAAATCAAACAGGAAAAAAGGGAAATTATATTAATTAAGGGACTAGAGAGGATTAAAAAGAAGGGGGGAAATAAAGAAATGTAACCAGACATGAGAAGATTGCTCCTGATCCGATGCACTCTGCAAAGAGAAAGAGAAACCAGAGTGCACCAATATTTAAAGACTATGGTCCCACCCACCCAATTTGCAACATACAATTTGCCCCAGCAACCCGGTTATCCAATCACAATGCCAGGCAACAACTATTAACCTGCCTGGCTACAAGAGGCCTGGCCCGGTGGCCCACACCGCAACACGTGCTCTCATTTATTGGAGAACACGCTTTACTAAACAGCAGCAAGTGACTCCACAAAACAAATATCACAGCAGATTATCAGTCTCAAAATAAAAGATAATGCAAGAGTCATTTTTTAAAAAAAATGAAAGAAAGATTAAGGGGGAGTTTTCTGGAACCTTAATGATTAACAGCTTTATTCCTCTGTAAGTTTTTGTGGACTACACTCCACCTTATCAGACACATAGAACATTATCCTGTTAAAGGCAGATATAAAAAACAGTGTGTAGGATTGTAAGCAAAGAGTTCACAAGGCAAAAAAATGCAGAAAAATACAAATGATGATAATTTTGTAAGTGTTTCCCCCCCCACACACACAAACACACACACACACACACACACACAGAGAGAGAGAGAGAGAGAGAGAGAGAGAGAGAGAGAGAGAGAGAACCATTGATAGCACAGACATTCTGGCATGCAGTGTGATTTCTTTAAAAAAGAAAAAATAAGATCAATTTTCTCTATGCAGCCCACAAGAGATATCACTTAACTCTTTTTATAAATTGCAATTAAGTGTTTTCATGTTGCAGTTAGCCTCTGAAATTCCTTTGTTCCAGATTGGCCACCTTAAGGTTGAAATATCTCCCTCTACCTTCTATTATATCACCCTTTTTGAACTCATTTCCACTGCACCCACCTTAAGATCAGTCACAGAGTGTTTTGTATCACACTACACATGTTAATTGGCTAACCAATGTGAGCATATTTCTGCTGTCAACAACTGTGAAAACAATTGTGAATGGCCACAATTCTGATCACCAACTGTACTTTTCTGCATTTCATTTTGCATACCATAATGCATTTGTTAGTCTTTAATATCCCACAAGACTTTATTATTTTGCTCCAGGAGAATAACAATCTTTCTGGAGAGGAGTGGTGAAAATGTTAGAAAATAGCCCAAGAACTGCTGAAACCAACATTCAGTTGCGACAATGTCCAGGGTGCTGGATGAGAGTTAACAGCAAGGGTTTCAGGACCACAGACAGCAGTGCAATAGCTGACAGCTAAAGGGAGCAGCTACTCATTCCAACAGCCAGCCCTTTGTTGCAACTTCCATAGCCCAGCCTGAAGAATGCAGGTTGAAACCCCACATTCAGGCTGCTGCTTGGCTGCACAAAGATTTGGACCCTAGTCTTCATTCCAGGGGATGTGTGGCTGACCCTCTTTCATGTAATATTTCATTGACTTAGTCATTACATTATTATTTATAGTATTTATTATTGTGCTTATGTTTTCTTCATTAGTCCAGAAAGGCAACTTTTAAATATGTATGTATGTATGCAAGTAAGTAAATGCTGCTGCACTTGAAGTCCAGAATATTATTTTCAAGTTGGGATTGACTGATAGTGAAAAGCTAACAAAACTAAAAGGAAGGAAGGAAGGGGGGGGGGGAGCCAAGAGACACAGAGAGGAAATATCTTTGTATGAACATTGTAATGTTTAGTGTTGTATTTTAGAAATTGAAGAAACATCCAGTTTAGTTACATGCAAATGAAAACTTACCTGGTTTGCATTTTACAAAGCAATATGCAAACCAGGAACAACCACACTTTCAAATCCACACTGAATTTTGTATTATTAAATTTTTCGGGGGGGATTTGCACCCTTTCCATTTAAAAAATAAAATAAAACTGTTTGTGCCCCCAATAAACTATTTTTAAGCCTGCAAATTCAAGTGCACAGGTCTCATTGGCTTTAAATGAACTGCATGCATACACACCCTAGAAATGCAGAACTTGGCTATCAGCCAAGTTTTGGGGAAAAGTTTTTCAGCTAACGAACAAACAACAGATTTGAAACTCAACCAATGGTGGTGAGCTTTTAATAGCTGATCCACAGTGCAGTCACTTTGAGATCTGGGATGGTTCTAGGGAAGAGGTGTGTGTGTGTGGGGGGGGGGTCGTAGGTAATCTAAATCTCCAGCTTCATTTGTTTATCTTTATCACCACGTTCTTTGCAGAACAACAGAGAGAATTTTCTCCCTCTTTCTTGCCTCAGTAAAGTATGCTTTGGACAGCTGTTCTTGCTTCCCTGTGGGAAATCCAATAAGCTGCAATTAAACACAGGTGCTTGGTGCCTTTGCTCTACCTAACAACCTAAGGAAGCAAACAAAAGAACCAGTGAGACAGGAAATGGCCTTATGAGTAACAGTGCATGAACACTTGGCATCAAGACAAGTGCCTCCCTCTTCTTTAAGAGTTTACAATCACCATTTTTTCTCCTCAGTAAAAAAAAAAAAAAGGCAGGGACTTGCATTGCATTTATAGGTTTGCTGCTGCATAGAGAACAAGGTAAACAACAGATCATTTTAAGTCAGAAGTCCCCTCAGGTTTCTCAACATCTGCTAAGGGAAAAAGAAGAATCTGGGGCATCAGATTTCTCTCAGATCCTGGATAAATAATGTGTGTGAGTGTCACAATGATGCTTGCTATTTTTGTATCTATTTACTGGTGTCTATATTTCTAGCCAACTTTTACACAAAAGTTTCCAGAGCAGTGTACAGATAAAATCAAAACATTGTCATAAAACCAACAATGCAAAAATGATACAAAATATCACTGTGCATATGGAAATAAATAAAACTAAGCAACAACAGAAAACTACATAATATCACAGCTGGAAACAAGGAGGCAATACTCGAATATTTCCAACAATTATTTCACTATCTGAAAAGTTGTAACGTTTCTTCATAGATGAGTTGCTGGAGCCCCTTGCTCATTTTATTTGCCATTTTCTGAACCATTTTTTTTAAAAGCTCTCCAACATCCTTTCTGAGGTTCGGCAACCAAAACTGTACACAGTGTTCCTTGCATGCTCACAGCATATCTGCAGTTTTACTTTCAATTCCTTTCCTAATGACCCCTAACATGAAATTTGCCCTTTTCCCAGTTGCTGCACACTGGGTCAACATCTATTTGCTATGAGCTATTCATTATGACCCCCAAGGTCTCATTCTTGGTCATTCATCGCTAGTTCAGACTCCATGAGACTATGTGAAATTCAGGAGCTTTTGTCCCAATATGCAGCACTTTACACTTTTTTACATTGAATTGCAGTTGACAGTTTACTTCACATTCACCTGGATACTTGGGTATCATCAACAACCTTGACTACCTCACTCTGGATTTTAAGAAAGTTGATTTCAAAAAGCTTAAGGAACTACTGGAAGATATCCCATGGTCGGAAATACTCAAAGAGAAGGGGGTCCAAGAAGAGAGTTTCTTAAATGTGAAATATTGAATGCACAAATGCAGACAATTCCAACAATTAAAAAGTGGAAAGCATCTAAAGAAACTGGTGTGGCTTCCAGGTGAGCTGAGATTTAAGAAGGGCATGTATAAAAATGGAGAAAAGGATAAATAATGAATGAATGAATAATAATAATAATAATAATAATAATAATAATAATACTTTTTATTTATACCCCGCCCTCCCCGGCCAAACCTGGGCTCAGAGCAGCTAACGTCAAATGTCAAATATCAAATAAAAACAGATGAGGATCAGAATAAAATCCAATCAGATGTCAACCCACAGATTAGGGTTGGGGACCTTAAATGCTCACCAGGCCCAACTGTTTGCACTGAACTTACATAGGCCTGTGAGAAAAATTGGGAGGCCAACAGTATACATGAATAGCCAACAGTTACAGGGAGATCAGGCAGGCCAAAGTTCAGAATAAACTCAGGCTTGCAAGAGAGGATACAAATAATAAGAAAAGTTTCTTCAGGTGTGTTTGAAGCAAGAGGAAGAACAAGCAACTAGTAGATTGTTTGCATGGAGAAGGCAGAGAAATGCAATTACAGGTTGAGGCACCTGTAGTCCTCCAGGTGTTGTTGGGCTCCAGTTCCTGTCAGTCCTACCTAGCATGGCCAGTGTTGAGGAATGTCGGGAGTTGAAGTCAAATGATATCTGGAAGAACACAGGCTCCCCATTACTGTAATAAGACTTTGCCCAGAATACTAGGTAATATGGCAGCTACATTTATAAGCTGACAAGTTTATGAAGTGACATTATTATGTAGATTGTGAGCCCATGGGCAGGCACATTTGGAATTTATTCATGTGTGTCATCTAATATACTTAAGCATTTTAATTAATGATAATATGAAATAACTTGGCTTTTTAAAAGATAACTGGAAAGTATGAATAGCATCTCAAGGATGTGTGCAGCTGTTGTTTAGACATGGATAGAAATGTCATGTCACCAGGTTATGGTTGATATCTTGAGTTGTGGATTTAAATGTATCTAAAATGCCACCAAGGGCAATATGCTAGCTGCTGATACAAGCACTTGAATTCATACACTTGAATTACAGGTGGTTATTGATGTCTCTGAAATTGCCTTAAACTAGTTTAGTGTGGGGGGCAGCCCTTGAGCATGAATTTAGCTCTTTGTGTATACTCTACCCCCAGATTTCATTATAGAGTGTCAAAAAATGGAAGAATAAAACTGAAATCATGGATGTGCTTTAATTAGGCAAATAATATTTCATAGACAGTGACACTTGTTACACAAAGTTCAGCAAAATAATAGCATTTAGCACAATCTTATTCCATACCACAGTTTTAACAGCATCATTACCATTAAAATGATACAAGGAAATAGGATTGAAACCAATGACCTTCGCCTCCTGATTCAGAGAGCAGCATGCTGAGCCACTTAGTAAAGGGAAAATGCTTAAGTGCTCCACCAAATTGTCATAGTATTGCTGAGTGTCAGCAAATAGAGCAGAGACAGCATGCCAATGCATTATAATTTGGCACCAGTACAACAAACAAGCTGTTGGTTCCTAAAAAAAAAATCTCTTGTTAAAATTCAGTAAGATACATTGGGCCAAAACATTTTTGGAACATCCGCTTTATAGAATGGTAACCAGATGTTCCAGGAAATTATCAGTTGGGAGCAATGAATGATGGCAGTTTGAGTTGCAGTGAACTTTATATCAGATGCACTAGAGGAAGAAATTGGAATACGGGATGGGACAGTGCTTACCTGCACAATATCAGACAGTTTAAAAAAAAAAAAAGATTTTAAATCAGTAGGTTTCAAATCCCAGCAATGAAGGACAGACAAACCTTTGCAACAGTCTGCCATAACGAAGATTTTGCATGCAGCTTTACAACCCATGTTTAACTTCAAAACCATTACAGAAAGTTTGCACAGTTAACAAAAAGAATTTACACAGCTGAGAAATCTTATCCCAACTAATCTACTTTTCAAGTGAAGACCTGATCAGAATATTGGTTTTTTCCCACATTATTATTATTATTATTATTATTATTATTATTATTATTATTAATATGATACCTCTAGTTACGTACTTAATTCATTCCGGAGGTCCGTTCTTAACCTGAAACTGTTCTTAATCTGAAGCACCACTTTAGCTAATGGGGCCTCCCGCTGCCGCCGCGCTGCCAGAGCACAATTTCTGTTCTCATCCTGAAGCAAAGTTCTTAACCTGAAGCACTATTTCTGGGTTAGCGGAGTCTGTAACCTGAAGCGTATGTAACCTGAAGCGTATGTAACCCGAGGTACCACTGTATTATTACTATTACTATTATTATTATTATTATTATATTTCTGCAACCCTCTATCCCACTATCTCACTATCCATTGGTATGTTGAAGGTAGATCATGATAGAGCTTGGGTTCAGAGAATCCAATGCACTCTCATTCCCCACGGGAGTAAAACTATGCCAGCCTTGGCAATGGCATTGTAAATTTTCCTCCCACGGTAAACAATGGGATTGGAATTCAGAAAAACAAATTGGAGGGGGAAATGCATCTGCTCCCAACTTCTACCCTGGCCAGTATGAAGTCAGGAGGACTTGCATATGGTAGATTCTCTTCCATAGACACCCCCCCTTTCTACCATGGCAGGATTGCTCTATTTTTAAGAGGTATTTGCTGTTTGGCATCCCACCTTTCTCTAAAGTACTTCTCACATTGCATTTCATGGAGCGGAGAGAGAGAAGTGTGGTATTTTTCATTTGGTAGAGAAATAAAATTGGAAACGATATTTGATATAGCCTATCTCATGTTAGTGAGAAATTCTTGAAGGTTTGAATACAAGGATGTGTTTCAAGGATCTTCATCTGAAACTGCTGTGCAGTGTTACCTTGTACAACAAATGGGAAGTGTACTCTGTAGGTTATTCAGGGCATTATCAATGTACAAGATCATAAAACATATATCTGAAGGGCTCCTTTTAGATGTATATCCTCTTCGTCTCCTCTGCATGCTGCAGAATAACTAGCAGGACACCATATAACCCTTTATTCTCTGTACTTAACAACAGAAATCAACAGCTACAAAGGAGCTGACAGTTATTTAGTTTCTGTAGGGTCACTGAATCTTTTCACATGCTTTTTTTTCCTAATTAGGGAGAAAACTGGAATCTGGTGCTTCTTCGGGGGGAAAAAAGTTAAATGTCACCAATGAGTTGCCTGCTGGAAGCAAAAACAGTTTTCTCAGTAGAGTTTCTGTGCCAAGTGAGCTGGCTTTTATGTGGATAGTCCAGAGCTAGCTAATGAGTCGAGTATCTTGTTGTCTATTGTATTTCCCTCTCTATTCTTCCTCACTGCAAGACTAAGTCCTAGCCTCATAGGCACCAGGCTGTACCAAATCTTTGGAGTTCACATCTGACTGGTGTAATCACATCTAGCATAGAAATGTAGTCCCTCCTGGTAATTTGTTCATTTTTTATCCAGCAGATCATGCAGAGAAATTATATTAATTTGGTTTGGAAGCAGACCCATCACTGAATTTTTTCAACTGAACACACTCTGTTTTTGAACTTCAGTGGTACAGAGGCAAAGCTGGAGTGGAACGCTGGATAACTCCATGTAATACTCAGGCTGGGACAATCCAGAAGAACAAAGCTCAGATGTTGATTTAGCAGCATTTAACCTCAGGCCAAGCCTGAAATAGGAACTGCGGTTCTGGTTGCCTGCTCCACCTTCAGTGCATGGGGTCACTTCATTAAAAGGTGTTCAGCCTTCATTAACAGTCATTGGCTCTATGGGAACAGGGTTGTAATTCCACTGCTATGGCTTCTGAGTTGAAGCCTTCTGATTCAGAGGCAGGCAACAACCCAGCCTGAGCCTGAAAAAGTGTATTTTACTTACCTGATCCCTGAGTTAATGTAGCTCTCTTTATGGAGGGGGTGGGTAGTTCATTTAGAGCTATATGGATGATAAAAAGAGTTTTGTTTTGTTTGTTTTTTTAAATGACACTTAGTTATTTCTCATAATTGTATGATCATAATTTCCAATAATCAAACAAATATACACTAATGATACCTATATTGAGTGTCTTTTTCTAAGTTAGGGAAGCTCTCACAAAGAAAGTGGGGACCAGAGCAGGGGGAAAACAGGGAGTATTAGTAGAAGCTGGAATATATCATTACGTAAGTCCTCTTCCACTATTCTTTCTTCCATGCATGAGAAGGGCACCAGGGGTAGAAACGTGTTCTACTCTCTTTCACCATTTGTGTTATCCTTCATAAGTATGAAGCACTTTGAACAAGTCTGGCTATCAGAAGCTGGAAGCCTCCTGTGTTTGTAGACGCTCCCCATCCATTATAATAAGCCATGTGGGATCAGGCCAAAGGTCAATCAAGTTCACAGTGGTGAGCAAGATATCTTTTGGAAAACCAGAATGAGGACTTGAACACAACAACTTTTCTCCACTTGTGATTCCCAGCAACTGGTATTCAAAGGCATACCGCCACAAGTACTGGAGGTAGCAGGAAGACATCATGGCTGGTAGCCTTTGATAGCTCAATCTGTCTTCCAAAGCCATCCATGTTGGTGGCCCACATTACATCCTGTGACAGTGGAGTTCTAAAACATGTGGAGAGTTTCTACAAGTAAATATGTTTCTTCACTTCACAAGTTCGCACTCCAATTCATGAAGGGTGATCATAAAGAGGGAAGGGTGGAGGTAGTATGCTCATCCCTGCTGTTAAGAGAGAGAGAGAGATTGAAGTGGATTACTGTGTTTAAATAATGTTATGTTAATGTCGGAAGCTACTATCAAAATCTAAACAAATGCACATAATCAATTATATACTATTGACAAACGTCTTTGTGTTACTCTAAATCACATGCACTGACCAAACAGTTCAGGTCTAATGATTGTTCATTAAACATTATTTACTAATTTGGGCACACAGGAAGCAAACTGTATTCCCATTCTATGTGCCACTAAAATTGATCCAGTGCAATTTAATACATGAATTCTCAGTGGACTTGATGAGATAACTGTTAGGTAGATTTGTAGCTGGTTGATTGACCAAACCCAAAGAGTGCTCACCAACAGTTCCTTGCTATCCTGGACCACAGACTTAACAAGCTTAATGATGCTGCAGAAAAAAAGGTTAAAAAGCTGAAGCTATTCTAGGCAACATCAACAGACATATAGGTTTTTAGGTAAGAATTGGATGACCATCTGTCATGGATGCTTTAGTTGAGATTCCTGCATTGCAGGGGGTTAGACTAGATGAGCCTTGGGGTCGCTACCAACTTTACAATGCTGTTATTCTATGAAACTTGTTCCTGAGCAAAAAAGTATTGCATTAGAGTCTTACTAAGTTTGACTCAACTATCCCAAAACATCATGGATTCTTTAGCCATGATTCCTTCATTGCAAGGGGTTAGAGTAGGTGATCCTTAGAGTCCCTTCTAACTCTCCAGTTCTATGATTCTGTAATCTGAGGACTGTTGCTAAAATCCACCAGGCGAGTCATTTTTTTTTTTATCTTATTAGGTCTCTAGGGTGATGCTTTTAAGTCCATAACCATGCATTTTCATTTGCCGTTTCCTCTGTCAAAAAAAAAAAAAAAAAAAAACCTCCAGTGGCTTTAAAAGTGCACAACTTTATAGCAGTTGACCACATCTGACTTGATCCCAGGTTTCCCAAGGCTCTCACTTCACTCCTATTAAGGTCACAGTGTTGCTATCACAATTTTATTTGCTCTGCTCTTAAATCCGCCCAGTTGTCAGTCAATCTGATATTCTAACACCCAATTTTCCAGCACTTTGAGTTTAGGTCTTTAAGCTTCTATTGCAGTGTGGATATTTTATGGGAGATTCTGAACACATGCTGTGAGGAAGGCACCAAACAAATTCATAAATGCTGCACACAATCTTGTGGTTAGCTATTGGGCTACCTCTGCTCATCTTGCTGACTGCTCACATCCCATTTCAGTGCAATTATCTGCAATAGATAAGATCACCAAGTGGCTGCTATCAGAAGTCTGTTCCCTCCCTCATGTTGATGGTGTGATGTTATCAGGTATTGACTGATCAGTTACAAGAGGAGGAAAAAGATCAGCAGTTGTATACACTCATTGTTTCCTTCTAGATAAAGTTGAAAAAGCTCTTGAGCCGGCAACAAATAAGCCTAATTTTTAATTTCTTAAGTACCAGGGGGTGCATTCAATGTTAGTCGTACTCAGAGTAGACCCACTGAAAGTAATCAACATGACTTACTTGAGTCTCTAATCTCAATGGATGGAATTCAGTGTTGGTCTTTTCCAGCTGAACAAGCATTCCAATTTGCTAGATGGAACAATCCCACCTCCTTCCTGTGCTTTCCTGTAATGTGTTGGGGGTCCTTCCAAACCCCCAGAACCAATTTAGGGGGCAAGTGGAGAGCACTGAATGAGAGGGGAGGCAACTCCATTGCACAAGTGGAAGTCCTTGTGCAGGACTTCTGATGGGGCTGGTTAAGCAAATCCTGCCCAGTGGTTCTGCTTTGAATAGAATTTGGTTGGCTACAACCCTGGGGGCTTTGATGAAATCCAGATTAGCCTAAGTATGTTTGTCTCCTTGACTGAGTTTAAATTATTAGCCAATTTATATCCCCATTTGGAACAGAAAAGCCAGAAAAAAAGATTAGAAATTAACAGACCAGCAGCTGGAACTGGTTGCTGTTATAGAAATGGGGCATGGTTCTGTGGTAAATGCTCATATTTGATGGAGTTAGAGAATGTGATGGAAAGAGGAATTCCTTTAAGCATCGTTGCCTGATTATTACACTTCTCCAGAATCCATTGTTGGCATCCATCTGTCTCAAGGGACAGGTATCCTTGGATGAGTTGACAAGAGAGATATCCTTGGGATCTGAGGACAGCAGGCTGGAAACACCAGCTGCTAAAAGAGGCAATAGACAAGTAAATATATAACACCAGAGGCAAAGCTTGAGTTTCAGTCTCTTCAGATTGAGTTTCAGTCCTAGTTTATGTCTATGACAACTGATGCAACAACTGAGCCCAGATGTAGATGGGTCTTCACACCCTGACTGACACTTGGTCCTTTCCAGGGTGCTACTAGGACCCAGACTTGTGCCTTTATTTCCTTTCAGCATGAGGTCTTATCTTGAACCAGGACACCCACTGCAACCCCTGCTTCATCAGGAGCTGCCATGCAACTATGACTACCATTTGGAACACAACCACAGCAGAGTTGGTGCCTCTGTTTAATATATTTCCCACAAGAGCCCCAACACCAGTTTAATTTGGCTTACCTGGTGATTACTGGGATGCCAGGATAAGGGAATAGGTAGGGAATCTAAAATGGGATGCTTCCCAGGCACTCAGCTGCAGTTCACTTTGCTGAAGCAAAGGAAAAAGAGGAAGTGTGAGAGAGCAGGTTGAGATGGGCAAGACGGATGCTGTGGACTGCTGGCATGCTAGTCTGTCAGTTAAGTTGGGAAGACGGGTGCACGACACAGCTAAACAACCTAATGTGATATATTCCCTCAGGGCTCAAACTAGACATGACAGTTTGCAGTTCTGCTTGTTTAAACACAAAAGTGCCCCGCTGTGCCCTCACCCAGGGACATAAAGGCAAGAAAAATGAAGAAAGAGGGATTTCCACAAGGGCTGTGACTGATTCTCAGCTATTCAAAACTGGGATCTGTAATGAGTGAATTCTTAGCATCCAGGAAGGTGACCCTCTCTGGGCTGAGATAGCAGCTGCTTTGTGACCAAGTGCACGAGTGACACCCTTCCCTGAAATTGGGAGTAGTTACTGCTAACCACTTCATCTTCTCACAACCAAATGGTGACTAAGTTGAGGGAGTCACCACCAGTCCCCAAGCTCCCCACAAACCCCTAAGCTCTGAATGAGCCAGGCACTGCTATGCCAGCTGCGACCAAGGTGAGGGGAGTACTTAAGTGTCACCCCACCAGGGAGCAACTCCTTTGCCTGCTTGGCAGTATAGAAAGGAGCCGTGTTCAGCTGCTGCTGCTCAATACAAGATTGGCAATGCAGGATGCAACTACAGTACCCCTAGCAGATGGCAGCCTAGCCTCTGGTAAAATCCACCCAGCAAGAAAGAGAAAGGTTTTTTGCAGGAGGAGGTGGACAACCCTCACCTCTGTATAGATAAGGGGCAAGGTGCTGTAGGAATTCCTACTTGGCAGACCAGCATCAAGGGGATGGGCTCACAGCTTTATATAATTGCTGAGCTAGCCCACCTATACTGCTGTATGTTGCTGGTCATAGTGGCAGCATTATGAATCATCTTAAGGCCAAGTGCTACTTGACTCCTCAAGGAAACTTGCTACTCAGATAGGTGGGGAAGAAGTTGATTTCATACAGAAAAGGGAGATTGGGCAGCACTCCCCAAAATCATATAGTTATAGGAAGTGGAATTCTCTCAATTCCTGCAGCTTACCTTCCTTTATCCCCTCATGGAGGGAAATGTTTGAGGATTCAGGACAGACAAAAGGAAGTATTTGTTCATGCATAGCATAGTTAAACTCTGTAACTTGCTCCCACAGGAGGCAGTGCTGGCCACCAACCTTGAATGATATTGGACAAATTAATGGAGGAGAAGGATATCAATGGCTACCAATCCTTATGGCTATGATCTGCCTCCATAGTTGGAGGCAATAATGCTTCTGAATGCCACTTGTTGGAATCCACTGTTGGGTGGGAGTGCTCTTGTGCTTCGGTCCTGCTTGTGGGCTTCTTATAGGCAACTGTGAGAAAAGGATGCTGGAATAGATGGGCCATTGGCCTGATCCAGCAGGATCTTCATATGTTCTTATGTTGTTCCACTTTTTGGCATGCAGCCAAGGAAATGGGGGCAATTGGCAGGCCCCCAGCTGGTTCCAGCCTACCGGCCGTTGTGCCAGGCGAACTCCAGTCCTTGGTGCAGAATGAATGTGCGACCCGAGCTTCAGAAGCTAGGACATGCTACTCAGCAGAGTAAATGCTGCACAACAGAAGTAGCAGGAGAGGCTGTGTGAGCATATTTATAAGCAGTTTATTCAGCGTACATCAGGACAAATGGAAACATGTCTGATCTCCTTCGTGTCCAAAGCAAAACGGCTAAAGCAAAAGCTATACACAAACGGAAGTTCCCAGCAAGCTGTGCTGGAGTGTAAACAGGCATGTGACACACAACAGTCATGCCTGTTCCTTAAGGTGGAACGGAATATCCCAACACCACTAACACCCCGTTATTGTACACACGTGCACACACGTGCACACACACACACACACACAGACAGAGAGAGACAGACAGACAGACACCCACCACTGCAAGGCTGACCACCAGTACCAGAGATTTGATGGGAAAGAGGTTGATGTGACAATGCTACATATTTTCTTCCTGTTCTGCCTGTTCTGCTGCCCTTAATATCTAATAAAACTGTAACTGCTATTACCCAGGACATTTTTCTCTTCCTTCAGGCTATTGCTGCAGCATTCTTTCCTTTTGTTTCTTAATCAAAATAAGAAGAGTGTAGTGTTGACAATTTGAAGACACATCATGAATTAAGTTTTCTTCTTCTTCCATGCACACAAGAAGTTGCTGGGATAAAGTGGCCCTGACAACACACGGAAAACAGACATTTTCTCTTGAAATAAATACTACTATTATGGCTTAAGCCTATGCATTATTTGCTTCTCCAAGCCAATGTTTTTTGGGGGACTCTTTCTTCTCAAGCAATGTGGTGGACTCCAGGGAATGCTCAGCCTAATGTGAAATATCAGAAACCTACATGCCATTCTTTGATCTTGACTGCACATGACAGCTGGGAAGGCACTTTTTTGCACTTTCGTTTTTAGCCAGTCAAAAAGTATTTACCAATATGGCAGTGTTGAATAGAAAAGGGCCTTTATTAATTCAGGCATCTGGTTCAAAGAAAAACAAGCTCTAATATGGATGTGATATAATAGTCACGCAGGCAATTCCTGAAGCCTTTCCCTTGGGCAACAAAAATTAAAATTAACCGCTACAGAAAGATCTGTGTTACTCTCTGAGTTTGGAAAGAGGAAATGAGGAAGATCTATGTATATTCTTCCAAATTTGCTCCCCTGCTTCAGAATTCTGATGCCCATTTAATGAGGTTCAACTTTGTAAATTGTTTTGGAAATAGGTTTTAAAATGGCTAGAGACTGGTATACTCATTCTGACCTGAAGGATACTAACCTGCTGTTTGTGTAGAATGCATTGTGTGGTTTTGAACTAGCATTTTTGAAGAGCAATCTCCTCCCACATGAACATTACCATTTGTTGCATTCATTATTAGAGGTTCAGCATTCCATTATTAGTTAAGCAGTGAAGAGGAATTTTAATTGTGGCACCTTGACTCTGACTTTCCTCTCTTCAGCTTTGGAAATTCTTGTGTAGGGACACTTCCAGGGTTGTTTTGACTATGCGCAATCCCCAAAATGTAACATCCATGCAAGTTATGAGTAAACTGTACTTAAATATTTCCAAACTTTTAATGGTGAACCTCGTTCAATTATCAACCTTCCTGAACTTTCTCCCACTATCATTTGATGTAGACTGTGCTAGACATTTTTTAAAAAACTAAAAAAACTAAAGAAAGAAAGAATTGACAGAAGCAGACTAGCTGTGGAGATGCAATGCTGCTGCAGATATAGCAGTCCCAATTCTAAAGACTTGGAACAGATTTGGGGACAGGCCAAAGGCACAATGCACGAGCTGCTAAATTAATACCTGATGAGTGGTAGGAAGGGGTGTGTGGTGGGTGTCATCACTGAGGGGGGTGACAAACTGGCAAAAATATGTGTTTTTTTTAAATAAGAAATTCCCATTGCGAAAAAAGGTTTTAAGTGCTTATGCTCACAATGTTAAGTAAATAAACTAGAAAATAACACTTGCAACTATATCTTATTTTCCCTTCTTTTAATAATTTCAATAAGGGGTGGTGACAAGAAATTTTCCACACCGGGTACCACCTGACCTTGCTACACCACTGCAGGTAAGCTGTAGTGACACTAGAAGTGAGGATAACAGGCTCACCACATGGGCTGCTACTGCACATAATGAACACCACAAGAGCAAATCTAGCACAAATGGGCATAGGGTAAATAAAGGAGGTATCCTTGCCCATCCCACTGACTTTGTTTGTTTGTTTGACATAGCATAGCTTATAGGCAGAAACACACTTCACCTTTCCAGGCTGTAGCACACCTGTGTTGGAGCCCACCTCAGGCTGCCAAATGCCAACCAGACATGCAAGACAGAGAATCTATCTTTCTCTTCCCTCATCCATCCCTAGTAACTGGGGACCAATTGCTCTAACATTAAATGCTGCCTTAAAGTAAAGTCCATCCTCTTTCATAATTTCCTGCTATTACTGCTAATTTAATATAGTAATGCTGTAGAATTTCCGGGGGGGGGGGGGCAAACCATAAGTGACAGTTCCAGCTGAAATAAGTTTTAATGAACACCTCTGAACTTTTGTTTATTTAGAAAGTTTTCTCCCTTTTCTTTCCATGGCTTAATGCAACATTTCTGCTGTTAGCAGCTTTCACATTTAATGTCACAGTGATCTTTCACTGTCAGTCAAGTCGGCATCTTGCTATGATCAGTCCTACAGTACAGCTAATCATACTATTCAGTGCTATGACCATGATCTTCTACTTATTGCATTTAAGAGTCAGTGGCAAATGGATTAAACTGACATTAGGTCAGAGCCTGCATCTTTGTAAATACTTAGCAGGATCAAAAAGCAAGGAGACTCCAGTTCAGAGTATGTGTGTCTGTTTTGTTTACTCTTAGCTTATTTATTACCACACCAGAGGATCCTCAGTGTGCCAGTACATTCATACTTCAGAATATGCTGAAGTAAGGATACTGACATATACTGTTGGGTCTGTTCCTACAAGAGATCAGAAACTCTCTTCATCACTGGATTTCTCACCTGGGCTTGCTTTTATACTACTCCCCATATTTTCTTCCCTTATGTCCCACTGACAGACAGTTCTACACCCACTCCTTGTGCCCCTTGGACTCTTCATCTCAGACACTCATTCATTAGTCTCAGTTTTCTATTCTGTTATAGATGCCTTTATCTGAGAGGGCATCATCCTCTTCTTATCCTATGACCAGCCTATTATTGGGTTCTAAGGTACCGCCTCCGAAATACCTTTCTTATCTCACTATTCTTTGGATTCCGCTTGAGAGGGAACCAGCTTCTTTTCACTGTTCCCTTAAGCTGCTCAGCTTGTAAGTGAGAAGGAATGAATCCCAATCTCTTCTACTTAATTTAATCATCCTGGAAAAACCCAAAAACCCAAATGCATTTTGGGGTGCAGTTCTCCTACCAAATAATGTTTACAAAAAATGTGTACACCAGGGAATAGTGCATAAAATGCATGTACCAGTAACTGGAAAAAAATCACATACATTAATGTATTATGTCAGTGGAAATTGCTTTCAAAAATGTGTGAAATAGGCAAAAACGCACATAAAAGTATGTATTTTAGGAGAAAAGCACAATAGAAGTCTGATTAATTTTCATGAATGTTTGTTTGTTTTTAAAAGGGGTATAAACTGATAAAGAAATGGACAGAAATAAACTTAATATTGGGTAAATGGAATCCACACATTCAGATGCTTGTTTTTATATATCCATTACTGGAGGGCAAGAGGGTATTGGATTTCATGCAAGCAGGCAAGGGTAGCCCACACACTGCCCTATAGCTGATGTTGAACTCACTCAGACCTGGCCAACGATCAAGGATGATGGAAACTGTAGTTCAGCAATATCCCTGTTTATAGACATCTGACTGGCCATTGTGAGAATCAAGATGCTAGACCAGGTGGATCTTTGCACTGATGCAGGAATCCCCTTAATTACCAGAAGCTAACATGTGTATTTACAGAATTGTGACAGAAGCAGAGAAATGCAAGCTGGAATCAATTGTGATCTGGATATATGCTGACAATTTCCCCTAAAGAGTTAAATACTCCCGAATGAAATAAAAGGTCCAAGTGTTGACTATTTATCTTGCATGAGTACTAGAAAGTCTGCAATAAGCAGGTCTCTATCTTATTTTAAAATAACATTACACGAAATTGAGTATCACTAGGCAATTGCATAGACACACTCTTGTGGGCATCTGCAGTGTTTGTACAGACCAAGAATGGAGCATGTTCTGTGATTAAGCCTTGACCTACAGAAATTCAGTTAGCTCAGTTTCTTGCTGTGCTGTTGACATCACCACTAAAAAAAATGGTACAACAGTCACATGTTGATTAAAAGTGGGAAGAGACTCCAAATTAATTTAGCTTAGACTAATGAAGGTCAATCATGTTGCTGTAATTAGTGGAGGCAAGTTGTTAAAATACAAGCCCATCGGGATGTAGAATCTCATGTTTCTTTTCAAAGTATTATGAGTAGTATGGGGTTTTGCCATTGGGCAAATCTGAGTGTTTTTGCACTTTAATTATTGGCTCATGTCAAATTTATGGAGGCTGTTCATCTTTTCTGAAAGTTGATAACAGGAGCAAACACACTGAAAACTTACCACATTTCAATTGTCAGTGATGTGGATATTTAGTATTTTTATTAGCAAATAGCAAAGCCAAATAGCTAGAAAGGCTGAGTAAAAGCCTGGAGCTTTACTCTTATATTTCTTTTGATACTAGTAAAGGTAAAGGGACCCTTGACCATTAGGTCCAGTCATGACCGACTCTGGGGTTGCAGCGCTCATCTCGCTTTATTGGCCGAGGGAGCCAATGTACAGCTTCCGGGTCATGTGGCCAGCATGACTAAGCCGCTTCTGGCAAACCAGAGCAGCACACGTTTATCTTCCCGCTGGAGCGGTACCTACCGTATTTTTCGCTCTATAACACGCACCCAACCATAACACGCACGTAGTTTTTAGAGGAGGAAAATCCGTAGGCATGCCACCCGTAGGCATTCCCTCCATAACACGCACAGACATTTCCCCTTACTTTTTAGGAGGAAAAAAGTGAGTGTTATGGTGCAAAAAATACGGTATTTATCTACTTGCACTTTGACGTGCTTTTGAACTGCTAGGTTGGCAGGAGCAGGGACTGAACAATGGGAGCTCACCCAGTTGCGGAGATTCGAACTGCCAACCTTCTGATTGGCAAGTCCTAGGCTCTGTGGTTTAACCCACAGCGCCACCCGCGTCCCATGTCTTTTGATACTACTGGGCGTTTAATAATAAACAATGTTTCGAGTGTAAAACTTTTTGTAACAGAGGTTTAGAAAATAGAAAGAAAAGAAAGTATACTTGGTCCTTATTTTAAGCAGGGTGGGGGGTGATGAATGGTGAAACATTACTGGATAATAAGTTATAACTTCTAATTATTTGTTTATTTTAAATATTTATAAACCACCTCTCATTAAAATGATGCCAAGGTGGAGAACACAATAGGAGAGATTCTTAGTGGCATGCCATTCAAGCCCTGGTTAGTCTCAGTCTTGCTTAATGGACAGTAAATCACAAGCACACTCTAGAAATACCTTGCCTGCTGTTGTGAATCCAATTGCCTTTCAGTCCAATTAATCCTTATCAGTACTGCTATCCTTCACATCACTCTATGGACACGAACTTAAAAGAGAAAATTAGAGACAATAACAGCACTGCATTTTTCAAAGGTGGAATGGAAATCACAATAGGCTTCAATGGTGTCGTGCAATTAAACACATTGGTATCTCGATATTATTACAGGGTAAAGACAATTGCAAAATGAATTGCATACAAATGAGTTATTTAGCTAGGGCTCACAAACTGAATTAAAAGCTTGGGACACATGACTTAGTTCTGAGTCACTGACCAATAACAAATGGCTCAGGGAGGTACAAGTATGTGAGCGTGCAGAAAACGCTTGTCCCAAATGGGAGGGGATTTGGTTTCATCACTTATTGCCCCTCCACACTTGAATTTTTATTACAAAGTAAGATAAGTCAAAAGGATTTACAAGATTCTGTTTTGGAGAAGGCAACCCCCCCAACCCCCCCCCCACCACCACCCATCCCTGTGAAGGTATATTCACAAATTAAAAGAGGTGGCACTAGTAAATACAAATATTATCCATCTCTTTTAGCTACTGGTAAATCTCAGTGTAGAAGTGCATATTCTTTAGCATCTCCCCAAGCAAAAACTCTAGAGACAGTGTGAAATACATGGGGATCCAACTGGACCATGCTTGCTTAATAAGGAAACAGGAGTTTCAGCCTACCATTGCAAATATCAGCTGCAGTTAAGTGATAGTGTGGGACTATCACTGCAACAGTTTACAGCTTATTAAGTCAGAGACAGCTACCCTGCCAGGGAGACAAATAGCTTTACACAGGGGAGACCCAAGACAACACCAAAGGAGAGCATCATCCATGGCTAATAATAAACTAGATATGATGCTTACTAGGCCTTTTTTCTGCCAGAGGAAGACTATCCTGTGGGACTCCTGGTTCCACTGCTACTTCATTTGCATGGGTGAATACATGCAGGACATTTATTTTAGGATTCAGACAGCAGGGGCTGTTTTGTTTTTGTTTTTTCAGATCCCATTGAATTGCAGTGTTAATTTTTTTGTCGATCTCTCCAATTTCTCAAAAGAAATTAACCACAAGTATGTGAGCAGCATGGGGATAGGGGATTTAATGGAACATTCCCATAGTAGTGGTGGAGTAAGATGATGATGGTGATGGTGATGATAATGATGATGATGATAATAATAATAATAATAATAATAATAATAATAATAATAATAATAATAATTTATTTATTATTTATACCCCGCCCATCTGGCGGGGTTTCCCCAGCCACTCTGGGTGGCTTCTAACAGAACACTAAAATACAATAACCTATTAAACATTAAAAGCTTCCCTAAACAGGGCTGCCTTCAGATGTCTTCTATTGACAGCATGCTCTAATAAACTTTCTTTATATACCAGGAGCAGCTAACCTTTCTTGACCTGAAAGCTCTGTTGCGCTTCGAGGCCCCCAAGACCCACCCCCCTCTGAAATAACTTCACACAGACTCTTATTTTAGTTTAAGTTATTGGGCAAATTTTAGGCCACAACTTTAGTGAAATACAGAAAAGTGTGCGGTATTGGTTTAGGTATTGGCAACAGACTATAACTGACTCCACACCTCTCTGGCTGGTAGTCTGAAAGGGTAAACACCAAATGAGGGAGCAACATCAATGAAGATCAACCGAAGCTCACCCCGGGGTTCCTGTGGTCCTGGCATGGCCCTAGCCCCTCAAGCGGACTTTGGACGAGATCCAGGATGCCCAGATTCCTTTAATGGAATATCCTGTTCCTGGAGGGGCAGGTGATGGCCACACCTCCCCTCTCCCACACTTCAATAAGCCAATGCCTAACTGCCAAACCTTACAAGTTGTGACAATTGCTGAGGGGGTAGGCGAAAACCAAGTGGCTATAGCCAATCTGCCAAATGGAAAGAATTCCTACCCAGTCCCTGTTCCAAAACAGGCAACTCAATCCAAAGCAAGGCCAGAGTAGCACTGCCTAACAATAGGGAGGGAGGGAGGGTGTTCGGCAGCGCAAAGCAAGTGCCCCAAATTGCATCACACTGCTGTATTTATCGACCCTGGGGATCACGCCACCTCACGTGATTGGCCTGGCACGATCCTGAGGCCAAAGCTAGGGCTTCGGCTACAGCCTTAACAATTTAACCCTGTGGGGAGTCCTAGGGGCCCATGCGCAACCAGGACCCTCAATAAGGAGGATCCCATTTGACGGTTGCCCATCCCTCCAAGGGCTGCATACCAGCATCCACATGTGCATGTCACATGTACATGCAAATACACTTGCGTATGCACAAACACCTGCACAGCTAAGACTGACTAAGTGATTACCTTTAGGCATCTTTAGGGTGATGGGCAATTTCTATAGCCTGCCATCAGGGCTCTGGGATCCATGGACAGTATATGGGTCATCTTTGGGACTATCTTGTCTTGCATGACTGAAGGAGGCTTCCCTACTTACTTTCAAAGGTTTGGCTGGGCGGGGAGGAGTCAAAACTGATACTCCCCTTTGACAGGACATGCTCACCATAAAGAATTACAGACTAGACTGCTTTCTGCTACATATATGTTGTAAATTAAATAAAGCGGCCTTAGGTCAACCCAACCTACAGCAGGTTTTCTTCTTCAGGTCTTCAGGTCACCAATACTTTCTCTTCTTTGTTTATGGGACTTTACCCCCCATGGTTATGAGTCCAGATGCTTGGATGAGCCCAAGTTCTAGTGCTTTCCCAACATGAAGGATAAAAAGAATGAGAAAAGGTCTTTCTTTTGGCTGTGTTCGTCGTGTGTGTATGGGTGTGTGTGTTGATAGATGTTTTAGCCCCACCTTATCTATTCAAAATAGATTCTATTCATCCCAACAGAAACATGAAGTAAACTGTACATACCAGCACAAGAAGCATAAAAGGTACATCAAGCAAACATAATTGGTAAATCCTTCACAGCAGCTTTTAAAAATTCATAAACTGCAGAAGGTGAGTGGTAATTATCTTTATATATCACACGAGTATTTTGACCAATTTAAATTAGCCACTAGGTGGTCATTCATCCCAGACGGAAGTGTGGTCTTTAACAAAGAAAACCCATACATTAATAATCTACAAATGTATTTTTTATCATGGACCACTTTTAGGGCCTGCTTTCTGACTCATTGGTGTTCCTGTGATTGAAAATGTTTCTATAGTATTTATTCAAAACTATTCATCATAGACTAAAATTAAACCTAAGTCGGTTTTCAGAGCCACTAGTAAAAGCAAGTAGACCATACATAAGAATCTGAACTTTCTAGTATTGCTGAGTTATAAGAAACCTTGGAGGATAAGATGGAGAAAAATAAAGTTATAAAAAATAAGTTAATGTTCTATTCTCCAAATACTTAATCTTGAGAAATCCCCATGGCTACAAACCAAGACAACAGCAACTGTATGTGCAGAGAAACACTTTCATTGATGAAACATCATGATGCTCAACAAGGGATGCTGGCTTATAAACACTATGGTTACAAATGTTAAGTAGGCAGCAATTCCAGAATGCTCACTGCAGTATTATGTAAACTCTACCCTCCAGATATAGCTGAAAGCTCTGTTTTTAAAAGTAAGAAAACAAGGTTGCAATTCTACACAAACTTACTTCGTAAAAACTCCCACTGAACACAATGGGGCTGATCTCTGTGAAGATATGTACAACATGACAATGTAGATTAATGCAGAAGTGGTATGAAATTCAAGATACAATTGTTAAAACCCTGTCCTTTGTGCAAATACTAACATTAGAAGAACTATCCGCTTGGTATTAATCTCAAGTGTGCAAAGGTAGTTCCTTCCCTCTCTAATTGTAAACTCCAGTCCTTTATTGGATTAAGTTAGGCGGTTCATAAACTTCCGAGTTCAAATACTTTGGATTTATCGCGCTTTTTATTTCCTTTATTTATTTCAAATATTTCTTGCTTTACTTTTTTACTTGCTATATTTTTATACCCAAATAACAAAGGTGCTATGGGCAGTTTACAAGTTAAAAGGTTGAAATCAAGTTGAAAGGTTGAAATCATGAACCAAAACTGATAGAAACCTAGACAAATTTATTTATTTCAATTAGTGAACAATATTTTCAGGTTCTATGCCACCTTCATGGCACTGACTGGAGCAAATCTACCCCCTGTCTTCAAAGCTTCAAGTGAGGGAGCATCATTCCCCAGAGTGTAACAGCTATAGGCTGATAGTTTCCTTCAAATCAGTGTTGTTCTTTAGGTTAATAATCTGATCCAATGTAAGATGGCTAAAAGGGGAGACTTATATTGGCAATTAGATGCTCACCTTAATTGCCAGTGCTCAACAACTCAACCTGTTGTTTATGCATATATTATGTTAGCCTTGTTAGGTTGGAGAAGAGATACAGATGCATATCCATATTAGTCTGATGTTTTAGAAGCAGAATAAAGCAATTTGAACTCTGCTTCTGGGAAAAGCATACTTTAATCTATTGATTTTTTGAGAGTAATTGGTGTCTATTGTTGTATAGGGAAATGTGTAACCAAATGCTTCCAAACCTGCCTTGCTACATCATTAACACCACATTTATGTCTCCAGATTCCCCACCCCCACCCCCATCCTTGCATAACATATTAATCAAAAGCCTTTTGGCTCAAAGAATAAAGTGAAATCGTGACCAAATGACACCATTTACATGCAATGGAGTTGATTCATTCCACTTTCTCTTTCTGTCGCAACAATAAGGAAATTAAGAAAGAGCAAAATTGAGCATAATTACACTTCAAATCCATTAACATTTGCTTTGTATGAACAAATGCACAGGTCTATAAATATAGAAACCTTATAAATTTAAGCATGATCAATTAAATGTTAAGTATTTTCCCCCCACCACACAGAATCTTTTCATGAAACAAAAGATAAAAGATAGCACTTTGCAAAGTTTTTTGAATTAACAGTATGTTCGTATTAAAAGCAAAGGGATTTTGCCAATTAGCTTCTAATTAATTCTTATAAATGCGGATTGTGTAATTTAAAAGTGAAATACCCCCTTCCCATAATTCAAACAAAAGAAAGAAGAGAAGAAAGAAAATGGGACTCTGGGCACTTCAGATAGGTACAAGATTTCCTTCCTGGCCTCCATTTTATAATATAAATGTAAAATGTAAAATTGTTGTTGTTGTTTAGTCGTTTAGTCGTGTCTGACTCTTCGTGACCCCATGGACCAGAGCACGCCAGGCACTCCTGTCTTCCACTGCCTCCCGCAGTTTGGTCAGACTCATGTTTGTAGCTTCGAGAACACTGTCCAACCATCTCGTCCTCTGTCGTCCCCTTCTCCTTGTGCCCTCCATCTTTCCCAACAGCAGGGTCTTTTCCAGGGAGTCTTCTCTTCTCATGAGGTGGCCAAAGTATTGGAGCCTCAGCTTCACGATCTATCCTTCCAGTGAGCACTCAGGGCTGATTTCCTTAAGAATGGATAGGTTTGTTCTTCTTGCAGTCCATGGGACTCTCAAGAGTCTCCTCCAGCACCATAATTCAAAAGCATCAATTCTTTGGCGATCAGCCTTCTTTATGGTCCAGCTCTCACTTCCATACATCACTACTGGAAAAACCATGGCTTTAACTATACGGACCTTAAAATGTAAAATAACATGACATATTTAGAAAGTCTTAAGAATGAGTTATTAACAGTGCGTTGGAGCCTCACTTAGCCAAACTTAGTGTAGGCCCAATGAAGTCAACAGAACTTAATTTGGTCCTGACTGACTTAAGTCCTATTAGTTTCAATAAGTTGTATCCAGGTTTTTGTTTTGGTAGTACAAATAATTTTATGCTGCCTTTTATGAAAACGTCTCATGATATGAGAAAATGCATTAAAAATACAATACCAACCATGACATGAATCCAGCAGCATTAAGAGTTAGCAGAAAAATTGACTAAACTAACTATGGCAAATGAGTGGTATCAGAAGCCAGCAAAACCCGCAGTAAATTGGTAACTTTTCATGATGCATCAAAATGGTATCACTGTTGGCACATGCCTTGTTTCTAGAAAAGACATCACCCTGGTTGTTGTAAGATGTGCTTCTGCATGCTATGGTAGCGCTGGGAGGGTCCTGTAGTGACTGTGCAAGTCCATCAAGGAAAAGGTTCCCTGATTCCCTGATCCCCAGTTGTTTAGGGATTTTTAGTTCAATATCAAAATCTCAAACTTGACCCAGTAGCGAACTGACAGTCAGGGCCTTTAATAATTAATTAATTAATCAATCAGTTAATTAATAGCGTTATATGCCTACAGCCAGCAGTTCCATTGAGCCACCTAGCCTCTGCATTCTGCACTAATTGCAGGTTCTGGACCAACCTTAAGGGCAGCCTCCACACAAAGGACACTACAGTAATCATGGATCACTCTGGCAAAGCTATCCATTTCTGGGAACTGCCTTAGTTGGTGTATACTATGATGGTAAAATGGTAAAGTGTGGGTGGCACTGTGGTCTAAACCGCTGAGCCTTTTTGGTTCCTGTTGCTCTCTCCCAGCTTCTACCAACCTAGCAGTTAGAAAGCACACCGGTGCAAGTAGATAAATAGGTACCGCTGCAGCGGGAAGGTAAATGGCATTTCCTTGCGCTCTGGCACTCATCACGGTGTTCCGTTGCATCCCAAAGTGGTTTATTCATGCTGGCCACATGACCTGGAAAGCTGTCTGTGGACAAATGCCAGCTTCCTAGGCCTGAAGCGAGATAAGTGCTGCATCCCATAGTCACCTTTGACTAGACTTAACTGTCCAGGGGTCCTGTACCTTTTTTTTACCTGTATGATGGTAAAAGGTAAAAAATCTAGCCACTATGGCCACCTGGATCTCCAGTGACAAATATGGGTAACAGAGCACACACACCAACTATATACATCTTCCTTCATATGCAGTAAGCTCAAGCAGAACAGGTAAATTGCCCATTCATGCCTATTGTGCTGCTGGTTGGTGATCAGGGACTTTGCCCTAGGGAATGTCTCAGGGAAGTGCTGTAGCTCAGTGGCAGAATGGACCAAAGGTCCCAACTTCAATCCCCAGGATAGCCTGTTAAAGGTGGGAAATACTGCATGAAAGGCTAGAGGGCAGCTGCCAGTCAGTGTCTTCCCTATTTACACCTTAATGTTAGAATAAAAATAAGCTATTGTTATTTCTGTGAAAATGTAAATTGCCTTTTAATATAAATTTCCCAATAAACACCTATTTATTTATGCAAGGAAATAGAAGTTGATGCGTTGCAAAGACTTGAAAATGGGGGCAAGCATTGTCAAAAACAACAATATGATACATAACATATTTGCACAAACCACACTGCTATACAAACAAAAACAATAATCCTTTATTAAAAGGGAAAGCTGATACTAACGCTACCGGCAAGAGGATGATTAGTTTTGAATTTATTTTTAATTAAAAAATCCACAAATATCATTATATGGACAACTAATCATATATGTAAAACTTGCATAAAATATTCATAAGGATGAAAAGTGTGCATTCTTTATGAATTTTCACACTTTATGAAAATTAATAGTGCATGGAGGCACAGGGGGAAATAAATGCAGAAACTGAACAAAAATGTGGCCATGAGAAAAAGTCAATTTTAAAAAGTAAGAGATTATTCCTTCACAATGGGGGTGGCTGGCAGAGTCTATGGCAGAGCTAGTCACTTTCTAAGCCCTGCCAGCTTGCTATGGCCCAAGTATGAGCTTGAGGGCAACATTTCCAAATTTTCCCCATTTTACTTGTTTCCATTTGGCATTGAATGGGAGGGCACATTCTTATTCTTATTAATAATAATTTTTAAAATTCATTAGTCACTTTTTTTTTTACAAAGGTGACTCAGAGCCACTTACAATAAATAAATAGCCCATTAATTAAAACCAACATAAAACAAAACAGGAGAAAAGCGAACAGACAACTTTTGAAAAGGCAGAATGAAAACATCCTACCCACTGATGAAGGCCATAGATAATTAAAAGCCAAAGACCTGGTGGAAAATAAATCTTTTTGCTTGCTATTCCATGGTAAGTAATGATGACATCAGATGCCAGATTTAATTATGGTGCTAGTACACCTTTCGTAACTGTCAAGGAAACAAGATGGTCCATTGTCTCCCTCACTGCATGACTGATGAAACCCTGCAAGTGGTATATCTCAGGCCATAGAGGTTTTCCTGTCATACTGGGGCGGCTGTGGCTGTGTCCTCCAGCACGACAAATGCCAATGTGTAAGTGGGCCTCCTATCCTAGCAGTGGAATTGCCCTAAAACCACATCCATTGACCTCTCTGCTGGCCTTTGGTCAGATTTAGGATTCCAGTCTCTAAAGGTAAAGGGACCCCTGACATTTAAGTCCAGTTGGAAACGACTCTGGGGTTGCGGTGCTCATCTCACTTTACAGGCCGAGGGAGCCGGCGTTTGTCCACTTCCGCAGACAGATTTTCCAGGTCATGCGGCCAGCATGACTAAGCCGCTTCTGGCAAAGCCAGAGCAGCACACAGAAACACCATTTACCTTTCTGCAACAGCGGTACCTATTTATCTACTAGCACTGTTGTGCTTTCGAACTGCTAGGTTGGCAGGAGCTGGGACAGAGCAATGGGAGCTCACCCCATTGTGGGTCCTCGAACCGCTGACCTTCCAATCAGCAAGCCCAAGCTGCACAGTGGTTTAAACCACAGCACCACCCGCGTCCCTATTCCAGTCTTTGGCATCTCTAATAAGATATCTTTTTCTTAAATCATAACCAGCTGAATCATTATGCTATCATTTCTTGAGACGTACAGCTTGTTCCTAGGCTGGATCATTGCAATAACTTCTCTCAGTAGGAGTAGACTTTGGTCTTTCAAATTTCAGCAGTTTCCCACCTACCTCTTGCCTTCCATTCTGCTCAAGTCACTATGCTATAGTTGTGACACCTTGCAGTTTCCCCTAGGCTTGGCACCCACTGCAGTGGAACCAATCGTGCACCCCTAAATCTGCCTCTTCTCTCAGACTGAGAGAAAGCTTTGATTTTTCTCTCAAAAATTGTGCTGCGCAATCCTTTCTAATCCAAGATGGATTAACAAGTGTGTGTGTGTGTGTGTGTGTGTGTGTTATATTTGTAGTCATTTTAGAATCCAAGAGGAGGCAACTGAAGTAGTGATGAGGCACATGGGACTAAAGCAATTGGGAGGTAAAGCTTTGTTGATTAATATAAGCTGTTTTTGTCTTGATTATTCATATCTTTGTAACAATTTACAGCTGGCTCTGGAGCTTTTTTTTCCAATAAGGAAGATGGGGGGGGGGGAGGTGTTGGCCAAGGGCAGGTCAGTACTGCCATTGGCATATCTAGCCATCAATGGAATAATGCCTATCATTGCCTGCAGGCTTGTAGCTTCGCTCCTACTAATTGGTTCTGCTGCTTCTTTTGTAGACTGCTACATTTCCAGTTAAGTGATTTGGTTGGGAGCAAGAGGGGTAGTATAGCGTCTGTGTCTCTTGAACCCTTCACCTTTGTGAACGCAATTTGTCTGTCTGTCACTCATTAGGCAATAAAAGTTATGAACTTTTTGCAGTCATCTGCGTTGTTGTGTTTCCCCCCTCCTGTGTGGGGGAGTATGGGTGCCCCTTTAAAACTTGCATCTTTATCAAAAGAAAGGTGCAGTGTACATTCCCTGTGAGTTCCACACAAACACTTAGCACAAAAGAGAAATGTATTTTAAATATTCCATATGAAAGGCATGTATATAACAGACAAGAAAAAACCCTGGGCTGATTTGTGTGAAATTTGGCAGGCTTCATTGTCTCCAAAGATAATTCACTCAATTCTGTTTATGTTTTTTAACCTTGTATGTTATGGGCACATTGTGATCTTTGCATTTAAGTCAATTTAAGTCAATGAGAAAGGCAAATGAAGTTCCTCTTATGAAATGAAGTGGCCCTACAGAATGGGGATGGCACAAACCAACCTAAGCTCACAAAACAACAAAAGAAAGCGTCTTGAAGCAACAAAATGAAAGAGCTACTTGAATGAATCCAAATCAGATATATATTTGCAAAGTCCTACAGTATATGAATCAAAGATGAATAAAGGCTGTCATTTTAAAATATGAGTCCTAATTCCTACTTACTGTCAACACAGTGAATTAGGACATGCATTAGTGAAAATACTGCCATAATTGTTTAATTTTCCTATTTTATTTTCTCTTGTCTTGGTTTATTCAAAGTTCTTTTCTTAAAGTCCTAGTGAAATGCTTATTAAAATGATATGTTTCAAAAAAGGAAAACAAGGGTGATGGACACAAACTCACACCAGGTAACTCTGCCTTTCTGAAAAATATCTGAAATGCCTACCCAGTATAGAGGTGTAAAAATGTTGCACTAGTGGAGCCCAGAGAGAAATCTGGTGGGTCTAGTTGCTTATTAGACTCAACGTAGGCTGGCCCTGAGAAGCATAAGCATACAATCTAATTTACACAACAGTAAATACAATGAGTTTTCGTGGTTTCCCCTTTCCCTTAGGAGTATACAAGAACCCACCGTCTTGGAGCTTTCCAATTTGATTAAATATTTCAAAAGGACACAATCTATCAAAAATTTTCACATCCCACCTACAGAAATGCTACTTTTTATAAAATAGCTAAAGAATCTGACATGGTTGAAAAATTGAGTCCTACTTTCTAAAGGTTATTTGTTAGGGTGGAGGGAGGACAATATGCATATGCCAGAATGGCAAATGAAGATGGTAAATAAAATAAATCTTGAACTTAATATATAAACTACACTTCACTGTAGTCCATAGCAGAACCCCACACTAGAATACACCAAGAAAAGCCAAATTAAATTACTAGGTATTTTAGAGATATAGTTTGCAGCCTTTATAAATGAACTTTGCAAAACATTTCTGGGCTTCCAAAACAAAACTGCCAAACTTGTAAATAATCACACATCAAATGCAGCAAATGTCACATGTCTGCCTATTTCTATTGGGGGGGGGTAAAGATTTCTGCCACAAAAAGGGCCTCTACTATGCTTTGGTTCTAGTTGCCATCTTTTCTGCTTCACACTGCTCCAGAATAAGTCACCTTCCAGGATGTCAGTTAAAATGGGTATTATTATTTTTTAAGGGACTAACAGTATGAGGAGGAACTCAAAGGATGACAGCTTGCTATATGAGCAGGTCCTGCTTAAGTATCTGATGAAAGGCATGGTTGGAATGTTAAATTAATTTCTGACAGTGATGATAAACACACACAACACACACACGTATTCAGGATCACAGATTCTTGCCTTGGTGCAATCAAATTCATCAGATTAGCTTGAGGAGAATAAAACCAATTTTCTGATAGCTAGCAAATCCTTCACATTGATAAAATTGTAAATTTATCCTAATTTTTAAGCTCGTAATGCCATGACAACTTAGCAATGAAGTTGTAAGGAAATCGTCTGTCATTTTCCACTAATTTTACCTGACGTGTACTCAAAATGCTCTTCTTCTTCTTCTTTGATGTAGATAATTTTGTCTTTCTCTACCAGTGTAGCCAACTTAGCCAGCTCAAGGCTATGAAGAGCTAAACATTTCAAGTGGGCACATAGATAGATAGTGATTCATTTAAATGTCAGAGTCATTGACTCTTGGATGGCAAAGATTACAACTATTTGAAATGAAGCATGCTAATGAGTAATTAAACTTCTTCTACCTCTATCTTCTGCTAATCTGAATAGTTTGGGATACATAACATAATAGTGCTAAAACACACACACTTCCAAAGTTATTTGAACCAACTGGGAACCATAATCACAAGCAGACCACACAGATGAAATTCAGGGAAAGCCTTTCTTCCCCAGCATTGTATCACTGAACTGTCTAGACCCTCAGGGATGGAAACGGGCTATATTTCTATTTTCATTTACTGTGTTATATTTCTGAGGTAATATCTCCTTCTCCAAGTTTCCAATAGACTTAATGTTCAATTCCTGGTGAAGGAAGACTGGTTCACACAAGGATGGGGTGACAAGGTGGGTTCACAGTCACCCAAACAAGCAGAATATCTTATGCACAACTCTTCAGCTACAGGAGTTTTTTAAACTGTCTGACTGCTCAATAATGCCTTTTCCCCCAATTTAGATTTTAAAACTATTTAACATTGAGGATGGGGCCCATATGACTGAACTACAAAAGCCACTTTCACATGTAATACACATTTAGGGAATCAGCCTAATTAAAGGAGGAACTTCCCTGACCCTGTCATCAGCATTAACACATTAAGACATGGATGGATCAGTTACACATCTATAGAGACAGATTTTGGCTGAAGATCAGGACTATGTGTAAGATGGGCTATATCTGGTTATTAATTACCAGCACAAAGTTTTGGAGACAGTGACTGAAGGAGACCCACATTTTAACTCTGAAAGAGCTTGCTGTCTCCCTAGATAATCTGATGTAGGTGCTGTACTTCTGGAGCTATAGTGGAATGTAGTGGAACTAAAGTGGACACAATAGCACAAATTTCCATATTATTTGCAAACAGGTTTGTTTTTTTTCCTGGAAGCAAATAATACAGAAATGAGTGCTAAACTTGCAGTATATCCCTCTATTGTTCCAGAAGTGGCTTTTATATCACGTGAAATCTCAGTTAGAATGGAAAAGGCATGAAAATGCAGCCTCTGACTAGCTCTACCACCTTGCATCCATGCACACAGCAGAGATTTGCAAGGAAGGATCCTTTGGGCACACATCTGTATACGTGAGGGCTTACTCCCTACAGAGATTCATACTGTTCACACAGATGAGTTCCACTCCCCACTTAGTCACTGATAGAACAAATGAGCAGCTCTGGGATCAAAAATTGACAATGCTTCTATTTATAATATGCAAGAAAAATATTTATGTTTTACTATAATCAGATTAGCAAGCTATCCCAGCAAATAACCTTCAGCAGGGTAATTTTGGATCATGGATGGGAAATCTGACTTTCATATATGCTTCTAAGGCCATAGTAAAATCAGCAGTGTTAGAACATTGTCATTAAATCATCAAGTAACTCTCACAAGAACTTCTTAAAAATATTTTTTTATTTCCTTTCGTAAAGAAATATTGAATGACAGAGCTCAGTCTTTTGACTTTACATTAACATGATTGTAAAAGCATAGCATAAGAAGTTATTAATATTCAAGGACTGTTACCACAAATCCCTTTATAAAGCAGCATTACTTAAGCATTTGAATGGCACTGCGACATTGTTTTTCAAGGAGACTGTCCTTGAGAGCCAATAAATTCCATTTTGCTAAGAGGGTTAATTAGGGTCATACTTATAATGGGGTAAAATGGAACCAAGTGCTAGACTAAAAGTTGCCTTATATTAGTCTTGGATTTCAAGGTCGTGGTTATGTGTTATTTCTGTGGGTGAGAGTTGAAATGGGTGGGAGATCTGGGTTGTGCAGGTTTTGTTTTACATAAATAAAGTTCCGGAACTCATGGCTGTACTTTTAAATCTATAAACATCTTGGGATAGATCATAATTCTGACATATGCATAGAAGAAGGCCTGTATACATTATTCTTCTGAGGTGGCAGGGGTTTCTACTAGTCAGAAGGCTTTCCTTATTGCGGTATCCACTTTTAGAACACCTTGCTGAGAAAAACACATTGATGAAGACCCCAAATATACCTTGAGGACCCTCATACCAAAGTCTGCATTTGTCTTAGTCTTAATATGGACTGTGCAAAGAAGCTCTCGCTGCTGCTTTTCACATTTCAGTCTGCAACAAGGAAGGCACAGCTAATAGCATCTCTAAAGAGTGATCAGTTCTTTTAAAGAAGGCTTTTATCTCCTAATAGCTTTAAAGGGATCAGTCGTTTCCATGGCTCCTGCTATTGTTTCATTGTATTTGCCTTCATTTTATTTTATTAATTATTATTTTTATTTGTAAGCTACTTTCGGGGACCTTTAATAACTGGGACATAAGTAATTATTAATAATATATAAGACTGGAAGGTTTTTTTAAAAAGTTTTTTTTTTAAAGGGCCCTTGGTACGTATGGTGTTAGTTTCAAAATCCTTCATTCAGACATGTCAGTTTTACTGGTTATAATGCTAGTACTTCTGTCCAAATTTCTAGCATTTCCTTTATAATGCAGCATCTGTTACATAATGGAACTGTGGCTTTTTGAGCAATATACTGCCATGTCACACTAAATTTTAAAATAGTTGGAAAGTATTACAGTATATGCCTCAATATCACCTCAAATTTTGTCATGTTAAATTACAGTGCAAAATTCCCACAATTTTCTGAGTTCAGAGTGTTCAAAATATATCTTTTTCCTGGAACAAATTAACACAGAATTGAATACAGAGCTTCCACTAGATTGCGCTAGATTTCCGAAAATAGCTTTTGCATTGTGTGAAAGATCACATGACATGCAGAAATTAACAGGTAAGGAAATGTCAGGAAAACAAAATAATGTGCTGTCTGAATGCAACTGCGCTGTGCATACACACAGAGATGATTTATGTGATTGCCTCATTTCCTAATTCTACTTCTTAAAAGTAGTTAGGTTTCATTATCATGTAACAGAAAACATTTGCCATCTCTGTCATTCCGCATACCTCTTAATGCTGTCCGCTTGATCTAACACTGAAGAAGTGTAAGTGAATGAGAATGTTCAGGTGAGAGTGCACATTTTACAGGTGAATGAGTGAGTAAATCGGACAGCTTTTATTCACAGTCAAAGGAGGTCTTGTCTCAGCAGGAGCAAGAACAGTATGTATTGTTTCTGTTGGTCTTTCTATAGACATTGGTAAGCAGCATGACCGGGGGGGGGGGGGGAGACCAGGAAACAGAAAGCGCAGGAGGCTGTTCTGTACCAAGTTAGGCCTATCTCTCTCAGTACCGGTGTTTTCTTTGTCTGCCCAAATTAATTTAATCTCCATTGAAAAGATTTCAATATACACTGATTAAAAGAGAGAGCTGGCTTCAAACAGAGAATATAGAAGGAGGGGACAGTGGGGTTGGCTATGCAAATGCAATCATAGCCTGCCATAGGCAAGATGTTTTATGTCCAAAAAGCAAGGAAACAAGCAAGCAAGCAAAATTCCAAGATATTTGATGTATTAAACAGCCATTACTAGGGATGCAGAGAGAGAGAGAGAGAGAGCATAATAACCCAGACAGTCCAAGTTGGTAATCATAGGAAAAAAATGTCATAGTCAAATCTGTTTCCAGAAGAAATGACCCATTTTAAATAGTCATTTTGTGATCATTTGGAAAAGCCCAGGAGGCAAACTGTGATTCATTCTGAGTCAGATCAACATTTTGTAACTTTTCAAGTTCATCATTTCTATTGGATCAGGTTGGTAGGATGTTTAGCCTTGAGCATGACTATAAACCCCTGTGTTGTTAACAGCTTCCCTAATCCTTGTTCCCTGACTGAATACAGTGAAGACCAAGTAGGTATAGGGCCAGGACATTAAATTGGTGCAGACCCATATGATGCCTACACCAATCTGGTCTACAAAGAACCCAACAAACAGTATAGACTGCTGCAATTTATTTTAGCTCTGTGTGCTCATTTCTACCAAGAACTGGAACCTATTTTCAGTGACAGGATTATCCCTGAGATGTCAACTAATGATAAAAGAGAACATCAGATGACAATTTTAAAAAATAATAATATTTTTTATTGATTTTCTTTTCTCATAACAATTATTCAATATCATCACTCAGCATTCATTTTCTAGTTTTCCCCCTCCCTGTTGACTTCCCCCAACTTCTATTTCTGGTTTGTTACACCAGATGTTAATTTCTGCTGTTTTTTATATAATGTTCTGTTATCACCTGTTATATTTCTTGTTCTCTGTAAATAAAGTTGTCAATGTTTATTTAAATCCTGCCAACGAGTCCATGATTTTTTCTTGTTTAATAATAATAATAGTAATAATAGTAATAATAGTAATAATAGTAATAATAGTAATAATAGTAATAATAGTAATAATAGTAATAATAGTAATAGTAATAATAATAATAATAATAATAATAATAATAATATCTTTATTGTCATTGCCCCCTCTCGGGGACAACGAAATTACTTGGCTGCTCCATAAAAACACTAATTAAACAATACAGTATAGTACGGCAAGGAAGATTAGATGACTTTCAAAGTCCAGGCTTCCCATTCAGGGCCGAGATCGCTCTGGAGAAGAAGCTGTTCTTAAGACGGCTCGTTCTTGTCTTCATCGTCCTGTATCTCCGTCCCGACGGCAGGAGCTCGAAGAGACAGTGACCAGGATGTGATGGATCTTTTACTATGTCCAGTGCCTTCCTATAGCACCTTGTAGCATAGATCTGCTCTAAGGTGGAGAGTGGGCAGCCAACAATGCTCTCTGCTGCCTTAACAACTCTGCACAACCTCATCCTGTCCTGGGTAGTTTCTGCAAGTACCGTATTTTTCGCTCTATAACACGCACCTGACCATAACACGCACATAGTTTTTAGAGGAGGAAAATCCGTAGGCATGCCACCCGTAGGCATTCCCTCCATAACACGCACAGACATTTCCCCTTACTTTCTAGGAGGAAAAAAGTGAGTGTTATGGTGCAAAAAATACGGTAAGTTGTAAAAGGTTCCCATTCTTTTTCAAAGTCACTATTGTCCTTTTCACACAGTTTGTCCATTAACTTTGCTAGCTCTGCATAGTTCATCAGTTTTTCTTGCCATTGTTCTTTTGAAGGTATTTCTCCAGTCTTCTAATTTTGTGCTATTAAGATTATTGCTGCTGTAGTAGCATACATAAATAATGTCTGATTTTTCTTCGGCAATTCTTGTCCTAAAATACCTAACAAAAAAGCTTCTGGGTTTTTTTAAAAAATAAAAGTTATTTTAAACATTTTTTCCAGTTCATTATATATCATTTCCCAATTTTTAAAAATAACCTTGCAATCCCACCACATATGATAAAATGTACCTTCCCCTTCTTTACATCTCCAACAGTTCTTTTGTTCTGTTGTATATACATTATATAAAAATGTATAAATGTATCAGATGACACTTTTGAGCCAATAGAAATGAATCTGTTCCTATCAGTACATCAACACGTAATGAGTAATATGGCTGTAAAGTAGAATTCATCTCATATTCACGTGGACAGTTCTGAAAGGGGACAGATGCATAATGGATAAATGGGTGGACTTTGAATCTCTGAGGTACTTGTAATGCTTTGCTTCTGCAAGGATCAGTACCATATCACTAACACCAAGACCAGATCAGTCTATACCTCTTGTATTTCAGAATTTTGGGCTATGTGCAGAGCCTGAAAAACAAATGAACAGGTGAGAATGTAGTAAGATGTCCTTTCAGTTTTGAATTAAGGTGTTCCACCAGTTTCTAAAGAATAATAGTCTTTGTCCCTTGTTATTATTATTTTCAAAAAGCTCTGTTCATCCTTAACATGACAAACGTTTTGTGAAAAACTGCTGGTGAGGTAAACACATTTCAGTGCCTCTCCCTGTCCAGGGAGATAAAGCTATTGGAAGGGCTTTTTTTTAGGGAGAACTGACAGGAACTCAGTTCTGGCACCTCTCAGGTGGGCACCATTGCCATCCTAAGAGAATGAGGGAGGTGTTCATAGTGAGTTCTGGCACCTCTTTTTCCAGAAAAAAGTGCTGGCTATTAGTATCTGTCTTGTTAAAACAATACCTTAACCAACAATAATAACAAAATGAAAAATAAAAATTTTTTTTTCAGAAGAAGTGTGAATGCACACGAAAGCTCATACCAAGAACTAACTTAGTTGGTCTTTAAGGTGCTACTGGAAGGAAAATTTTTTTTTTGTTTTGACTATGGCAGACCAACACGGCTACCTATCTGTAACTAAAATTAAAAATGTGGGGTTTCTTTTTTGCAAATGCTTTATAAGGGCTTCATTTTAATGAATGCTTGCTATCAAGGCAAAACATTGATTTATGCTCCATATTTACAATTGGGAGGAGGTAATTTCACATATGTATACTGTACAAGGAATGGAAAGATACTGTAGTTCCCTAAAGACATTTCCTATTTCTTGAGTCCATAATTTTAAGCCAATACAAAACTGGGGACAGAAAGAAACAAGCACTGTAAGGAATTCTATTATTCTCCCTCTGAACTTCCATATTTATCCTGAATGCAATGTCCTATAGAACAGGATTATGATACCAAATGGAGATTCTTAACATGCTGTAATTTATATAAAGTCTATCTTCCCTTCTCTATTAAGCTAACAAATTTATTTTTGTGTTGTTAAATATTTCTGACTAGCCCAGAAAAGGATTGGAAGCACCAGCTTTTCAAATTCCATTCTAGTGTGTGAATTCCAAGACAAACTAATGCAAATTTTGCACGAGTGAAAATAAGTGAGTCATATCAGAAATGCACAGCTTCCATTTTCTGCCCATCATTTATCTCAGTTGTTCATGTTCAAAGTGAAAGAATGCCTATATTAACTAGCAGTAGTTTATAATCAGATTGCAACTCTATGGTTATTTATTTATTTGAGAGCCCATTTTAGGTCAACCGGACCCATTTGGGTAGACATATATAGCATTTCACAGTACCTAATTTCTGCTACTAGACAAAAAACCAAGAATAAAGCAGTTCCTCAAATGGCATGAAAAATACAGGGGCGTTATTTCCTTTCATGTGCATCATGACTGCATGGCCAAAAAGGTAAGCACGGGGCTCAATGAGAGTTCTTGTCTCTGTTCCTTCTCCTTGGCTGGATGCTTGTCCATGTCATACTGTTGCACAAAATAATCTTTATAATGTTGTGAGATGGCACTATGGGATAGATACTATGGGTGTTAATAGCCCCTGTGGTTTGATTTGGGAGTCCTCCTCCCTCTCTTGATTTGAAATGCAAAGTCAATAACCTCCTGAGTCAGATCAGGGCCCCCACAAAGTCTCATGTCCGCAACTCTGTCTTGTGTTTTGTTTCTGAAGTTGTATCCCTCATAGCTCTCTCTCTATTTTTCTATATCTCTATGCTTCTCTAGGTCCATGGGCTTTGCAAGAAGTAATACTGTGCAAAATGTTGCCTGAGGAACACTGAAGAGGGCAGAATTGTTTTGCTGAAGTACAAGGGTAGAGGTCTTTTTATAAATTAAATGGTGTGTGTGTGTGTGTGTGTGTGTGTGCGTGTGCGCCAAAAACAAAACGAACAAGCCAGCCAACAAAAAACCTATTGCCATATCTTAATTATTTTAAAGTAAGAAAGAACAATAGTCAAATCTTCAGATCAGTTCAGAACGCAGAGCACAGATCAAAATGGAGGGAATACAGAAAAACTCAGAAACAGATTAACTTTTTTTTTAAAAAAAAAAGAAATCTCACAGATACCAATACACGGCAAATTTTGGGGACTGTGCACACTACTATTAAATGTAAAATGGGAAATCACTGGACATTGCCAAAGTAATGACAACTTTATTCTCCTATCAATAATTTTGTTTCAACAAAAGCCATTGTATCTTTGACACCCTAACTTGATTAATGCTTACAGATTTCTACATAAACAATATAAATTGTCAAAACAAAAAAAATTTTTTTCCTTCCAGTAGCACCTTAAAGACCAACTAAGTTAGTTCTTGGTAGGAGCTTTCGTGTGCATGCACACTTCTTCAGATACCAATATATAAATATAAATTGTGTTTCTGACTATAGCCAAATATTATTTAAAAGGGCTGCTCTGTGTACTTGACATCAACCTTCATGAAAAAATAAATTTAAACTAGTTTTAAATCTATTTGTTCTCTAACAATATTACTTCTCTTTTTAAACAAGGGTTTTATTGGACGTATCCATGGAAGTTTTAATGGAAGTTATAATGGGCAACATGGTTGACTGAGTAATTAAGTGTTCTCTGCATTTGATAATGCAAAGTGTAAATTATGTAAATTGCCATCATTTCAAAATTAATTACTAGTGTTCATTCATATTACATAAAGAACACAAAAGGCACTTGAAACATTTGTCATGTTTCCAAATGTATCACTCTGTTAATAAAGTTGGACCTTCTGAATTCAAAAGAAAGGAGATGCATTCTCAAAGTCAATTCATCCTGAGAAATGGTATTCACTTAACCTCAGTGTCATGACTAATTTCCCACTGGGATCATTATATCCTACCCACCTCAAAACCCCAGTACTCAATAGTTGCAATTAGACACATTATTCATTACTTCCCATCCCAAATTACTGTGTGAAAGTGTAAAGTGCAATATTCAAGTGAATGAACTTTTCTATATAAATGGAAGGTTATTAGGAATCTATCCAAAGCAGGAAGCTGTGTTGATAGACATATTATATGCCTGCTTTTCCAAGAATGTGCTGAATCCTACAATTAACAATCTGCCTTTCATTGGCTAGCCAGTTACAGATTGACAGTCCTGTTCTTCTAGGGACATCAAGCTCTCTGGCTTCTCACATACACAGGCAGTTTATGCTTAGAGAAGCATTGCTGGTTATTATTATTATTATTATTATTATTATTATTATTAATACTCAACCCATCTGGCTGGGTTTCCCCAGCCACTCTGGGTGGCTCCCAACAGCATACTAAAAACACGATAAAAGATCAAACATTAAGAACTTCCCTAAACAGGGCTGCTTTCAGATGTCTTCCAAAAGTCAAATAGTTGTTTATTTCCTTAACATCTGATGGGAGGGCATTCGACAGGGCGGGCGCCACTACTGAGAAGGCCCTCTGCCTGGTTTCTACTAGTGCTGATCTGTGAGGAGCTGGTATTTGCACTCATCCCTTAATGTTTCCTTTTAATTAATTTTAATCAATTTGTAATATTTACGATAATAAATATATGTATTGTGTGATAACCAGCCTCATATAACCAACTTGCTTAAGTCTAATTAATGCATGAAGGGGCTAATACCATAGCTGCCCTACCACACTTAACTAAGTCAACTTCTCCTCATCTTGTAACGAACTATCATCATCAAAGCTTTATTGGCATCACTTACAAACATTCAGAATAAACATGCCAGTGCGATCTTGTCGCCATTTCATCAGTACAGTCATTTGCCAAAAGGAAGAAGAGGCAAGCAATTTATTTCATCTCTGTGGGTCTCCAGCAAGGGCAGGATCCTGTAGCGTACTTCGGCGACAAAGTCGCTTCAGACTTTGGAAGTAATTTAAAGGACGGGGGCCGCTAGGGGCGCATTGGAAGATGGCCGACAATACCATCTCTCCGGCTCACACGAGGTAATTAAGAGGCTGATATGGGAGTATGCAGCCTCCCTTGTTACCCCAAGGGAATGGGGAACACTGCCTTGCCTGCGGTTGCCATAAATCACCCCCAGATTCGAAAGAAGGGGGTGAGGGCACTAGGCACACAGCCCTCGTGGGGGACGGCTCTCGCTGACGCTGTCTCTGATCGCACAGCCTGGTTGCAGGAGCTCAAAATAAACAATTAGAGAGAAGCAAATGCAAATATTTCGAGTGAAGATCGGGAGATAAGACTGCTAATTGAAGTGATCTCTGTGAAGTGGAGTGACGAGCTGGATTCAACAATAAATCAAGAAGAAGATACATCAAAGGATTGGTATGTGGGAGCGGGACTGAAAAGGGGGGGGCTTTTCTTTTTTTATCTTATGTGAGTACCTAACAATCCTCCCCCCAAGAAAGAATCGTTGCAATTACTGATTACAAGCAGGATGATTAAGAACTGTGTGGAAATAAATTACTAATCAAAGACATGGCTTGTGGGAACACCGGGAAAGGAATGAAAGCTCTTTGTGATGCAGTTATAAAAAGAGACTTGTTACAGCAGGCCTGGCTACAGGATGATCGAGGGGGAGGAGGACCATGGCTTGTTATTATACCGGACTGTGAGTTTGATCTGGCAGGGCCCCCTGAGAAAATTGAGGAGAGACTGGCAGGCCTGTGGGGATTAAAGGAGAGACTTTGGGAATGTTTTGTACGGAGGTGTGGAAATGGCTTCTGTCTATTTTGATATGGCTCTTGGAGGAGTGCAAAATCCACACAGGATATAACAACGTTTGTTTTCAACCCGCTTGTGGAGACTACCAGAGGTCACAAAGAAAGGAATATATGATAACAACAAGAAGATGAGGAAAATAACAAAGAGAAGATTGAACAGAACTGTGAATACTATTTGGACAGAGCTGTGTACATTAAAGTAGCAGCAAGAGAGATGTTTGGATCCCTTTCTGAGCTTGAAGCATGGGTCCCCAACAAAAATTTAAAAATTTGGCTGTGTAATTTGGAATTAATGTGATGTGATTTGATTGGCTTGTTAATAAAAAATATTATTATTATTTTTTAAAAAAGGAAGTAACTTAAAGGACATATTGTAAAGGTCTAACAACCTAGATTTCCACACATTACTTTGATGCATGTTTTGTAATTTTAAAACTCTGCTGCGGTACTTGCCCCAGGCTTAGATTTTGGCACCCAGGATTCTCCTTTGTATATATTTCCCCCCCCCATTTTTTTGCACCAACAAAGGCAGTAGTGAATTATGAATGTTCTTGGGTGGGGTGAAGAATAGTGAGCCCTAAATGATGCTGTTATTGCTGGAGGTGGTAAGGTTGTTCCAACTGTTGCTGCTCAAAGGTTTAACTGATTTTATATGGGACAATAGCCTGCCCCAATGTGCACTACCTAGCAACCTAAACCCAGGTAGTAGGAATGTTTTAGTCCTTTGGAGAACAGTCCAAAGGTAAACTGGAAAATAAAAAGACAAAGGATTTGAATTTTTAATTTTACAAATATCATAACTCCCAAGCAAATCTCCCTATCACAGTCTCATAATCCCAAGCAAATCTCAGTGCTCAGAATGAATGACTGATGATTCTGAACATTCTCATATTAATGAGTCTATTGGTCTCACTTCCAACCTTTTTAGTGTAGAAAGCTAAAATCAGACTTCATGGGCAGAAATAAGTGTGTGAAATTATTTTAGGCACTATCAAGCAAGTGAAAGCAAAACATGCTTCCCCTGGCAGTGTAAGGTGTTGCACAATGGCAATAACTTGTTACAAGGGGGTAACAGTTCTTTGTATACATTCTCTGAACTGTATACAAAATCTGCTCTGCTTATGCCTGGTTTTAACCACAAGCTATCGAATAATGTACATGAGAAGTAACTGTGAGTCCTGAGTGGTATTGTAAACCTGGAGCTCAGTAAAAAAATGAACGAAAACATTTCTCTTTATACTATTTGCAAATGAAGTGTGATACAGCTGTTTTGATACCTAGATCCCTCTATTGTACATTTTCAGTGCACTAAACAAACTATCTTCAAGGTGTGAATGAAGTCATGTGCCTATAATAAGAACACACCGGAATATTCAACTGAAATACAAGCTGAACTTCCCATGCGTGTGTAAACAGTTATATTTCCTGTTTCCATTGGCAAATTATAGTTCATTTTTAGTTTATTTGAAGCTGGAACTTGAAGTGCAAATAGTAAAATACAGCTTTAATAACCTTGTAAAACCATTTTAGTGTGATTCGCAGGAACTTGGTGGTTGTGAACAGTTACAGGCAATGCAGTGTCATTCAGTATTTTTCCATCTTTTCCCAACCTCATACTCTTTCTTCTTAGCTATATTATTTAGAAGTGAATTCTGTTAAGGTCCGACACTTTTATTTTCCATGAACTGTACTGCCCCCCCCCCAAAAAAAATGATCCCTGAATTTTTGAATTTTATTGATATTGATGCTGCATTTTATGTTGTATTTTATGCTGTTTATGCTGTTTTTAAGTCACATTTTAATCAATGTTTTATATTTGCTGTTAGTCACCCTGAGCCCGCTTTTAAAACGGGAAGGGCGGGGTATAAATAATTTTATTTTTATTATTATTATTCATAATATAGACCTGAAAAATGCTTAAGAGCTGCCACTTTCGAACAAGACCAGATCTCTGACTACCATGTTTTCCAATATACAACCCAAAACTTTCAATTTACTTATTTACTAATTACTCTAATTAAATCCAAATTTATCTTAATGTCCTCTGGTGGTATCCCAGTTAATCCCTACTTGTGCATGCCTCCACTTTGTGATTTCTGATTTAGCTTGTGAGGAGGAGAGAAGATTCTAGATGTCACATTTACACATGTAAGGTGAGGTTCATCTATGAGCTATGAAAATATTAAAGATTTCAATTTGGAGGCAGGAGTTTTGCTCCTTTCCTGTATTTTCTTCTCCATTTTTTTCCTGTCATCCTTAACTTCTACCTAATCCTTCCAAATTCCTTCATTCCTCCTTTTACTAGCTGCTGGATAACACAGTCAGCAGAACATGAGACACTGAGTCTCATAGTTGTGGATTTGAGCCCCATGTTGGGAAAAAGATCCCTGCACCAGATGACCCTGGTGGTCCCTTCAAAGTCTATAATTCTATGACTCCTCCACTTGCTCCTAAAGCTGCTCCCATCTCTTATTCCATTCCTTTCTATTTTCAGTTCACAGTTGTATTTTCAAAATATTAACCTTTTATCCCTCTTCCCAATGTCCTTAAGCACTTCCTCTGGTACTTTATCCATGAGCAATGAATTCTTCAACCCGCCAAAAGAAAATCTCTTTCTGTCTATTAGTCACCTTTACTCACAACATGGTTTTATTATTATTATTTTTCTGTTACCAAGGTCCACTTGAAAGCCCACTAGTGCCCCCCTGTCTAAAAGGTAAAGGCAAAGGGACCCCTGACCATTAGGTCCAGTCGTGGCCGACTCTGGGGTTGCGGTGCTCATCTTGCTTTATTGGCCGAGGGAGCCGGCGTACAGCTTCCGGGTCATGTGGCCAGCATGACTAAGTCGCTTCTGGCGAACCAGAGCAGTGCATGGAAATGCCGTTTACCTTCCCACCAGAGCGGTACCTATTTATCTACTTGCACTTTGACATGCTTTCAAACTGCTAGGTGGGCAGGAGCAGGGACCGAGCAACGGGAGCTCACCCCATCGCAGGGATTCGAACCACCAACCTTCTGATCGGCAAGTCCTAGGCTCTGTGGTTTAACCCACAGCGCCACCCACGTCCCGTGCCCCCTGTCTACTATGGGAGAAATATTTCCCCATGACAATTCCTTTATCTGTGTGTGAGTTCTGCACCTGCCACGGACTAGATCATACACCCAAGTTCCACCTATAATTCTCATGCTTAAGTTAGACCATTTTAAAATATCATACTACATGTGCAAAATCATAAATAAGATATGCATTTTCTTGATCTTAAGAAACTATTTCAGTTTCACAAAAGTGCAATTAGAAAATCAGAAAGGTCTCAGGGTAGATTGTGAAATGAAAACACTTGGTTCAAGGGAACATTCGCAATATATCTCAGCAGCATTATGATCATGAAATACCCGCTTGTTAGCACAGATGGACGAAAAGTAACAGGAGCATAAGCTGTCCAACAGGGGCAGAGCCAAAAAGAGAAATCACTTCCATTTATATCAGACTTGGCAGTACAGAGATCCGTATAATCAGAACACAAATCAAATATTTCAGGGGGCAAAATGGCATTATTTCTTTTTATTTATTTATTTTAGATGGTTTGGATTCTGGGGAACGTATGTATCTAACAACTACCAGCAAGCAAACTGTATTGTGGATAACAGAGAATGCTCCTAAAAGCTATGGATAACATAAACAATTTGATGCAAAATAATGTGACGTCAATTGTCCTTACTTCTGTGTAGTATATACTTCGGCTGCATCAAGTTTTACTCTTTTGGATTCTGAGTCAAAGTGGTGTTATGTTCCAAGAAATGAACAAATCTGACAGTTTTTGTTTCTGGCAGTTTCCCATTTTTCCTATCTTAAATTCCGTTTACCCCATTTCAGTATTAGTTTCTGAACTTTAAAAAAGAGTCCACAGAAAATTTATACATTCTTTTTGAAAATATATTATTTCATGTGCACATTTGCCATATGTGTGTGTGTGTGTGTGTGTGTGTGTGTGTGTGTGTGTTTGTACCCATACTATGTTTGGAGAACTGCATAATAAAATGTGAATAAGTGCAATATTTAAAGGATAGGTACATTTTGGTTCACATGTTAGATCAGGAAGATTTAGTTAATCCGGTTTACATTAAAATGCAAACAGTATAAATTAATCCCACGTCCCTAGCTGCTGCCTCTCATCTTAATTTCTAAGTCTACCATCTAAAATTTTAGGGTCCAGTTGACTGATGAATGAATCTTGCCTAGCTGTATAATAAATGGTGTCCTCTCTACACATGTTAAAGTCATTCCATGGCTAAAAATGTGCTTTAAAGAGGAATTGATTCTTCCTAAATATATCTGGAGTCTAATTTAATTTAATTTAATTTAATTATTTATTTTCTTTCTAATTTTTATACCGCCCTTCATCTGAAGATCACAGGGCGGTTTACAACAGAAAAAACATTAATAATTACATACCATAATAACATACAACACCAACCCCAGTTCTCTCACACACACAATTTAAAAGCCCATAGATTGTTTAATTAGCAAAAGGCCTGGAATAAGAGAAATGTTTTGCCCGGTGCCTAATGATATGTAACAAAGGCCCCAGGGAAAGAAGAGAAGAAGAAGAGTTTTGATTTGATATCCTGCTTTATCATTACCCTAAGGGGTCTCAAAGTGGCTAACAATCTCCTTTCCCTTCTTCCCCCACAACAAACACTCTGTGAGGTGAGTGAGGCTGAGAGACTTAGTGTGACTAGCCCAAGGTCACCCAGCAGCTGCATGTGGAGGAGCAGGGACGTGAACCCGGTTCACCAGATTACGAGTCTACCGCTCTTAACCACTACACCACACTGGCTCCCCTGGTGAGAGCATTCCATAAACAGGGATCTACCACAGAAAAGGCCTGTTCTCGTGTTTCTACCCTCTGGACCTCCGACAGAGGAGGCACATGAAGATGGTGCCTCAGATGATGATCACAGGGTTCAGGTTGAGTCATATGGGGTCACTTTGAACTGGGCCTAGAAACTAATTGGCAGCCAGTGCAGTCAGGCCAGGATTGACATTTTACGCTTAAACTGTCTTGCCCTGGTGAGCAACCTGGCCGATAAATTCTGTACCAGCTGAAGTTTCTGAACCATCTTAAGAAGCAGCTCAACATACAAAATTTTGCAGTAATCTGACCAAGAAGTTACCAGAGCATCCCTGTCCATACAAACAAAATATCCAGATTTCCACTTATCTGGAATAGCACATTTATTGAGCAAATCAGAAAACTGCCTTCCTTTTTTATTGCTTTGATTTAATTTTTCATTTTCTTCTATGCTCAATAAAGTGCAGAAACCAGACATTTGAGAACAACGGCAAATGAAAAACCATGATTTCCCTTTTCCTTTTGCCCCCGTGTCTCCCTAAGCCAACAAATAAATATGACTAGATACAATTTTTCGATTCAACTGTGGGTAGAAACTACAATTGAAAAATGATCATGTCCCAAGCTTACAAAAACCTTTCAGGGTGAAACAGGGAAATGTATGGATATGACATACAGAAGTGATAACATCTGTTATCTGCAAAAAGAGATTGAATAAACATGCATGCATTACTTAATTTCTACTTGTCTCCATACATTTACCCAATCTTTAACTAGAACCAGAACCAAATAGATCAGACTATTAGGTCAACAATGGCCAGTGAAATTGTTTGCTAGTGGGTACAATTCACCTGTGGGATAATCAAGATGGAGACGGTAAGGCTATCTGCACAGGCAAATATGGGAATGCAGGCAAGAATGAAAGCAGGGTATGGCTCAGTTAACACCATGAATTGTGCAATGCCTGACTATAGAACAACTAAAGGCTCAGACATTTTGCTGCCTGTGGCACAGCAAAAAACGGCAGGCACACATACACACAAGTCACAATTGGTCAAGTTATGGTTAAAATCCTACAAATGCTGACACACAACACTGCTTGCCTGATTCCACTGACATTCTGATGACTGTTGATAAGATTAAAGATGGGCTTTCCCATATCTACATTCAGGTAGTTCCCTCTAAAGAGCCATATAACTAGTAGTTTCTGATTTCATATTTACTTTGCAATTATATGCTGGGGTATGTCAGGAATGTGCTTGTTTCATTCATACCCACTGTTGTGGCTGAGTTGATAATTCATTACATACTGAGGAATCTAGTGCTCAGCTATGAGAACTACTTTGTCTACATACTCTGCTACAGATTTATCCCTGAAGTCATGAGGACTTACTGTGATGAATATTTACCATGCATTAAAGCATCCCCTCATCTCTCCACCCTGTTCCCTCCTATTTGTCTACTGAGACAGTAGGCTCTCAGTCATACAAATCAATGCACTTGCTACCCACTTAATCACAGCAAGATGTGAGGAAGTTGAGAAGCTAAATTACTTAGCCCAGTGCTGTGTGAAGTAATAGAAAGGTCATGTAAATGTGAAGATCACTTACTACTGTGCCTACAGAGATGGAAATCACATCAATTCTGAACTCACCTCACATATATACCATGCTATACAATGACTTTGTACAATGGTATCTGGCAATGATGTTCATTCATGCTGCATCATTGGCATTCTGCCCTGGGCACATTGTGGCATTCCACTGCCAGATCAATTACTGTGTCCCATTCCGTAAACAGTAAATTGTAGGGATAATTTCATTCTGAATAAAAGTAGAGAGCAGTGGAGCATACATCTCGCAAACAGAAGGTACCAGGTTCAATCCTGAGCATCTCCAGGTGAGGCTAAAAACACCCCTGCCTGAAACCATGAAGATATACTGCATGCAAATGATCCTGAAATTGGTGGAACAATGGCAGCTTTCAATACAAATGTTAGTAGAATGTAGAGGCAGAATACTAGAGCTGAGCTGCCTTTCATAAACTTCACTTTTCCTCATCAAGCATTGCCTTTTCTTTTTCTTTAGTCACTCCCACTAAATGTTTCCCGTTTTTAGCAACAACTGTTTGAGCTGTTACTAACAGAAACCAAATCAGTTCTTTATCTGCTCTGTATTCATTTGTTGCATCCTGGATACCCAGAAACACAGGGGAAGGGTTTGGCATGAGGTCCTGTCTAGTGATTAAATTAATTTCTTGAAATACAATTTCACAGAATTCTGATACTATATGGCATTCCCACCCAAATTCGAAATATGTTTACAATGGAGAAAAACTGGAGCTGGACTGGAGTATACTACCATGTAAATAATGTTTTTAGTGCAGAACCTTGGATTTAGGTTGAGACTGTCTTCCCAGATACTTTAGTCCAAACTTCCCTAGCGTGCAAGGTCAATTGTGTCGTCTTTTCAATGCAGTAAATTGTGTCCTCCATCATGGAGGGCATGTGTTGCGGTGAGATCACCATAAACTGCCTCCCTGTGGTGGGGCAGGACCGTTTGGATGGCCGCAACACCCCATTTTTGCCCCTCAGTTGCTAGGGCAGAAATTTGGTTAATTGGGATGGCTATTGGCTGCCGAGGAGCTATATAAGTTGCAGCGCACTGCTGGAAAGTTTCACTTTCTTGTGATGTGCAATAGAATTCTGTTAAAGGAATCCAGGGGCTCACCTTGCTTTTGTCCAAACCCTGTCAAGGGGTTAGGGCCACGCCAGAGCCCCTGGGAGCATGTGGGATGAGCTGTGAGGTCGAAGCCGCTTCTCACTCCCCCAGGATGCTTTCCCTTACTGACATATGGTGGTGCCCAGTGTCAGTCCTGTTCCTACCACCGTGCAGGTTCAGGTAGTCTGGAACCAATGCCTAAGCAACCACTCACATGCTGTAATCAATAAAGTTGTGGCCTAAATTAATGCCAAAAACCTTAAAACTAAATTTTGTGTCTATTGTGTGTTTGTTTTGGGGGGTGGTTTTGGGGGTCTTCACACGTAAAACAGGAGTGCTTGGAGTACCTGACGTGTCTGGCGTGCTCTGGTCCATGGGGTCACGAAGAGTCGGACACGACTAAATGACTAAACAACAACAACAACAACACGCAAACATTTTTTTAAAATAAAAAATAAAAACCTAGGCAAGCTATATAATACCTCTAAACAAAAGCCTGATATCTTGAGACTGTTTGATGGCCTGTTAGAACCAGATCAAATGGGGCAAGTTTATAAATGGTCCAGTTGGTGGTCAAGGGAGAGGCACAGAGGGAAGTGTTCACACATCTTGGGATTATGGATGATGGGAGTCACAAGGGGCTGGAATTATGTGATTATGACATATAAAAGCGGAGTACAAATATTTAGGTAAAGGTAAAGGACCCCTGGACAGTTAAGTCCAGTCAAAGGCCACTATGGGCCTGTGCTGCTCATCTTGCTTTCAGGCTGAGGGAGCCGGAGTTTGTCCACGTTTGACACCATGACAGAAGCCAGAGCGCATGGAAACACCGTTTACCTTCCCACCACAGTGGTACCTATTTATTTATATGTACAGTATGAGTATTTGAGACACTAGATTGTTGAAGGGAGGGTTGTTCAAGTAATTGCTAAAAGCTTTCTGTCTTAAAGCCAATCTTTGGCACTGATGGCCTTGCTGACCCCAAAGGATTAATTGCTTGGGGCTGGGGATGCTTCTCGTAGCTTTCTTGGCATTGAAAAGGGGACTGGACTAAGTTATGCCTTCCTAACACTCACTTGGAAGTAAGCCTGGGCTACATGAATGCCTCTGAAGAGTTAAATGAGCCCACTGTATATTTTATATGCTACTGGAAAAGTTGTTTCCCCATTATACTGTTATTGTTCTTCATAGGCTAAAGGGGGGATAGGAAGGAGTGGTGAAATTCAATAAAGGAAAGGTACTTCTGTTTTCAATGATAAACATACTGAGTGGTATTTCAGTTGTGACTTTATAACCCATACTCAGAGTCTTATTTATACATTCTAAGTGTGGGTGCAAAAACCTTGGCAATACAGCTTCCAATAAACATTTTTTATTTTTCCATCTAAGCTCTTAAAATGTAAAAGCTATATATAAGCATCTATAAGAAACTTGTAGAAAAGCAAACCATTCAAGCAGATATAGTAAATGATCATGGCAATTAGAGCTTTCTTTGTGTGTCTGTAGTGTCAGCACTTAAAGAAACATCTCAACAAACACTTCTGAATGGGATTTTTGACAGCATCAGCTGCCCAGTTCCTGAGGTTTCAGCTTCCATGTGTTATGATTTTATAGTTCATGTCAGAGATCATAGTAGTAGTTTGCCTTGATAGTGCTTGATTTGGCATGGAAGTTCAGTAAGACTCAAGTTACCCTGTTACCAAATTATCTGTCTGACATTGTAGAATTGCTGCAGGGGGGAAAAATCAAATGAGTATTAAGAGGAAAACCAAGATCAAGAATCAGAGGACTAACCTTAGGGAGTTGATGGTTGGGGTGGACAAGGAAGGGCACATAGTCCAAGGGTGGAGTATTTCTCAGGCAAAACCTGATAGTTTCCCCGGGCTTGCTTGTAACACTATCTAGGCAGGAACAGGAACATCTAGTTAGGTTCTCATGGGAGAAGCCACCTTTGACACTAGTATTAGGAAAAATGTGCTGTAATGAGTTATTCAGATGTTTTTGACCATCAAGCAAAAATCCTCAAGGAGATGGAAGGAAGTAGATTTACACATCCCTACCCTTGGTTAAAGCCCCCCCCCCCCGACAAACATAAGAAACCAGTGGGAAACCCACATATTACCTGGTGACAGGTAGATGCCAAAGGCACTATACTCACATGAAACTATTCTCAGTTTCAGTTTCTCTCAGTTTCACATTTTCCAACCTTAAATTCTATTCTAAACCTTTTCTTCATGAAAATTCACCAGCATATTAGAGCACATTTCACATACCTTTGTATGCAATTTCCCCTAATATTGTGGCAAGCATTTCCCCATAATATTTTGCATGTTTTTCCCACTCATGTCCGTAACTATGCATACATTGCCCTAATATATGCATGTTTATAAACATTATTAGGTTGGATACCTTCAAAGAAAAAATTGGAAAAGTGCAGATTTCAAAGAATGGCTGTGTTTCAGTTTGCATATTGTTTCAGAAAGTGTGAACTGGGTAGATCTGCTTAAGAACTTTATTGATTTTCTCCCTCATCTTTATATGGGGGTGCCTTGAGACCAAGCGATTTCTCACATGCCCTATTTCGAAATCTGTTGTGGGCTCAATACATAGCACAGAGCATGTGTCTTGTTTTTCTTTAATAAAAAGTGCATGCTACAATTGTTATCAGGACTGCAGCGTCTAAGAAGCTAAAGGTTTATACCTTTCATTTGTAGCTGCAACACTTGAATATCACCCCTTTTTCCCAAGTGGCTTCAAAACACAGGAAAAAATATTCCATTGGCGCCTACATTGGCGACGGATGAAGAAAAACAGAGGCAGTGGCTGTGCTCATGAAAACTAGAACTTAATATCACCATTTGCTCCCAAAGCTTCACAGTATTATATGAAAAGACTGTTGTTTACTACTTAAAGTAGTAAACTTTATTATGATTATAAATGATAGACATTAATGGATCATTAATCCATATAATAATCTCGCATTTTCACAAAGGCAATTTAAAATTGTCCTTAAGAATCTCACTGACACTTTCTACCAGAAAATTGCTTGCTTTTGTTTATCCCTAATCTTTGCACAGTTCCTTGCTCCCACTAATTAACAGTCCATTTTCTCTACTCTTTTTGTTCAGATCACCTTTAATACAATTTCCATAAATTAAAATAGAGCAGCCTGTCAAGATTATACTAAAGGTACTGTATATGTTTTCATAGTTTAACTAGATTACCAACAGCAGCCATATTTCAGTGATCTGAGAAAAGATGTTCATTTCTCACAGTTGCCTAGATGAATGCTTATGCCTTGCCGATTGGCTAGCTCATTTTATTTTTATATTATACTCTCCTGTAAAATTAATGACTGAAATGATCACCAGTGTATGGAGCTACTGAAAGCTTCTCTGGCTTCCCACATTTCTGTTAAATCCCAAGGGAATACATTATTAGATACCTCATTCCATGGGTTGTCCATATCTGGAAATGCAGACAACCAGGAAGGTTATAGCACTCTGGAAAAATGGAAACAAAAACACATCTCACAACAAAACAACCGAAATTCTAAATAAATTCTCAAGTTACATGAGAATGAGACAGAAAAATGGAAGCCCGTTTTGTACAGGATTAATACTGGAAAGTTTTTTCTCCTCCATCATTAGAACAGAAATATTGAAGGCCTTTTCAAGCAAGACAAGGATGACCTTAAACCTATTGTGTGGCTAAGAATGGAAACAATTCCGATCTCAAACTCAGATTTGAAGGTTTCGTTTGTTTACAACTAAAAATGCACCTCTTACCTTTACAAGGAATATAGTTGATTTATTGAAAGGACAATTTATTCCAGAGAGTGAAAAGAGGAAGGCATAACAGTCAGAAAAATGGTTCAAGGACTTCCTCCTACCTTTGTCTATTTCCCTTACAAGTATTTCCTCAGAAGAGAGGGCCCTGCAATATGTTTCCCATATTTTCTAGGTAATGTTGCTTAGATATTCTAGACACCTGATTTGAGATGAAATGACAAAGTGCTTTTCATTTTCAAAAGCACCTGGGTATCCCACTTTTTTAAAAAGAAGAAGAAGACAAGATAGTGCTGTGGTTTGAGCCCTTGATTTGTCCACAAACCTTTCATTCAACATAGAAGGAGAAATTGAATTGCTACACATGAATTTCAACAATATTTATGAAATGGCTAAAAATAATTCTAACCATTTTCTTCTGTTTTCTTTTGCAGACATTTCTGAGCTAGTGGAAAAACAGAAAATTTCAACTCATCTAGATTCTTACCTACCTTGGGCTCTCATAGATTGGGAAAACACAACTTAAAATCTTAGAGCCTAACTAGTTTAAATGAATTGGTTGAATGACCTCAAGTATTAAAAAAACTGAAACCCAGCATCTGAGGTGTGTCTGCTTGTGACCTGGATTGAGGCCATGGTCCATGGGGAAAGGTTTAACCCTTCTTCCTCAACCATGATCCTGAAAAAAACCAACTACTACCTTTTTGTGTGGAATATAGTGATAACAGCACAATAACTCCCATTGTGCCATATTCCGATAAGGGAACTCAAAGTTCAGAAAAGGATTTGAGATTGAATAACATTTCCTTTTTCTGCCTTAAAACAAAATATGAACAGCTACACAAGACAAAACATTCTCTAAGGGCTTCCCTATGACAAGTTCAGTTTAAAGGTTTAGCATGGAAGAACAATGAGCTGTGTAAAACTTACCGTAATATTTAATGCTTTTCAGAAATGTAGTCTCCATAGAGTTAAGTACATAACAGCTTTCTGTCTTCTAAAACTATAACTTCAGTAGTTAGAGCTCCGTTAATCAAATATTAAAAATAACCTTGCGAAAAAACACAATAAAAGGTGAGATTATTTCACGAATGGGAAGCACAAACCATTTTTCTTCTACCTTTCCCATTATTAAACATTGAAATAAAGTCTGTAATGATCTCTAAGGAAGTGGAATATATTTTACTGAGTGAATAAGCTGGTGAGCTTAAAGCCCATCAAAAGTCAAGGGGAAAATACACTTTGATTCACCTCTCTGTGAAATTATGCACCACCTATATGTGTATGATCATGTGAAAGAGTGGATGGTAAAAGAGATAAGTGATTTAACATTATCATCAGTATGTCAGATAGGCCTATTGACCAAATAATGATTTGTTAAATAGAGTAACTGTGTTGTGTTACCAATTAAGCAAATAAAATAATCTTAATAAACTTGGCTTCTGATATAGCCCCGGGAGCTTTCTATCACAAATATGCACCCTGAAAGGATATTTCTCCTCTCTGTTATTGGAGAGACCCAGCATGTTCTGAATAGTGAATGGTGGCTAGACTCTAGGTCCTGGCTTAAACAGGCATTCAACATGTGCATGTCTCACTGAGCAAACTGAGGCTTACTCCTAAGTAAGTGTGTTTAGTAGATGGTTGTTGTGGTGATATAGTCCCTTTAAGATTAGCTTGTGGGTTGTGTGGAAATTTGTTAGAATTCCTCGAATAATGAATCTAAACGAAGATGCCTCTCTTTCAGACCTCAAGGCCAGTGTCAAATGGTAATCAAATACGTGTCATAGGAGCAGGTGCTGATTTCATTGGGTGGAAAGGGTAAACACCCATAGTCAGCATTCACTTAAAACCTGGGCTGGGGATGAGCATGAGGAGCTCTCAGCATGGATGACCAGCATCTGTTTGGACTTTAGAAGGTATTTGTCACTCAGCCTGCTAAGATTTATGCGTGTTTCTGTCAGCTAGCTAGATAAGATTTTTTTTATTTTTTAGCCTCTGGTCTTAATTTGTGTAATTGTTTGAAGCTTTTCCTTTTTACTGAGTTTTGTTTTAATGAAGTTCATTTTATGCTTTTATGGAAATTGTTCTTGTTTGAGTTTCTAAACCTTCCAATCTTGACTACACTTTTCGAAGTGGGTCATTCATCACCATTGTAAATCTTAAATTAACCATGAGTTCTCTGAGTGATATTTCATTATGAAATATCAATCTTGGATTCACCTAATCAACTGCAGATCAGGGACAATACATATGGCCCAATTTGTGGACCTGGGAAAATGCAGTGCTGAAGCAGCTGCTATTGGGTTGGACCTATCAAGTGGTGACATGTTAGTATTTCATTTAATAACTAAAGCTAGACCTTCTTCTTTTATCTGCTGTGCTCTTTGAGACCACCATAATAAAAAATCTGTTCCATATTTCATATTTTCTGAACTCTCTTAAGACATGTTACAAATTGTTTCCTCTTCATAGACTATTTTCTTATTTTATTTATATCCTGCCTTTTCCTAGAACTGGGACTCAAGGTGACTTAAAAAAATTAAAACGAACACTGATAAAACACAGAAAACTTAAAACATATAAAATGTAATAGTTGAAAAAGTAATTAAACTATAACTGAATTAAAATAATGAAAAAAGAAATCTATTAAAATACAGATGGTAAAAACAGCACAGCACTATTTTAAAGGACTGAGCGAAACACCTCCCTGAAAGATCATAGAGCCCAGGCAGGTTTGTATGGTTGAACAGGTTCCTTCAGATATCCTGGGCCTAAACTAGAAAGGGCTTTATTGATCATAACCAGAACTTTGAATTGTGCCCAGAAATAGATTGGAGCTGTTATAACAAGGGAGTCATGGTCCTTAAACTAACCTAGGTCAATAGTCTGGCTGCAGCCAGTTAAATTTTCTAAGCACTTTTCAAAGGCAACCTCTGGGAGAGTGTGCTACAGGAATCCAAACAGGATGTAACTAAGATATGTGTCACTGTGGCCAGATCAGACATATACAGGAACTGGTGCAGTTGGCACACTAGCTTTAGTTGTGCAAATGCACTCCTGGCCACCACAGAAACCTGGATATCCAGGCTCAGGGCTGAATCCAGGAGCACACAAAAACTTCAAACTTGTGTTACTCCATCCAGCACAGGCTGAATCCCTATTACTTGTTCTGCCTTCTGCCTGACCAAGAGGACCTCTGTCTTATCTGGATGAAGTTTAAATTTGTTTACCTTCATTGTTCATTTTGGATGACATACACTGGTTTAGAAGCAAGATACCTTCCTTAGATTAGGTCAGGGGTGTCCAAATCTTTTTCAAAGAGGGCAAGATTTGATGAAGTGAAGGACTGTGAGGGCCGACCAAAGGGCCACCCAAAGTTGTTCACCTTTTTTTGGGATTGAACTTGTTGAGATTTTTTTAGGATTTTACTCCAGGAAATAAACTGCCACAGGGACCGGATTGAACCAACCAGCAGGCCGGATTTGGCCCCCGAACAGACTTTGGACATGCCTCGATTAGGTGGAATGGAGCAATAGAGCTGGTGTCATCAGCATCTGGTGTCATTGAGCAAAAGCACTCCAAAGATCTCTCACAGCAGTTTCATGTAAATGATAGATAGCATGGGGGACGGAACAGAACCTTGAGGAACCCTGCAAATCAATGGTCAAGGTGTCTAACAGGAGTCCTGCATCTTCTGGGTTTACTCTTCCACCAAGGAACTGAGACATTGTCCTCTTTTAAGACACCTTTGACTCTCCTGTCACACAAATATCCAATTGTCTCCCTACCTGTTTTCCTGATTCTAATTTATTTAAATGCCAATGTTCTTAATGCATATAGTGATATGTTTCTCAAATTCTCTGTGTGCACCTCATTGTCTCATACATGTATGTTCTTATGAATTAAATACAAAACAATTCTAAATAACCTTTGACCTTGTGTAACAAGTCCTACCACTTGTTGGATCCAGGCCAGTGATTGTTTGTGCTCAGGGTGTTTCTGGTGTTTCTCAGGGTGTGCTCAGTGATTGTTTCTGCTAGGGTGAATGGCAGAGAGGTCAACAGCAGGTGGGGGCAGAGTCCATGACAGAGTCAACTAATTCTACTTTTACACCCATCGTTATCAAATAATAGCAACACTGAGGCTAAGGGCAGACTGAGGTCGGTGGGGCAGTGCCCCACTAGGCCTGATAGATCAGTCACCACTAATCCTCACCATTTATATCTAGAAATTCTGTTATGTTGCTGACCTGAGTTTCAGTTTTTACAATCTGTTTCTGAGTAAGTGATACTGTTTTCAACTCTACTTAGCTTTAGTGAGATATATTTTCTCTCCATAAATGTATGCGAAATATCATTTTTAAAAAATGACCAGATTTTTGCTTTTCTTCATTTATTCACAAATTCTTTTCAACTTATATTTTTGTTGTCATTGTTGTGCCTTTACTAGAATGTAAACTGATGGGCTGACACTGTATTTAAGTTGGAAGATTTGCTGGCAGTTTCCATGGTAGCTCCAACAGCTAGAAACATACAATTATTTAAGTTTTTTAGGCATTTTACTGTAATGGGTAATTTGCATATGTGGACAACAATAATCCTGTGGATATTTGATGAGGCATTCTGCAAAAGAGAGAGAGAAATATATTAAAGAGGCTGACTAGAAAGGGAGGTGTGAATCAAACATTTGAGATCAACCCTGTGTTTACACAGGAAAGAAAATGTAGCTGCTGCAAAAATCTGTGACCCCAGAATACTGTACCTATATTTTCCCTAGAGGAAGGAATAGATCTGCAGATGTACCCAATATTTCTTAAATGCCAAACTTTGCTAGCTTGCTGAGTTACAAGATGTCTGCAGTTTATCATATCTTTTAGACCACCCTTGTGGCCTGGCTGTCACTATGGCAACTCGGCTAGTTCATGCAGGAACACCTGGTCATATCAGTAGCTCTCTGCTGCCAAACTTTGTTCATAAATAATCCATGTGAAAGTGAATGTTGCTGTCATGTTAATTTGTGGTTAACCTGGTTTTAGCGAGTTTCTAATTATATTTATGAAGTGACTATAGCAGATTGTTTGCTTTTACTTCATTGAAGACTTAACGCAAAGTGACAGAAACACACAGAAGAAGCTTTAGCAATCAGATTCTCACAAAGTATAAAATATACTTCCTTTTTCTTGCTTCCATATATGTATTCACTAGATATAAACTATAGCAATACATCTGCCCCAGTGTCTCTCTGACCTCAATTACTCAGCACAACCTTTTATAAAAGTATACTTGGCTGCTACAGACCTATACTGTAAGTTATGGCTTGAATCCAAAGAACTAGAAAGCTTTTCATCCTTGAGCACATGGGCTGAAAATTTAGCAGGACTGGCCAAACACATTTTTCTGCCTGAGGCAGAACAGTAAATGCTTATCCCCCACTAAGGAGGGGGAAGAAATTTGATTAAATTTTCATTTAAAGCTGAATCTATCATATTCACACTTCCCAAGACAATATCAGAGCTGCAACAAAGAAATCCTTCGAAATTTGCACTTATCTGAATTTTGCAATACGGTTCTCCAACGACCAGTGTTTACAAAACTGCATGTATTACAGGAAACAGAACCTGAAAATAACGATCTTGGTGAAATAACAAAAATATGGTATTAGGGGAATTTATTGTAAAAACATAAGCGGATAAAATTTCATCCAAAAATGTGTATATAAGAAGAATTTCACACTAAGATGCTGGAGAATTTTAATGAGGATTTTTTTTTTTAATGCTGCTGAAATGTTGAGAAATGAATTTAAGATTGACAAAAATTAGAACTGGGAGAACTGTAATTGTCAGATCTTTCCATCCTAATTGCACACTAAATCAGCATGCATAGTGTATCAAGGCTAGTCAAGATATTTTGACCCTTGAGATAGGAAAACCCACAAGCAACTCTCCATCTCCTGAGCCCCACAGCTATTTCCCTTTGCCAGTTATGTATGTTATGCAGCCTAACCTGTACCATCAAAGCTAACCAGATCAATCAGAATGAGGTAATCATCTCAGGCAGCAGGTGCTGGGGGGCAGTGGCATCCCCCTAGCCATTCCCCTGGCCACTGCTCTCCATGGAAAATCACAACTGTGTGTATCAGAGACCTATCATATACCACCTGAACTGGCATTCAGGTGTGATGGGTGATGCCATCTCATTATAAGTTTCAACAGACAGTTCATTCAGCCTCCATACATGTATACATGTATACTGGGGTGGGTGTGTCTTTCATTTGCCCCAGGAAGTAAAATTCTTAGACCAGTCCTGTCCCCACAGCTCCACAGTTTGGTCTCATCCATCTTCCATGAAAAGCCAGGCATGTTCTTTATACTTTTTAGATTATTCTTTTCCTACAAATAAGATTTACGATATTTCTGGCTATGATAACTTATTATGTGTCATAAGACTTATTATACACCACTATTTCTTGCTTTGACAAAATTTCTGAAATATGAACCCGGCAAGTGTGCATATAGTCCAGTTATGATGTGAAAATTCTCTAATGTGTAGCCATAGCCTATTTTATCCCATGAAGAAAGCAAAAAAAAAAAAAGTCATTAATTTTCTGCATTTTATGTCACAGTGGTTTTTTGTGTTCACATGCTAGATACATCCTGAGCAATTTCTTTGTAATTACACTATTGTATAGATCATTAGTTTTGGTACTGTCAGAAAAATAACATCTGTAAATATGGCATAAGATATGAATCACAGAAACTGAACAGCAGAATCAGCAACTGGAGTGAAAGGAAATGTGACCTCAGAAATGAAACAAAATCTATTGCTAGAGTCTGAGCAGACAATACACAGTGGGTGGCTTGCAATATAAAACCAGCTTCCTCAAATTGTTATGGAATAGTTTCTCAAGTGCTTGGTTATTTTCAAAGCAAAGATACCCATGTTGCATTATGGGCACAATCTGATCAAATTTAAGCACTGTAAAGTCCTATTGATTCCAAGGGAGAGATGAGCAGGTGCTTAAACCACTCACATTGAAATAAATAAGAAATGCTTAAGTATTGCTGAATTCTGCCTGTTACAAAAAGCATGTGGTTTCTGAACTGTACTTTATTATGTATGCACTAGTGAAACAGAGATAAATGAGCTTATGTGGGAATAAATCAAAAGGGCTACAACTGTAGCTTTTGGTTATAGTGCGGGGTGGAAAACTTCAGGGGTTCAGATTGTGGCCCTCCAACCTCTCTGTCTGGCCCTTAAAACCCACATCATGCATTATCTCCAGCCACACTCTTGCTTCCTAGGTCACACCGTTCATCAGCCCTGATTTGCATCCTCCTTGAGTGTTTGCCTCGCAGGAATGTGTCAAGATAATGCCTTTTGCTTTCCTGGATGGAGGATAAAGAGGGGTCACGTGTGTAAAAACTAGCCTGCTGTACAAATATAAAAATTGGCTTCATTACTCTGCACATTTTTGTATCTCACCTCACCCATGTGACCCCCCCCCCCCAAAAAAAAGCCTGCCAGGAAAGAATGTGGCCCTGAAGCTGGAAAAATTCCCCACCTGTGATACAGAGTGTAATGGAGTACCTGAAAAGAGTATTGTCCTACACTGGCATTGGACGTATCCATACTGCTGCTGTTGGCAGGACCAGTCCTACATTTGACCTGATTTTCTTTTTACTGCTGTTTTTAATACTCGGCTAATGAATTCATCTTTCTACTCAGAAGAAACCAACATTTTTTACAAATAATTTCCCACACCAACTTTTATATAGCTGATTTGGTGCTGTGAAGACTTCCAAGGCAGCTCATGGCTCTTAGGTATTTGCTTCAGCTGTTTCACAAAGTGTGTTCTCACTAAAGGAGAGCACGTGTTGCGGATGGGGCCAGACAAAGCACCCCGTAGTTGCCAGGCAGGATAGATTGAAGGGGCCTGCCTTGGATTGGTGGTGTTGCTGGGGTAAATTTGATGTTGCCAATTTGGGGGTGGGAACAGAGGTTATTTAAACAAGGCTCACAGCAAGCTGCTTTCTCTTTCGCTGTGGGCACCGGATCACCCGCCCGCCCTCCCTAGTTTGGGCTTGTGCTTTGACCTTGCTATGCCTGTCATGGGGTCGTCTGCCTTGGTGCGGGGGCCTGGTAGGAATTTTTCCATTTGGCTGATTAGTGTGTGCCATTTGGTTTTTGCCTACTGCGTAGCAAATCATCACAACTTGTAAGGTTGGTGGTTAGGCATTGGTTTAAATTGGTTGGTGGAGGGGTATGGATTGGCTGTGCCTGCCCCTCCAATGCTGCTGCTGCACGGGAATTCCGTTAAAGGAATTCAGGGGCTTACCATCCTTTCATCCAAACCCCTGGAATCGGGTTTGGGCCGTGTAAGCCCCTGGGAGCATGCGGAGAGAAGCTGAGGGTCTGTGCCACAGTTCCAGTTATCCCTGATCTTGTTTCTCCACACTGGCTTTCGCTAGAATCCAGGAGTCAGTGCTGTCCCCCAAGGAGGGGGGGACAGATAGTCATAACCAATGCCTAAGCAACCACTCACAATTTGTATGTTTAATAAAGTTGTGGCCAAAATTATGCCAAAAACCTTAAACAAAAATTTATGAGTGATGTGTGAGTTATTGGGGTAGGGGTGTTTTGGGGGACCTCAGGACGCAAATGGAAGATTCTTGATTGCAAGCCCTAATGACCTTTGTTTTACTTTAATTCTCATTTTAATCCTTCTTATCCACTGTTATTTCACTCTTCTTGTTTCCAAATGAGGCTCATTTCATTCTTTAGAAAGGTCATGGGTATGTAGGGTTGCCAACCAGTCATTTTCAAGTGTTGATAATAAATAACTTACTATGGACAGAGTTTATCCATCTGTTTGTAAAAGCAGAACTGTGTGTCTAAACAAATCTTGATCAGGGCAGCCTTCATTTTCAGAACCATATCATTAAGAGGTGAAAAGGATTCTGCAGATTGCAAAAAGCAACAGCAAGCATGTTTCAAAAAGAAAGTAAGTCATAAGGACAAATTACTTTGTAGAACAGCACTGCGCAGTGTGCATTTTGTTGTTATGTCATTTCAAAAATTGAAAATGCTGGGTAGGATAATAAAGGGATATAATGCCTATTTTACATTAGTGACCTTTCACCAACCCTATTTTTTTATAATGACAGCAATGGTTAGATACTCATGATTATACTGTGGTCTCCATAAGCTCCTTGATAGCTTTCTTGGTTGGATGTGAGAAACAGTGGATGGCAACATTTGCCAGTTTTAACGCTGACAGACCTAAGGTAAACTCCACATCTAATCTACTTGCCTTATTGCTTATTCTATGAGAGGGGGGTAGGACTGATCCTGCACAAGTTATTTAAAATATAGACTGACTTGATTCATCTTACCACATCTATAGGCTTGTGGTGAGGTGGATGGAGGTTTTCAATGGAAATGCAGGAAGCTCCCATCCTCCAAATGTTCCTTTAAATATCGGGGAGCCCCTTTTATAAAAATTAAGTGTGTTAAACTGAATTAAGAGGACTAAAGCTTCATTAGTGGTTAACAAGAAAAAGGTTGGGTGTGATAACACAGGATGCAGCTTCTGATGTTTCTTTACTATGATGGATCGTAGCAATTCTAAACTCTCATCTGTGGTTTAGAAACAAACTGCCTCCAAAAGTGGAGATCTAGTAGTTCATGAATTCGTCTAATCGTCTTTTAAAACATGTTAAGTGGGTGGTCACCACTACCTCTTCCATAGTTTAACTATGTGCTGTATGAAGATGTGCTTTACTTTTATGTCTCAAAATCTTCCAACATCTAGCTTCTCTGGGTGGTCCTGAGTTCTAATATCACAAGAGAAGAAGAAGAAAAACGTAACGCTATCCACTTTCTGCACACCATGCATTACGTTAAGGTCTGACTCCCTCTGTCAGAGTAAATTATTCTAGATTGTGATTTATGTCCACACAAACACATTTTGAATACGTGAGCTTTACAATTATGCTAAAATATAGTGATCTGCAATATTGCCTTGTTTGGGCTGGCTTCTGATAACTGGGTTCACCTAGTCTGAACTAATTTTAATTTAATAGCCATCTTATTTATTTATTTATCCTAAATTTTTAAGTTACCTATCCCACGTCCCTGAGATGGCATAACTTAGAAAAATTAATAAGTAAATAAAACTATTTTGATTTTATCTGACAACTTAATAGTTTTTACCCAAGGTCTATTAATTTCAGAAGAATGACTGAACAATATGAATTGAAGATTGCCAAGTTACTGGAGGGGGGGGGAAGGCAGGCAGGGGAAAGGATTGCTTTGCAACAGCAGTAGAAAGAAAAAGTAAGAGTGTTCACACACCAATTTGTTTTTAGTAGTTTTGGCCAAGCTGTTTCATTTTGTTGCCTATCCCTTTTCCATTAAGCAGACTCAGCAATATCATGTAACTTGTAATAAATTTAGCATTTACTTTCTAATCTTGTCTGTTTGGATTTGTAGCCAGTCTTACACTTGTGCTTTTTCCCCTCCCTCCCCCCCTTCAATTTCATTCAGCCATTATTTTTTCCTACATAGTGCTATGGCTGAAAAATTCAAATGGCTGCTCTGGTCTCAATTGACTTTTTATGGTTATTTATTTTTCTTCATTGCTTCAGTTAGCAAGTGTGCTACTGTTGCACTGTGATCAAGGGGTCCCAAATCCCAAAGCTTTTTCATCCATTGATCAAAATAAATCTCAGACAGAGAACTTCCATTCCTAGTAATGATTCTTGGGCAGTAGGTAAGCCGATTTAGGATAGCTAATACCATTCATCACTGAAGTCAGGAAGCCTGCAGGCCTAGATTCTGGATAACTTAGGCACCCCTTGTGTTGGGCACACATTCAACATAATAACATTGGTAGGTTTTTTAAATGAGGAGAGAGCCTGATGGGATTTACTCTAAGTGTTTTGTGTTGATTCATAGGCATAAATATCAGCCACCTAAATCAGTCTTGCTTCAGTGTGCGTGCCTTGTTGGAAAACAGAACACAATCTCATCCTACAGTTGGACAGATTATACTGATCAATGCCATTATCCTGGCAGTATTCCTTATGTAATGTAAATATTAATGATTTAATTATTGAACTGGAAACTTCAAACTTTTCTAGTGGGAAGACTTTAATTTGGCAAATAAAAATAAGACATGCCACACCATGCTTGGCCAAAAAGGTTTCTGCCTAAGAAAGGATTTAAAAAAATAAATAAAAAAGATAACAAGTGATTTTTACTTTGATAGACTATCTTGTCCATGCTGAGACTAAATTCATTTGCACAGAAATAGCAGTAGTTTCTTATATGGATGTGGTAACTCATGGACTCATGGTAACTCTTTGCAACTTTTCAGTATTACAGCTGAGTTTATAGCATTTAATTGCTACTATAAAATCAGTGTGTTATAATATTTTTACCATTTCTTTTATTTCTGTAAGTATCTCATTTGTTATGTCTTAAAGTTTTGGTTCAAAGTTTTTGCCATTGTATTACTGTTCCCAAATACTCAAATCACATTGCTATGTGGAACTCCTTATATAATACTGATAGGAGCGGCAGTTTTGAAAAGTATATGAATGAAATTTATGCATAGAATGGTATCATTTTAACTCAATTTAATGTCTGTCCCCTGGTAGTAAGATAGAATTCTATGGCAAGACTTACTTGTCTTTAAGTCACAGCATGAAAGCTGGCTAGCATTGCCTTGAACCCATTAAAAGTCACTCTAGAGCATTCTCTACAAGTCAAGCTTATTGAGTCATCCAGAATAGTCTTGGAAGGTCAAAATAAGTGTGTAGTGTAGAACTGCATCTTTGTTTATTCTATATTCAATTACAGGGAAAGAGGGAGTGTGACTGGGACCACAGCCCACAGGGAAGGGAGGGATATATTGTTCCTTTCCAGCTGTGGTTGCAATCAAAATACTGCCACCCCCACACTCAGCTTTGGAGCCTTAGAAAAGGAAGATTCCATTTATGCCAATAGGAGGAATGAAGTGGGTTTTCATTCTGATCATGATAGGGGAGTGAAGGTATAAAATTCCATTTCCTGTGTACTATTTCCCCCAATGACAATTGTGTTATTGTGCTTGAAATGGAAGAAAAAAACCAAAGATGTAACAGCATAATCTCAAAACAACAAATGAAACTTTTATCAGGGCAAGTTGTTTGTTGTTTACTGTTGTAACAACTGTTTTCTCAAAATTTATCTTCTGTACCATGGAGATAAATAAAAAGAGTATTATTTTTAAAATAAAGATTAAAAAAACCCAAGGTGAAAATATCAATTTATTTCTTTTTTCCATATTTCTTCCTTTGTAGCCAAATGGAGGTGGTCACCCAGGTGAAGACATACACCAGGGAGAAGGGGGAGTGCTTGGCCACCTTGCCCCACCTTGCTGGAGGCTGGGGAGGCTACTGTTGTGCCCTGAGCTAGGCCAAAATTTGGAGGCCTCCCCCACAAGCCCTCACTCCATGCCATGCTTTGGGAAGGAGGTGTGAGGGCAAGTGCTTAGTGAGCTCCCCCTACGCTCAGTGCCCAGTGCAGGAGAACTGGTTGTTATGCCTTAAAACCACCTCTGCTGGAGGGATGTTGGCATGGGGCTGCAGCTGCAGCTGATCAAGGGAGCTGAGAGGGGGTTGGCAAAGCAACATTACCCACTAAAAAGAGTTGACCTTGAGAAAAGTTTGTACAGTGGTACCTCGGGTTACATACGCTTCAGGTTACATACACTTCAGGTTACAGACTCCGCTAACCCAGAAATAGTACCTCGGGTTAAGAACTTTGCTTCAGGATGAGAACAGAAATCGTGCAGCGGCGGCGTAGCAGCAGCAGGGGGGCCCATTAGCTAAAGTGGTGCTTTAGGTTAAGAACAGTTTCAGGTTAAGAACAGACTTCCAGAATGAATTAAGTTCTTAACCCGAGGTACCACTGTATGTGAAACACTAGCAGGCGCACACTGAGAAGAAGTTGGGAGGGTGCTCATCAAAGACGTTCCTGCTCCTAGAACACTGTCACAACATGATAAGGTGGTTGCTTTCCAGCCCACCTAAATTGACAGAGCTCAGCATAAGGTGATCCAGTTAATTAAAGGTTTCATTTTAAGCAATGTGGGGGCGTACATCTCAGATCACAGGATGCACCATTACCTTTCTTCCACATTTTGGGGGGGAATGACAAGGGCTCTGCTTCAGCTTTTGCTTGTGCTTTGGAGAAAGCATTCAAACTGTTGCTGACTGCCCCTAGTGGCCTTTAGTCTAGACAGGAAAAATAGTTTATGACCTTTAATCCTGAGGCATTGTGGGATAGGGGAACTCTGGTGTTGCCCTACACTGTTTAGTGGGTGAAAGGGCTGCCAGGTGGGCTAGACATGCACATTGGGGTGAACGCTGAACCAGTCAGACCACGGTGCGCTTGTCTGATTCACAGACCCAGGGCCCATGTAGCAAGGAGGAATAATTTATCCCAGTCCTCGTTGTATAGTATAAGTAGTGACTTTCATCACCTTAGGAGTTGGGAGTGAGATGAACCCCTCCCTAAGTCAGGAACTTTCCTGAATGGACTACATTTTGTTTGGCTGAATTGGATCAAGTTAGGTTAACTGGTTTTCTTCTGCAGATCCTCAAATTTTCCTTAATGTTATATTAAATTTGGGTCAAAGCTGCTTTGGGGAAAATATATCAAAACACTGCATTTAATAAGAAATGACAAGATAGACATGGATTGTGGCTAACCTGTGTCCATCACTTCACAAACCCAAGGTGGGAGCACAATGCAGAGTGAACAGGAGTGTGTACACAGCCAAAGACAGAGTAACAATCTGATTTATGCTAGCCATAGATAAGTAATAGAAGCTCTATCTCCATAACAAACCCCAATATTTGCATTAGTGATAGCATAAGAAACTGGAGATGGAAAAGTGTCAAGTTATCCAGATCCAACACATGCTATAATTCCAAAGTATGGACATGTGTTTATCTAACTCAATGAAGCATCATGGGGAACAAAGACACAGAGCCCTTTGCTCTGGCCACAGCCACTGGCTTAATCGCATAACACTATATGCCACACTGGCTTTATTTCTTTCCTTCCTGCATAGTATCTGGCACCATGATGTTGCCTGTTGGCAGTTGGTACATCACAATCTGTCCTCATCATGAGCTGGCTATAGAACTGAATGTTCTGGCAAAGTGAGTCTTTCTATGCTGGCAGCCTCCACACCGTTATTTTACAATGGATACAATCTTCTCACAAATTTGCATAACTTAAGCCTCCATCAATACATGAATTAGATTTGCTAATTAAATAAACACATTGATGCTATGATCATAATCACCTAAACTTCAGATTTCCTGAAGGCAGCTGGGTCAGGTAACATTGCTACAGGGAGTGCTCCAAGAAAGACAAAGATCTATGGAAAGGTTGGCTTAATGAATGGTCAGCAGGGACTAAGAAATTCTTACAGAAGATTCTTCATCATTACATTTTGAAGTGGCTATTGACCACTTTGGAACAGGAGGCCTGGACATCAACTGCATGCTTCTAGAACAAGTTACACATCTGGCAGGTAGCTAGAAGATAAAAGTACCTCTTATCAATAATTAGAACAGCAATATTAAAACATTATCAGTCATGATTTAGTCATCTACCTAAATAATAAGGCACAGACTATCATCAGGGCTGAAATAACATCCAGGAAAACGGATGAATGCCAGAAGTAACTATAGTTTGAATATGCCAAGGTTCTGGATAATACAGATGTATCCACTACAGACCCCAAGCCTTACAGCTCATAATTCCGCTGTGAACATGGTGATAAACTACTTGTCTCAATGAAGAACAGCTGTGCTTCATAATATTGGCAGGTGGCCGTGTTGCAAAAGGACATCAGTCTGGGGGAAAAAATACATTTTGACATGATCTCATTGTAGTTTAGGAATGCTGGAGGATAAGCACAAAGGCTTTAAACATGACATAATTTACACCAGTCTGGTTTCAGATTAAACTACATTTGAATGTTCAGGAGAAACATCAATTTCTATCCTTTAACTTGTTCATAAATCCTACAAAGCAGCTTGGGTTTACCCACAACAATAAATGTGAAATGCCACCACAACTGGATATAGAGGTGTCCTGCAACACCTCACATACTTTCCAATGTATCCAGTTCACCTCACTGAACTAGGAGGTAATGGAAATTACAATTCTCATGCATCACAGCACCAATGGCCACTCATGAATATGTCTAGACTTCCAAGGCCTTTTCTGTCACCAGCAAACATTTCCTGCCTCTTCCTTGTGTTCACAATGCTAAGTTTGCTTGGGGAGAAAGAAGTAATCACAGAGAGAACTCAATGACCTTGAGACAATTATGAGCCAATCCTAAATTTGAACAAGGGGGTTCAGATATATAATAATAAGCTTGATAATTTCTAAATTGGGGCAGGGGTGTTTTTGAACCCCTGAAATGAAAAATGTGCCACCATCACTCTCCAGAATAATGAACCTTTTCTAGTTTCTGACTACTAGAACTATTAAGGTAAGGATGGAGTGTGTCCCATTTTTCCATCATCCCTGTTGTAGCTGGATCATGATGTGAAAGCTGGTAGGATTGTAGAGATGCTGTTGTAATTCCTTAGTACAACTGCATATTTCAACAGGATATTTTGCACACAGAAATCATTTTATGATTGCCCAACCCCCAGTCAAAATAGCTTTGTGCATTGATCATCTGTTTTATTAAGAACATGGCCTGTTCAAATATAAAATGCTTAATAACTGACCTCATGCAATTCAGAATTTTGGCACATATTTACCTCCTTGGTGAAAAAGGGGCCTAGGTGTTTTATAGAGGCAGAATGGTGGCAGAGGCATACCTTCTGTCACTCACGACAGGCTCAGTGATGTAGAAATAGTAAAAAGTAGACTGGTGAGCTAGACAGGACTTCATAATCAAATGTTACAGTGACATGGGAGATAAGTCACAAAGTAAAGAAGAAAAAAGAAGAAAAAAGCTCTTCATCCAAGTAATTCCACATTACTTCTAAAGGAATGGAAAGTAAACAGATAAATATACATTACTTGTAGTGTTACATACGTTCCCTATGATGATATAATCTCTCTTACCCATAAAATATATTTGCACTCATCCTAGGAACTGCTGCTATTCAGATTGTGTTGGGGAGGGGGAGAGTTTAATTACCCTTTCTTCTACTCTGATCCATCTATTTCATATTAAAATTGCATAATTTATTACCCATATTGTCTGTGTACAAATATTATAAAAATAGTGTTTTAAATGATTCTTTTATTGACATTCCATAGAAAGAAATGACTTGGTATTCATCTGCATAAAATATTAAAACCACTGATGGAAAAATCAGAAGATCATAGAACCTTTATATATTTGCTTTGCACTAGTAGATATATTATTTGTCCATCTGCTCTAATATCTGCTGATTGGCAGTGACTCTCCAGGGTTCTCACATTATCTGCTTTCTGATTCTTTTGGTTGGTGATATCAGGGATTAAATCTGAGACCTGAATGTGAACATGGCCCCTCTCACCTAGCTATAATGATAGTCATTCTAGATTCTAATACAGAAGGATAGCCAGGGCCAAGGAAACAAAAGGCTATTTGCCTGGATGTTTTATAAGTGGCCGGAAGCCACTTCATGTGCACTCTACCTTTCAAACCCTCATAACTGCACCAAATTTTATTAATTTTATGCTAAAACCTAGCAAAGCCATTGGTTAATAACACTTTATTCCTCAAAATGGAAGTAAATTGTTTCAACAGAAGGTTTTCATCACATCCTGTGATGTGCTGTTCAGTGAATTTTCTTAGCCAAAATGTCACCTGCAACTGGCTGGCATCTCCTTTGTAACCACATAATGTTCTCTCACTCTTTGTACTCGAACTACTATTCTGTTTTCTTAAAGCTTGAACAAAACTGTTAAACAGACTTCCTTACCTATGTTCTTTAACACTTCACTAATACCTAACTGCTAGTAAGTAATTTTGTACTTATGTCAAGCATAAAGTGGAGTTTTAATACTTAAAACATCCCCAGGGAAAGCCCTATAATCATCATGTATGATTTCCAATACCTACATGAGCTTATTGCTAGTTTAGTTTATAGCTGAAGCATCTCACCACAAAATTAAGAAATCTAACACCCTAACAATGCTAGGCTTGCAACGTGAGTATCTTAACTGTAGAAGTCCCACTAAATTCACAGGGGATTACTTCTGAACGCATGTGTAGAGGATTGTGACCACCAATGGCCCCAAATCTTGCAACAGGGATGTGAGCATTTGATTGTACTTCAATTATTCACATTCTTCTTACCAAAGTGAAGTGTTATGGTGGGTATTTTGAAGACAATAGGGGTACTGTTGTTTCCAGACTCTTCAGTGGGCAGTGATGTGGGATAAGCAGGAGTTCCATTGGGATAAAAAAGATATTAAGAAAAGGAATTACCTGTGTTTAACCTACTGGTATGTCTTTTTCTGCCTATTGCAATGGAGGCCTCGTATATATGGATAAAGAGTCATTATCCTAAATATTCTTACTTTTTTCTACTTGTTATTATCATCCCCATCACATCCATATGGAAGGAAACTGAATCTATTTTATAAGGCTGCTGATTCTTTTCCTGAAATAAAAATCCCCATGTTAACTCCATGAAGCTAATGAATTAATGTCCAGAAATTAAGGACACTTCTGTGCATTCAGTGAGACCAACTAAGTTTCAAAATGAATGGACATTATTTCCATGGCAACCAACAGTAACTCCTATATCTCTTGCATAATATAGCTCCTGAAAACTGTGCAGAACTCCAGTTTCACACCAAGCAAAATTAGAGACTAAACAGAATTCTGCTTTCTTTTTCTTTTCTTTTTGTTGTGTAACTGCCAAAACCATGCAATGTTCCTAGCATGATAAGAAATAAAAGGATGATCTGGCAGAGAGTTGCAGGGGATCGTGTCAGAAGCTGGTTACTATTTTAGCACTACCGCAGGCATCCTATTTGAACTTTGGGTAGCATTGCGATTTAGTTACAATGTCTTTAAAACTGGAATTATATCTGCCTTGCATATACTTCAGATTTAATTCATTAAAAAAAAAATACTGAGAGAGAACAATTGAACTTACCACCTGGATATTACAATCTACTTTCAAGTAACAATGTTGCATCAAGGAGTACCCCCAAACTATGGACCTGTACAAAGTACAACCCTGTCCACAATGTTGTGTGTTCCTACTTCTGGGACTTGGGAACATGGAACACATAACACCTTTGTCTTTTCAGGATTCAGCTTCGATTTGCTGCGACCCCCCATTCAGGCCACCCTGCTTCCAAACACCTATCTACCCTCTCAGCCATCTATCCTGATTCAGATGAAATTCACATATTGAATCATAGAATTGGAAGGGACCACTAGGGTCATCTGGTCCAATCTTTTGCTCAACATGGGGCTCGAAGTCATGACTGTGAGATAAAACTTCACTTCCAAACAGCCAACGACTGCCCCCCACCAGCAGCTTCAGATATATGTTAAATAACACAGAGGACAAAATGGAACCCTGCAGGACACCACAGGGAAGTTCCCATGTACCAAGTTGTATGCCATCATAAGTCAGGCATGCCAACTCTAGGGGCTGGGTACTCTCAGTGTTGAGAGGGTCCAGCGTGTGATGTAGGCGTATGACATCACGTGTGACACACGTTGTGTATTGCAGCTTCAGAGGCCAGGTTTCCCCAGAGTGCTCAGCCTGCTACGAACGACACGACATCACATGCACACATCACACAGTGTGTGTGACATCACACACACGTGTTGTGTGACACATGCAAAATGTTGCACATGGGCAATGCTCGCCAGGCCTTCAATCTTGGGTGCAACCTGGCACCTCTGGCATAAATATATGTATGAATTACTTGTATTTCAAACTCAATTGTCCATACTTCTGAACTGTATCATCTTTTCTGTCATACAGGTTTCTTTTTAAAAAAATGTTTCCCTCACCTCATGTATTTCCCTCACAATGCTTTAGTGGCAGGCTTTCCCCTTAATAATAAATTCATTATTCAATTCCTTTTAGCAGGAGTTTTAAGCATATCTCTCTGAATGCAACGTACTGCAAATCTATCCCCCACATGGAGACAGATAGGTCTTGGGAGGGCCTGCTTATCATACAAATGCCGTGTGCTTAAAACACATTGTAATTGGAAATGCCATCCTCAAGAAATCACAAGAGCAGAAAATTCATCCAACTCTGTTACTGCTGTAATGGCTGCTTGCCACACTAGGTTTTCTTGAATCTCTTGTGCCCTGATTTACTTGTTCCTCAAGAAACTAGAAGAGTAGAAAATGCATGTAACTCTCTCACTGCTTGAGAAGCTGCCTGCTATATGTCGATCCTTGAGTAGCTTATGTTTTGAGTGGAAAATAACTAGTAAGCTGGCAAGATATCTAGCTAGTAGGTTTTGTGGGAGTATAATAGAAATTATTCTCCTACCCAGCACTAACTATTCTGAAGTTCTATGTAGATGCCAATGTAGGATGAATTAACTTGAGCCAGAGGGGAGGTAAGACCATGGCCTGATCCCTGACCTCTGTGCATTCATCCAGCTTTCCATATGGAGCTTACATGTTTTCATCTGACTCTCTATGCAGCCTGTTCTTACACTTTGAAGTCTGAAAAAATATAGATCTCAAATACAGCCCTTAAAGACCTGTGGTTTATATCAACATATATAAGAGATCAACATATGTAAATTGGCTGCAGAATCAGTGGGTAGGGCCCAGATGCATTTACCCTGCAGTGCCATCTGCATCAGGTTTCAAATTACCGCTGATATTGTTGTTGATACTGAAAATGACTGGTAATCTTATTTACTTTATCTCTTCCCCACCTTTTCTTTAGTGGAAAATCATTCAGAGTTTGGCATATAGTTTGGCGCATGGATAATAATAATCATCATCATAATCATAATAATAAATTCAATAGGATAATGGTTGCTAAGTGTATGAATAGCCTTCTGTTATATTTTTGAACTCCTTCATTGGCCTGGTGGTAAAGAGGAATGGTAGAGAAAACTATTGCAGAAATGCTTAAATGTGAAGGCTAAGGAACAGTGTCATACATTTATCCTTACTCTACTCAAGTGGAACCTTCAGAGGAAAGTTAAGGGTCCTAACCTTGCAAGCTGTATAAATGATAAATGTGCTATTACTCTTCCTACCTGCCTCTATTACTCCATGTCTCATATGTGGTCTACAGAGAGATCAGCATCTTAAGTTGTTTCCAAAGTAATTTTCTAAGATAGATTGATGGTTAGATACTCCATCCTTTTAAAAATATGGTAGACACATTATTCTTTGTAAAATATGTTCAGTGAAACATGTTAAGTGAGCACCCCAGCGGTTTCCCTCTGCCTCTTGACTGTATGTTGAACTGCACTATGACTTTATCACAGACAATATTTCTTTACTGGAGCTAGGAACTTATCATTATCATTAAACGGCAACCAGACTGCCTTAAAAACTAAGAATAAGAGTGTATTATTTATGTGAAATGATGGTCAATACCAGGAAATCTGTTCAAAGCAATACAATTACCTTAAAGGGATTTCTACTTACCATCTGCCTGCAATTGTGTCTGTGAGGAATTCTGTGTCTGTTGATCTGGAAGGCTATGTCTTTGACTGCATAGACCTTTGTGGTTTGGGCACCATGAGATCAAATTGCCAGTGAATCACCACCTTAATTGTGCAAACACAGCTTCCCGTCAGAGAGTTTCAGAAAACAATTTGGCACTGTTTGGTATTAATTGTGCAGACAGCAGTAACAGGAAATATTTAGACAGAAACTCTTAATGTGGAGAACTTTTTCTTCCTCTGTGAACTTGATAAGGGGCCAGAAATTGCATGGCGGCTGGGAGAATGAGGAATGGAGTAAAATAAAGGCTGCAGATATTAGACCTGATTACCAGAGTGTTGGAGATACAATCATTTAATGCATTTAGCTTTGTCACACTCCTATTATTCTTATATTTTGGAGTGAGAACATAGGGCCACTATATGATTAAAACATCAAGGAAAGGTCATACTGAAAGTTGGTTTCATTAAAGAATTAAACTAGGGTCTTGCTCCGCAAATTATTCTTGGGCCCTTTTTGTCTGAAGAGAAGAAGGCAGCTTGTTGCCTTCCTGATGGGAACATTTACCATTGTACAGTTTTGGTTTTACTTGGTCTATTTTAGTCTTTCCCCCCGCCCCTCACCAAGAAATCAAATGTGATTTTGTTGTTTAAAATGGAGATGCTGTCATTTGGCCATACTCTGCTTTGATTGCTTTTCCTGCCGTGCAGTGGCAAAGAGGTGTGAGAGAGGTCCATTTTGGAAAGAAAAAGCTGAGGCCATCCATTTCATTTCACTTAGGGCCCATTACAGCAGAATAATTTGGTCATTTAGAATTTTATATCAAAGTTTAAATAGTCCAAAGCTATATTGCATCCCAGAAGCTAGAAGATGGAGAGCATTTTCGGGCAAAGCACCAGATGTTTAGCGGCTGCTGTGAACCCAACAAAAAAAAATGAGCTGCTAATTGAGGATATTTGGAGTCATGAAGCAGGTAAAAGACAAACTACAGCAGTACTTCATAGCAGTGTGCACTAGAGAAATTAACACATGTCTATTATCACTGCTTGCAGCTCTGCAGGTAGTTAATGAGAAATGGCTTAATCTTTATCAGGCTCCTCCGATAGGAAAAATGTATGAAATCACCTGCAAGTTTAGGAAATCTTCCTCTTCTTTGATGTCATGGCCAGATTCATTCAACCAGTTCTAACAGCTTTGGGATTCACATGTGGTCCCAGAGTATGAATGATACTCCATAAAAGCTAGGACAACACTATTCTCTTTGCTGTGGAGGGGAGGCTCTGTGCAGTTTTCATCTGTGCTTTACGGACACACCTCATTAAGCACTTTCCACTTTACATATTTATGCTATTCCAAGTAACCAAGACCTTCATAACAGAAGATCCAGGAAAGGTCTAGGTGATAAAGGCTCTCTTTCCCCTCCCTTTAGAACCTGCCCCCCCCCCAGAGCAGCTCTCCTTTGCAGATTTTACAAAGGAACCTGAAGAAATAATGACCATAAAGTTGTGGGTCTTTCATATCTTCCCAGATACAAAACAAACACTCTCTGTTGATCCAGTTTTGTTTGATCATCAGAGCCATGTGGAACTTTAGTCTTCATACATATTGTACATTCAATCAGAGGGATGACAGGTGCACTGGGGAAGCACTATGCATGTCAGACTAGCCAGGGTAGAAATTCACAACTACTTAACTTTACAGCTACCACTTTAATACTTCCTGTGTGACAGCTCTAATCATATGAAGAACATTTGCTGTGACCTTGTGTACCATCTCTGCAACATACAGAGCTGGACCACACATAAAGTTAGGCCAAACTGACTGAGTTCAAATGCACAAGTGTGAGAGTTCCTGGAGAGGAGTTTGCAGCTTCTGAACTCCTCCTCAAGTCCTCCTGCTGCTACGCTGCTGTGAGCTAAACCATGGCTTGGCTTCAGGTTTTCTGAATCTGGGTTTATGGTTTGTCTTCTCCAGGTGATAAGCTGTGCAACCTCATACTAGTGTGCATATACTAAGTCATGATTTGGCTTAGCAATACATATGAACCAGGTCACAGAATTGAATGATACTATCTACAGCTGCTCAGTAATCTGAGGAAGAGGGAGACATAGCTCAATGCATGGAGAAAGTTGGCTGATGATTAACTTCAGACAAAGTTAGAGACAACGTGGAGTGAGTTAAATTGGAGGCCATGAAATAAAAGTAAACGGTTGTATTTTCCCAAGTACTGCTGCTCAGAGATCTGACTGTTCAGTTTTAGCACTGGCCCTTTGTGGTTAGGGTATCCTGTTATATCTCCCCCTCTTGAATTAGTTTAATGTGCCTGTATTTCCAAAGCACTTGAATCAAATGCATTAATTATGCATTTCCATTATGACAGAGCCAACATCAGCAGTGACTAAAACATAATTTGTTTAGGTGGCAGTGCAGGCTGTTCTCTGATCAAGTTTCCCCCCCCCCCACAGGGAGGCATCAGTCTTAAATTACACACCAAACAGGCAGGAGAAAGGAAGCAAACAATAAACCACCTCCCAGTGGGGGAAAGAATGAAAATCTGGCTCTGGGTATCCTATTAAATAAATAAGATCTAACTTTCTGTCAGCAAAGGGTCCAATTTTTAATTAAAAAGGGGTTTTATTTCTTTTTACATATTTTTAAAAAGCTTCTTCTGTATATTTGCAAGGAGGCTTTATAGCCATATAAGCCAGCTTCTATGAGGAGGGGTATGTGTATGTGCAATTTTCTCACAAACCTCTCTTGAAACATCCAGTGTCAAGTGACAAAATCTGATCAGCTAATAAGGAATTACAATACACTATTATTTTATTCTACAAATGTTCACTTCTTCATCTTGACACTGTTGCATAGTTACTTAAAGCAAGCGATTGTTTTTCTTAACAGTGCAGACAAATTCAAATGTTTCAACCACACATATATTAAATGAACAAGTTGTAATATATACAGTATAAAAACATCACACAAAAATGACTATATCTGACGAGAATGCAGCCAAAACCTTAGAGAGGGCTATGGGAAACATCAATAGTGAATACAATACATCTGGTTTCCGTTGACCTCAATATTCTACATGTGTTCCCAGCTCCATTGTTCATAACTGAAGTGAGGGTCGGAGGATTAATATGAAGAAAGGCTGGCCTAGTGACCGCAGATTACATTGCTGTGAGCCAGAATTTTCATTCATTATTGAAGTGGCAGAAGCAGCAAGTGCTGTTAATACTTTACATGTGTTTGGCAATGTGCAGTCGGAGGAAACAGAGAGAGTCGCCTGTGCTTGGGCACCCTCTTCTGACTTGCATAGAAGTACAACTGTCAGACTTGAACTGAATGGAGAAGATGTTCTTCATTCTCCAAATCCTTATGTGGTTCATCCCATTAGGTGGTGTGCAGGAAGCGATGAACCAGAAATATCTGTAGACACATTTATTTTAGAAAGGAATATATTGCTCAGCACCAGTGCTTTTTTCTTTAAAAATGTTTAGGGGTGCTCTCATTTTGATTCAAGAAAACCACCATTTTACAGTTAAAATCAGGAAAAATAAATACAATAAATGGACAAAAGTACAAAGATTCACAAAATGTTCAGCGGTATGTGTACCCATGCGCCTCCCCCCCCAAAAAAGCTCTGCTTAGCACTATATACAGTGGTACCTCCATTTATTAACTTAATTCGTTCCGGAGGTCCATTAACCTGAAACCGTTCTTAAACTGAGGCGCACTTTCGCTAATGGGGCCTCCTGCTGCCGCCGCACAAAGTTCGCGACCCAGAACACCTACTTCTGCGTTAGCGGAGCTCATAACCCGAAGCGTTCGTAAGGAGGACAGTACGTAACCCAAGGTTCCACTGTATTCAGATCAGATCAAATCCTGACAAATGCCCAAGATCATTTTTAATGGAGAGATAGGGAACTCTTTGAGCCCATTTCTAAATACTCCTATCCACAGCAAGTCTAGTGAACATGGAAGTGAAAATATATATATTTAAAAATCCACATAAGTGTGGATGTGATGTGATGTCAGCTGTATTCCTCAATCCTGATCACGTTTGGTTGGATCCAGAACTGTCCACCAGTGATCAGAAGGTCTCTTCTCTTCTCTTCTCTTCTCTTCTCTTCTCTTCTCTTCTCTTCTCTCTCTCTCCCTTTTTGAAAGATTCAAGATCCAGGGAAGGTGGATTATTTTTGCCAATTATTTCTTTCCTCAGCACCCTTCCATCCAGTGGCACTTCCAAGACCATTCCAAAGCATCCACCAACACTCTAGGAATAGGGTATTTTGTTGTTGTTAATGAAGAGGCTGTAGGAGGGAAGATAAATCAGTGAGTATCACCATCCCATCTTTCTCTGGCAGAAGTGTTTACTTATATAGCTACAGATTTCTTCTTTCTCTTCCTCCTCCTCATTGGATCACTATGTTAGGAAGCCAAAGAGATTTCAATTTCATTAAAAGAAAACTGTTATATAGATATACACAAGATAAGAGAATTGCACAATGGAAGCAGTGTCGGCATTTGTGTCAACATTTACATTTGGAGGTGTTATGTGGGGCACAATAGTGGGTAAGAAGTTAATGAAAAACTACACACACATACCTAGAAATAAGTCTCAATGAGTTTTATTTTCAAGCCATCATACACAATATTTGTTTGTATGACACTGACATTATATGTTAATGAAGTCACTATATGGCCTAGGGCAGGCATGGCCAAACTTGGTCCTCCAAGCTGTTTTGGGACTACAATTCCCATCATCTCAGACCAATGGTCCTGTTAGCTAGGGATGATGGGAGTTGTAGTCCCAAAACATCTGGAGGGCCAAGTTTGGCCATGCCTGGCCTAGGTAAACAACTAATTCTCTCTTCTCCCCCCAATAATAATAATAATAATATGGGGATAATCATACTGATGCACCTTATAGGATTATAGCAATAATTGCTGAAAAATAATTACTGGAAAAATGTATACAGGATGTTTGAAGTACATGTAAGTTTTATATAAATATGGCATATGATAATACAGCTTTTTTGCTATATACACACATGTTGAAAAAAATGAAACAGAGATATTCAGCAGCATAAAAGTAGGAAAATCATTTCTTTAAAAAATGAGAGAAACAAAGTTCTACTAAATAAGCTGAATGTTAATCAACCTGTTCATGTCAGCGCAGGTGGGAATGTAAAGTTGCACCTCCTGCTTATCTCATGTACTGTTTAAAATATCTCATTACAAAAGGAGACCAAGAAGATTGTGAAAGTGTGTGATGTCGGACTGTACAGTTTGCACCTATAAAAGAATTATTCTTATCCTTGAGGAGCTTATGAATAGGAGTCTGGAAATTAAAGATCACAGAAGGAGAAATCATGGCACAGAGTCGTTCTCTCTTTGCATTTTTGCTGCATCTGCTGTTTAAAGTGACCGTGGGAAAAGAGAGTGTTCCACTTGGGAGGATTCCAACAAATTCCACTGGATCCTGTTCAAATGGGGTGGAGGGAGAGAGAAGGACTTCTGTCCTCTAACATTGGTTCATTAAAAGAAAAGCATTCCCTCCCTAATCCCCATCATTAAATCCTCCAAGCCGCTCCAATTTTCTCAATTTTTGCTACATTAAAATAAAGTAAAACCATTGGTGGAGCAAATCCTATTAATCAACCATGTATTACTGATAACAACAATGTGGTATCACTGAGTGCTGAGCACTGCAATTTAACTCAGGGCACTCAGAATTATTCTTTCCACTTAGTGAAAAGAAGTTTCTAATTGTCATTTCTAGTATTCAGTCAGTCTGGGGAATTGATCCTCGGTTCAAAACAGATTTCTTTGGAAAACAAAGACTTAGTTCCATATGCACAATAAAATACTGACTGGCTTGTGTTAGTACATGTGTGTGAAAGAGAGCAGGGAGGGAAGAAAACTGTAGTTAGGCATTAAGTGCTCATAGAATAAAATGAATATGGTTATAAGGCTATTAAGCAAGTAAAACAAAAAAGCAGAAACAGAATCCTTTAAAAAATAAATTTAAAAAATCTGTAACAGCTACATCTGTGAGTTGCCCTGTAAAAGAAACATAAATGGGAACATATTTTTTTAATGAATAGATTCAGACTGCAAGAAGTGAGGTTTACAATAAGCCCTCAACTTGCACAGGGTTTACGGTCCGGGGATCATACTTAAAGCCAAAATTATGTGTAGTCAAAACACATTGGGTCAACTGGTGGGTGGGATTGCCACAGTCTCCCCCCCCCAAGATGCCCACCCCATTTTTTGCCTTTCTTTCTTTCTTTCTTTCTTTCTTTCTTTCTTTCTTTCTTTCTTTCTTTCTTTCCCATTGCACACCTATCCCCTAATCTTCCCTTCTAGGATACTTAACTCTAAGTCAGGGGTGGGGAAGCTTCAACCCACGAGATGTTTCTGGACTACCACACCCATCCATCCTTGACCACTGACATCCTGGGTGTGGCTGATGTCAGTTGGAATCCAGCTCACGGGTTCTCCACCTCTGCTCTAAGGTTTTAGAGTTGTGTGTTCAGACCCAGACACCTCCCCCCTAAATAAACACACAATTGACTCAAATTTTAGTTTTGGTTTTTGGCAGAATTTAGGCCACAACTTTATTGATTACAGAACAGTGAGTGATTGCATAGGCTCTGGTTCGACTAGCTCCCTGCACCATTGCATGTAGTGCTGACACAGAGCTTCATCATAGGTCTGCCAAGGGTGAACACTTGAGGTAGGTGAAAAGCCTGGGAACAGACTCTGTTCACTCCCCAGATGCTGCCCTGGACTCAGGCACAGGCATAACCCCCTCTCAAGGATTGACCAAACCAAGTTGAGTCCCTGGATTCCTTTAACGGAATACCCGTCACATAGGGATGGTGAGACCGTTCTCCCATCCCTATCACCTGAATCAGTGCCTATCCACAACCTTACAACTTGTGATGATTTGCTACGTGGCAGGTGAAAACCCAAATGGCAACAGCCAATCAGCCAAGTGGGGAAAATTCCTGCCGTGCCCCTGTCCCAACGACAGACAACACACAACGGCATAGCAAGGTCAATCGCAAAATGCCCTAAAAGTATGGAGAGGTGGGTGGGTGTAACAATGCAGGAGCTGAAAGAGGAAGCTCTGGGTCATGTGCATAGGTATATATAGGTCCCTCGGTCCGTTTAGACTGCACCCCATTGTCCAGATTAAACCCAGCAACGAGGGACCTACCAAGCAGGTGTTGTGGCTGTCCAATATACCCACCCACAACCAGGAGGTCAGTCTCCAGGTCTCACCACAACACGTGCCCTCTTTTAGGGAGGACATGATATTTGAGCATGCTCCTAGCCGCACATTTCTACTCCAACTGCTGCCACCACACCTATAAACTCACAGATACTTGTCTAGATATTTGGATTTTTCTTTTTAATCTACAAAGTTATGTACTTCTGCACATCTAGTGAGCCCCTTGAGTATGTAGAAACCATGGTCTTATTTTCTGACAGCCTTGTTTTGCTTTCATACAGATGGGCACTCAACCACCTACATTTGTTCTTCAAGAACACAATAAAAGATGCAGTATTATGCCTTCCCTGCTGAGGAAATCACTACTGCTTTTCTTTCCTCTGCCAATAATATTTCCCAGGTATGAAGGATTGTTGGCTGCCTGCAGTAATTAGCAATATAGATGATAAAAGATTTGTTGTCTCAAATGGACAGTGTCCTGGGATAAAAATAACATTTAACAAAATTGTTTTGGTAAATGAGATCTGACTAGAAGCAGGCCATGTATTAAAATTCAAAATAAATTGTGATGGCAATTTTGCTGTTTCAAGGCACACACACGTCTGTGTCTGTGTGTGTACACAAACACACACAACTTTAAGCAGTTGTCAGGGGCACCAAAAAGCATATGCTTTAACATTTAATAGATGGCACAGCAGTAACACAATAGCACCACTATTCTAAAGATCAATGCTTGAGTGCCCCTTCGCCCTACAATTATGCATTTCTGTATTCATTTATTTGCAATAGCCTGCCCTCCACTGATTTAAAACCAAGATGACATTTATTGCAAGTGGAAGCAGGAAATAAAAGAGACAAGACAATAGAAGCAAGAAAACTTTAGCAACTCACACACACACAAAGAGAAAAATAGGGACAGGATAAGGCAGCAGCAGAGAACCTCTGGCCCACAGGCTTAATTAGGCATGCCAGGGTTCCCCATATGGCCTGCAAAGCTGTTTTGCCCAAGCAACCTGATTTTTACACCCACACACAAACACCCACACATGCCAAGTAGGTAAAGTTTCAAGTGGGCTGAAAGCAGAGTTTGCATAGCAGTGATGGTTGTTGGCACTTGCAATTCTCAGAGCTTGATAACTAATTGTTGTTGCTTGCAAAACATGGTGCCTTTGCCAATGTGGTTTGACTCTAACTGCTCAGGCAAAGGAAAATGGGTCACGGCATAATTCTGATGTTAGGTGATTGACAGGTGTGTGGCGTCTGTCAAACGTGACCTGCTGGCTGGATCCAGTGTCCTATCCCTGAAACAGGATATTATGAAAAGTCAAAAAAAGTGGGAGAAAATAGGATAGTGATATATCAGGGGCACTTAAAAAAATATGGATTGTCCTTGATAAACAGAGACAGATGACTGCATGAGAGTAGGTACTCCTTATCTAACATATGTCAAGGTCTATATGTGCTCTTGCAATCCTGACTTGTGTGTGAATAGCTAATCCTTTAGCACAGGACAGGTTCATGAAAGAATCAGTTATTTCAGTGATTCTTTGTGATTTCTATAGAGAATTAAAACATTTCAAGTGCAAAAATATGAATGAGGTGCCTAAGAAGCCACAATCTTTGTGCACCTTTTTGTGGGGGGGGCACAAAAAAAATGAAAGCTATAAAACTTGTACCTAATGAGCACAGCACTTCCATATGCTGAAAAGAATTTGGTTTCAGAATGAATGAAAGATTCAATCAACGGTGTTTCAAATGATAAGACTTTTCACCTTGTCTGAGAAGTTGAAGACTATTATGCTACTCATTAGGGCAATTCCCTTACAGTGGACTGAAGGACCTTAGCTTCTTCATCACACATATATGAGGAATAATGAGCAGCTAACTTCACAGATAAAACTAATGTTTCCTAACACCTGTGTATGATTTTGGATACCAAATATATTCAAATCCCCTTATGTGTTTCCAGAGGGCTTTATAAGTGTGTAGTCTTGGACAATTTGAAGATTGGCTACTTCCACATTCAGTGGTTCAAAATGGGATCATGGAGCATGCCAAAAGGAAGATAAGGCAGAGAAGACACTTCTATTGAGTTCCGGTTGTCAGAGGTTACAAACCCTAAACAGGACCTCAGACAGGGAAGGATATGATTCAATATTCATAAGTGGAATGAATATTTGGTGTAATGTGATTCACACAAATATCATAGCGAAACTAACATGTATTTTCAGGCAAAATATGAAAGTTACATTGGAAGTGATTGTGATGAAAATAATGAAAATAAAACTCAAATCTTTGGACATTTTCATTTTCCTAGACAGTGTTGTTTGGTTGTTTTTTCAGTGAAATAGCCTGTTGTCTGGCGCTTATAGAAAAAGTGAATTAAGTCTATGTATTCTTGGAGAGCAAGACATAAAAAGTACTTTAGTTACTTTAGTCCCATGCTTTCCAGTGATCATTACTTCACTTTGAAACCTAGTGTGCTTCCCCTCCCTCTTCAATCTGTGTTAGCTCCTAGCCAGCCTGATTTCTCTGTGGCAACATAGCCTACTTCTTGTCCTGAAATCTTTAAAGCATTGCTTTAAAATTCCATTGAGAAAACTCGATTTGAGCAGTGTTTCATGTACTCCCAGAATTCAGCTGTATTTTCCAGACTGTTTAGAGCCAGACTTGTTTTAGATGATACCATTGTGAACTGTATTGTGTTAATATGAACAATACCTTCAGATTAATCTATACAGCAATTTGTTATTTATGAACATTCCCCAACATCACTTGCAGACGAAGTAGATTGACTGATCAATATGCAATAGTCCTTCATATATTGCTGTTTCTTGTGCAGTCTCTGAGGTACTGGAACACTATTTTTATAGCACTGGCAAAGGACAACGCTATGAACAAATCATGCTGAAGAATGTATAAGACACTCTTGAGATATGCACAGTCCTTACTGTGTATCGGAGACTATGCATATTGACCAGAGAATCAGCATAAAGGCTGGAAAATGAAGGCTGGAAAATGAACAAAATGTTGTTGAGAAGCCCCGTTCCATATCCAATAAGCATGGGACACCTTTGCCTAGCAATGCTGTGGCCCATAGATTGCAGCAAAATACTGTGCGTAGTTTTGCCCAGTATCTGCTCTGTGTGATGGGCTCATGGGGAAAAGCTGTCACATGAGCCCTTGCTGCAAAGAGAGAGGAAAAACTATATAAGGCTGCTTCCCTTATAGCTCAGGGCCATTTTTCCTCGAGAGCTTCCTGCCTGCCCACCCTTGGGTTAGAGCCTTCACTGAGCAATTTTTGGTCACTGGTTGATAGGGCTGGAAATGATTTTTTCTCTCTCAACCTGATTGGCACTTGGTTGGTGGTTTTCTGTTGGGTTTTTTTGCCTTTCCCTCAGCGAAATTATGGTTTTCCTTTGTTAGGCGGAAGAACACTGTTTGCATGGGGGCAGAAATGGTATTGGCAGGATCATCCTAATATGGGGGACCCCCATAAAGGGTCTGAGGGGAGGATTGACCATGGCAAACACAAGCTTGCATTTGGTATCTGCCTGGTTGGAATCTGCACTTTGGTCCCCCAGTGAGACCTTGCTTGCTTGGCTTGCACCATAGCAAAGTTCAGCACTGGCCAACTCCCATCATGCAGGTTTCAAGTGATCCAAATCCAGCAGATCCATTCCATCAACATGGGGCTTGTGGAATGAAGAACTGATCCTGGGACCCAATGCCATGCAAACCCTTGCCATGCCTGCTGATGGCAATAAAAATTTGGCCTGATTTTATCCCTTCACTGTTATACAGTCTGGTTATTTTGCTGCTTTCATGAGTCACATAATGTGCAGGCCTGGGCAAATATACATTTCCCAAACCTGCTGCAAGTTATGTAGATTAACTGGGAAATGTGCATAATTCCCTATTCATTGACAGATTATGTGCACATTCTCCATAAGACAATGGTGAATGTGCAGAATGGTCAGGTGTTATGCACATAAACTGCTCTCACATTACACTTGGCTTGTACACATATGTAAAAACCTAAGATGGCCAGGGTGCAGGTTAGAATGATATGTGGATGCCTCTTTGTAAATTAAAACCAATAAAGCAAAAGATGAGGAGTTGTGAGTGACTTTAGATCTGCTTGATTCAACCTCCCAACACATCCCCTTAGGGGATAATTCACTAGGAGTTACGAGATACAACAAAAATTAAATGGTCAAATATACAGTGATTGAAGGAGAACATCTCAGATTAACAAATATAAAATCAAATTAAATAATCCAGCACACAAACACATATATGAACATAACACAGATTAACAGCAAAGCAACATTTATCCAAAACCAAAACAGCAACAACTCCTAAACACTACCACACCGTGATGGTCCCTAGACATCCTGAACAGCCTTTCTACTTGGAGAAAGTCAATGTTCTGCCTTCCCAGGCCAGTTGAAGTTGGCTCAAACCAGACAAGCCAGGAACAGGTCTTGCAGGACTCCTGGTGAGATGGAGTCTTGCACCTTCAGCAGCAGACAGGAAGAAGTAAAGAAGCACCATGAGAAGTCAGACAGAGAGGAGACAGGCTCTGGTGCTTCCTGGAAGATGTTTACTTTGCTCTTCATGTTTCAGAGTCAATCTCATTTATCATGAGCTGTAAAGAAAGATAATGGACAACATTGTTATCAGACTATTTAAAAGCATAAAACCATGTTAAGTTTAACATAAGTACATTCAGAAAATCTAAAAAGACAAATCAAAGACTTGCATTGTTATAAACAACATCAGATTATGAAGACTCATACAATGTACACCAACAAGCAACCCAAAAATCTATAAAGTCTCAATTATTTTGAATCTTATAAAGGTGCTCTCTCTAGTGTTAAGACACTGAGTCTAAAGTCTCATGGAGCCAAGCAGGCAAACCTAAGAAAAATACAACTACCGGTACTCTCCATGTAGTTAAACATTCATTAGCGGCAGCCATTCAACATGTATTAACGTGTGAATGCTTGTAAATTTCTGGGACCTAAAAAAATGTTGTTCTGTAAACCTGAACTCAAAGCAGAATCAAAGAAACTATAAAGCTACTTAAAAAACAAACTTTTTTCAGCCTCTTTGCACAATGAATAATGGTCTCTAGGTGATGCTCCTACTATGATTACAAAGCTATTGCTGTTAAATTAGCTACTGGGGATAACTTAGAAGTGTCAACTGCAGATGTGGAACTGATAGCAATAAGACTACGACAGACAGTACAAAAGATGAACCTGCTGCTACTTGTGAGCAAAACTTGAAATGTGGAAAATGAAACGACAATATGACATATCCCTACCCCAATAATTCTAATGAAACTGATGTCATGATTCTTATACATCAAATCTGGTTTGTATTTGTGTAGAAGGGTCCATTATCATGATTAATTCCCATTGGTGTTGTCCCCTCCAATTAAGATTCAATCCAAAACACTTTACTCTTGCTCAGGGCACTTTTTCAGCTGAAACTCACCAGAACCTATTTCCGGCATCTTTCAGCTTGGTGCCATTGCCATCTAATAGAATGGGGGAGGTGTTCATAGTGAGTGCTGGCATCTCTTCTTCTAGAAAACAGCCCTGCTCTTATCATATATTCTTTCATTACCACTTTGCAAGGGCCCAGAACAAAATGCCATTCTTTTTATGCTACTTTTCAAGAAAATGTTTTACTGATGGGGCCTCATTCTTTCATGGGTGGTCCATCCCATTTTTCTACCTGAGACGAAAGGGAGTGTGCTCCCCCAGCCATCAAAGACTCACTTACTGGGGTTGTGAGACTGTGGCTTCCAGGTTCCATCCAAATCCAACAAAGTTCAAAGGGTGAGAAGGTGTGATGCTTAGCAGAAGACAAGGAAAATCCATTTTTTATAGGCAGCCCACTCTGCAAATCTATTGGCCACTCCAGGGTCATGTAATAGACTTCCACATTCCCTCCTCTCAGGAGGAAGTTACACAAGGCTTCATCCTTCTTTGGTGAAGCAGACAATTGCCCAGATAAATATTGAGGGCAATATTCTCAGCAATAGAAATTTTAGTTGTTCCTCGAAAAGGTTTTTCCATATTGTGACTTTTTCATTTTATGAAAAGGCTTTTATCTTACTTTGGGGGTATATATCTCATACATACACACATACATACATACATATATCAGAAATATCTGTTTTGATGATGCAAACTATACTTTTGAAACTGAAAATAATAAAATAAGCCAAATGAAAAATAATGGATTATGCCTTATCAAGCATATTTTTCAATGGATATGATCTGATAAATCCTTTGGCATCCAATGATCGAAAATGTCTTTAAATTTTTCAAGGCCTACATATGTAATCAATTTTTATCTTATTTTAATTATGTTTCAGGCTATAACCTTCTGCTGACAGTCTACTCAAGGCTTATGTCAAACTGAATAATAGGTTGCACATGTTATTGATTTAACTCTCAGCTGAATAGATTAATGTTGTATTTTATTAAACTATCTTAAACAGGTATATTTAGACAAATAACAGCAGATTACACACTTGTGCCTGAAGGCATATGATGTAGTAACTTTCTTAAAGCTAAGCAGGTCTTGGTCTTGTCAGTACCTGCATGGGAGAGTACCGAAGAACTGTATATGCTACTTTGATCTCTGTGAGAGAAGAAAAGTGGAATATAAATGAAATAAATGACTTTCTAAAGACTTTAATAAAAGCTTCTTGGCATCACAGGCAACCAAAGATTAATATATGATAACCAACAAAATATGTACAGTACATGTAGAATAATAGGCTCATTAGAGAAAAAGACACGAGATTATAAAAATACATTATCAGGCATGTTCCTAGTCTAATGCTCTCAACCTGATGTTTTCATCTGATCCATTAAAAGCAATGAGAAGAGGGTGGGGACAAGGAATTTACTGGGACAAGTAAATTCAAAGTTGCTAGCAAATGCTCTGAAGAAAGGGATGGTTGAAAATGTGCTTTAGTTTTTCATAATAAAAATGGAGCAATTCTGAAATTCTGAAATGATTAAATTATTTGTAGAATACTCTTCTCAGCTCTGAACCTTGTATTATCCCAGGGAGCATGAGTTTTGGTTGTATGGGAAAAGATCCCATACAAACCCTCAAGGAGAACATAGGAACTATAAGTCTGTGAGCAACATCATGTATTGATTCACTGAATTTAGACTCCTAGAATCCTGATAAATTGGGATCTGCAAGGTTTAAGTGTTATGTGAGTAACATAAAACCCAGTTGATCCAGGTTTATGCCATGTAATTTCTAAGCCAGAATTACTATTTAAGAACTAAAACCAGTATCTGTATCCATCTAAATCCATCCTTTCCCAAATATTCATGATAGATTTTTTTAAAAAACAAAACAGAGTTCCCACTTCTATGAATGAGGCTTGTCTGAAGATAGTCCCTTGTGGATTGTGCTTTAGAGTGAAAAGTTGATTTTGTTATTCATCTACTTTAACTATAGTAACTTAGCTCATCTTGTAATTTTCAGATATTTCCCAGTGGCGAGGATTGAAAGCACTCCCTGAACTGTTTCTGCTACTGTTACTTAGTTGGCTGGGAGGCCAAATAGGAGAACCTGCAGCCAGTTTTTGTGTTGATAGATCACCATCATTTTCTTTCAAAAGTTCCAATTGGTCTAATAAAGATTCCATCTTGCCTGTCTGTGGTAGTTGAGCTGTCAAAAACTGGCAGCCATGTCCAGTAGGCTGAACTGGCTATTCTGCACCCTCCAATGAAATGGTGGGGTGGGGGCTATGCCCTGACCTCTCCTTGGTTAAGGAACTCAAGAATATGTAACAGCCAATTTCCTCCACATTGTATTACAATCAGCACAATATTCTTCCACTCATTAACTGACTACACTGAGAACCCCAAACACCTTCCACCTAGTGGCAACCACAACCATTTGGCAACTTCTGCCCCATTTTTGGAAAGGGTGCCTTGCAACTCCATGCCTTTTGTTCCTCCAGAAAAGCCCTTCCTCTACCTTTTGAATTTACTTTGCTGATGAGAACTCCCATCTCCTTTCCTTTTCTCAACAGATTACTGATGGGTAATGCCTCCATCCTTCCCACCTCCCTTCCTGATATCTAGTCACACACTGTCCTCCAGGTTCTTCTCCTCTTTGCCACTTTACTTCTCTCTGGGTGTGCCAAGGATGCAAGTTGTCAGGTCCAAAAATGAAATAGAATATTAAAATCCCCATGCTTTGGCTCAGCTTGCCCTATAGCTAATACAGGATTCCATGCCATTGCTCTTTAAAATAAGAGTTAGTTTTTATTTTTTTACTTTATCATTTTCATTCCCCTGCAATGCCCCCCCCCCAAAAAAAAGAGTGTGGTGATAAATTTAAAAAAAACCTTTGGATGTCTTACTTTGTACTTTTAACATTGCTGGATCATTATATATTGCTCAATGCTACCCTCAGGGAAATGGAAAGCTATCTTCAAAATCTCCAATTATAGATAAGTAACATAGTTTGTGTTTGCCCATATTCCATTCTGTCTTGGAATATAAAATTAAAGAGATTTTTTGACATTTACCTCCTTCTATGACAGGGAGGGAAAAGAGCAAGATAGGATTTTTTATGTTTTCTCTTCCAGAACCTTACATGTCTTTACATAGTCAGAGGCATGCAGGGATTACGTTAATAAAAAATACAAAGTTGCCTGTGACCCACTCTGGGAATGAATATTTTTCTTTGTCGCTTACGCTAAGGAAAGCTGACGAAATGTCAGGTAGACTATCTCTGTCCCCACATCTGAACACAAAAGCTCATGACAACAGGGACCTCCTGAGCAATATTATCTTCCATTTGTTTGAACTGTATGTTCTATGGATTTTTTTAAAAATAAACTCTATACTTTATTCATGGGGGCTGACTGTGAACTATACCACAACATCTAATAGGGTTTGCTGTTTAAGACTATAACCTTCCGTCATTTGAAATGATTCATTTTATACTTATTTGTAAAACACGTTCCCTTTTCATAATTCTGATGGATTTTTAAAAAAAAACTAAGAAAGAAACAACTAAAGAGCATTACAAAAATGGATGAGATAACCTTGAGATATTCTGTTTTGTATGTCTGTTTGAAAACCGTAGATAGAAACTCCTACATATGGACGTCTCATAAAGAGAGGTTTCCTAGAGTCATTGGCATGCTTGTGATGGTATTAAAAAAATAGTCATTTGCATTTCTATATTGCTTTTCAAGAATACTTGAGAATGACATTCTGTACTCATATTCCTCATTACATAGAAAATGATTCACCTGTATGGGTTTTCAGAAACCAAACAAAGGATCAGGGATATAAGTTTCAAGGAAGGCTGTTCTAATGGTAGAGTGCTAGGATCTCTCCTTGGTATTCCCCTCCTTGGTTTGACTTCATTTTTTAAAAAATAAACTGTTTCATTTATCAAGATGGCTTTTAGTTTTACAGCAACTAACCCTCAAACTCTTTCTTTGTAAAAATGTCCGGAAGCAATGTAATAATGCTTCCCATAAGAAATGCTTGTACAGTGGTACCTCGGGTTACATACGCTTCAGGTTACATACGCTTCAGGTTACAGACTCTGCTAACCCAGAAACAGTACTTCGGGTTAAGAACTTTGCTTCAGGATGAGAACAGAAATCGTGCTCCGGCGGTGCGGCAGCAGCAGGAGGCCCCATTAGCTAAAGTGGTGCTCCAGGTTAAGAACAGTTTCAGGTTAAGTGCAGACCTCCGGAACGAATTAAGTACTTAACCCAAGGTACCACTGTATTTCATAGGGACGGGTGTGTGTGTGTTATATGACGTTTTTTATTTCCCTGCCCAGTTATGTTCCAAAATCTTAACCAAATAAATATTCCTTCTGTTTTTAAAACCTTTCTAGCTATACGTTTTCATTTCAAAGGTCATCACATTTCATGGCAATAGTTTGCAAATGTGGATAAACTCGCAACCCCCATGCTGGGAGAAGAACAGCAGGAGGCAGGTCAGTGAAGCTGTCCGTGGCCACTGGAGAGCCAGTCAGGAAAGATCTGAAGTTTCCCTTTAAAGATTATCACAGTAGGTCCTTAGTAGCATTTCTTTTTTATGTACACAGCAGCCCCGCCCACCCCTCAATGGGCCAGCAGGCTAGCAATTACCTCCCCCCCCCCCACCTTTTTCACTATTTCACACTGTAGAGTTAATAAGGTTTGTTAAGTTGCCATTTGAGTGAGCTGGCTTATGCATACTCTGACCACAGTAGAAAGGTGCAGGGCTGGCTGAGAAGGAATTGTGTGTACACTGTGCTGATGTATTTCAGTGGCTTTCAAGGGTTGCTTCAAATACCTTCAATTATCCAGCACAGAGAGGTTTGGTGGGGACATACCCTTAGGCTATAGCATCTTTGTTCCATCCAGGGTTGCTCAGCAGAAATGGAAACTAGATGTCAGTTGTCTCCTTGGCACAACAAATAAAAGTGTTGGCCACTTAGTGAATTTATCTGGCAGTTGGAGCAAGGTCGAACCTATTTTAAGGTAGATTGCCCGCCTAGCTCTTGCTTTTAGTGTTAGGGAGCCCACAGTATAGAGGTCAAGTGCAAAGTCCTTTTCATCATAAGAAATATACTGCATGGTCCTTTACTAGATCCATCCACCCTCTCATTTCCTCATTTGATTTAATGGGCGCAACAGCAACCGTGTTGCCTGATTGAATAAAACTCCAATGTTTAAGGCTGCAATCCTATATTTACTTATGCTGGGAGTAAGTACTTAATGAAACACATATAGGATTGCACCATTACTTATTGTTTTACACGTTATCAGTTTGGGGGGAATTTCCGTAAGGTGGCAGTTTGTCCTGGATCTTTGGCAACTTTTGGGGTGTCCTGGTTTTTACTTTTCAAAATATGGAAACCCTACACAACCCTGTCTGTGTGGTCCACATACATGACCTCTGCAGCTTGTCTGAAGGGGCTGGAAGGTGAGAGCTAGAGAAGGAGACAGAAAATCTTATTCAGGGTATGGCAAAATCAAAAGTCAATGGGGCATCCAACAAAATAATCCAATAAGCCCCAACTCAAATAAAATCAGAACCAATTGAGTTTGCTTATCTTGCCTTTGAGAACTGTGACCTTACTACTAACCTTACTACTAACTCCCAGCTATTGGCATTGGCAGAGGCAGAACTGATATCTGTCTGAAATAATTATTGAGAGACCATGGCTCTGCAAGACAAGAAGCATCCAGGCAGGCCTGTGATGAGTAGTGGATATTTGGTAGTCACCTTAAGCTCTTTCAGTGTCGTTCCATATGCAGCCTTTGAGTTGAAACAGGTTGAAGTACATTATTTTTTTAAAGTAGAACATATAAAATATATTTTGCAGGGAGAGTAGAAAGCAGTGCATACATTGTCCCTTGAAGGCCCTATGTGTCTTCCAGTCAAAGCATATGTGCTTAAGTCCATTAATTTCAATGAATCTACTCTGAGTATGACTTGATTGGATAGCACTATAAGTCGGGCTTCCTCAACCTTGGCCCTCCAGATGTTTTTGGCCTACAACTCCCATGATCCCTAGCTAGAGGGCCAGTGGTCAGGGATGATGGGAATTGTAGTCTCAAAACATCTGGAGGGCTGAGGTTTAGAAAGCCTGCAGTATTCACATGCACACCAGTGTTCATGAAGCCTTGTTCTCATAATACCTAGATTGGGACAAAGCCTTTTAGTTCCAGCCAGATGTTGCTCTGTGTAACCCAATATAATTTACACTTTCATAGCTGTTCTAGAGTGATTTTATTAATGTTCACAGATTAAATTAGTCTGATTAATTCTCATAAATGTTTAATCAAAATATTCTCTCTCTCTCTCTCTCTCTCTCTCTCACACACACACACACACACACACGTCAGGTAACATACCAGTTGAGTTACCTTGAGAGTTCTCTTCTCTGGACTATATATCAAAAGTAACAATGGTTTGCATGTCTGGTCAAGCCTTTGTGATTTGGTTAAGAGCTTTGGGCAGCATAAGGACAAAAATACAGACACCCATACAATATAGCATGATTAATTTGGGAAAACAAACTAAAAACAAACATTTCCAACTATTACATACTATGGGCACAACCAGTCAAATTTAAAATTTCGAAGAGATGTTAGTTTCAGTGCGAGAATATAAAGCAGATGCTTTACATGAATTTTGAAATGAGTAGGCTGTCGAAGTAGTGCACTTTTCTGGATCATTCCCTGATTTAGCATACATGTCAAATAAAATAGGACATAACTCCATATTTATAAAGACCAAAATCAATTTTTTTGTACCTCAGATGGCAGAAACAACAATCAACAATCTTTTTGTGAAATATATTTCATTAAGTAAACAGCTGATGTTGACAAGTGGGGTAAGATGACAAACACCTATCCCTTAACAACGGACTAATATCTTTAAAGGGACACGTGGCGTTGTGGGTTAAACCACAGAGCCTAGGGCTTGCTGACCAGAAAGTCGACAGTTTGAATCCCCACAACGGGGTGAGCTCCCCTTGCTTGGTCCCTGCTCCTGCCAACCAAAGTGCAAGTAGATAAATAGGTACCGCTCCAGTGGGAAGGTAAACGGCGTTTCCATGCGCTGCTCTGGTTCGCCAGAAGCTGCTTAGTCATGCTAGCCACATGATCCAGAAGCTGTACGCCAGCTCCCTCGGCCAATAACGCGAGATGAGCACCTCAACCCCAGAGTCGTCCACAACTGGACCTAATGGTCAGGGGTCCCTTTACCTTTACTAATATCTTTAAAGCAGTAGGACACCATGATCTCTTGTGAGTAAAGAGAACTATTTCTCATATTTTTAAGGGATTCCAGTTTAAAACTTTTTATTTCTTTCATCTTAAAAAATTAGCAAAAAAGATTTCATGGTAACTAATAGCAAAAATAATAAAACAGTTAAAATAAGCATTAAAGATCAGTAGAAGCAGACAAATGAATGAATGGTAGGACATACAGGGTAACTGTAGATGGAATGCAGAGAGAAACCAATAACCATGTACCTATCTGAAATTAACGATGGCTGACTGTGAATGTTGCAAACTGTTCAGTTGTACCCACTTTCCTTCCTTGTTTCCAGAACCAGGAGCAAACCTTACCTAGCATTACATGCCAACCAGCGTTTGCAGTTTGTTTCTCCCCAACAAACCACAAGCAATAGATCAAGCACCAACCTTGGTTCCCACTTGTGGTATATTTGGAGAGAAGCAACCATGATTTTCCCAGCTCTGGAAAGGGAGCAGTGAAGTAGGTGCAACTGAGCAGTGTGTGCTAGCACTCTGCTCATTCACAGCAAGTTATGACTTCTTGCAAACTGTGTCATATAATTTATTGCCATTGCCCACTTTGAATCCAGCTTGCTACAAAATGTAATATTCTGTACTGGTAGATTCACATTTCTGTCATGCCAACATACATGGAACTTTTCCAGTGGCTCAGAGAGGAAAGATGTCACTGCTCCAGTTTGGGACTAGGTATGGAACAGGAGGTGTACTTTACCAAGTCTCAGTCCTATCCATGCAAATACTTTTCCTTTCTTTGTTGTGAGATGCTGTGTAGAATCTATTATCTTTGATAACACAATAATAGAAATTGTGTCCTCCCTTAAAGAGGGCATGTGTTGCAGTGAGACCTGGAAACCGAAACCCTGTGTTGTGGGTGGGTAAGATTGGTCAGCCACAACACCCGATTGGTAGGTCCCTCAGTGCTGGGTTAAATCTGGCCAATGGGGCGCAGTCCAGACGGATCGAGGGACCTTTATATACCCATGCACGTGACCCAAAGCTTCCTCTTTTGCATTTGGGACACCCACCCACCTTTCCCTACTTTTAGAGCTTTCACACTTGACCTTGCTACACTGTCGTGTGTCATCTATCATTGGGACAGGGGCATGGCAGGGATTTTCCCCACTTGGCTGATTGGCTGTTGCCATTTGGGTTTCACCTGTTGCGTAGCAAAGTGTCACAACTTGTAAGGCTGCAGATAGGCTCTGGTTCAGGTGATAGGGATGGGAGAATGCTCACGCCATCCCTGTGTGAAAGATATTCTGTTAAAGGAATCCAGGGACTCAAATGGTTTGGTCAACGCTTGAGAGGGGGTTGTGCCCATGCCTGAGTCCAGGGGGACATCTGGGTGGTGGACATAGTCTGTTCCTGACTTTCTGTCTATCCAGGTGTTCACCCTTGGCTGACCTATGCTGGAACCCTGGGTCAGCACTATCTGCATGGCAGGGAGCTAGTCGAACCAGAGCCTATGCAACCACTCACTTTCTGTAATCAATAAAGTTGTGGCCTAAATTCTGCCAAAAACCAAACTAAAATTTGAGTCAAGTGTGAATTTATTTAGGGGGGAGGTTTCTGGGTCTGAACATGCAAATATAAATTCAGGTAGGTAGCCGTGTTGGTCTGACGCAGTCGAAATAAATAAAAAATTGTCCAGTAGCACCTTAGAGATGGTGCTACTGGACAATTTTTTATTGAATAGAAATATAAGTTGCTGAAGATACAGAGCAAAATTTAATTGTTGTAGAATAAATATGTTTAACTAAAAGTACTTTGGTGTATCTCGGAAAAGTATTATCGCAAATTGCAGGAAGAAGGAGGGAGGGAGGGAGGAAGACTTACAATTAAGACTGCAGCTGCCAGAGAAAGGAAGAAATGTGATTTCCACGTTTGTTCTGTACGCTATATGTTACTTTCATTATGGCTAAAGTAACAGGAAATTGAATTTGAGGGCCAAAATCATACAATATACTGAGAACTTGAAATAGCCCTAAGGTGGTTATTCTCTGCGTGTGCCAGTCAACATATTGACCACATGGTGAATGATCAATAATTGACGAGAACTTCTTTGAAAAGTCAGTTATTTTGTTTGATTGAGTCTCAATTAGTTTTCTTCTGCCACCATCTGCCATCCCAATCAACAGTATTGCTACCGGGGTTGAATCTGAGCAAATACACACCTTTCCTTTATTGGCAAATCTGACAAATTCAATTTTCTGTTACGAAATAAAAAGTTGCTGGTGCAGCATTGTCTGAATAATGCCAGACATGATGTTCAACCATCACAGGCCTTTTGGAAAGGCTGGTTGCAAGATAAGCAGTTGCTTTTTCGCCTTAACATAGCAGACAGATGTACTTTAATACGCTATTGCTAGCCTACCAACAATTCAGTTGCATAGCTGTTTTTCTTTAGCAGGGTTAAGGTGGCATTCTGGCTTCAGTGTGAAGAAATTGCCCCTATAAAGCACCCTGCAACTTGTGGAGAATGCACCTGCTCCAAATTAGAGAAACCATGCAATTGTGATTCATGGCTTGCATTAAGGTGACTTGCTTAGCAAACTGGGAGCAGTCCAACTTGGCTTGATGTACAAAACATTTCCTTCCACAATTGCTACCCTAGACTTAATGTTATATTCTGGACACTGCTTCTACTTACCACTGCTGCTGCTGCGCCAATAGTAGAAGGCAAATAGGCTCCTGCGCAATTGCTGTTGTGGATGCTCTCATACATTGTTGTGGTGGTGATTTTGTCTTTCAAGAAACTTGTCTTTTCTTCCATTCACATTCTTTGTTTCTCTTCATTAAAGGTTTACAACAGTAAACTGTATGAATGAAAAGAGCTTCAGTTTGTGCTGTTAGTGTGAGTGCATTATCAAAAACAGGATGAATGGCTCTGAGTATGTCATAAGGATTGCAGGTCCTGGTCTTAAGAGCTGATTCATACACACTTTGAAAATCCACAATCTCTTCTTCTACTACCTTGAAAGTTTGAAAACTGTACAACCTGGGGTGCACTGAAAACACTTTGTTTCATGAAATCTGAAAGTACATTTGAATAAGTATACGGGTTACAGAGGTTTACATAAGATGTAACAAGTGTCATGAAGAGCATATGCATACTAAAATAAGTAGAATAAAATTACTCTTCGTGTTTCTGGCAATGCTTTCTGCTTCCACATTCACGGGCTCCCTGGTCAAGTTAGATGCCTGGTTCAGAGACCAGGGCTACTGAAGAAGCTTGATGCATTGGGCAGAGTTAGTAAGACCTGACACTCGATATGAAAATAGATGCTTATCCAGTCCCAGGGTGGGTGGCGGTTGTGGTCCATTGTGGTCAAGACCTCACCCTGGGGGAGCAACACAGAGGAGGGTGGCTGGCAATTGGGGGTTTCCCCTGGCCAGCTACTTGGATTGGCAGACTTTCCTACCAGCCATTATTTTGGCCAATTTGGCCAGGTTTAGGAGCCATCCAGAGTGGAGCAGTTTCTTTGCAATTAACCCTTTCAGACAATCTATCTGTTATGACCACTTGACTCCTTTCAGGAAAAAGCAAAAGAAATAGAAGGGGCCAATGACTATTTGTGTTGATGAGATATGAGAGCAGCTACCTTGAAAGCATTAAGACTTACTGATGAAACACTAGCCGGCAATTACAATCTGTTTTTCCAAGGCATTTGTAAGGGAAAAAATTCATGGGATAAGGGAAATTTCCATTCCACAGTGGTGTTGGTTTGTGACTTCCATCACCTTTAGATTTAGGGTTAGTGGGATTCTGTGTGAGGAGAGTTGACAGTAGGGTTGGGAGATAAATTTGGTTCAGGGGCTTGGTTGTCTCTCTGCCTGTGGCTGCTTCTCAGAATCTAGTAAAATATAAGAAAGTGGCTAGTCTGCACCTATATTTCAGCTATTCTCAGCTGCAACATTTGTTTCTCCTTTAGGACATCAATTGACAAAACTGCACATAATTGCATAGGATGGATAAACCCAGAGTAGGTCATCGCAGGATCAGGTGAACAAACAAAGGTGCTAAGGGGCATTTCTACCCTTCCCCTTATTAATCTATCCTCCCCCAAAGTAGCTCAAGACTAGACTCATTATTTCAGTTCTCTAACCATTTGGATCACCCAAGGTCACAGTTTGTGTGCCTTAAATTGCCTTTGTTTTACAAGAAGCAGACAAACAGGATTGGGAACTAATTATTTAGACTTCAACCCTGAGCACCAACACTTTTCAGCTGGATTTGTGCTCGGCTTGTTTCCATGGGAGCAGGAACAGGATATTATTTAATATATACATATGGGAAATACGGTGACAGTTTGCTAGAAGGAAGACGATCCACAAACTTGCCTTTAAATTACAGGAGGAAAGCTGTGTATTAGAAATATTATGCCTCTGGGTAAATGTGTAAGTATAATATTGAGAACTCACTTTTCTTCCAAATGTAGCAGCCAATGGGAGTTTGATTTAGTAAAGCTGCTGATGTGCACACTGGAAAACAAAGCAAAAATAAAAAAGGATGCTGTATCACTCAGTATAAATGTCAAGGTGGGACAGAGGACAAACCTGATCCATGTCCAATGGTGATGAAAAATATTTGTCTCCTACTCTTTTCCGCTGCCTGCCTCCTTTTAAAAAGGCTGCATTGATGTGCTATTTTATGTGTGATTTGCACATCACACTTCATTAAGGAATGTTG